>NC_133126.1:28586073-29193073 GCF_048418815.1 Hemitrygon akajei | reverse complement strand
TTGTTTGGATGATGGAATTGATAACTAAGTTTGTTGATGATATGAAGATAGGTGGAGGGGCAGGTAGTGTTGGAGGAAGCAGGGAGTTTGCAGAAGGACTTAGATAGATTAGGAGAATGGGCAATTAAGAGGCAGATGGGATATAATGTAGAGAAGTATATGGTCATAC
Organism: Hemitrygon akajei; assembly: GCF_048418815.1. NCBI lineage: Eukaryota > Metazoa > Chordata > Chondrichthyes > Myliobatiformes > Dasyatidae > Hemitrygon > Hemitrygon akajei. The sequence goes on along the minus strand of NC_133126.1, from coordinate 29,192,904 downwards.
ACTTTGGTAGCAGGAATAAATAGCAGGAATAGCAGAGACTATTTTCTAAATGGTGAGAAACTTCAAAAACAGAGATGCAAAGGGAGTTGGGAGTCCTTGTGCAGGATTCCCTACAGATTAACTTGCAGGTTACGTCAATGGTAAGGAAGGCAAGTGCAATGTTAGCAGTCATTTTGAGAGGATTAGAATAATAACCAATAATGCTGAGGTTTTATAAGGCATTGGTCAGACCACAGTTGGAGTATTGTGAACAGTTTTGGGCCCCTTATCTTAGAAAAGATGTGCTGGCATTGTAGAAGGTCCAGAAAAATAATTCCAGTAATGAAAGGGTTAACATATGAGGAGCATCTAAGAGCTTGCTGGATTAGAAGAATTGAGGGGTGGATCTCATTAAAAATTACTGAAAATTGAATTGCCTAGATAGGACAGATGTGGAGAGAATATTTCTTGTAGTGGGTGAGTCTAGGAACAGAGGGCACACCCTTAGAATACAAGGATGTTGATGTAGAACAGAGATGAGGAGGGATTTCATTAGCCAGAGGGTGGTGAATCTGTGGAATTTATTGCTATGGACAACTGTGGAGGCCAAGTCATTGGGTACATTTAAGGTGAAGTTCTTGATTCCCTGATGGCATCAGAGACTATGGGGAGAAGGTAGGAGAATGGGGTTCAGAGGGAGTAGACTTGATGGGCCAAATGGTCTAATTTTGCTCCTATGTCTTGTGGTCTTAAGCCGGGTGATTTTCCAACATTGACTTTATAATGCATTGGTTGTTCAATTACATAGGAGAGTGGGAAGATAATATGTCCAGGCTGAAATTCAGGAAATGAAGAAGCACTGGAGGGTTGTTAAGCTGGAAATGGAATGAGATCAGTTTCTGATAACTTGTGATTTATTACTGAAGGTGGAGCACAGCTGTCCAAGATGCATACCTGTGAACTTGTGGTGGAGATTTAATAAAGCAGGGTGTTAATTATATCCTCTGTTTCATTACACTCCCATCCTCCAACATGTTTATGGGTGCATTATACAGCAGTATTTAGCTTTTCTGTCTCTGGTTTTCTGTAACATTGAAACTGACTATGTATGGAAGATCAGGTTTTCCACATTGGGACAGACAAAGGCATTCAACCCTGTTTACCCTTTTTGTCTGAGCTCCTTATGGTAAATTTGGTTATTTCAAGATTCAGGATGGTTTATTGTCATTCTTCAGTGCACTAGTGTATAAGAACAAAATGATACTGTTCCAGATCCAATGCAACATAAAAAATGCAATAAGCATAAAACACAATAAATATAAATAAAGGCAATCCTTTAAAACACAGTGTATAAGTAACTGAGTATGCCCATATATTTATAAGATTAGCATATATACATAGACTGATTATATTTACATAAAGTGACATTAGGTACGGGAGTATCTGAACATAAGGTGACTGACAGGAAATGATGAAGTGACTCTTGGCAAGAGGAACTCCTCTATGTAGCAGCAGGGCACACGAAATCACAGCAGGACAGTGACTGTCGGTGCAATTATGAGGTGTGCAGTGTGAGTGTCATGTGGCAGTGCATGGGGGGAAAGGAGGGTGCTGAGGGGCAGTGGAGAGGAGTGAATGAAGTGGATGTAGTTGTGACCAGCCGTTTTTATAAACACAAGATTCTGCAGATGCTGGAAATCTTGAGTTACGCACACAAAATGCAGGAGGAACTCTGCATGTGAAGCAGCATTTATGGAGGGGTATAAGCAGTCAATATTTCAGGCTGAGCCCCTTCATCAGGATTGGAAAGGAAAGGGGCAGAAGACAGAATTAGGAGGGGGGGAGGGGAAAGAGTCCAAACTGGCAGGTGGTAGGTGAAATCAGGTGCTTTGTAAACCGTAAATTGTCCCTTGTGTAGGTGGGTAACCACCTTCCCCTTCACCTGGTCTTAAGTGTTATGAGAGTCTCTTCATTCTGGATGTGTGATCCAGACCATCAAAACAATATACTGGAACTCAGCGGGTCATGCAGCTTCTGTGGCTGAAAAGGAGTTGTTGACATTTCAGGTCGAAACCTTGCATGAGGACTTTGTTGACAATTCCAGTCATCCCTTAGAAGTTGCTCGACCAGCTGAATTTCTCGTGCAGATTGTTGCTCCAGATTCCAGTGTCTGGTGCATCCAGTATGTTCCATATTTCTCTTTGAATACTAGAGGGCATAACTTTAAGATGATAGGGAAAAAAGTTTAAGGGACATGTGTGGAGCAAGCTTTTTAACATGAAGAGCAGTGGATTCCTGGAACAGGTTGAAAAGGGTTGTGTTGAAAGCAGATATGACACAGGTATTTAAGAGGCTTTCAGATAGATACACGAATATGCAGAAAATGGAAGGATTTGGATCACTGGCAGGCAGGCAGGATTCAGTTTACACAAGAGATTCTGCAGAGGCTGGGAATCCAGAGCAGTACACAGACAGAGAAACTCAGCAGGGCAAGCAGTGTCTATGGAGAGGAATAAACTGTCAAAGTTTTGGGGCAAGACTTCATTAGGACTCAAAGTTATACCATCTAGCATTTGAAGCGGAATCTGGAACACACTGGAGACACAAGAGATTCGTCAGAATCTGCCTGATGTGCTGAGCTCCTCCAGGATTTAATTTAATTTGGCATGGTGTTCAGCACAGACATCGTTGGCTAAGTGCCTTTTCCTGTTCTGTGCTGTTCTATGTGCCTCTCCCTGACTGGTTGTTTCACCTAGGATTCTCCCTTCAGTAAGAAAGCAAACCAGGAACTGGACTTCCTATAGCTTCATTAACATCCTCAGGATGTCCCAAAGTACTTCGCATCCAAAAGGAAAACACCAGGCATTTCCTGTTACTTTTGCGGCCACAGAAGCTCCAGGATCCTTGGCACAAGTGGATTAACTTCAGTTTGTGGTTGTTACACCACTCGGTCCTTTTGTTCTTAAAGGCATAGCACATCCACAATCATAATACCCAGCGCAATGTAACATAATGTGCTTGTGCCTTATCAAAGTGCTTACAGTGTATGTGCCAATTCAAAGAAGGCACAACAATGCTCTACTTTCTTAGAAATTTGTGTAGATTCAGCATGCTATCTAAAACTGACAAACTTCTATAGATGCAGAGTGGAGAGTAGTGTTCTGACTGGTTGCGTCATGGCCTGGTATGGAAAAACCAATGTCCAGGAAGGGAAAAAGGCTTCAGAAAATGGTGGGTACAGCCCAGTCCATCACAGGCAAAGCCCTCCCCATCAATGAGCATATTTACAAGGAGTGCTGCCACAGGAAAACATCATCAAGATCAAGGACCCCCAACATCCAAGCCGTGCTTCCTTCTCAAAACTACCATCGGGCAGGAGGTATAGAAGCCTTCGGTCCCATACCATGAGGTTCAAGAACAGTTATTACTCTACAACCATCAGGTTTCTGAACCTGTAATGTGCTGAGCTTTGTCCACAACTCTCTGCAGTCACAGGTAGAGCAATTGCATTACCAAGCCGTTATGCTTTCTTAAGGATAACTTTACTGTCTTTAGAAAAGTTATCCTGTACATTGGCCAGCAAAGCCATCAAGACTGATTGAAATTAGGACTGTTGTGGACCAGTTTGTTAAAGTCACTACTTGCATGCCATAAAATGGAGATTAATTTCTGCACATTACTGATCTTTGTCACGTATCTACTACTAGGCATGAAAATGCACTGAATATTTGGTTGTTAATCCAAATCCAAATGTACGAAGGTACAAACACAAGTGACAGTGAACCCTGCTCAGCTGTCGAATAAACACAACCACATTCATTAATGTGTACAGTAAATACAAGGTGATTGATGGTATGAGGTACACTCCATGTGATTATTGATGTGTTAAAAGATCCTTTCACCACTTGCCTCACTCCTACCTGGGGTATCTGAGTTATTTACAGAGAAGCAGGCTGTAGAAGCATGTTGAAGTGCAATTGTTCACATTTTCTTGGATTGCAAAAGGAGTTCATCAGAATGTCTTTATTTAGTGTCAGTCCTTTTCCAGGTTGGTTATATGACTGGGTCAGTCAAGCTTGTTAACTAACATGATGACAGAAAAATGGAAGGCTATATGGGAAGGAAGGGTTAGATTGATCGTAGAGTAGGTTAAAAGGTCGGCACAACATCATACTGTGCTGTAATGTTCTATGATTAAGAGGCTGAGATTGAATGCAAAATCAGGATGTGTTTAAGTATTGAGTGTTTTGGTGAAAAATTCCCTGCTTTGATTGGAAGTTGCTTTAGTTGTTTTCACGGGTTCTGTTTTGTCCAGGTCTTCAATATGTTACCTGATCTAATCCCCTTCTTCTACCCCCTCCTCTATCCCCTCACACCCTTTACATACTAATTCCACTCTCCCCTCAATCTTTAACATCCTGGACCATCTGATAACCCTCTCCTTTCACCCTCCATACCCTTTGTTAGCCAACACAGTATAATCCCCGTTACTCATCACTCCCCATTACTCATCATTCCCCATTACCCCCATTCCTCATCACTCCCCATACCCATTACTCCACATTCCTCAGCACTCCCCATCACCCATCATTCCCCATTCTTCATCACTAGTCATCCCCCATCACTCCGCACATAGTATAATTCCCCTCCCTTCACTCCCCATACCCTTTATTACCCCACACAGTATACAGTGCCTATAAAAAGTATTCACCAGCCCCCGCCCGCGGAAGTTTTCATGTTTTATTGTTTTACAACATTGAATCACAGTGGATTTAATTTGCCTTATTGGACACTGATCAACAAAAAAATACTCTTTTGTGTCAAAGTGAGAACACAAAAGTGATCTAAATTAATTGCAGATATAAAGCACAAAATAATTGATTGCATAAGTATTCACCCCCCTTTAATAAGACATACTAAATCAACACAGGTGCAGCCAATTGGTTTTGGAAGTTACATATTAGTTAAATGGTGATAACTGTGTGCAGTCAAGGTGTTTCAATTGATTGTAGTAAACATATACCTGTATCTGGAAAGTCCAACTGCTGATGTATCAGTATCCTGGCAAGAACCACACCATGAAGACAAAAGAACACTCCAGGCAACTCTGTGAAAAGGTTATTGAAAAGCCCAAGTCAGGAGATGGATGCAAGAAAATTTCCAAGTCACTGAATATCCCTTGGAGTATAGTTAGGTCAGTCATCAAGAAATGGAAAGAATATGACACAGCTGTAAATCTGCCTAGAGCAGGCTGTTCTCAAAAACTGAGTGATTGTGCAAGAAGGGTACTAGTGAGGAAAGCCACCAAGAAACCTATGACAACTCTGGGAGAGTCACAAACTTCAATGGCTGAGATGGGAGAGACTGCACATACAACAACTGTTGCCCAGGTGCTTGACAGTCTCAGCTTTATGGGAGAGTGGCAAAGAGAAAGCCTCTGTTGAAATAAAAAACTTCCATGAAATCTCAGCTAGTGTTTGCCAGAAGGCATGTGGGAGACTCTGAAGTCTTCTGGAAGATGGTTCTATGGTCTGATGGCACCAAAATTGAGCTTTTTGGCCATTAGACTGAATACTATGTTTGGCATGAGCCAAACACTGTACATCATCAAAACCACACCATCCCTACTGTGAAGTATGGTGGTGTCTGCATCATGCAGTGGGGATGCTTAAAATGAATGCAACAAAATACAGGGAAATCCTGGAGGAAAGCCTAATGCAGTCTGCAAGAGAACTGCGACTTGGGAGAAGATTTGTTTTCTAGCAAAACAATAATCCCAAGCATAAAGCTAAAGCTACACAGGAATCACTCAAAAACAACAAAGTTAATGTACTGGAGTGGCCAAGTCAGAGTCCAGACCTCAATCCAATTGAGAATTTGAGGTTGGACTTGAAAAGAGCTGTTCAGTCATGATCCCCATGTAGTCTGACAGAGCTTGAGCAGTTTTGTAAAAAAGGATGATGAAAAAATTGCAGTGTCTAGAAGTGCAAAGCTGATAGAGACCTATTCACACAGACTCAAGGCTGTAATTGCTGCCAAAGGAGCATCGACTAAATACTGACTTAAAGGGGGTGAGTAATTATGCAATTAATTTTGTGTTTAATAATTGTAATAAATTTAGACCAATTTGTAGAAATTTTTCACTTTGACACAAAAGTGTATTTTTCTGTTGATCAGTGTCAAAAAGGCCAAATTAAATCCACTGTGATTCAATGTTGTAAAACAATAAAACATGAGAACTTCCAAGCAGGGTGAATACTTTTTACAGACACTGTAATTCCCACTTCTTTTATTACCCAAACGCTTTATTTTTAACCCACTCAGTATAATCCCCCCCACTGTCATTTCCCACACTCTGTAATAGACCATGCAGCCTGAACCATTTTCTCCTCAATCTATGCACATTTTCACATACAAAATACTTTATTCACCTCTTTAATATTTTGTCATTTTTTTTCCTTCGTAACTCACCCAGGCTAATCCTATTCCAACATCTCCCTGGAAAATCTGGATAGTGAAGGTGCATACATCAGATGCTCTTTATTGACTACAGCTTGGTATTCAACACTATCCTCCCCTCAAAGCTTTTATTCTTGCTAGCTCCCCTCTTTCTGGTCCTGATGAAGGGTTTCAGTCCAAAGTGCCAACTGCCCCCCACAGTTGCTATCTAACCCACTGTGATCTTCCAGTTTGTTGCTTCTCTCACTCTCTTCTCCTTTCAATATCCTCCTATTCTAATTCCCCCTCACCATTTACTCCAATACTCTTGATTATTCTGCTCTCCTATACCTTTGAGTATCCCACACACTAAACTATGAGGGGTGTAGGTAGGGTAAATGCAAGCAGGCTTTTGTAAATGTAGGCAGAGGTTGAGTGAGACTAGAACTAGAGGTCATAGGTGAAAGGTGAAAACTGAAATGTTTAAGGGGAACATGAGGTGGAGCTTCTTCACTCAGATGGTGGTGAGGGTGAATCAGTGGAAGTGATGGATGCAGGTTCAATTTCATTATTTAAGGGAAGTTTAGATAAGTACATGGATGGGAGGGGTATGGAGGTCAGAGGTCTAGCTGTAGGTTGATGGGACTACGCAGAATAACAGTTTGGTCTGGACTAGATGGACCAAATGGACTGTTACTATGCTGTAGTGCTCTATAACTCTATACCCATACCCTTGAGTATCCCACCCCGTCTAATCCCACCCTCCATTTACACCCATACCCTTGAATATCCCACCCTGTTTAATCCCACCCTCCATTTACACCCATACCCTTGAGTATCCCATCTAGTTTACTCTCACTTTCCCCTCACTCACTATACTCTTGAAAATCTCACTCTCTCATATGCTTTACATTTTAATATTCCCAGCCAATTAATTTCACATTTCCTTAATCCCCATACCATTGATATCCACATGTTCTAATTCTACTCCCAGCTTTCTCCCTGTACTCTTTCATATCCCAGAATTTAAATTCTACCCCCTCCCCCAGCCTCATATGCAATGTCCTTTTAATATCCACTTTCGCTTACTCTCTACAAACTGTAGTGTACAATATTTACTTTATAATTCCATTGGATCCAGAACCATTCACCTCTCACTTCCTTCTGTTTATATTCCACTTATTCTAATCCTACTCTTTCCCAGTTCCTATAGCCTTCTGTCTGGTCCATTGTCTCTCGCAATAGCCTTACTCCATGTGCACTTTGAAATTCTGCCCTGTGTAATTGCACATTTCCCACCCTGCAGATGAGACCAAGATTGGGATGTGGTGGACATTGAGGAAGGCTATCAAAGCATGCAGCAGGAAAAAATGGGCTGAAAAATGACAGATGAAGTTTAATGCAGACAAATGAGAGACGTTGCACTTTTGGGAGGACAAAAGAAGTTAGGGTTTACATGGTGAGTGGTATGCTGCTGAGAAGTGCAGTAGAACAGAGTCGTGTGGGAATACAGATCCATGATTCCTTGAAATTGGCATCACAGGTAGATAGGGTCATTAAGAGAGCTTTGGGCACATTGGCCTCTATGAGACCATAAGACATAATATGCAGAATTAGGCCATTCAGGCAGTCAAGTCTGCCTCACCATTTCATCGTGGCTGATTTATTATCCCTCCAATTCCATTCTGTTGCCTTCTCCTATTAACCTTTGATGCCCTGACTAATCAAAAGTCCACCATCCTTCCCACATCCATTTTATCCAGACGTTCCAATATTTGATAGGTTTCAAAGAGACCCCCTTCATTCTTCTAAATTTCAGCAATTACAGGGCCAGGACCATCAAACGTTCCTCACAGATTAACCTTTTCATTCTGGGATCATTCTTGTGAATCTCCTCTGGACTCTCTCCAATGCCAGCGCATCCTCAATGCCATTAGGCTTTACAATTCTACCGCCAGGACTTAAGAACTTTTTAAAAGCTATTATTAATGCTTTTTGAGATAGTGATTTAGATGCATATCATATTTTTTACTGAGTTAAGTATTGTATGTAATTAGTTTTGCTACAACAAGTGTATGGGACATTGGAAAAAAGTTGAATTTCCCCATGGGGATGAATAAAGTATCTATCTATCTATCTATCTATCTATCTATCTATCTATCTTTCTTAGAAAACAGGCCTAAAATAGTTCACAATACTCCAATGTGCAGCCTAATCAATCTCTTATAAAGCTTCAGCATTACATCCTTGCTTTTATATTTTGCTCCTCTTGAAATTCATGCTAACATTGCATTTGATTCAGGTCAAAGACAATCAGAACTGGGAAAGAGATTTAAAAAAGGTTAATTGAGTTACGAAGAAGGTGGTAGAAGGGGTGGATAGGACAGAGTGAATATCTGTGATAGGTGAGGCTACAGTTGATGTGAAGATTAGCTGCGGATGAGACAGTTGGCTGTGCATAAAATGTTGTTAATAATAAGGATGTGGATCATTGGTAACAATGGCTTATTATTGTCATGTATACAGATGTTCAGTGAAATGCTTTTGTTTACATGCCATCTAGACAGTTCATGCCTTACATAACTACACTGAGGTTGTAAAATGAAAACAGGGTGCAGAATATAGTTCAGGAGCTGCAGAGAAAGTACAGTGCAGATAGACAAAGTGCAAAGGGCCACAGTGAGGTCAATTGGGAGATCAAGAATTCATCTTCAGTACATGAAATACAGTTCAGAAAATGCTAAAGCCCTCAAGGATAAAATTATGATGGGCATAGATCGGGTAAATGTACTGAATATTTTCAGAAAAAAGAAAGATGTATTAGGAACTTTTTAGGACAGCTTTTTACATGTGGTATGGTATGTGGAATGAGCTGTGTGAGGAAGTGATTGAGGCAGGTATAGTAACAACTTTTAAAAGACAGTTGGACAGGTACTTGGATTGGAAATGTTTAGGTTATTTGCCAAACGTTGCACGTTGCTGTTTGAAGATCCACCCATTACTTCTATTAAAATCGTTCTACTCTTAAATCTAAATTGTCGGTCTATAAGAATCACAATGATTTAAAAAATCTTATGGTCTTGCACCTTATTGGTGACCTGCATTGCACTTTTGCTGTAGATGTTACAGTGTATTCTGCACTGCTGTTGTTTTACCTTGTACCATCTCAGTACATAAGATTAGCATGAATAGTATGCAAGACAAGCTTTTCACAATATTAAACCAATTACAATTCCAAATAGAACTAACTTGAATGTTCATCTTGATTGGCATGGACCAGTTGAGTTGAAGGGCCTGTTTCCAAGCAGTGGAGCAGAAGATCACAGAATGTGTTGGAGACAGTTCCTTGTGGACTTTATGCACCAGGTTTAAGAAGCAGCTGGGGCCTGTCAAGACACGTCTGCTGCAGAGTGCAAGAGTTTTAAATGGTGTAGAATTTGTAAAGTACATCTAGGAGGGTTTCTTGAATCCATATGTAGATAGTCCAACAAGAGGAGGGGCTGTACTGGACCAGGTGTTGGGTAATAAGGCTGGCTAGGTGACCAACCTTTCAGTGGGTTAACAGTGACCACAACTCCTTAACTTTTAAGATAGCTATACATAGAGATTAGTATGGACCTTGTGGGTCAATATTAAATTGGAACGGGGCAAATTACAAGAACATTGGGCATTACAAGAACTAGGGAGAGTTAATTGGGAATAATGGTTTTTGGGCAGGTCCACGTCCTACATGTGGAGGGTGCTTAAAGACTAACTGCACAGAGTACAGAACAGGTGTATTCCAGTAAAAAAAGGACAAGGATAGCAAGGTAAGAGAACTTTCAATGTCAAGAGAGGTGATGAATTTAGTCAAGAAGAAAAAGGAGAAGTATATAAAACTTAGGAAGCTAGGATCAAACAGAGCCCTGGAAGATTATAAAGAAGCCATAAAAGAACTCAAGAAGGGAATTAGGAAAGCCAAGAGGGGCCATGAAAAGTCCTAGGCAAGTAGGGTTAAAGACAATCCTAAGGTATTCTATACATGCATCAAGAATAAGAGGATAACTAGGAAGTGGGTCAGACCACTTAAGTATAAAGGGGGACCAATTGTTTGGATGCAGAGGATGTGGGTGAGGTCCCTAAAGAGTACATCATTATTTTCCAAGATGAAGTACATGGAGAACAGGGCGTGTTGGGGCTCTTAAAGGGCATTGAGGTGTCCCTTGGGCTTGATGGGCACATACCCCAGGTTATTGAGAGAAGCAAGAGAAGGGATTGCCGGGGCCTTGAGCAATATCTTTACGTCCTCTCTAGCCATATGCGAGGTCCCAGAGGACTGGCGAGTAGCTAATGTTGGTCCATTATTCAAGAAGGAAACCAGGGGTAACCCTGGAAACTATAGACTAGTGAGTCTCATGTCAGTGTTATGGAAGTTACTGAAGAAAATTCTTAGGTTTAGGATTTATGAGCATTTGGAAAACTATGGACTAATTAGGCAGAGCCGTCATGACCTTGTGCATGGCAAGTTGTGTCTTACTAATTTGAGTTTTTGATGAGGTGATGAGGGTGTTTGATGAATGTAGAGCTGTGGATGTTGTCTACATGGCTTTTAGTTAGACATTTGACAATGTCCCTCATGGAAGACTCATCCAGAAGATTAAGATGCGTGGAATCCATGGTGAATTGCCATTTAGATTCGGAACTGGCTTGCCCATGGAAGAAAGAGGGTGGTACAGATCTGGAGGTCTGTCTTTAGTGGTGTTCCCCCGGGATCGGTACTTGGACCTCTGCTGTTTGTGATGTATATAAATGACCTGGATGAAAATGTAGAAGGGTGGGTTAATAAGTTTGCAGGTGATACAAAGATTGGTGGTGTTGTGGATAATGTAGAAGACTGGCAAAGAATACAACGTGATATAGATTTGTTGCAGGTATGAGCAGAGAAATGGCAGATGGTGTTTCAACTGGCCAAATGTAATGTGTTGCACCTTAGTAGGTCAAATGGAAAGAGACAGTACACTGTTAAAGGTAAGATTCTTAATGGTATTGATGAACTTGGGGTCCAAGTTCATCATTCCCTGAAAGTGGCTATACAGTTGGTAGGGTAGTTAGGAAGGCATATGGCATGCTTGCTTCTATTAGTCGAGGTGTAGAGTTCAAAAGTCAGGAAGTTATGTTACTGCTTTATAAAACTATAGTTAGGCCGCATCTGGATTATTGCATTCAGTTCTGGTCAGTTCCATTATAGAAAGGATGTCGAGGCTTTGGAGAGGGTGCAGAAGTGGTTTACCAGGATGTTGCCTGGGTTAAAAGGCATGTGCTATAACGAGAGCTTGGAAAAACTTGGGTTGTTTTCTCTGGAGCGGCAGAGTCTGAGGTGAGATCTAATAGATTTAAAAGAGTATGAGAGACATACATAGAATAGACAGACAGTATCTTTTTCCAAGGGTTGAAATGTTTAATACCAGAGGGTATGCATTTAAGGTGACAGAGAGAAATTTCAAAGGAGACGTGAGGAGCAAATTTTTATACACAGAGAGGGGTGGGTGCCTGGCGTCACCTCCTGGGTTGGTGATAGAGACAGAAACATTAAAAGACATCTAAGAGACATTCAGATAGGTACATGAACATGAGTAACATGTAAGCATATGGACATTGTGTAAGCAGGAGAGATTAGTTAGCCATTTGATTACTAATTTAATTGGTTTGGCACAACATTGTAGGCCAAAGGGCCTTTTCCTGTGCTGTACTGTTCTATGTTCTTTGTATGAAAGGTGTCTGGTAACAGTGAGACAGAAGCTATCCCTGAGTTTGGTGGCATGAATATGCCCACTTGTTAGACCGTACTGAAGGAGAGAGAATACCTTCCCCTGCTTATATAGGTCAGTATTTGTGTGTCTGCATGTGTGTGAAGATTTTTAGTCTCTCACTGTTACATCTTTCTCTCAAAGCTAAAATGGCAAGACCTTGTAAAACTGAACGTGCTTTATTGTGTGTATGTGTGTGTGTGGAAGTGAGCATGTAGCAGCTTGTCCACCCAACCGTTTACACATAGACTTCACCAAGCTGGCTGTATTAACTGCTTATTTGCTGATTCATTCTTATAGGAGACCAGCTGCTACCTACATGACTAAAAAATTCTAGTGTATTGTTTGCTTTCTGCTGCACTTACCTCCTCTGATTCACCTCTTCAGATGAAATTTACAACATGGAGTTCTGAACTCCGGAACGCTTAATTCCAAATACTGAAGTATTTCTTTCTTGCTACACCAACTTCCATCAAGGTCACTGAGATATGATTGTTCCTCAATAGAGAAGCATTTGTCTGGCTGAAAACTGGGGAGCCTTCTCTACTGCGTGGCTCTGCAGAGAATGGATTTTTTGCAGAAGTTGGTAAAATTCTACTTTCCTCAGAACATACTGGTGCAATTCTACACTGCTATCATAGAGAGCATCCTGACATCAGCCATTAGTGCCTGGTTTGGTATAGCATCCTCTCACAGTGTACGAAAACTACAGTGAACTGTCAGGTCAGCAGAAATTGCCATTGGCTGCAGTCTACCATCGCTGCCAGACTTGTCCAGGATAAAGAAGTGGGAAGCAAAGAAATCATGGACACTACCCTCTCTGCAGCTGCCTTTCCAAAAGCTTCCTTCTGGCAAGCACTATAGGGCTATTAAAACAAAAAAAAACTTCATTCCATCTTAAAAGCTTCTTCTCCCAGGCAGTTAATCTGATCAACCATTCTTGTTAGCCTCCAACTACGCTCTATCTATTATCCCTGTCACTGCCTGCATGGTAAACACTTCAAACCACTTTTAGTAATGATCTTTGCATTCTGGTATATATGTATTTTAACATTTTAATTGCATATTTGTACTTCAACCTCCAACTTTTTTTAATGTAATTCTCTTAATTGAATGTTTTTGTTGCATGTCACTTGCTGACTAACACACCACAACAAAATCCTAAAACATGAAAAAGCGTATGGCAAATAAAGTTGATCCTTGACGCTAGGAGATCTCTGCAACCATCCTTGCTTCTACCCTGAAAATGTGGACACCTATGTAGCACCTTCTCCCAATTATACGGCATCCCAAAGTGCTTTACTGCCAATGAGTGCAGTCTCTTTAATAATGTAGAAAAAATAGCAGATAATTCTTTAAGCAAACTCTCACAAACTAACACTGTATGTTGTCTAAAGACACCTTCACCTGTTCAGCCATTAGAATATAGAACAGTACAGCACAGTACAGGCCCCTCAGCTCATGATGTTGTGCTGACCTTTTAACTTTCTTCAAGGTCAATCTCCCTTCTCCCTTTCCTCCTGTATAGCTCTCCATTTGTAAATCATCCAAGCACCTATCTGATATTTTTCCAGTAAGATGGTGATGTGCTCAGATGCAGTGGCTTCTACGGGGCTAACCAAAGGAGTTATTGTCTTTTTTTAATGTATTTTTTACGATTGCCAGATTCTGCTGGACATTAAGAACTTTAAGTATTGTAAGTCTACCCCATCAGCGAGTTCTCATTGGTAGAGAAACTGGAGCAGTGTCAGTGTAGGTGCACAAAGGCAGTGTGCAGTCTAACAGTGAGTAATGGTCTTAGTTGCTTTCCTTATGATCACAAGACCCTGTTGGACTTTGAAAACGTGGAATGCTGCAAGTCAGGTTGCCTGGTTTATTGGTGAGCGGGGGAGCTCAGGTCCTCAGTCGTAGCGAGCACTTGGCCTCAAGCCGCTGTATCATCTGTTTGCGGCCGTCCGAGGTGGTGTGGTTGTCAGAGTTGGTGTCAGGTGCATTGGAGTCGCCCTCAGTGTTTGCTTGGCAGAGGACAAGCTGTGTTGTGTTTGGCTGCAAACTACTGCGGCACTCATGGACACAGACAATTGGATTGTGTTCTTATTTTGTGTGTGACTGTTTACTACTGACTTGTATGGGCATTAAGTGCCTTGTGCTGTGTGGATGGCAGGGAAGTTGTGTGGACTAGGCCTTGGGCCGCAGTGTCTCCTGTTAGCATGTGTCCAAGGGAGAGGTGTCGGAGTTGGTGCTGCTCTCCAGTGTTTGCTCAGCTGAAGACAGGCTGTATTGTGTTCAAATGTGGATTGCAGGAGCATTCCTGGATTCAGAGACTTGGACTATATGTTTTCTGTGTGACTGCATTTTACTGTTATTTTATATATGCTATATGTGCCTTGTGCTGTGTATGACTATTAATACTGTGTTTTTCACCTTGGCCTCAGAGTAACGCTGTTTCATTTGACTGTATTCATGGGTATTCATGAATGGTTGAATGACAGTTAAACTTGAACTTTATCTAAGAATCTCTTAAATCTCCTGAACATATGTGCCTCTACCACCACCTCTGGCAGGGCATTCTACGCATTCATCATACTCTGTATAAACAAAACCTACCTCTGACGTCCCTCCTATACTTTCCTCCGATCACCTTAAAATGATACCCTCTTGTATTAGCCATTTCTGTCCTAGGAAAAAGTCTCTGGCTGTCCACTCGATCTAAGCCTCTTATCATCTTACATACCTCTATCAAGTCACCTCTCATCCTCCTTCGCACCAAAGAGAGAAGCCCTAGCTTGATCAACCTATCCTCATAAGAAACATGCTGTCTGATGCAGACAACGTCCTGGTAAATCTCGTCTGCACCCTCTCTAAAGCTTCCATATCTTTCCTATAGTGAGGCAAACAGAACTGAACACTTTTAAGGTGTCATAGAACCTGGAATAATACAACACAGAACAGGTCCTTCTGTGCCAGTTTAAGCTGCCCATGATCTATATCCCTTCACTTCCTGCCAGTTCATGTGCCTGTCTAAGTGTTTCTAATTTGATCTTTTTTTGTAATTTGTGGCAATTTGATGTCTTGGAACTGTACTGCTGAGCTGTACTGAACATTGTCATACAAGACGGTGATTCTGAAATGTTGCTGTTGTATCTGCTTTGAACACCTGCCCTGGCAGTTCTTTACAGGCAACCCCCCACTCTCTGTGTAATAAAACTTGCTCTACAAATCTCCTAAAAAAATCCCCCTTATCCCTCACCTTAAAAATATGCCTGCTAATATATTTCACTTCTAATCTGGGAAAAGGACTTTTGTGAGTTTTCACAAATAAAATGGTGGAGGCATTTTATGGTCAAGTAACAACTGTAGGAACTCATTTATTGTAATCCAAACACAACACAAAGCACAGTAAAAATACTTTGCGTAATTACAGTATCTGATTAGACCAGCTTGTTAAAGTGAACCCCAACTCGATGTTAGTGGTTTTGAATTATATATATTTCCACCATTAACATTACAGACAGACAGACATACTTTATTGATCCCGAGGGAAATTGGGTTTCGTTACAGCCGCACCAACCAAGAATAGTGAAGAAATATAGCAATATAAAACCATAAATAATTAAATAATAATAATTACCCTACACAGCCCTCCACCTGCCCCCAACCAGAATTCACTAAGACCAGCATTGTGAGCCTTTCCAGAGCTCAGAATAGCCGCCTGGCTCGGGTCCTGTGTTCAATGGATGGAGGAACAGCAGAGGGCTTTAGCTCATCCAGAGGTGTGTTGACACACTCATGGTCGTCATGATGCCAGGGGCATGGTAGTGGAATCCTCCAAATCTTGGTAGGTTAGTTTAAGGGGATCTACCAAAATACATTCAGGTTTTCCCTTTTATCTATGGTAAAAGTCTTTTCTCTCCGTTCCAGAACATGGAATGGACCATCGTAAAGGGGCCAAAGGGGATGTTGGTGTGATTCATGGCGGACAAAAACAAATGAGATAGGATATAGGTCAACAGGTACCCAAGAATGTTGTATACCATGACAGGAGGTAGGAATAGGTGAAAAGGAATTGAATTTACCGAGGTTGGTAGTACGCTGCTGAGAGGCCAACCAGGCTGTCCTGGTATCAGGAATAAAATCACCCGGCACTCATAACAGCTGTCTGTAAACCAATTCAGCCACAGACGACTGCAGGTCCTTTTTTGGAGCTGTTCTGAGCCCCAGCAGGACCCACAGAAGACGATCATGCCAATGCTCCGTCAGGGAAGCCCTCAGAGCAGCCTTTAAGGGGCGATGAAACCTCATAGGCCATTGGACTGTGGGTGATGTAGCCTAATGCTGAGGAACTGGACCATCACAGCCCAGAGGTCTGATATAAATTGGGGTGCCAAACTGAGCAACCCAGGGATTGGTTAATGCCCAAGCCTCGTCTGCAGCCATTGTCAATGCTAGAGAGATGACTTCTGTCCGCTGGCACTCCACACGGGTTGCAGTCCAATCATGCACGTCCTTTCTAATGCTGTGCCACACAAACTTCAGTGCAACCAGTTTTGTTGCGGCCTCCCGGCCCAGATGCAGGAAGCCATGTATGGAGTCAAAAATAATCCACCTCCAGTTTGCAGGCACTATGGGACAAGGTCAGCTGGTTGTAATATCACACAGGAGATAAACCCCAGTTTCTCCAAACTTAATGTCAGCCAACCACAAGCCTGTGACTGCTGTTCAATAAGCCTGGACCTCTGGAAGGTTGTCATGCCGGTGTTGTCAACCCCTATGTGTATGGCCTCAACGGATGGCCATGAGAGGCAATCAGCCATGGCATTAATTTTCCCCTTGATCTATTGTATATCAGTTGTGAACTCTGATATGTAGGCCAGTTGACACTGCTACCATGCAGACCAAGGGTCTGATATTTTGGCCAGTGCATGCACAGGAGGTTTGTGGTCAACAAACACTGTGAAATGGCAACCCTCAAGAAGAAAATGAAAATGGCAGACAGCCAGATAGAGCCTGAGAAGCTCACGGTCAAATGTGCTATATTTCTTTTCATGGGGTGGGGGTGGGGGCAGGCGGAGCTGTCGGTTGAAGAATGCAAGGGGCTGCCAATCGCATCCGACCAACTGTTGATGTACAGCGGAATCTGAAGCGTATGTGATAATGGCCGCTGCACAGTCTGAAGTGTGTGTAGTAATGGGTACCGCGCAGTCTGAAGTGTGTGTAATAATGGTCACAGCACAGTCTGAAGCGTGTGTAGTAATGGCCACAGCACAGTCTGAAGAGTGTGTAGTAATGGCCACAGCACAGTCTGAAGAGTGTGTAGTAATGGCCACAGCACAGTCTGAAGCATGTGTAGTAATGGCCACTGCACAGTTTGAAGCGTGGGTTTGAAGCGTGGCCACTGCTGCATTGTGGGGTGGGTCTGCCAATAGGGTTGTGTTGGAAAGAGCTTATTTGGTATCATCAATTGCCCTGGTCATGTCTGCTAACCAGTCAAGCACATGATTAGGATTATTACCTTTAAGCACACTATACAGAGGGAGCATAAATTCAGCAGCTTGCAGAATGAAGTGGTGATAGAGATTCTCCATGCCTAAAAACTGCTGCAATTTTTTAGTAGTGTGGGGCAGTGGGAAATCCATAATACCTTTGATGGGAGATGTTTTGCACCTTCTGCAGAGAAGCAATGACTGATAATGTAAATAGTTGACAACCCAAACTGGCATTTAGCAGGGTTAATAATCAACCCGTGTTGGCTTAAGTGCTTGAAAAGTATGCGGAGATGAGGTACATGTTTGGATTGGGATGCATTGGCGACAAGTATGTTATCCAGGTAAATGAAAAGAAAATATGTCTTTTAACATGGAGTCCATCAGCAGCTAGAAAGTCTGTGCTGCATTTTTCAGTCCAAGTGGCATGCAGAGACACTCAAAAAGGCCAAACAGGGTTATCACAGCCATTTTGGGAATGTCCCCCGAGCACACAGGCACCTGATGGTTGCTCCTGACTAGATTGACTTTGGAAAGAATTAACTTCCAGGCTAAACATGCCAAAAAGTCCTAGCTGTATGGGACCAGGTAGCAATTGGGGATAGTGATTTTGTGAAGGCACTGGTAATCACCACGTGGCCTGCAACCACCATCAGACTTAGGGGCCATATCGAGGAGCAAAGCCCAGGGGCTTTTCGACTAGCATATAATGCCAAGTCTTTCCACGTTGGCAAACCCAGCCTTTGCAGTTAGCAGCTTTTCTGAGTCCAGTCTATGCGTGCGGTCATGCACAGGCAGGCCAGTTGTAGAAATGTAGTGCTCAACGCCATGTATTGTGAGTGTAGTGGAGAATATGAGCTTGGTGAGGTTTGGGAATTCAGCTGGCAGTGAAGTAAACTCGCATGCAGTGCTGCATACACTTTACAGAGTTGTTGTGGGGAACTAACTGGGGACGCAGGTTAACAACTCAAAATCCTTCATATCTGCCAGCCAGTAGTTTTTAAGATTGACTACTAGTCCATGGGTACACCAAGTAGAGGTCTAGCCACTTTAGCCTGGATGAAGTCCCATGTGTAACGTTGCCCATTGAAGCAAAGCATCACTTGTCATATCCTGTAAGTTTGGATCCTGCTGCCATTGGCAGCCTCCAATGAGGTTTCTCGCTCTTTGCCATTTCATCAATAGGTGATTCTGGCAGCACACTCACAGGAAGCATCGCCCTGAAAGGGTGTCCATAATGAACAGTAGATAATCCCGGGAGCCGGAACCCACAGTGCTCACAGACCTCTGATGTCCTGATGTGCTGGCACCGTCAAAGCTGCAAGGCAGTTGGCACTTCCTTGCATTCGTACCAAAGAAAGCATGGTAAAAGCATAGGCTTGGCATCGTCTAATTTACAGGCTCAAGCGTCCTTATGTTGGGGGCTTAGCTGACCGGGCTTTTTGAGGTAGAGAAAGGAGGAGGAGTGATGCATTGCTGCCTAGCTGAGTGGAGACTGTCAGCCATTTTAGCAAGTTCCCTATAGTCTTTCACAGGTGCTAAGCAGACTTGGTCAAGCATCTGCTGCATTAAAGGCTCTTTAAAAATAAAACAAGGATAGTGATTTCCCAGGAGAGACAGCATGTGGTCCATTAGTTCCGATGGTTTAGCATCACTGAGGCTGGGCAAAGAGAGCAACTGTTTGGCGTGCTCAGACTCCAATAGTCCATAAGTCTGTAAAAGGTGAGATTTCCGCGATCGGTAGTTATTGTGTTCAGGCAGGTGTTCTGGTAGACTCACCATTCTTGCAGCCATAGGGTTTCCAAGCTACCACATAGTAGATCTTGCTGTTGTTGGCAGCCCAACTTGGACCAAGCAATGGCATTTTGCTCCCAAAACTCCAGCAGTTTCAAATTGACTGCATTGGTTGACATGTTCAGTAACTCTGGAATCATTTTAGATCATTGGGGTCACCAATGTAGGTTTTCACAAACAAAGCAGCAGAGGCATTTTATGTTTATGAAAAATCTGAAGCAACTCATTTATTGTAAATCCAAACATTGAACACAAAGTGCAGTAAAAGTACTTTACATAATGCTGAAATTGTGTCAGAATTGCCTCTTAAAGTGAATCTCAACTCAATGTTGGTGGCTGTGAATTATGTACATTTACATTGATTACATTACCGTAGTCTTTGACCATCAACTCTATCTATGATAATTTTATATACTTTTATCAGGTCAGGTCACTCCTCAGCCTTTGGCTTTCCAGAGAAAAGTTTGGTGGCGTGGTGGACAGGGAAGAAGACTATTTGAGATTACAACGGGATCTAGGTCAACTGATGTAGAGTGCTTTAAATGTCCCTAATGTGTATGTCTCTATCACCAGCCCTGGCAACATATTCCACACACCTACCATTCTGTAAATACATACCCCCTATACTTCCATTCACTTTCAGTACTTAAAATGGGTGTCCTGTGGTAATTAGTTAACACCCAGTTTAGTTATGTTCCCAAGCTATTTGTGTGTGTGTGTGTGTGTGTGTGTGTGTGTGTGTGTGTGTATGTTTGATCATACCTGGACCTCCTCATTTTTGTTCAGTTGTTCAATTTAGTTGCGCCACTTTCACTTGCGTCTTTCATCAGTGATCAGGTTGCTGGGTTAACAGCCACGATCAAAATCTCTGACTGGCAAATAACAAAGGATTCAAGTCAGCAATTAAAAACATACTGTTTGTTCACTGATGTTGGGTAGACAGGGAGAGTGGGAGATATTGGATGCTGATACAGCAGGGATAATTTTCAGTAAAAAAAATGCTGAAGTCCATACTGATGATAATCAGTGCTGTTCCATATAGGTCATGATTCCTTCTGTTATGTTGTGATTGCCTTGTAGTTTAAAGAACCTACAGAAAAAGATCTTCTGACTGTTATATCTAATACTCAATTCTTTAAGATAAGGTTATCTTTATTTGTTACATGTACATTGAAACATACAGTGAAATGCGTTGTTTTGCATCAATGGCTCACACAGTCTGAGAATTTTGCTGGGGGCAGTCCGCAAGTGTCAACATGCTTCCAACGCCAATGTAACGTGCCCACAACTCATTAACTCTCACCCTAGCCCTCCTCACCTCTCACCTTAAACCTGTGTCCTCTAGTTCTAAGACTCTTGTGTTCTGGGAAAAAGATTTTAACTATGATAGCCCTTCATAAATTTGTAAACTTATACATTCCAGGAAGAATAAACTTGGCTCGTCCAAGAATAGTATAGCGCAGTACAGGCCCTTTAGCCCATGAAACCGTGCTGATGCTTTAACTTCCTCTAAGAACAATCTGATCCTTCCCTTCCACATTTTCCTTTCTTCCTTTGATCTTCCAGTTTAAGATGGAGCTGGTGAATCTCAGTGACTTCTGGCCAGTGGCCAATGAAACAAAGAAAGCAGCTAAATACTTTGTTAATCATTCTTTTTCTGGTAAATGATCATCACAAACAATCACCTGTAACCTTCCTTTGGACTTGGAGGCAATTCGATGTGGCAGAACCAAGGTGAGGCTAGGCAGCGGGCCTGTCACTGAGAGCTGAGGTTTGATAGTTTTAAGCACTAGGCTGAATTAGAAAGGTCAGGTATAGGCAGAATCAAAGTGGTGGGGGTCAAGGCCCCAAAGCGTTCCGAAGCAACTGAACCTGATATTTGGATGATGATTTAAGCGTCAGGCCAAATCGATAAGGTCGGGTGCAGGCTGAATCGAGGTCCAGGCCCCAGACTGTATAGCAGCATCTGAACTCGATATTTGGAAGAAGACCTAGACTGAACAGGTCAGGGTGTCAGGACTGAGGCGAGGGCCAGACAGGTTCTGCATAGAACTAAGGATCTGTGGATGGAATCTCTTTGTGAACTTCAGTTCAGAGTGTTATTTGTTTGCGTTTATTGGTTGCATGAGTTGTTTCTGCACATTTGGTATTTGACGGTTTTTTATGGGTTATCATCTTAAAATTATACCCCATTGTATTAGCCACAGCTGCCTGGGGAAAATGTCTCTTCTTGTCCACTCTATCGATGCTTCTATCAAGTTGCTTCTCACCCTCCTCTCAAGATGTATTATGGGCAGCCCATAGCTGTCACCAAGCTTACGGCACCAACATAGCAGGTGTGCAACTTACTAACCCTAACTCGTATGTCTTTGTAATGTGGGAAGAAAGTGGAGCACCCAGAGGAAACCCACACAGTCATGAGGAGAATGTACAAGGTCCTTATAGACAGCAGCTGTAAACATTGCGCTAATCACTGGGCTATCACACCACTAATGATAAACATCGGGGTGAATGCAGCACTGGTCCCTGGAGTACACCGCATAATAGGCTTAACCCCAAAATCAGTCTTCAACTTGTGATGGACTCCAGGACAATTCTGGAATTAGTAAATCTGGTTCTGGGAAAGAATTTTGCTTGCCTTGCTACTTTGGGAAATGTTTTCAGAGACCAAAGGATTAGTGACCAGAGGAACTTGAACTCAGCTGCTTAGCTAAAGATCCAAAGGAAGCAAAAGAAAACAGTGTTTGGAATATTGACTTGTGACATAGAGTGTATTGCCTTGAGTACAGAAGGAGATTTAGTAGTAACTTTCAAAATGATATTTAACATATTTAACTCGTCTGTGTGAGGAGTGGCACGTCACACAGTCTTTCGTTCCGCACCTTGTAAGGCATGAAAATGCCCAACGCTGGCCTCTCAGGCCTGAGTCGTCGACAGTATCATTATGAAAGAAAGTACTTTAACTGGACATGGAGGAAATGTTTTCAATAGTGGGAGAGTCTAGGACCTGAGGGCATAGCCTCAGAAGAGAAGGATGTCCTTTTAGAACAGAGATGAGGAGGAATTTCTTTAGCCAAAGGTTGATGAATCTGTGTTACTTTTTGTGGATGCCAAGTTATTGGGTATATTGATAATTACAAAGTATATTTAATATCAGAGTACGTATACAGTATACAACCTGAATTTTGCCCTCTTCACAACAGACAGACAGACATACTTTATTGATCCTGGGGAAATTGGGTTTCGTTACAGTTGCACCAACCAAGAATAGTATAGAAATATAGCAATATAAAACCATAAATAATTAAATAATAATAAGTTAATTATTCCAAGTGGAAATAAGTCCAGGACCAGCCTATTGGCTCAGGGTGTCTGACACTCCAAGGGAGGAGTTGTAAAGTTTGATGGCCACAGGCAGGAATGACTTCCTATGACGCTCAGTGTTGCATCTTGGTGGAATGAGTCTGGCTGAATGTACTCCTGTGCCTAACCAGTACATTATGGAGTGGATGGGAGACATTGTCCAAGATGGCATGCAACTTGGACAGCATCCTCTTTTCAGACACCACCGTCAGAGAGTCCAGTTCCACCCCCACAACATCACTGGCCTTGTGAATGAGTTTGTTAATTCTGTTGCTGTCTGCTACCCTCAGCCTGCTGCCCCAGCACACAACAGCAAACATGATAGCACTGGCCACCACAGAGTCGTAGAACATCCTCAGCATCGTCCAGCAGATGTTAAAGGACCTCACTCTCCTCAGGAAGTAGAGACGGCTCTGACCCTTCTTGTAGACAGCCTCAGTGTTCAAAGTCCATGAAACAAAGAATCCTCATAGAACGACAGAAACATTGTAACCCCGAAGCCCCTTCTCCCCACTTTTCGCACAAGTCGCAGTAAAAGCATCGACTCCTTCTCCACCTTGTGCCAGCAGAAGTACCAACCCCAGTACCCTCCCTCACCAGCAGAAGCACCGACCCCAGTACCCTCCCTCACCAGCAAAAGCACCGACCCCAGTACCCTCCCTCACCAGCAAAAGCACCGACCCCAGTACCCTCCCCACCAGCAAAATCACCGATCCCAGTACCTCCCTCACCAGCAGAAGCACCAACCCCAGTACCCTCCCTCACCAGCAAAATCACCGATCCCAGTACCCTCCCTCACCAGCAAAAGCACCAACTCCAGTACCCTCCCCACCAGCAAAATCACCGATCCCAGTACCCTCACTCACCAGCAGAAGCACCGACCCCAGTACCCTCCCTCACCAGCAAAATCACAGATCCCAGTACCCTCCCTCACCAGCAAAATCACCGATCCCAGTACCTCCCTCACCAGCAAAAGCACCGACCCCAGTACCCTCCCCACCAGCAAAATCACCGATCCCAGTACCTCCCTCACCAGCAAAAGCACCGACCCCAGTACCCTCCCTCACCAGCAAAAGCACCGACCCCAGTACCCTCCCTCACCAGCAGAAGCACCGACCCCAGTACCCTCCCTCACCAGCAGAAGCACCGACCCCAGTACCCTCCCTCACCAGCAAAAGCACAGACCCCAGTACCCTCCCCACCAGCAAAATCACCGATCCCAGTACCCTCCCTCACCAGCAAAAGCACCGACCCCAGTACCTCCCTCACCAGCAAAATCACAGATCCCAGTACCCTCCCTCACCAGCAAAATCACCGACTCCAGTACCCTCCCTCACCAGCAAAAGCACCGACCCCAGTACCTCCCTCACCAGCAAAAGCACCGACCCCAGTACCCTCCCTCACCAGCAGCACCAACCCCAGTACCCTCCCTCACCAGCAAAATCACCGATCCCAGTACCCTCCCTCACCAGCAAAAGCACCAACCCCAGTACCCTCCCCACCAGCAAAATCACAGATCCCAGTACCCTCCCTCACCAGCAAAATCACAGATCCCAGTACCCTCCCTCACCAGCAAAATCACCGATCCCAGTACCTCCCTCACCAGCAAAAGCACCGACCCCAGTACCCTCCCCACCAGCAAAATCACCGATCCCAGTACCTCCCTCACCAGCAAAATCACCGATCCCAGTACCCTCCCTCACCAGCAAAAGCACCGACCCCAGTACCCTCCCTCACCAGCAGAAGCACCGATCCCAGTACCCTCCCTCACCAGCAGAAGCACCGACCCCAGTACCCTCCCTCACCAGCAAAAGCACAGACCCCAGTACCCTCCCCACCAGCAAAATCACCGATCCCAGTACCCTCCCTCACCAGCAAAAGCACCGACCCCAGTACCTCCCTCACCAGCAAAATCACAGATCCCAGTACCCTCCCTCACCAGCAGAAGCACCGACCCCAGTACCCTCCCTCACCAGCAAAAGCACCGACCCCAGTACCCTCCCCACCAGCAAAATCACCGATCCCAGTACCCTCCCTCACCAGCAAAAGCACCGACCCCAGTACCTCCCTCACCAGCAAAATCACAGATCCCAGTACCCTCCCTCACCAGCAAAATCACCGATCCCAGTACCCTCCCTCACCAGCAAAATCACCGATCCCAGTACCCTCCCTCACCAGCAAAAGCACCGACCCCAATACCTCCCTCACCAGCAAAATCACAGATCCCAGTACCCTCCCTCACCAGCAAAATCACCGACTCCAGTACCCTCCCTCACCAGCAAAAGCACCGACCCCAGTACCTCCCTCACCAGCAAAAGCACCGACCCCAGTACCCTCCCCACCAGCAAAATCACCGATCCCAGTACCCTCCCTCACCAGCAGAAGCACCGAACCCAGTACCCTCCCTCACCAGCAAAATCACCGATCCCAGTACCTCCCTCACCAGCAAAATCACCGATCCCAGTACCCCCCCTCACCAGCAGAAGCACCGACCCCAGTACCCTCCCCACCAGCAAAATCACCGATCCCAGTACCCTCCCTCACCAGCAGAAGCACTGACCCCAGTACCCTCCCTCACCAGCAAAAGCACTGACCCCAGTACCCTCCCCACCAGCAAAATCACCGATCCCAGTACCCTCCTTCACCAGCAAAATCACCGATCCCAGTACCCTCCCTCACCAGCAGAAGCACCGATCCCAGTACCCTCCCCACCAGCAAAATCACCGACCCCAGTACCTCCCTCACCAGCAAAAGCACCGACCCCAGTACCTCCCTCACCAGCAGAATCACCGATCCCAGTACCTCCCTCACCAGCAGAAGCACCGATCTCAGTACCTCCCTCACCAGCAAAATCACCGATCCCAGTACCTCCCTCACCAGCAAAAGCACTAACCCCAGTACCCTCCCCACCAGCAAAATCACCGACCCCAGTACCCTCCCTCACCAGCAAAATCACCGACCCCAGTACCTCCCTCACCAGCAAAAGCACCGACCCCAGTACCTCCCTCACCAGCAGAATCACCGATCCCAGTACCTCCCTCACCAGCAGAAGCACCGATCTCAGTACCTCCCTCACCAGCAAAATCACCGATCCCAGTACCTCCCTCACCAGCAAAAGCACTAACCCCAGTACCCTCCCCACCAGCTAAATCACCGATCCCAGTACCCTCCCTCACCAGCAAAAGCACCGATCCCAGTACCCTCCCCACCAGCAAAATCACCGATCCCAGTACCTCCCTCACCAGCAAAATCACCAATCCCAGTACCTCCCTCACCAGCAGAATCACAGATCCCAGTACCCTCCCTCACCAGCAGAAGCACCAACTCCAGTACCTCCCTCACCAGCAGAAGCACCGACCCCAGTACCCTCCCTCACCAGCAAAATCACCGACCCCAGTACCTTCCCTCACCAGCAAAAGCACCAACTCCAGTACCATCAGTAATGGAGAGAGTGAGCAGATTCAAGTTTTTGGGTGTCAAAATCTCTGACGACCTAACCTGGTCCCAACATATCAATGCAGTTATAAAGAAGGCAAGACAGTGACTATACTTCATTAGGAGTTTGAAGAGATTTGGTATGTAAACAAATACACTCAAAAACTTATATAGATGTACCATGGAGAGCATTCTTACAGTCTGCATTACTGTCTGGTATGGTCGGGGGGAGGGAGCTACTGCGGAGAAAGAAGCTGCAGAGGATTGTAAATTTAGTCAGTTCCATCTTGGGTACTAGCCTACAAAGTACCCAGATATCTTCAAGGAACAGTGGCTCAGAAAAGCAGCGTCCATTATTAAGGACCTCCAGCATCCAGGGCATGCCCTTTTCTCACTGTTACCATCAGGTAGGAGGTACAGAAGCATGCAGGCATACACCCAGTGATTCAGGAGCAGCTTCTTCCCCTCTGCCATCCGATTCCTAAATGGACATTGAACCCATGAACACTACCTCACTTTTTTAATATATATTTCTGTTTTTGTATGATTTTTAATCTATTCAATATACATATACTGTAATTGATTTACTTATTATTTATTTTCATTACAAAACTGAATTGAGTTTGTATAAGGTAAAGTAATAACAGAATGCAGAATAAAGTGTTACAGTTACAGTGAAAGTGTAGTGCGGACAACAATATGCAAGTGCAAGAACCATGGCGAGGTAGATTGTGAGGCCAAGTGTCCATCTTATTATCATGTTTTGTAACTCCAAAACATAAAACTAATTGAAAGAAAATCATGGGAGTTGGGGGATAACTTGTGTATGTTTAGTTTTTTTGAAGTGAGGCACTCATATATGACATGGTGGCATGATGATGTACTGTATGCCATTCACATACTTTTACACATAGCCCATAATGAATTACTGTATTTAAATAAACAAGAATACTTAATCAAACAATATATTTACAATATTCCTCAAATATGAAATACACAACTCAGCTCCCAGCTTAGCTATAAACTCCAACTCAATATAGAACGCATCTTAACTTAAGTACATGTATAGTATACTTTTACTATATCGTATAGTATACAACTACTATATAGACATACACAGCATAGCAAATTCTAAATTGTCCCATTCAGCCTAAAGATTTAATTGCTGTGGAGGATTTCTTACTCTTGTCGGATAACGTCTTTCCTGACAAGGGAGGTCATCTGCTTGGCTGGTGAGACTCGTGGCTGTGAAACAATCTCAGGTTCTGGTGTCTCCTCAATGATGGTTGTAGGAGTTAACTCTGGGACTGCAGGAAGTGGTTCTGACAGCTCTGGATATCTTTCTTCTCTAACAATGGACTCTGCTTTCCTCAACTGATCAATATGTTGTCTCCAGATAATGTCAGATGCAGTCTGCACTGTGTAGGAGAATAGTCCACTTCTGTCCTTAATCTTTCCAAGTACCCATTTTTGATCAGATCTGTAATCCCTATCCAGGACTGTTTGTCCAGGAGAGAAACGTCAAACCTCTTTCTTTGAGGAGCTTTCAAATTGTCTGAGCTGTGTGTCCTACATACTCCTGAAATTGTGTTTGAGGAGATTCAAGTGTGAATGTAAGGGGCGACCTAGGGACAGCATAGCTGGTGAGTTGCTGGTTGTGGAGTGTGTTGCATTGTGATACGCAAGGAGGAAATGACAAGCTTCTGATTCAGTGTCAGTGTAGTGTGTTCTGCTGACATAGCTCGCAGCGCATTCCTTAGAGTCTGAACAAACCTTTCCACCGAGCCATTTGTAGCTGATTGATATGGTACTGATGTAATATGTCTTATTCCATGCATTTTCAGGAATAACTGAAACTGTTCCACCATAAATTGTGTCCATTGTCACTAACTAAGTGTTCTGGAACACCAGTCCTTGAGAAGAGGCTTCTCAACACATCAGCACTGTGTGGGTCTGTAGTGGAGGCTATTGGGGACATTCCTAGCCACTTTGTAGCTGCATCCCCTACTACCAAGAAACTTGTGCTCATGAAGAGTCTGGCAAAATCCACATGAATCCTCTGCCTGGGTATTGCTCGCCATTCCCAAGGATGGAGAGGCACTACTGTTAGCACCTTCTGGAAGCGTTTGCATTCTGAACAGTGCATGGCAAGCTGCTCGATCTGCTGATCTATCCCAGGCTACCAGACAAAGCTAGCTAATACTGTCTTTTTGACCACATCCAGATGTAGCATGTAGCTCTCAGCTTGGATGGTGCAACAACTCAATCCCCACATAAAGCAACCTCCATCAAGGGCGAGATCTGTAGTAATGAGTTCAAAGGGTGGACCACAGAAGCCAGGAACCTGTTATAGTAATTGATGAATCCTAAAAAGGACCGCAACTGTGACATGTCCTTTGGCAACATTTCTTTTGCCTTCTGAGGAAATAAAGTTGCTGATGAACTTCTTTGACCTTGGCGTCTATGTGGTTGGACCAGGACAGGCTGTTGAATGAATGCCCCCTTTGTGTGGGTGTGTCATTCATTAATGTTACTGAGGTAGCATAGAGTGACTATATCTGATAGGTTTAATGGGTTTAGTGATCCAATGTTTGAAATGGTTTTTTTTTCATGGTTTGTTGCAAAATGTTTTCAGGATTTCTGTTTGCTTACTTGGCTCTGTTAAGATACAACAACACACTCTTTCACTACCGTTCATTAATAACCAGTGAACAAATATCCTATGCAAACATCCTCAACTTATTTTTGATCAATTGATACTAAGAACATGAATAAAACTAAAGAGTGAACCTCAATCTACGTACCTGCAACTGGAAGGAAGCCAAATTCAGAATCAAAATCAGTTTTATTATTACTGTCGTATGTCATGAATTCATACGGTTGTTTTGTGCCAGCAGGACAGTGAAAGACATAAAAATTAATATGTTAGAAGCATAGAAAACCTACAGCACAATACAGGTCCTTCGGCCCACAAGGTTGTCCCGAACATGTCCCTACCCTAGAAATTACTAGGCTTAATTATAACCCTCTATTTTTCTAAGCTCCATGTACCTATCCAAAAGTCTCTTAAAAGTGCCTATCGTATCTGCCTCCACCACTTTTGCCGGCAGCCCATTCCATGCACTCACCACTCTCTGAGTAAAAGACTTACCCCTGACATCTCCTCTGTACCTACTCCCAAGCACCTTAAACCTGTGTCCTTAGGTGCTCCGAAGATGAAATAATTGGTTATTTGGGGAAAGAAATATATATACTAAAGTTATTACGAACTCCATGGAGCATGTGGGGATCTTCCGATATCCAGGCACTCTTTCTTTTTTTTCTTTCTTTCTTTTTTTTTATAGGGATGTTAGGGGGGAGGGGGAAGGGTATATATATATTTTTTCATATATTTTCTTTTATTTCTGTAATTATTTGAAAACTCAATAAAAAAAGTTTAAAAAAAAAACCTGTGTCCTCTTGTGGCAACCATTTTGACCCTGGGAAAAAGCCTCTGACTATCCACACGATCAACGCCTCTCAACATCTTATACACCTCTATCAGGTCACCTCACATGCTCCCTCGCTCCAAGGAGAAAAGGCTGAGTTCACTCAACCTATCCTCATAAGACATGCTCCCCAATCCAGGCAACATCCATGTAAATCTCCTCTGCACCCTTTCTATGGCTTCCACATCCTTCCTGTAGTGAGGTGACCAGAACTGAGCACAGTACTCCAAGTGGGGTCTGACCAGGGTCCTATATAGCTGCAACATTACCTCTCGGCTCCTAGATTCAGTCCCACAATTGATGAAGGTCAATACACCATATGCCTTCTTAACCACAGAGTCAACCTGCGCAGCTGCTTTGAGCGTCCTATGGACTTGGATCCCAAGATCCCTCTGATCCCCCACACTGCCAAGAGTCGTACCATTAATACTATATACTGCCATTATATTTGACCTACCAAAATGAACCACTTCACACTTATCTGGGTTGAACTCTATCTGCCACTACTCAGCCCAGTTTTGCATCCTATCAATGTCCCGCTGTAACCTCTGACAGCCGTCCACACTATCCACAACACCTCCAATCTTAGTGTCATCAGCAAACTTACTAACCCATCCCTCCACTTTGTCATCCAGGTCATTTATAAAAATCACAAAGAGTAAGGGTCCCAGAACAGACCCCTGAGGCACACCACTGGTCACTGGCCTCCATGCAGAATATGATCCGTCTACAACCACTCTTTGCCTTCTGTGGGCAAGCCAGTTCTGGATCCACAAAGCAATATCCCCTTGGATCCCATGCCCCTTACTTTCTCAATAAGCCTTGAATGGGGTACCTTATCAAATGCCTTGCTGAAATTCATATACACTACATCTACTGCTCTTTCTTTATCAATGTGTTTAGTCACATCTTCAAAAAATTCAGTCAGGCTCGTAAGGCATGACCTGCCTTGACAAAGCTGTGCTGACTGTTCCTAATCATATTATGCTTCTCCAAATGTTCGTAAATACTGCCTCTCAGGATCTTCTCCATCAACTTACCAACCGCTGAGGTAAGACTTACTGGTCTATAATTTCCTGGTCTATCTCTACTCCCTTTCTTGAATAAAGGAACAACATCTGCAACCCTCCAATCCTCTGGAACCTCTCCCATCCCCATTGATGATGCAAAGATCATTGCCATGGGCTCAGCAATCTCCTCCCTTGCCTCCCACGGTAGCCTGGGGTACATCTCATCCTGTCCCGGCAACTTATCCAACTTAATGCTTTCCAAAAGCTCCAGCACATCCTCTTTCTTAATATCTACATGCTCAAGCTTTTCAATCTGCTGCAAGTCATCACCACAATCACCAAGATCCTTTTCCATAGTGAATACTGAAGTAAAGTATTCATTAAGTACCTCTGCTATTTCCTCTGGTTCTATACACACTTTCCCACTGTCACACTTGATAGGTCCTATTCTTTCACGTCTTATCCTCTTGCTCTTCACATACTTGTAGAATGCCTTGGGGTTTTCCTTAATCCTGCCTGCCAAGGCCTTCTCATGGTCCTTTCTGGCTCTCCTAATTTCCTTCTTAAGCTTCTTCCTAGTAGCCTTATAGTCATCTAGATCTCTAACATTGCCTAGCTCTCTGAACCTTTTGTAAGCTTTTCTTTTCTTCTTGACCATATTTATTATAGCCTTTGTACACCATGGCACACTACCATAACTTCCCTGTCTCATTGGAACGTACCTATGCAGAACTTCACACAAATATTCCCTGAACATTTGCCACATTTCTTCTGTACTTTTCCTTGAGAACATATGTTTCCAATCTAAGCTTCCAATTTCCTGCCTGATAGCCTCATAATTCCCCTTATTCCAATTAAATGCTTTTCTAACTTGTCTGTTCCTATCTCTCTCCAATGGTAAAGGAGATAGAATTATGATCACTATCTCCAAAATGCTCTCCCACTGAGAGATCTGACACCTGACCAGGTTCATTTCCCAATATCAAATCAAGTACAGCCTCTCTTCTTGTAGGCTTATCTACATATTGTGTCAAGAAACTTTCCTGAACACACCTAATAAACTCCACCCCATCTAAACCCCTTGCTCTAGGGAGATGCCAATCAATATTTGGGAAATTAAAATCTCCCATCACGACAACTATGTTATTATTACACCTTTCCAGGATCTGTTTCCCTATCTGCTCCTTAATATCTCTGTTACTATTGGGTGGTCTATATTGGGCACCCAGTAAAGTTATTGACCCCCTTCCTGTTCCTAAGCTCCACCCACAGAGACTCTGTAGACAATCCTTCCATGACGTCCACCTTTTCTGCAGCTGTGACACTATCTCTGATCAACAGTGCCATGCCCCACCTTTTTTGTCTCCCTCCCTATTCTTCCTGAAACATCTAAAACCCGGCACTTGTAACCATTCCTGTCCCTGAGCCTTTCAAGTCTCTGTAATGGCCACCACATCATATCCCCAAGTACTGATCCATGGTCTAAGCTCATCCGCTTTGTTCACAACACTCCTTGCGTTAAAATAGATATATCTCAAACCTTCGGTCCGAGCACGTCCCTTCTCTATCACTTGCCTATCCTCCCTCACACTCTGTCTCCTATCTTTCTCTATTTGAGAGCCAGATGCCTCTTCCTCAGTCTCTTCATTCCTGAGAACATTTCTATCACATCGAAACCTTTGATTTCTGTCCACACAAGCAGTCCTCGCATGACCTTTATCCTCCTCCAACTCACCATCTGCTCTAATACTCTGGTTCCCCTCCCCCTGCTAATCTAGTTTAAACCCCCCCCGGAGCAGCACTAGCTAACCTACCCGCAAGGATGTTAGTCCCCTTCCAGTTTGGTTGCGAACTGTCCAATCTGAACAGGTCTCACCTTCCCTGGAACAAAGCCCAATTGTCTGGAAGCATGAAGCCCTCCCTCCTGCACCATCTCCTTAGCCACATAGTTAGCTGCATTATTTTCTTATTTCTACCCTCACTGGCACGTGGCATGGGGAGCAATTCTGAGATTGCAACCCTGGAGGTCCTGTCCTTCAACTTTGCACCTAACTCCCTACACTCTTTGCAGGACCTCCTCCTTCTTCCTATCCACGTCATTGGTCCCTACGTGAACCACAACATCTGGCTGCTCACCTTCCGTCCTGAGAATGCTGAGAACTCGATCCGAGATATCACGGACCCTGGCACCAGGGAGGCAACAGACCATCCGGGATTCTCGATCTCTCCCACAGAACCTCTTAACTGTCCCCCTAACTATCGAATCCCCTATCACTACTGCTCTCCTCTTTTCCATCCTTCCTTTCTGAGCTGAGAGTCAAGTTTTGGTGCCAGAGACGTGGCCACTACAACTTGGTCCTGGTAGGTCATCCCCACCAACAGTATCCAAAATGGTATACTTATTGTTGATGGGAATGGCCACAGGGGTGCTTTGCTCTTCCTGTCTATTCCCCTTCCCTCTCCTGACAGTCACACAGCTACCTGCCTCCTGACATTTAGGGTGATTATCTCCCTGAAACTCCTGTCTATTTCTGCCTCTGCCTCACGAATGATCCGAAGTTCACCCAGCCCCAGTTCCCTAACTCAGTTTGTCAGGAGCTGCAGCTGGATGCACCTTTTACAGGTGTAGTCATCAGGGACGATTGTGCTGTCCCTGACTTCCCACATCTTGCATGCGGAGCACTCGACTGCCCTAACTGCTGCCTCCATTGCCTGCTCCTAAGTTAATTAAATTAATTAAAGGAACTTACCCGGTCCTACCTCACTTGGAGCAAGCTTGTCCTCAGCCTCTGCTCACCGAAGCCTATCGAGCCAAAGCCTCAAAGCTCTACTCCTATCCTGAGCCACTCACACCACTGGCCATTCCTCTTCAGTTACTCTTCTGTTATAGAAATACAAACCCCATTTCCAGAAAAGTTGGGATATTTTCCAAAATGCAATAAAAACAAAAATCTGTGATATGTGAATTCACGTGAACCTTTATTTAACTGACAAAATACAAAGAAAAGATTTTCAATAGTTTTACTGACCAACTTAATTGTATTTTGTAAATATACACAAATTTAGAACTTGATGGCTGCAACACACTCAACAAAAGTTGGGACAGAGTTAAAATAAGATTGAAAAGTGCACAGAATATTCAAGTAACACCGGTTTGGAAGACTCCACATTAAGCAGGCTAATTGGTAGCAGGTGAGGTATCATGACTGGGTATAAAAGTAGCATCCATCAAAGGCTCAGTCTTTGCAAGCAAGGATGGGTCGAGGCTCACCCCTTTGTGCCAAAATTTGTGAGAGAATTGTTAGTCAGTTCAAAAGGAACATTTCCCAACGCAAGATTGCAGAGAATTTAGGTCTTTCAACATCTACAGTACATAATATTGTGAAAAGATTCAGAGAATTCAGAGACATCTCAGTGCGTAAAGGGCAAGGTCGGAAACCACTGTTGAATGCGCGTGATCTTCGAGCCTTCAGGCGGCACTGCCTAAGAAACCGTCATGCTACTGTAACAATTATAGCCACCTGGGCTCGGGAGTACTTCGGAAAACCATTGTCACTTAACACAGTCCGTCGCTGCATCCAGAAATGCAACTTGAAACTGTATTACGCAAGGAGGAAGCCATACATCAACTCTATGCAGAAACGCCGGCGAGTTCTCTGGGCCCGAGCTCATCTCAGATGGACCGAAAGACTGTGGAACCGTGTGCTGTGGTCAGATGAGTCCACATTTCAGCTAGTTTTCAGAAGAAACGGGCATTGAGTTCTCCATGCCAAAGATGAAAATGACCATCCTGATTGTTATCAGCAAAAGGTGCAAAAGCCAGCATCTGTGATGGTATGGGGGTGCATCAGTGCCCACGGCATGGGTGAGTTGCATGTATGTGAAGGTACCATTGACTCTGAGGCGTATATTAGGATTTTAGAGAGACATATGTTGCCATCAAGGCGAAGTCTCTTCCCGGGACGTCCATGTTTATTTCAGCAGGACAATGCCAGACCACATTCTGCACGGGCTACAACAGCGTGGCTTTGTAGACACAGAGTGCGTGTGCTTGACTGGCCTGCTGCCAGTCCAGATCTATCTCCTATTGAAAATGTATGGCGCATCATGAAGAGGAGAATCAGACAACGGAGACCACGGACTGTTGAGCAGCTGAAGTCTTATATCAAGCAAGAATGGACAAAATTTCCAATTGCAAATCTGCTACAATTAGTATCCTCAGTTCCAAAATGATTAAAAAGTGTTATTAAAAGGAAAGGTGAT
Organism: Hemitrygon akajei; assembly: GCF_048418815.1. Lineage (NCBI taxonomy): Eukaryota > Metazoa > Chordata > Chondrichthyes > Myliobatiformes > Dasyatidae > Hemitrygon > Hemitrygon akajei. Next base: position 29,157,865 of record NC_133126.1, on the reverse strand, counting down.
AGCACAATGGTAAACATGCCTCTGTCCCAACTTTTGTTGAGTGTGTTGCAGCCATCAAAGTCTAAATTTGTGTATATTTACAAGATACAATTAAGTTGGTCAGTAAAACTATTGAAAATCTTTTCTTTGTACTTTTGTCAGTTAAATAAAGGTTCATGTGAATTAACATATCACAGATTTTTGTTTTTATTGCATTTTGGAAAATATCCCAACTTTTCTGGAAATGGGGTTTGTAAATAAGTAATGTGAAAGAGGAATAATAAGGTTACATTCATGGGTTCGTGGACTGTTCAGAAATCTGATGGTAGAGGGGAAGAAGCAGTTTGTTCCAAAAAAAGTAGGTGTGTCTTCAGACTCCTGTACCTCCTACCTAATGGTAGTAATCTGAATTTACCTTCCTCCATTTTAGCTTGGTGGGTGGATAGATGAGTGGAGGGTGGGAGGGAGTATGGCAGGTGGTGAGGTAATATTTTGACATGCCTGGATAGTTGTAGAACACTGCCAAAATTGCGGTCAGTCATGGTCCCCTGGGTCTACAGGGAGATGGATTGTAAGCTGGGCACACTGGCCTCAAGGATGGAAGCTTGTAATGTTGCAGGGTGGTGGGACATCCTGTTCTTCAGTCCATGTTAAACTCATGAGAAACAGAATGTCAAAGTATGGGCTTGCAGACCCAGTCTCACAGTCAGTTCGTGTTAACAGAAACACCTCTAGCTCCATCACTGAGCACCACTGCTCCCCAGGGCTGTGCGCTCAGCCCGCTACTGTTCACAATGCTGACACATGAGTGCACTGCTGATCCCGTTCAAACCCAATCATCAAGTTTGCTGATGACAAATCAGTGGTCGGCCTTATCAGTAACGATGACGAAATGGCATACAGATAGGAGGTAGAGTGGCTGGTAGAATGGTGCAAGCACAGCAACTTGAGTCTCAAAATGGACAAGACCAAAATAATGATTGTGGACTTTATGAAGTTGCTGGCTGACTACTCAAACATTGCTCCTCTGTGGAGAGAGTTAGGAGCACCAAATTTCTGGGAGTGCATATAATGGATGATCTCACCTGGTCTCTCAACACCACCTCTTTGATCAAGTAAACACAGCAGTGTCTCCTTTCCTGGGGAGACTGAGGCAATTTCCTCACTTGCAGACTCCAATCAGTTTGGATTGGCAACAACATATCCTCCATGATCTCCATCAGCACAGGTGCGCCACAGGGCTGTGTGTTTAGCCCCCCTGCTCTACTCACTTTGCACTTATGAATGTGTGGCTAAGCACAGCTCCAATGCCACATTCAAGTTTGCTGACAACACCACTGTCATAGGCCGAATCAAAGGTGGTAGCAAATCAGCCTATAGGAGGAAGATTAAAAATTTGTCTGAGTGGTGCCATAAGAACAACCTGTTGCTCAATGTCAGCATTTAGTCAGCAGGGAAGTGATCGTTGACTTCAGAGGAGGAAACCAGAGGTCCATGAGCCAGTCGTCATCAGAGATGGAAAGGGTCAGCAATAATTCTTCAAATTATTACTTCTAAGGATCTATTCTGGGTCCAACATGTAAGTGTAATCATAAAGAAAGTATGGCTCACACCTCTACTTCCTTAGGAGCTTGTGAAGATTCAGGATGACATCTGAAACTTTGACAAACTTCTGTAGATGTGTAGTGAAGAGTGTATTGACTGGTTGCAACACAGCTTGGTATGGATGCACCAATGCCTTTAAACAGAAAATCCTACAAAATAGTCCCGTCCATCATGGGTAAAGCCCTCCCAACCATTGAGCACATCTCCATTTCCAAGATGGCGGCACGACGCAGCTTGCAGCGGCCACTCCGGAGCTGATTGTCTGTTATTTGTGAAGTGGGGTGCCGTGCGCAATCATAATCGATTGAAAACAGACGTGGGAGCACGGAGGAACATCGGGAAATCTCCAGGAAGACCTTCTTTGCTGCTGCTGCTGCTGTGAGGTCTGGGACTCTGCTGGGAAGAACAGGCCCCCAGTCCTCAGGGTTGCGTTGCCGATGGCTGTTGGCGGGGCCATCTTAATACACTCGGCAGAGGATGGTGCTTGGAGAAGCTGTGCCGGAGGGGATGGTCGTCGGCTCGGAGGTTCAACGGACTCGAAGTCCTTTCGACAGACTAAGGTCGCTTTCGGTGTGTGCTGCGTTTGCGAGGCTGGTTTCGACAGAGCTTTCATTGTGTGCTGCATCTGCGAGGCTGAGTTGGGCGGCACCATGGAAGTCCATAGCGAGGGTATTCCCTTCCACCGCCGGCGTGGGATGGCGAGTCTGTCGGGACCCTGGGGACTTGTGGAAACTGTGTGGTGATTTCTTTTGAACTTATAGTCCTTTAACATCTTTGGACTATTTTTACTGTGCCCGTGGTCTGTTTTTTTAATCAATTATGCTATTGTTTGCACTGTTGTAACTATATGTTGTAACTATGTGGTTTTGTGCAGGTCTTGTAGCTTTAGTTTTTGGTCTTGTTTGTCTGGTGGATTTGGAGCTCCTTTCCGGGGAACGTGCTAAGACGGTTGCGCGATATTAATACGCAGCAGCGTCTCCGGACTCTGGATTGGGGATTGCCAAACGTTATGTGGATTTTCTGGTGTAGTCTGTTTTGTCATATGCTTTTGTGATATCATTCTGGAGGAACGTTGTCTCATTTTTTAACTGCATTGCATTTGTGGTTTCTAAATGAGAATAATCTGAATCTGAATCTGAATCTGTATGGAGCTTTGTTGCTGAAAAGCAGCACCCATCATCAGGGATCTCCAACAGCCAGGACATACTCTCTTCTCACTGCCACCATCAAAAAGAAGATACAGGAGCCTCAGGACGCACACCACCAGGTTCAGGAGCAGCTATTACCCCTCAACTATCAGGGTCTTCATTTGCACACTTGTTGAACATCCATGTTGATTCTATTATGGTTATTATTCTTTAATGGATTATTATTCTCCAATCTGCTAATTAAATTTGCTGACAACACTACACTGATTGGCCTAATCTCAAATAATAATGAGGCGGCCTACAGAGAGGAAATCATCACCCTGACACAGTGGTGTCAAGAAAACAACCTCTCCCTCAATGTCGCAAAAACAAAGGAGCTGATTGTGGACTACAGGAGGAATGGAGACAGGCTAACCCCTATAGACATCAATGGATCTGGGGTTGGGAGGGTGAACAGCTTTAAGTTCCTCAGCATAAACATCACTGAGGATCTCATATGATCTGTCCATACCGTCAGTGTGGTGAAAAAAAGGACAACAGCGCCGCTTTCATCTCAGATGGTTGAAGAAGTTTGGTATGGCCTTCCAAATTCTAAGAACTTTCTATAGGGGCATGATTGAGAGCATCCTGACTGGCTGCATCATTGCCTGGTATAGAAACTGTACTTCCCTCAATCACAGGACTGTGCTGAGAGTGGTGTGGACAACCAGCGCATCTGCAGGTGTGTACTCCCCACTATTCAGGACATTTACAAAGACAGGTGTGTAAAAAGGGCCCAAAGGATCATTAGAGACCTGAGTCACCCCAACCACAAATTGTTCCAGCTGCTACCATTCCGAAAAGTCATAGATGAGAGCTACAGGGAGGTAGTGACACCTAGGCTGCCGGAAGCAGGTTGTTGGGTGACAGTCCGAGGGGGGGAAAGCGAAGGAGAGTAGATAGTGCAGAGCACCCCTGTAGCCATTCCCCTGAATAATAGGTTTACCGTCCTGGATGCTGTTGGTGAGGACGACCGACCAGGTGTGAGCCATGGTGGCAGGGTCTCTGGCACTGAGTCTGACCCTGTGGTGCAGAAGGATGAGACGGAGAAGAAGAGAGCTGTCGTCATTGGAGACTCTATAGTCGGGAGCAGACAGGAGATTTTGTGGACGTGAGAAGGAAACCCGCATGGTTTGTTGCCTCCTGGGTGCCAGGGTCCAGGATGTCTCTGACCAGGTGCATGACATCCTGGTACGAGAGGGAAAGCAACCAGAAGTCGTGATACATGTTGGGACCAACGACATAGGCAGGAAGAGGGATGAGGTCCTGAAGTGTGAGTTTCGGGAACTAGGCAAAAGGCTGAAGAACAGGACCTCAAGGGTGGCATTCTCAGGATTGCTGCCAGTACTACGTGATAGTGAAGGTAAGAATTGGAGGAGATGGCAGTTGAATGCCTGGCTGAGGAGTTGGTGCAGGGGGCAGGGTTTTAGATTTTTGGACCATTGGGATCTCTTCTGGGGAAGGTGGGATCTGTACAGATTGAATGGGTTGCACCTGAACTTGAGAGGGAGCAATATCCTTGCTGGTAGGTTTGCTAGCATGGTTCGGGAGGGTTTAACCTAATTTGCAAGGGGGATGGGACCCGGAGCGATAGAGCAGTGAAAGAAGTGCATGGAGTAAAGCCAGATCTAACATATAGAGAGGCTTTGAGGAAAGAGCAGCAGAATAAAGGGTATAAAGGTAGTAAGGTAGAAGGGCTAAAGTGTGTGTACTTCAATGCAAGAAGCATCAGGAACAAAGGTGATGAACTGAGAGCTTGGATACATACATGGAATTATGATGTAGTGGCCATTACGGAGACTTGGCTGGCACCAGAGCAGGAATGGATTCTCAATATTCCTGGATTTCAGTGCTTTAAAGGGGATAGAGAGGGGGGAAAAGGGGAGGAGGGGTGTCATTACTGGTCAGGGATACTATTACAGCTGCAGAAAGGGTGGGTAATGTAGCAGGATCCTCTTTTGAGTCAGTATGGGTGGAAATCAGGAACAGGAAGAGAGCAGTTACTCTACAGGGGGTATTCTATAGGCCCCCGGTAGCAGCAGAGATACCGAGGAGCAGCTTGGGAGGCAGATTTTGGAAAGGTGCAAAAATAACAGGGTTGTTTTCATGGGTGACTTTAACTTCCTTAATATTGATTGGCTCTTGATTAGTTCCAAGGTTTAGATGGGGCAGAGTTTGTTAAGTGTTTGTTAAGGAATCCAGGATGGATTCCTGTCACAGTATGTTCACAGGCCGACTAGGGGGAATGCCATACTAGATCTAGTATTAGGTAACGAACCGGGTCAGATCACAGATCTGTCAGTGGGAGAGCATCTGGGGGACAGTGATCACCGCTCCCTGACCTTTAGCATTATCATGGAAAAGGATAGAATCAGAGAGGACAGGAAATTTTTTAATTGGGGAAGGGCAAATTATGAGGCTATAAGGCTAGAACTTGCGGGAATGAATTAGGATGTTGTTTTTGCAGGGAAATGTACTATGGACATGTGGTCGATGTTTAAGGATCTCTTGCAGGATGTTAGGGATAAATTGTCCAGGTGAGGAAGATAAAGAATGGTAGGGTGAAGGAACCATGGGTGACAAGTGAAGTGGAAAATCTAGTCAGGTGGAAGAAGGCAGCATACATGAGGTTCAGGAAGCAAGGATCAGATGGGTCTATTGAGGAATATAGGGTAGCAAGAAAGGAGCATAAGAAGGGGCTGAGAAAAGCAAGAAGGGGGCATGAGAAGGCCTTGGCGAGTAGGGTAAAGAAAAACCCCAAGGCATTCATCAATTATGTGAAGAACAAAAGGATGACAGGAGTGAAGGTAGGACCGATTAGAGATAAAAGTGGGAAGATGTGCCTGGAGGCTGTGGAATTGAGCGAGGTCCTCAATGAATACTTCTCTTCGGTATTCACCAGTGAGAGGGAACTTGATGATGGTGAGGACAATATGAGTGAGGTTGATGTTCTAGAGCATGTTGATATTAAGGGAGAGGAGGTGTTGGAGTTGTTAAAATACATTAGGACGGATAAGTCCCCGGGGCCTGATGGAATATTCCCCAGGCTGCTCCACGAGGCAAGGGAAGGGATTGCTGAACCTCTGGCTAGGATCTTTATGTCCTCATTGTCCACGGGAATGGTACCAGAGGATTGGAGGGAGGCGAATGTTGTCCCCTTGTTCAAAAAAGGTAGTAGGGATAGTCCAGGTAATTATAGAGCAGTGAGCCTTACGTCTGTGGTGGGAAAGCTGTTGGAAAAGATTCTTAGAGATAGGATCTATGGGCATTTAGAGAATCATGGTCTGATCAGGGACAGTCAACATGGCTTTGTGAAGGGCAGATCGTGTCTAACAAGCCTGATAGAGTTCTTTGAGGAGGTGACCAGGCATATAGATGAGGGTAGTGCAGTGGATGTGATCTACATGGATTTTAGTAAGGCATTTGACAAGGTTCCACATGGTAGGCTTATTCAGAAAGTCAGAAGGCATGGGATCCAGGGAAGTTTGGTCAGGTGGATTCAGAATTGGCTTGCCTGCAGAAGGCAGAGGGTCGTGGTAGAGGGAGTACATTCAGATTGGAGGGTTGTGACTAGTGGTGTCCCACAAGGATCTGTTCTGGGACCTCTACTTTTTGTGATATTTATTAACGACCTGGATGTGGGGGTAGAAGGGTGGGTTGGCAAGTTTGCAGACGACACTAAGATTGGTGGTGTTGTAGATAGTATAGAGGATTGTCAAAGATTGCAGAGAGACATTGATAGGATGCAGAAGTGGGCTGAGAAGTGGCAGATGGAGTTCAACCCGGAGAAGTGTGAGGTGGTACACTTTGGAAGGACAAACTCCAAGGCAGAGTACAAAGTAAATGGCAGGATACTTGGTAGTGTGGAGGAGCAGAGGAATCTGGAGGTACAAGTCCACAGATCCCTGAAAGTTGCCTCACAGGTAGATAGGGTAGTTAAGAAAGCTTATGGGGTGTTAGCTTTCATAAGTTGAGGGATAGAGTTTAAAAGATGCGATGTAATGATGCAGCTCTATAAAACTCTAGTTAGGCCACACTTGGAGTGCTGTGTCGAGTTCTGGTCACCTCAGTATAGGAAGGATTTAGAAGCATTGGAAAGGGGACAGAGGAGATTTACCAGGATGTTGCCTGGTTTAGAGAGTATGGATTATGATCAGGGATTAAGGGAGCTAGGGCTTTACTCTTTGGAGAGAAGGAGGATGAGAGGAGACATGATAGAGGTGTACACGATATTAAGAGGAATAGATAGAGTGGATAGCCAGCGCCTCTTCCCCAGGGCACCACTGCTCAGTACAAGAGGACATGGCTTTAAGTTAAGGGGAGGGAAGTTCAAGGGGGATATTAGAGGAAGGTTTTTCACTCAGAGAGTGGTTGGTGCGTGGAATGCACTGCCTGAGTCAGTAGTGGAGGCAGATACACTAGTGAAATTTAAGAGACTACTAGGCAGGTATATGGAGGAATTCAAGGTGAGGGGTTATATGGGAGACAGGGTTTGAGGGTCAGCACAACATTGTGAGCCAAAGGGCCTGTAATGTGCTGTACTATTCTATGTTCTATGAAACAGTACCGCAGCATAAAAACCAGGACCAACAGGCTCCCAGACAGCTTCTTCCACCAGGCCATCAGACTGATGAATTCATGCTGACACAACTGCATTTCTATGTTATATTGACTCTCCTGTTGTACATAATACATAATATTTATTATAAATTACTATAATTGCACATTTAGACGGAGATGTAATGTAAAGATTTTTACTCTTCATGTACATGAAGGATGTAATAAAGTCAATTCAATTTATTGAGTATGTCTGCAAGAAAATAAATCTCAGGGTTGTATATGGTGTCATGGTAATAACTTTACTTTGAACTTTTGAACTTTTTGAGTGAGGTTCCCCCCCTCCCATTGTAACCAATTTTTATTGGAGCACCATCAAGACCAGCTGTACCACCATCTGGTATGGGAATTGTAAGGCATCTGATCGTAAGTCCCTACAGAGGATTGCAAGAACTGCTGAGAGGATCATTGGCATCTCTCTATTATCATATGCAGGGTCCTTAGCATTGTCAGTGGTCCCTCCCATTCGTCTAACAATCTCTTTGATCCCGTACCATCAGGCAGGAGGTACTGCATTAAGATAGGAACTATTAGGATGGGAAACAGCTTCTTCTCCCAGGCCGTGAGACTGCTGAACACCCTGCCACCACCCATGTATCATCATGCATGTAACACCACTAACATTATACTATTTACTTTTTAACTTGTAAATGCAACTTTTTAATTATTAATTTACTAGTGGTAATATTACTTTATGTGTTGCGTGTGTGAGCTATAGGTACTGTGTTGTGCACTTGTCCAGAGGAATTTTGTCTCATTTGGCGGTATACATGTATACAGTTGAATAACAATAAACGGAACTTGAACTTTCACCTGATCTTTATGGTCTACTTAAGGTGGGAGAGTCTAGGACCAGAAAGCACAGCCTCAGAATAGAAGAGTGTTCCTTTAGAACAGAGATGCGGAGGAATTTTTTAGCCAGAGGGTGGTGAGTCTTTGGAATTCATTACTGTTGAGGCCAAGTCACTGGATACATTTAACGTGGTGGTTGATAGGTTCTTGATTCATAAATGTATTGAAGGTTATGACGATTAGTCAGAAGAATGGTTTTGTGAGGGAAAATGAATCAGCCATGATGGAATGGCGGAGCAGACTTGATGGGCCGGACGGCCTAATTCTGTTCCTTTGTCTTATGGTCTGTCTCGGGAGTAAGAGAATGAGGTAGGAAGCCTCTCTACACTGTAACAATGCAGTCATCTTGTGACTGATAATGTTTTGAGCCTGCCTTTGTCAGATAGTCTTTGTAATACACAATTTTACCCCCTTATTTACTTACTGACTCACTAGGCTAATTCCAGGATGACAGGGTTGTCCCAACAGGAGTTCACTAAAGGAATTGGACCTATGTTTATTCTTTAGAGTTTAGAATATTGAGGGTGATCTTAAGGGATCATAATGGGGTAAATGCTGAGATATTTCCAGCAGAGAGAACGTCTCAAAAGAGGAGATTGCCGTTACAATATAGGTTGGTTATTTAAAACTACTTCTTGCAGAAGGTGGTGAGTGCTTGGAGTTCAGCTGCAATCATACTTGAGTGGTGGGTCAGACTTGAGGGGCTGAGATTTTGTAAAGTAAGATTAGCTTTATTTGTCACGTAGATTAAAACATACAGTGAAAAGTGCCATTAGTGTCAACAACCAACACAGTCTGAGGATGTGTGGGGGCACCCCACAAGTGTTTCCACACGTCTGTGACAACATTGGTGTCTGCCTCTTACTAAACCCAGCCTATATGTTACTGGAATGTGGGGGGAAGCTAGTGCACCTGGAGGGAACCCTACAATCACAAGGAGAACGAGGATGTATGGTCTCATCCCAAAATGTCGGCTGTTTATTCATCTCTATAGATGCTGCCTGACTTGCTGAGTTCCTTCAACACTTTGTGTGTGTTGCTCTGGATTTTATTATCTTGTGAGTCTCTTGTGTTTGCAGGGAGAACATACAAACTCCTTACAGACAATGGTGGGAACTGAACCCTGAGTGTTGGTGCTGGAAAGAGTTTTGCTAGCTGCCCTATCCTATTCCTGCTCCTCTTATCTTAAATTCCTACATTGCTAGGTTGCTTCTTGGCAGCTGGGGCAGGCGCTCTTTTCCAGTCTCCCGCCCTTTCCCTTGAAGTAGTTTCAAGTACTTTCTCCTCAATATGTCATTTGTGCAGTCAGTGGAACGTTCAGGTTGCAACATGCCGTGGACACTGGCTGAGCTTTCAATGATCAGAGCAGGACCACTCAGACATAACGGCCGCTGCTTCCTTCCGAAAGAAAACATTGCATGGATCGGGTTACACGCAGGGAACTTACTGGCCAATGTCACGCACTGTGGTTTGATTAAATTCCTTCCGTTACAGTGCATTTACCCTATCTGGGAAAGAAAGACAATCTAGCCCATCTATGCCTCCCATAATTTCATAGACAACTATGAGATCTCCCCTCTGCCAAGTAAAAATAGTCCATATTTGTCCAACTTCTACTAACTCATACCGTCTAATCTAGACAGCATCCTTGTCAACTTTTTCTACACCCAATCCAAAGCCTCCACGTCCTTCCTGTAATGGGGCACACAGTGCAGCCTAACCAAAGTTTTATGTAGCTCCAATGCGACTTCCTTATCCTCCTTCTCAATGCTCAGCTTCTTTACCACTTTAACCCCTCCTGCACCCACTCTATTCCTCTCCTTGTCTCACATCCGTGTGTTTCTCTCTCTTTCTCTCCCCCTCTCTCTCCCCTCTCTGACCCCCTTTCCCTTCCCCCTCTCCTTTTCTCTTTCCCTTTCTGTTTCTCCCTCTATCCATCCCTTGCCCACTGTTCCTCTGTGTTTCTCTCTCCCCTCTTCCTCACTCTCTCTCCCTCACCCCTCTTCCTCTCTCTCTCCCCTCTTCTTCTCTCTCTCTCACCCCTCTTCCTCTCTCTCCCCTCTCTCTCTCTCTCACCCCTCTTCTTCTTCCTCCCCTCTTCCTCTCTCTCCTCTTTCTCTCTCTCCCCTCTCTACCCCCTTTCCCTTCCCCTCTTCTTCTCTCTCCTCTTTCTCTCTCTCCCCTCTCTACCCCCTTTCCCTTCCCCTCTCTCCTTTTCTCCCTCTATCCATCCCTTGCCCACTGTTCCTGTCTCTCTCTCCCCCCTTCCTCACTCTCTCTCTCACCCCTCTGTGCTCTCTCTCCCTCTCTCACTCTCCTCTTCCTCTCTCCCTCACTCCTCTTCCTCTCTCTCTCACCCCTCTTCCTCTCTCTCTCCCCTCCTCTCTCTCCCTCACCCCTCTTCCTCTCTCTCCCCTCACCCCTCTTCCTCTCTCCCCTCTTCCTCTCTCTCTCCTCTTTCTCTCTCTCCCCTCTCTGCCCCCCTTTTCCTTCCCCTCTCTCCTTTTCTCTCCCTCTATCCATCCCTTGCCCACTGTTCCTGTCTCTCTCTCCCCCCTTCCTTGCTCTCTCTCCCTCACCCCTCTTCCCCCCTCTCTCTCCCTCACCCCTCTTCCCCTCTCTCTCTCCCTCACCCTCTTCCCCTCTCTCTCTCCCCCCTCTTCCTCTCTCTCTTTCACCCCTCTGTGCTCTCTCTCACTCTCCTCTTCCTCTCTCTCCCAGCCCTCTTGCTCTCCCTCACCCCCTCCCTCTCTCCCTCTCCCTTCCTCTCTCTCTCTCCCCCACCCCTTCCTCTCTCTATCCCCATCTTTCTTACAGCCCACTTCCCCTCTCTCCTCATCCCTTTCTTCCTCTCTCTCCCTCCCTCTCTCTCACCCCCCCCCCCCCCACATAGATAAATTAGATAAATAGGAATCCTTTCTGTACACAATGCACAGTTAGTGCTGCTGAGAGCAGCTTGTCCGGGGAGTTAATGATTACACAACTCACTGGCAATGGGTTACACAGCAACTCGGCAAACAGAGGGAGCAAGTGAGGGAGGGAGGGAACCTGGGTCAACTCGAGTTATCAGGTGATGGCATTGACTTTGGCTAGGATGGAGTATTTAGTAGCCACTGCAGAGTTCCCACTCTTGCTCCATTGTCTGCCTAGGCTTTGTATGCCCAGTGTTATCAGGGACTAATTTAATACAATCAGGGCAGGAACCTGTGAGCGGGTTTCCTGTCAGTCAGGTGGACAGCAAATGCAGGCAATCACAGATCAAAAGAAAGTGGCGTGTGGAATTTGTGATGTGGGGTATGGGTGTGGTGCGCTGGCTCCAAGCTATTGCATTTATCCTGTTCACATCTCTCAATCAACTGACTCTCCCCAACCCAAATTAAAGTCAAACTGGAAGAGGTTGATTCCTTTATAGTATATGTGCAGAGTTAAACACTTAAATGAAGCAGTAAACCTTCACTGGGCTGTTGTGTGCTGCCTTTCTCAGGCTCTAGACAGATTCAAATTCAGATTCAATTAGTTATCACATGTACTGTACATTGAAACATACAGTGAAATGTGCCATCTTAGTTAGCAACCAACACAACGTCAGGATATGCAGGGCAGTGGGGGGGGGGGGGGGGGGGTAGCCTGCAAGTGTTTCCACACATTCCAGTGCAAACATGGCATATCTACAATGTTTAGCAGAACAGCAACAAAACAAGCTCCTTCCCTGCTCCCACCCAATCTCACACACAGACAGTCCTCTAACCCCAGTATAGGCTGACTCTGGGCCTTCAGCCTCCATGGGATTCACAAACATCGGGCCTCTGATTTCCCCATCGACCTGCAAACCCTGGACTTCAGCCAATGGGCTTCGACCTCCGGACTTCCCGACTGACCCGATTGAAACACTTGAGGTCCCCTTAACTTTAGAGGAAAGTCTACATTTATGGTATCAACACCCTCCCAAATAATTTTGGAGTGTAGTCACTGAAGGGAAAAAAACAGCCAATTTTACACAATAGAGTCTACAGATGCTGTAAGTCTTGAGTGATGCATAGAAAATGCTGCAGCAGTCTATGTTTTGGGTTGAGACCCTTCATCCGGCCACAAGCAACAATCTGAAAACTGACCTGTTAATCTATTTTTAGTGTTGTTGGTCAAAGAACAAAACCATTACCCAAACACCAGGGGGACTGTCTCTGGGTTTTACTGAGGTTGTGGTTAGGATTCCACTTTCTAAAGGTCAGTGGCTGAATTGTTTGGGGTTTTAATGACAATGATCAGATTTGCCCGTGAATATGAGAGCTGCTCTCAGACCCACTTCCCCTATGTCTAAAATGTTTTAACACGCAATCCATTCCAGTTGCTGCTTGTAATCCATGTACACACAGGCCCATCAGTCTAACAGATCTGACATGCACACACTCCCTCTCCAGCCCCTTCAGGGCAATAGTCCATAAATGTTTTATGGGCTATGCATGTGTTACCTGCCTGTGGGCTCTGTCACAAGCAGTGCATGACTGAAGTGTAGTCTTAACCTAATATGTGCTGTACTTGCAGCTACACGTTGCATCGGTGTAATAGTACGGCTCTCTCAGGGGACGGATGGAATGGTAAGCGTGTAGGAGGAGCTGGGCGGTAGGATGTGGAATTGCAGAGAGAGAGATGGAGCCATTCAGGGAGGGAGGGATGGGAGTAAGGCCATTGAATCTCAACAATTTGTATCAATGCACCTTGTCTGGATACTTCACAGCTGCGTATGGCAACTGTTCTGCCCCTTACCACTAGAAACGGCAGAGGGTTGTAGACGCAGCTCAGTACATCATGAAACTAATCCTAATGGAGCCTGAAATTTCGACTGTTTATTCTCCTTTATAGATGCTGCCTAACCTGCTGAGTTCTACAAGGATGTTATAGTGCTATACAGCACAGAAATCACACCCTTCAACCTTGTAATTTAAGACATGGTTTGATAGATTTTCTTGAATAGCAGGCGAATTAAGGATTATGAGGAACAGGCAGGTAGGTGGAGCTGAGTCTATGGCCAGATCAGCCATGTTCTTATTTAGTGGCAGAGCAGGCTGGATGGGCCGGATGGCTGACTCCTGCTCCTGTTTCTTGTGTTCTTTTGTAACTTGTCCATGCTGAGCAAGTTGCCAAACTGAGCTAGTCGCATTTGCCTCTGTTTGACTCATATCCCTTTTAATCTTTCCTATCCCTGTACCTGTCTAAATGTCTTTAAATGTCGTAACTGTTCCAGCCTATACAACTTCCTCTAGCAGTTTGAAACAGGCACTGTAGGGCTTGAGTTACAAGAAAAAGCTGGATGAGCTGGGACTGTTTTCCCTCTTAGCATACGAGGCTGGGAGTTGATCGTGCTGAGGTTTATAAAATTATGAAGGTCCATAGATAAGGAGCATGGTCACAGTCTCTTTCCCAGGGCAGGAGAGTCTAAAACTAGAGAGCATAGAATCAGAATCAGGTTTATTATCACTGACATACGGTCCTGTGCATGTAAAATTACTGTAAAGCGAAGATGCTTTCAAAGGTGATGAACTGAAAAGTTTCTAAATATCAAAAAAAATTAGTATAAGGAGCAGTGAACAGTAAAACAACTACCGTACATCAAATCAATATTTGGTGTCACCACACTTTACATTTAAAACTGTATCATTTCTCTTTGGTACATTGTGCAGTTTTATTAGAAAATCGTCTGTTCCATGCATCTTGGAGAACTAGCCATAAATCTGCAGACTTTGGCTGTCTCGCGTGCTTCTGTTTCTCCCAATAATTCCAGACAGCCTCGATGGTGTTGAGATCAGGGCTCTGTGGAGGCCATGCCAACTGAAACCATGTAAAAAATCTAGGGTGCCTAAGACTTTTGGACAGTATTGTATATTGTAAAATTTATTGTTTCGCAACAGCATTGCACTGCAATACTTTAAATTACAATAAGAATATATAATAAATAAATAAATAATGCAAAAAAAAAAGAATTAGGAAGATCTTGAGGTTAATTTTAGGTGAAGGGAAAGATTTAAATAGGACCTAAGGGACAAGTTCGCCACTCAGAGGGTGGGAGGGAGAGGTGGTATAGGAAATGAACTGCCAGAGAGGGTGGGAGCAGCGAGTGGAATTATACACACAATAGGAACATTTTAGAGGGATATGGGCCAAATGCAGGCAAATGGGACTAGGTCAGGTAGGCAACTTAGTGTAGATATGATGGGCGGCAGGGTCTGTTTTCATGCTGAGTAGCTCTATGACTCTTATGGAAAAATAGATTAAACAGGCTCAGCTTGTCTCTGCTGAAATTTAGCTGAGTTGAGGTACGTGCAATTTTGAAGAATCTTGATGGAGCATGGAGAGGATATTTCCTCTTGTTGGAAAATCTGAAAATAGTGGTTGTTGTTTAAAATTAAGGGGGTCACATTTAAAATTGAGGTGAAGTATTAATCCCCATCTCCCCCCCCCCCCGAGAGCTGCACTACTTTGCAACTCTCTTCAACAAAGGATGATTTTAACAGAGTCTGAATATTTTTAAGATGCAAGTAGATAGAGAGTTATTAGAGGTAATGAGAATTCAGATTTGTGGCTAGTAAATTAGTTTATTATTGTTACGTTTTCCAAAGTAAAAAGTTTGTTTTGCGTACTGTTTATGCAGATCAAATCATTACACAGTACAGTGAATAGTATAAGATCAAAGCAGAGTGCAGAATAACATGTTGCATTTACTGACAAAATGCAGTGCAGGTTGATAGTAAGTCATTAAATATTAAGATTAACTTTATTTGTCTCACATCCAGTACATCGAAACATTGAAACATACAGTGATGTACATCGTTTGCATCAATGATCAAGTATGTGCTGGAATCAGATTGCAAGTGTCACCATGCTTCTGTCACCAAGATAGCGTGCCCACAACTTACTAACCCTAACCCATAAGATTTTGGAATATGAGAGGAAGCTGGACTACCTGGCGGAAACCCACACAGTCATGGGGAGAATGTACAAGCTCCTTACAGACTTCCGCAGGAACTGACTCCTGATTGTTGGTGCCGTAAAGTGTTAGGTTAACTGCTGAACAAAACCAAAACCATGGTATTGATTGTGGACTTCAGGAAGGGGAAATCAAGGGAACACACACCAGTCCTCATCAAGGAATCAGTGAGCAGTTTGAAGTTCTTAGGTGTCAAAGTCTCTCAAGTTTTATCCTGAGCCATTGATGCAATTACAGAGGAAGTGCAACGTGACTATAGGAGTTTGAGGTAACTTGGTGTATCATGGAGAGCATTCTGACTGGTTGCATCACCACCTGGTATAGAGGGGCCACTGCACGGGACTGGAAAAAGCTGCAGAAAATTGCCAGCTTGGGCAGCTCCATCATGGGCACTATCTCCCCAGCTTTGAGAACAGTTTCGAAATGCAATGCCTCAAAAAGGTGGTATCTGTCATTAAGGACCCCCATCACCCAGGACATCCTTTCTCATTGCTACCATCAAGGAGGTGGTACAGGGGCCTCAAAACATAGTTTAGGAACAGCTTCTTCCCCTCAGCCATAAGATTTCTGAACGGATAATGAACCCATGTATGCTACCTCACTATTTCTTTTCTTTTTTTGCTCTCTTTTTGCACTACTTATTTAACTTATGTTTTATATGCAGTATACATACATACTTTATATATACTATTGTAAATTATAGATTTTTAATTATATATTGCAATGTACTGCTGCTGCAAAACAACAAATTTCACGATGTGCTAGTGAAATATTAAACCTGATTGTGATGTAAACATTACTATGAGTTATGAATAAATAAATAGTGTGAAAGAGAAACAGTGAGGTAGTGTTCATGGACCATTCCAAACCACATTTGGACAGGTGTAAGGGAAGAAACTGTTCCTAAAATGTTGAGTGTAGGTTTCAGGTCACTGTACCTCCGCCCTGAATGCAGTAAAGAGAAAAGGGCATGTACCAGATAGTGAGGGATGCTGCCTTATTGAGGCACCATCTCCTGAAGATATCCTTGAAGGTGGGGAGGGTTGTACTCATGATGATGCTGGCTAAATCTGCAATTTTAGTCTGGTCTAAGTCACGATGATGCTACTTGCAATCCTGTGCATTGTACTGGAATCTGAGGGGCACAGTGGTTTATTCCTGCACTTAATTTCCTGAACTGGAATCTGAAGGCAGTGAGCATCATGCTATTATAGCACCAGCGACCCGGGTTCTATCCTGCTGCTGACTGTAAGGAGTGTCTATGTTCTTCCTGTGACCGCGTGTGATTCCTCCGGGTGTTCCGGCTTCCTCCCACGTTGCAGTGCCATACAGGTTGGTAGGTTAATTGGTTACTGTGATCACCAGCACATCCTCGCTGATTTGATTTGATGCAGATGATGTGTCTCACTGTTTCGATGTACACATGACAAATAAAGCTAATCGGTATCTAGTCTGAATCTTTAATTGGGAGGTGTGGGCCCGTTAAGCCAGAAGGCCCTGTTACGGTGCTGTATCTCTAAGTAAATACAAATAAAATTCTTGGCTGCTTTATATGTTCCCTTACTTTGTCTCTCTACCTGACGCGCTCTCCTCACCACCAGTGATCACCCTCCTTAATTGGTAGTATTGCTCTGTACTGCAAGGCTGTTTTCAGACTCAGTGCGATTGGTGTTAATGGGAATGGAATGTTCTCTATTTTTAATCAGAACAATACACAGTGAATGCTCCAATATGAGAATTGGGAATGGTGATGGAGTGATTAGATCTTTTGCTATTTGAACTTCCTCTCACAGCTAAATAGCTTCACATGATCTGGCTGGCCTCACCATGAAAAGACTTGTCTTAAGCAGAAGTATGTGGTGGGATGAGCTCTTGGCTTGCAGATGAGCTTGCAAATTTTGGATGGGTGGCGGTGAGGGAAGAAGCCACTGTAGGGCAGCGAGTAAAGAGGTGATGAAACGTATGGGGCTTGACAAAAGAGTTTTGGATATGTGGTTGGACATAAATGGATGTTCGGAGACATATTAGAGTGATAGCAGAGAAGGAAATAAATACAGTTGATGATTCACAGGATTTGGCTTTGCATGTCATCTGTGGCATAAGATACTGTATATTTAAAAATCATAGAATAAACAGAAGTTGAGCTTTTTATGCCCTGTTTATTTCCAGTTTGATTAGGAGTGACATAATATCATAGTGGTTAGTGTAAAGCTTTACAGCGCCAAAGATCAGAAGTTGCTGACTGCAAGGAGTTTGTGTGTTCTCTCTGTGACCATGTGGGTTTCCTATGGGTGCTCTGATTCTCTTCCTCATTCCAAAGACGTACAGGTTAAGGTTAGTAAATGGTGGGCTTGCTATGTTGGTGCCGGAAGCATGGCGATACTTGTGGGCCATTTGTGTTGGTTGTTTATGTAAATAACCCATTTCACTGTATGCTTTGATGTACATGTGACAAATAAAGATAATTTAATCTAATCCATTTACCCATCCCATTCCTGTGACCAGAGGACTGGAAAATTGCAAATGTCACCCCACTCTTTAAGAAAGGAGAAAGGCAGCAGAAAGGAATATAGACCAGTTAGCCTGACCTCAGTGGTTGGGAAGATGTTAGAGACAATTATTAAGGATGAGGTGATGGAGTACTTAGTGACACAGGACAAGATAGGTCAAAGTCAGCATAATTTCCTTCAGGGGAAATCCTGCCTGACAAATCTGTTGGAATTCTTTGAGGACAAGTAGGATAGATAAAGGGGATGCAGTGGATGTTGTGTATTTGGACTTTCAGAAGGCCTTTGACAAGATGCCACACATGAGGCTGCTTACCAAGTTAAGAGCCCATGGTATTACAGGAAAGTTACTAACATGTTGGAGCATTGGCTGATTGGTAGGAGGTAGCAAGTGGGAATAAAAAGATCCTTTTCTGGTTGGCTGCCAGTGACTAGTGGTGTTCCGCAGGGGTCGGTGTTGGGGCCACTTCTTTTTATGCTGTATATCAATGATTTAGATGATGGAATAGTTGGCATTGTTGCCAGGTTTGCAGATGATACGAAGATTGGTGGAGGTTAAGGTAGTGTTGAGGAAGTAGGTTGAGGCTGCAGAAGGACTTAGACAGATTAGGAGAATGGGCAAGAAAGTGGCAAATGAAATACAATGTTGGAAAATGCATGGTCATGCACTTCAGTAGTAGAAATAAATGTAAGGACTGTTTTCTAAACGGGAGAAAATCTAGGAATCTAAGATTCAAGATTCAAAAACCTTATTGTCATTCTAACCGTACATCAGCTCTGCAGGGCAGAATGAGACAGCGTTTCCCAGGAGCAGTGCAATCATAACATGACAAACACAACACTAAATAATAAACATAACAATAAATAGTAAAACACAACAGCCACATGTCAGTTAAAAACAAGTTATAAGTGTCCAGTGTAAGTTAAAAGTGTCCAAAGCAGAGTCAGGTAGAGCAGCTATTTAGCAGTCTGACTGCCTGTGGGAGGAAGCTGTTTAGTAGCCTTGTGGTTTTAGTTTTGATGCTCCTGTAATGTTTACCTGATGGCAGAAGAACAAACAGTTCATGGAGAGGGTGTGAGGGGTCTTTAATGATGTACCGTGTCTTCTGGAGGCTTCGACTCTGAAAGAAATCTTGGACAGAAGGTAGGGAGACCCCAATAACCTTCTCTGCTCCCCTAACCACCCTCTGCAAGGCTTTTTTGTCGGCAGCACTGCAGCTGGAGTACCAGGTTGTGATGCAAAAGGTCAGCACGCTCTCAACCACGCCTCTGTAGAATGTAGTTAAGATGTTAGTGGGGAGTGATGCTTGTTTAAGCTTCCTCAGAAAGTGTAATCTCTGCTGGGCCTGTTTCACAATCCCAGTGGTGTTCCTGGACCAGGTGAGATTGTCTGAGATCTGCACCCCAAGGAACTTGATGTTTTCCACTCTCTCCACTGTGGAGCCAAGATGCAAAGGGACTTGGGAGTCCTTGTGCAGAACACGCTGACGATGAACTTGCAGGTTGAGTCGTTGGTGAGGAAGGCAAATGCCATATTAGCATTCATTTCAAGAGGTCTAGAATACTAGAGCAATGATGTGATGCTGAGGCACTGATGAGGCCTCACCTTGAGTATTGTGAACGATTTAAGGCCCCTCATCTTAGAAAAGATGTGCTGGCATTGGAGAGGGTCCAGAGGAGGTTTACAAGGATGATTCCAGGAATGAAAGGACTCTCATACGAGGAACGTTTGATAGCTCTGTGTCTGTACTCACTGGAATTCAGAAGGATGGGGGGAGGGGGGGGGATCTCATTGAAACCTTTCGAATGTTGAAAGGCCTAGACAGAGCAGATCTGGAAAGGATGTTTCCCATGATGGGAAAGTCTAGGACAAGAGGGCACATCCTCAGGATAGAGGCACGCCTTTCAAAACAGGGATGTGGAGAATTTTCTTTAGCCAAAGGGTGGTGAATTTGTGGAATTTGTTGCCACTTGCAGCTGTGGAGGCCAGGTCGCTGTGTGTATTTAAGGCAGAGATTGACAGGTTCTTAATTGAACACAGCATCAAAGGTTACGGGGAGAAGACCGGGAACTGGGTTGAGAAGGAGAAAAAAAGGATCAGTCATGATTGAATGGCGAAGCAGACTCGATGGGCCAGATGGCCTTGTTCTGCTCCCATGTCTTATGGTTTTATGGGCGCTTCATTTTCCTCTCTATTTAATCTCATCTCACTGTCACTCTCTTTCACACACTTTGTCACACTCTCTCACACACTCAGTCACTCTCTCTCACACTGTCACTCTCTCACACACTGTCACTCTCTCTCACACTGTCACTCTCTTTCACACACTTTGTCACACTCTCACACACTCACTCTCTCTCACACACACTCTCTCACACACACTCTCTCTCACACACTGTCACTCTCTCACACACTGTCACTCTCTCTCATACAGTCACTCTCTCACACACTGTCACTCTCATACAGTCACTCTCTCTCACACACACTGTCACACTCTCACACACACTTTGTTACACTCTCACACACACAGTCACTCTCTCACACACTCAGTCACTCTCACACACTGTCACTCTCTCTTACAGTCACTCTCTCTCACACACTGTCACACTCTTCTCACACTGTCACTCTCTCTCACACACACTTTGTTACACTCTCACACACACAGTCACTCTCTCACACACTCAGTCACTCTCACACACTGTCACTCTCTCTTACAGTCACTCTCTCTCACACACTGTCACACTCTCTCACACACTGTCACACTCTTCTCACACTGTCACTCTCTCTCACACACACTTTGTTACACTCTCTCACACACTGTCACTCTCTCACACACTGTCACACTCACACACACAGTCACTCTCTCTCACACACACTTTGTTACACTCACACACACAGTCACTCACACACTGTCACTCTCACACACACAGTCACTCTCACACACTGTCACTCTCACACACTGTCACACTCTCTCACACACTGTCACTCTCTCTCACACACTATCACTCTCTCACACACTCACTCTCTCTCTCACACTGTCACTCTCTCACACACACTGTCACTCTCTCTCACACATGTTGTTACACTCTCTCACACACACTTTCACTCTCACACACACATTCCCTCTCTGTCATTTTCTCATTCACATGCTAGAATTCCCTCGCCTTTTCCAGTTAGGCAAAGCTCCCTCACAACATCATCATCTTCCATGTTGATGGAATCAATATAGCACCCCTCTCTTTCCCGGTGTACTGATTTGCCATTATCTTCCTGCAGTGTCATTGCTTTTCACCAGAATCTCATTCAGTAATATTCATAATAGGTTTTTTTTTGTATGGCAAATTCTACACAGTGGCACTGATAGAATTTTTTTAGCCATGACTGGTCAGTTTTATTCCTTAGACTTCTGGGTCCCAGAAGCTGTAAACTACAGCAAGCTTTCACATTCACATGCCCACTGCCTCCTCTCACTCCCTCCCCAACCACCATGACGCCTTTCTGTAAAATCAAGCAACCGTAGAAAACATTTTATCTGTATTGCACAAGAGAAATTACGTAGCTGCTGGCAATCCAAAGTAACACATAAAAAATGCTGGGGGAACTCAGCAGTTCAGGCAACATGGGTGAATAAATAGTTGACATTAATGTTTCATGCTGAGACCCTTTATCAGGACAGGAAAGGAAGGGGAAAGATGCCAGAATAAGTGGCGGGAGGGGAAGGAGGACTAATAGAAGGTGATAGGTGAAGCCAGGTAGGAGGGGAGAGTGGACCACGGGAAAAAGGGAAGAAGGGAGAGCACCCAGGGTAGGTGATAAGGCAGGTGATGGGAAGAGATCAGCAGCCAGGATTGGGATTAGAAGAAGAGGGAAGAGAGAAGTTAAAAAATTACGGGAAAGAGAAATCAATATTCGTGTCATCAGATTGGAGGCTACCTATTCAGAATATGAAGTGTTGCTCCTCACCCTAAGAGTTGCCTGCTCACCGTGGTCCAACATGTTGGAACGAGAATGAGGATAAGGACTAAAATAGTTAGCCGCCAGGAACTCTGCTTTTGGCGGATAGAGCGGAGGCGTTTGTCAAAGCAGTCCTCCAGTCTACATTGGGTCTTACCAATGTAGAGGAGGCTGTATCAGGTATAATAGACAACCCCAACAGATTCGTGGGTGGAAGTGCTGCTTCGGGGCCCTGAGTGGAGGTGAGGTGAGGCAGGAGGTGAAAGGGCAGCTGTAGCATTTCTATGTTGCAGCTGCTCTGCCCACAAATGCAAGAAACCACAGTGCGTTGTGGACACAGCTCAGCACGTCACACAAAGCAGCCATGCCTCCATGGACTCTGTCTACATATCCCACTGCCTTGGTAAAGCGGCCAGCATACTCAAAGATCCCTCCCATCCCAGACATTCCCTCTCCTCTCATCTCCCATTGGGCAGAAGGTACAAAAGTTTGAGAACACAAACCACCAGGCTCAAGGACGCTTCTATCCCACTATTATAAAACCATTGAATGGACCTCATGTATGATAAAGATGAACACTTGACCTCACAATCTACTTCGCACCTTATCATCTACCTTCGCTGCACTTTCTTTATAATTGTAACTCCAACATTATATTCTGTATTCTCATATTGCTTTTCCCTTGTACTACTTTAATATATTTGAAATGATTTGTATGGATGGCACACAAAACACCATTTTTCACTGTACCTCATACATGCGATTATAATAAATTAATTCCAAGTAGCAATTGCCATACGTCATCACAGGAGGCTATTGGCTCCATTTATGGTAGCTGTATGGTAGAACTGTGTAATGAATTGCTGTGTAATTAACTTGATGAAGGATCTCAGCCTGAAACATCGACTGTTTATTCCTCTTTATAGATGCTGTCTGACCTGCTCAAATCCTCCAGAATTTGGTGTGCGGTGCTCAGGATTTCCAGTATCTGCAGCATCTCTTGTGTGTAATTACTTTGACTGCTCCTTTCCTCCCCATTCCCTTCTTCCTGATAATCTAGGGCAGTACGGTAGTGGAACAGTTAGCTTTACACTTTACAGCACCAGCAATTGCGGCTCAACTCCCATCGCTGTCTGACGAGTTTGTGCATTCTTCCTGTGACCTCATGGTTTTCCTCCAGGTGCTCTGGTTCCCTCCCGCATTCCAGATACCGGGATAAGTTAAAGGAGCTAGTTGCTGAGAGGGTGGGAAAAGTTCATTCATTCCTCAGTGTTGGATCTGGTGATATTGATACAGTTTTGCTGTTGTTATTGTTGCTGCTTGCATTGTTCTGCTGAACATTGTGAACATGCTGTGTTGGCAGTGGAATGTGTGGTAACACTTGTGGGCTGCCTGCAGCACATCCTTGGGTTGTGTTGATTTTAGCACAAACAATGCATTTCGCTGTATGTTTTGATATACATGTGATAAATAAATCTGAATCTTATCCATTTCCCTACTGAAGGCACGTTCATGTTGTATCCATTTTCACGACCCTTTCTGTCAGTATGTTACAGGACAATTCCTAGTGTTAGTGATTTGACAGTTCTGAACTGAAACTAAGTCCATACGGAATAGTTTACCAAACTTCACTCCTTTTATTTTTTTACTTCAGCAGGTGGCTGTATCTAACATGGATTTACTAAGCAGGATTCACACAAAAAGTTGCAACTGAAACTACAGCGAATGTGCTTGCCTGCTCATTTGTGAGATAGTGTATCTAATGATTCTGAGCTCCCCGCGCATGTTGGTTTCTGAAACATATCTTTTTCTGTTGTTTACAGAACGGTGTCCGGAAGGAATGGGACTTCATGAAAACACATGACAGGTGAATTTCTCTTGGAATGCCATTTGGCATTGTCTGCACCCACAGCCGTCAGCACACCTTTTCCTCTGGTGATGTATAATTTAGATAAATGTTTCTTTCCTAATTACCATCACGTATGTTGCCTCTGGATGCCAAACCCCTCCCAACTAGCTTCTCTCATCCTGTAATCATGTCATCAGCTGCTCTGGAATATTTGCTCATGGTCCCTAATTTTGATTCTAAACAGAGTATTAGAATCATAGAGCACTACAGCACAGAAACAGGCCCTTTGGCCCTTCTAGTCTGTACAAAAATGTTACTCTGCCTACTCCCATCTACCCGCACCTGGACCATAGCCCTCCATACTGCTCACATCTATGTACTTAACCAAACTTCTCTTAAATTTTGAAATCAAACCCACACCCACCACTTAAGCAGGCAGCTTACACCAACCTCTAAGTGAAGAAGTTTCCCCTCATGTGCCCCTTAAGTATTTCACCTTTCACCCTTAACCTTTGGCCTCAATTCGGTTTCATCCAACCTCAGTGGAAGAAGCCATTAATTCTATCTACACCCCTTATAATTTTGTGTCCATTTATCAAATCTCATGTCATTCTCCTATGCTCCAGAGAATAGTCCTAATCTATTCAGTCTTTCCCGATAATTCAGGTCCTCAGCATCCTTGTAAGTTTTCTCTCTACTATTTCAATCTTATTGGGATCTTTCCTAGGTCAGTGACCAGAACTGCACATGATACTCCAACTTTGGTCTCACCAATGTCTTCCACAATTTCAACATAACATCTCAACTCCTGTATCCAATACTTTGATTTATGAAGGCCAGTGTGCTAAAAAGGAGTGTTTAGAGTCGTCGTGCCGTACAGCACAGAAGCAGGCCCAACACAGGTTCCATTTTTGGGTCTCATAGGAACCTTGTACACCTGGATTTCAGGGTGTATCTTCAGGGTTGAAGCAAGAGTTTTTCAATGGAAATTGAGAAGTCTGCAAATTCTTCTGTCAGGAAAACAAAATAATTAGACATATTAACCAGAGATGCGTCCCCTAATCTTTTAAAAGCTGATAGTAATGGATTGTTATTCCCAAAGGAAGAGAGCCAAACAGCATGGAAACAGACCCTTTTCCTAATTGGTCATGCTGCCAATGATTCCCATTTGCCAGCATTTGGCCCTTATCCTTTTCTATCCACGTGCCTTTTAAAAGTTATTAATGTACCTTCCTCAACCACTTTCTCTGGCAGCTCTTTTCATACAGATCATAAGACATAGGAGTAGAATTAGGCCTTTCAGACCGTCGAGTCTGCTCCGCCATTCTATCATGCCTAATCCCAGATTCCATTCAATCCCATACACTTGCCCTCTCACCAAGTCCTTTGATGCCCTGACCAAACAGGAAACTATCCACTTCTGCCTTAAGTATACCCACGGACTTGGCCTCTACTCTACCGCAGAGCATTCCACAGATTCACTACACTCTGGCTAAAAGAAATTCCTCCTTACCTCTGTTTTAAAAGGCCACCACCCCAGTTTTGAGGCTGTTCCCTCTAGTGCTGGATACCCG
This sequence comes from Hemitrygon akajei, assembly GCF_048418815.1. Taxonomy (NCBI): domain Eukaryota; kingdom Metazoa; phylum Chordata; class Chondrichthyes; order Myliobatiformes; family Dasyatidae; genus Hemitrygon; species Hemitrygon akajei. Next base: position 29,132,758 of record NC_133126.1, on the reverse strand, counting down.
CACCATAGGAAACATTCTCTTCACATCCACCCTCTCTGGTCCTTTCAACATTCAGTAGGTTTCAATGAGACCCCCCTGCTTTCTTCTAAATTCCAGTGAGTACAGGCCCAAAGCTGCTAAACACTCCTCATATGTTAACCCTTTCATTCCTGGATCATCCTGGTGAACTTCCTCTGGGGTCCCTCCAATGACAACACATCCTTTTTGAGATATGGAGACCAAAACTGTTGACAATACTCCAAGTGTGGCCTGACTAGTGTCTTATAAAGCCTCAGTGTTATCTTCTTTTACAGTGCCCTTAAAAAGTATTAACCCCCCCCCCCCCCCCGGAAGTTTTCATGTTTTATTATTTTACAATATTGAATCACAGTGGATTTAATTTGGCTTTTTTGACACTGATCAACAAAAAGACTCTTGTGTCAAAGTGAAAAGAGATCTTAACAAAGTGATCTAAATTAATTACAAATATAGAACACAAAATAATTGATTGCATAAGTATTCACCCCCCCCCCTTTAATATGACATACCAAATCATCACTGGTGCTGCCAATTGGTTTTAGAAGTCACATAATTAGTTAAATAGAGATCAGCACATGCAGTCAAGGTGTTTCAACTGATTATAGTAAAAATACACCTGTATCTGGAAGGTCCAACTGCTGGTGAGTCAGTACCCTGGCAAAAACGACACTGTGAAGACAAAAGAACTCTCCAGCAACTCCATGAAAAGGTTATTGAAAAGCACAGGCCAGGAGATGGATACTAGAAAATTTCCAAGTCACTGAATATCCCTTGGAGTACCGTTAAGACAATTATCAAAAAATGGAAAGAATATGGTAACAACGGTAAATCTGCTTAGAGCAAACCATCCACAAAAACTGAGTGACCATGCAAGAAGGGGACTAGTGAGGGAGGCCACAAAGAGATCTGCAACAACTCTGAAGGGTTTCAGTGGCTGAGATGGGACAGACTGCACACACAACTGTTGCCCGGGTGCTTCACGATTCAGAGCTTTATGAAAGAGTGGGAAAGAGAAAGCCACTGTTAAAAATACTCACATGAAATCTTGGCTGGAGTTTGCCAGAGGCATGTGAGAGACTCTGAAGTAATCTGGAATAAGGTTCTATGGTCTGATGAAACCAAAATTGAGCTTTTTTGGCTAATAGACTAAATGCTATGTTTGGCATAAGCCAAACACTGCACATCATCAAAAACGCACCATCCCTTGAGTGAAGCATGGTGGTGGCTGCATCGTGCTGTGGGGATGCTTCACTGCGGCAGGCCCTGGAGAGCTTGTGAAGGCAGTGGGTAAAATGAATGCATCAAAATACAGGGAAATTATGGAGGAAACCCTGATTCAGTCTGCAAGAGAACTGAGACTTGGGAGGAGATTTGTTTTCCATCAAGACAATAATCCCAAGCATAAAGTCAAAGCTTCACAAGAATGGCTTAAAAACAATAAAGTTAATGTCCTGGAGTGGACAGAGTACAGACCTCAATTCAACTGAGAACTTGTGGCTGAATATGAAAAGGGCTGTTCACTCAATCCCCATGCAATCTAACAGAGCCTGAGCAGTTTTGCAAAGAAGAATGAGGAAAAATTGCATTGCCCAGATGTGCAAAACTGATAGAGACCTATCCACACACTCAAAGCTGTAATTGCTGCCAAACGTGCATCTACTAAATACTGACTTGAAGGGGGTGCATATTTATGCAACCAATTATTTTGTATTTTGTATTTGTAATTAATTTAAATCACTTTGATATGAAAAAGTCTTTTTCTGTTGATCAGTGGCAAAAAAAGCCAAATTAAATCCACTGTGATTTGATGTTATAAAACTAAAACATGAAATCTTCCAAGTGGAGGTGGATACTTTTTATAGGAACTGTATTTTCTATTCCTCTTAAAATAAATGCCAACACTGCATTTGCCTTCTTTACCACAGACTCAATCTGTATTAATCTTCTGGAAGTCTTGCACGAGGACTCCTAAGTCCCTCTGCACTTCTGATGTTTGAATTTTCTCCCCATTTAGAAAATCGTCTGCACTATTTTTCCTTTTACCAAAATGCATTATCATACATTTCCCAACACTGTGTTCCATCTGCACCTTTTTGCCCATTTATCCAATTTGTCTAAGTCCTGCTGCAATCACATTGCTTCCTCAGCACTACCTATCCCTCCACCTATCTTTGTATCATCTGCAAATTTTGCCTCAAAGCAATCAATTCCATTATCTGAATCATTGACCAACAATGTGAAAAGTAGTGGTCCCAATACTGACCCTTGAGGAACACCATTAGTCCCTGGCAGCCAACTAGAAAAGGCTCGCTTTGTTCCTACTCGCTGCCTCCTGCCTGTTCAGCTTTTCCTCTCTCCATGCCAGTATCTTTCCTGTAAAGCCATAAGATTTTATCTTGTTAAGCAGCCTCATGTGGCACCTTATCAAATGCCTTCCAAAAATCCAAGTAAATGAGATCTACTGCCTCTCCTTTGTCCACCCTGCTTGTTACTTACTCGAAGAACTCTAACAGATTTATCAGGTAAGATTTCCCTTTACAGAAACTATGCTGACTTTCACTTATTTTATCATTAGTCTCCAAGTACCTCAAAACCTTGTCCTTAATAATGGACTCCAACACTTTCCCAACCACTGAGTTTAGGTTAACTGGCCTATAATTTCCTTTCTTTTGTCTTCCTCCCTTCTTAAAGAGTGGAGTGACATTTGCAATTTTACAGTTCTCTGGGACCATGCCAGAATCAAGTGATTCTAGAAAGATCATGATCAATGCATACGTTCAGCAACCCCTCTCAGGACTCTGGGATGTAGTCCATCTGGTCCAAGTGACTTATCCATCTTAGACCTTTGGGTTTGCCTAGCAATTTTTTCCTTGCAATTGTACTCCTGCTCCCTGATACTCACGGACCTCTGACACACTGCTAGTGTTTTCCAAGTGAAGACTGATGCAAAGTACATATTAAGTTCATCTGCCATTTCTTTATTCCGCATTACTACCTCACCATCATCATTTTCAACTCTCACCTCCCTTTTACTCTTTATATAACTGAAAAAGCTTATAGTATCATGCTTTATATTACTAGCTAGTTTGCCTTCATATTTCATCTTTTCCCTTCTTATAGCTTTTTTAGTTTCCCTTTCTTGGATTTTAAAAGCTTTCTAATTATCCAACTTCCCCCTCACTTTTGTTACCTTATATGCCCTTTCCTTGGCTTTTATGCAGTCCTTAACTTCCCAAGTCAGCCACAGTTGCCTAGCCCTGCCGCTTGATAACAACTTCTTCCATGGGATATATCTATCTTGCTCCTTGTGAACTATTCCCAGAAACTTCAGCCATCTCTGCTGTGCTGTCATCCCCACCAATATCCTCCCCAATCCACCTGGGCAAGCTCCTCTCTCATGCCTCTGTAACCACTTTTATTCCATTGCCATACTGATGCTTCACCCTCTCAAATTGCAGTATGTATTCAAACATATTGTGAACACCACTTCCTATGGGCTCCTTTACAATAAGTTCCCTAAAGATCTGTGTTATCACATAGCACCCAATCTAAGACAGCCTTTCCCCGAGTAGGCTCAAGCACAAGCTGCTCTAAAAAGCCATCTTGTAGACATTCAACAAATTCCCTCTTTTGCAATCCGACACCAACCTGATTTCCCAATCCCCTTGCATATTGAATTCCTCCTTATAATTGTGTCATTACCCTTATGGCATGCCTTTTCCAGCTCCCTTTGCAATCTTAACCCCACATCTTGCTACTATTTGGAGGCCTGTATATGATTCCCATAATGTTTTTTAACCCTTGCAGTTTCTTAACTCCTCCCACAAAGATTTGACATTCTCTGACTTTGTGTCACCTCTTTCTAAAGATATAATTCCACCTCTTACCAACAGAGCTACACCACTGCCTATACCTTCCTGCCTGTCCTTTCGATACAAAGTATATCCTTTGACGTTAAGCTCCCAACTATGGCCTTCTTTCAGCCATGGTTCAGTGATGCCCAGAATGTAATACTGACCAATCTCTTAATTGTGCTACAAGTTCATTCACCTTATTTTGAATGCTACACGCATTTAAGTACGGCACCTTTAGTCCTGCATTCTTTGCCCTTTTGAATTTTGCCTTTGTGCTACAATTTAACTCTTTGCTTTGTCTGCATTTGTACCCAATCATGGGCTTATCCTTCCTTACATTCATGTTACACCCATCATCTATTTGTAGATCTGCTGGCTCTTCCTCAGCTCTATTATTCTGGTTCCCATTCCCCCAAACATATTAGTTAAAACCACGCCCAACGCCTCTAGTAAACCTGCCCACAAGAATTTTGGTGCAACCTGTCCCTTTTGTACAGATCACACCTGCCCCAGAAGAGGTCCCAATTATCCAGAAATCTGAATCTCTGCCCGCTGCTCCAATTCTTCAGCCACACATTTATCTGCCACTTCATTCCGTTCCTATCCTCACTGTCATGTGGCACAAACAGCAATCCTGAGATTACTACCCTTGAGGTCCTGCTTCTCAGCTTCCTTCCTAACTCCCTGTGTTCTGTTTACAGGACCGCCTCCTTTTTTTTACCTATGTCATTGATACCAATACATATCACGACTTCTGGCTGCTCACCCTCCCTTTTCAAGGTATTGTGGATGTCTTCAGAAACATTGCGGATCCTAGCTCCTGAGGCAAACTACCATCCGTGTTTCTTTCTCTCGTCCACAGAATCGCCTGTCTGTCCCCCTAACTATCGAGTCCCCTATTACTGCTGCTATTCTCTTCAGTTCCTTATCTTTCTGATCCGCAGGGACAGACTCAATGCCAGCGGTATGGCCGCTGGTGCTTTCCCCAGATAGGTCACCAACTCCCTCCCCCCCCACCCCCAACAGTATTCAAAATGGAGTACTTATTGTTGAGGGGAATGGCCACGGAAAGCTCTCCCCTCTCCTGATAGTCACTCATTTATCTGTCTTCTGTAGCCTTGGGGTGACTACCTCCCTGTGGCTCCAGTCTATCATTTCTTCATGTTCCCTAACAAGCTGCAGCTCCAGTTCCTTTACATGGTCTCGAAGGAGCTGCATCTTGATGCACCTGGTGTATATGTGGCCAGCGGGGAGGCTGGTAGTCTCCGGAACTTTTCAGCTCTCTCAGATTTCTATTAATCTCTCTCAGCTAAACCTATGCTCTCTAGATATTGATTCCCCAAAGTACTGTGTGCATTCACCCTCTCTATGCCTCTTATGATTCTAATAAGATATACTTCTATAAGATCGTCCTTCATTCTCGTTTGCTCAAAGGAAAAAGATCCCAGCCTGTTCAACCTATCTCCTGGATTTCACTGGATATTTTCATGTACAATTGACAACTAAAGCTAATCTTTAATAACTCAGTCCCTCAAGTACCAGTAACATCCTCATAAATCTCCTTTGCCCTCTTTCAGCTTAATGGGATCTTTCCTATTAAGGTGCAAGTGAGCAAAATGGAACCCAATATTCCAAATTTCTTTAGCAGCAGTCTTATACACAGCAGCATAATGTACCAACTCCTATACTCAATAGTTCTGTAATTGAATTGAATTGGATTGATTTTATTTCTAACACCCTTCTCATACACGAGGAGTAAAAATCTTTATGTTATATCTCCATCTGAATGTTCAATGTGCAATTATAGTAATTTGTAATAAATAGTATGTACAGTAAGATCTACAACAGAAGTCAATATAGCTTTGAAATCCGATTGTGTCAGTGTGAATTAATCAGTCTGATAGTCTGGTGGAAGAAGCTGTCCTGGAACCTGTTGGTCCTGGCTTTTATGCTGTGGTACCATTTCCCAGATGGTAGCAACTGGAATAGATTGTGGTTGGGGTGACTCGGGTCCCCAATGATCCTTCGGGCCCTTTTTACACACCTGTCTCTGTAAAAATCCTGGATAGTGGGAAGTTCACATCTACAGATGTGCTGGGCTGTCCGCAGCACTCACTGCAGAGCCCTGCATTTGAGGGAAGTACAGTTCCCATTCCAAGCCATGATGTAGCCAGTCAAGATGCTCTCAATTGTGCCCCTGTAGAAAGTCCTTAGGATCTGGGGACTCATAGTAAACTTCCTCAACTGTCTGAGACACTATTGTGCTTTTTTCACCACACAGCTGCTGCGTACGACTACGTGAGACCCTCAGTGATGTTTATGCCGAGGAACTTAAAGCTGTTCGACTTCTCAACCCCAGATCCATTGATATCAATAGGGGTTAGTCTGTATTCATAGTCAGCTCCTTTGTTTTTGCAACATTGAGGGAGAGGTTGTTTTCTTGATACCACTGTGTCAAGGTGATGACTTATTCTTTGTAAGCTGCCTCATTATTATTTGAAACAAGGGCAATCAATTTAATATCATCAGCAAATTTAATTAGCAGATTGAAGCTGTGGGTGGCGACACAGTCATGGGTATACAGAGTAAAGGAGGAGGTTTAGGACACAGTCCTGAGGGCACCTGTGTTGAGGGTCAGAGGTGAGGGAGCTCACTCTTACCACTTGCCGATGATCTGATAGGAAGTCTGGGATCCAGCTGCACAAGGCAGGGTGAAAGCTGAGGTCTCTGAGCTTCTTTTCAAACCTGAAGGGAATTATGGTGTTGAATGCTGAACTGTAGTCCAAGAACAGCATTCTCCTATAAGCATCCTTCTTCTCCAAATGTGTAAGGACAGTGTGTAGAGCTGTGGCTATTGCGTCATCTGTCGATCAGTTGTGTCAGTAAGCAACTTGTAGGGGGTCCAGAGAGGGTGGTAGCATGCTACAGATGTAGTCCTTGACCAGACTCTCAAAGCATTTGCTTATTATTGAGGTGAGTCGAGAGGGACAATGGGGGATGTTTTGAAGCAGGAGGGCACTCTACACTGGGAGAGGGAGAGATTAAAAATGTCTGCAAACACACCTGCTAGTTGTGTTGCACACATCCTGAGTACCCACCTTGGGCTGTCGTCCGGTCCCACAGCCTTGCGACTGTCCACTCATTGGAAAGACCTGCGTACTTCAGAGAGGACCAAGGTGCAGGTCGGTTCAGTGGTTCTCCTTGGGGGCTCAGTGTTGGTGTTAACGAACCAAACAAAGAAAAAGATTTAGCTCATTTAAATCTTTATTCTTTAAAGATGAGTTATTAATTTAGAGAGACAGCATGGTAACAGACCCTTCCAGCCAAACGAGACCACGGGTCAGTGATAGAATCCCATATGTTAGGATCCAACTGAAAGTCCTTCATTGTTTCTCTGACTTGGCCGTATCAATGAAGGACTTTCAGTTGGGTCCCAAGGTATGAGATTCTATCACTGACCTGTGGTCTTATTTGTCACATGAAGCCAGAGTTTCAGAAGCTAAGCACTTGGAAGCCTGTTCTTTAGCATGTGTCCTCTAACAGGCCTGTGGAAGGTGGAAACTGGCCCCTGTGTGTACCAAAGGGAAGCTCATGGTGAAGGCCAAGTGTGGTGTCAGAGCTGCGGCAGGAGGGCATGGTAGAGTTTCATGCAGCTGATCACCTTGGCCTCTCTTTGTGGCAGTATCAGGAATTCCTCAGATCAGTTTCAAGCCCCTATTGAGTCCCAGTAAAGTCCAAACAAACTCTGGAGATGTGCTAGCTGTTTGTTAAATTGTTGGCTTTGATGGAGAAGGTGTGTCTGTAATGGATGACAGATACCTTAGCTCCTGTGTACAGGTCTCAGCACATCCAGCTACAGGAGTCAGGCTAAAATATCAGTCTGAGGAGCAAGTGACAGCAACCTTTCTCTCAGGGTCAGCAAAACAAAGGAGAGCTGATCATTGACTTCAGAAAGGGAATGTTGCACAAGGTCTTGTCCACATCAATGATTCTGATGTTGAGGGGATTGAGAGCTTCAAGTTTTGAGGTGTGAACATCACCAGTAGCCTGTCCTGGTCCAACCTGGTGGATGTAATGGCCAAGGGGGCAGAAGAAGTTCGGCACGTCCCTGTCGACTCTTGCTAATTTTTCCTGATGCACCAAAGAAAGCATTCTGTCTGGATGCGTCACAGCTTGCAATGGCAATTGCTCTACACGTGACCACAGAAACTGCAGAGAGTTGTAGACACACCTCAGCACATCATGGAAACCAGCCTACCCTCCATGGACTCTTGTCTACTTTCTTGCTGCCTCTGTAAAGCAGCCAACATAATCAAGGACCCCATCCACCCTGGAAATTCTCTGTTCTTCCTTCTCTCATTGGGCAGAAGATACAAAAGCCTGAAAGCATGTCCCACCAGGCTCAAGGACGGCTTCTATTCCACTGTTATCAGACTCTAGAACGGATCTCCTTGATGATAAAATAGACTCTTGACCATACAATCTACCTCATTATGATCTTATACTGCTGTTTGCCTGCAGTGCACATTTTCAAGAATCAATGATTCAAAGTACATTAATTATCAAAGAATGCATAAATTATACAACCTTGACATTTGTTTACTTACAGGCAGTCGCAAAGCAAGGAAGCCAAAAGAACCCGGTTTAAAAAAATGTAGACCAACCCCCAATGTGCACAGAGAAAGAGAGAAAAAACAAATCATGCAAGCAATAGAAGCGAGCAACAAAGAGCATTCTGAACCAAAATGAGTCCTTCAAATAGCCAGAACAGCTCAAAGTAGGCCCAAAGCCTCTGTATTCAGTTCAACATATTAGCGGGGCAGATCCCGTCAAAGTTTATAGACACGAAACACAACAGCCAGGGGCAGTCTCACAGCCTTAGCATGTGGAGAAAGAAGCACCTAGTCCTATCTGGGCCAGCGTTTATATTGTCCAAACTGTGGATCGTTCCTTGCTTTAAGACTCAGGCCCCGCCACGGCAAGTCACTCCGGGCTTAGATTTCGCTACCGAAGAAGCCATTCTTGACCTCCCTAAATTGGCTTGGCGCCTTGAGCAATCCAACCTTGCCCGATTCTTGACACCCTGCATTTCCAGTCTATCTGGGCTGGCATTTAAATTGTCCAAACAGCAGATTGTACCTTGCATTAGGACCTGGGCCTTACTGTGACGAATCGCTCTGGTCCTAGAACGTGCTGCTCAATAATTTGCTTCAGGCCTACATTCCGGTGCTGAGGAAGCTGTTTCAACCTCTCCAAATTGGCTCGACACTTCGAGCGATCTACCCTCGCACCTGGGTAAGTTGGACGGGCCTCGGACTCCTCTGTCTCATCTTCTCTTTGAATTGTTCACTCCAACCAGCATGGCTCCAAATCTAAGTGCAGATCTCTTGAATTCGCTCTGCTTTTGCTCGCCTCTAATGTTTGTAGTGCTGGTTTACCACAATTTACTTCCAAAAAAAGTGTTATTAGTAATGTTTTTAATCAAATTCCTTTGCTTTCAAACTAGCAGTAAGCTGTCGCACACTTTCAGTGGCACCATCTTAAACCGGAAGTATTTTTGGTAGTTTTTGCACTTTATTTTGCATTGCTATTGGCTAACATTACTCTGTCTCAATGCACTGTGTAATGATTTGATCTGTATGATCAGTATACAAGACTAGCTTTCCACTGTAATCTTCATATATATGTGTCCTCTGAGCTTGGAATGGGATAGGAGGAGATGTCCACATAACTCCTCAAATTACAAGACAGCACCTAGCCAACCTCTGTGGACAGCTGGGTTCTGCCAGTTCTGTCCCATTCAGGCCCCTACCTGAGGGAGAATGATACCAATGGGCAAGTTGAAATGAGATCATAAGGCCAAAAGGAGTAGAAGCAGAATCAGGCCATTTGGCCCATCAAGTGCACCTCCATTCGAACATGGCCGATTTATTTTCCCTTTCAACTCCATTCATAAGGAGTGAGAGGAATTCTGTCAAGTATCCTCAGACCGGTTGAGCCCAGTAGCACATTTTTCTGTTGTATATTTTATTTAAGATGTTGATTTCATCTGAAATGTTTTTTTCACATTATGAGAATATTTTTAAGTGGTTGCAGGAACAGTAAGTCCCAGAGGTGTGAATTACAAATCACACAGGAGGACAAGTTGATTTAAAAAAATGCATATGGAATTATTTATAGATCAGAGAAAACTGCAGTTAAGCTATTGTATATCTTTATCTATTAATTTATTCCTTTCTGCCTGTGTTCTTGCTGTTACTCTGCTCTCCCTCTCTTTCTCACTTCTCTCTTTGCCTGTCTTTCTACCCCCCCAAATTTTAGCTCTCCCTCTTTCAATTTCTCACTCCCTCCTCCATTCCTCCCACCATCCTTCCCTCACTCCCCCTCCTTTCCTCACTCCTCCCGCCCTCCAGTACTACCTCCCTCCCTCCCACCCCCTCTTTCTCTTCTCCCTCCCACCGTCTCTCCCCCTTTGTCCCTCCCTCACCCTCATTCTCTCATTCCCTCCCTCTCTCCCTCCCTCCCACTCTCCCACTCCATCTCTCTTCCCCTCTCACCCCATTCCTCTCTCTTCCCCTCTCACCCCATTCCTCTCTCTTCCCATCTCCTACTCCCTGCTCCTCCCTCCCCACCTCTGCACAAGTCTCAGACTACATGCGCCCTGCTGCTTTGTAACTAAGAAGCAGGATTTCACCGAGTTATCCTGCAGTGTAGGAAATATTTTGGAGCTCCAGTCCTGACGAAAGGTTTCGGCCCAAAATGTCAACTGCTTATTCCCCTCTATAGATGTTGCCTGACCTGCTGAGTTCCTCCAGCATTTTGTGTGTGTTGCTCAGAATTTCCAACATTCACAGTATCTCTTGTGTTAATGTTTAGAACTGTTATCCAATGTTGTGGGCTGAATTAAAGGTAGTGATGAATCAGCATACTGGAGGGAGATTGAAAATTTTTCTGGTGTCATAACCACCACCTCTCACTCAATGTCAACAAGACCAAATAACTGACTGTAGGCTTCAAGAGAGGGAAACTAGAGGTCCATGAGCCAGTGCTCATTGGAGGATCAGAGGTGGAGATCAGAGGTGAGTTCCTCCACCGTGTTGTACGTGTAGAGGTAGAGAGGGTTAGCAACTTTAAATTTCTGGGTGATACTATTTCAGAGGATCTGTCCTGGACCCGGCACATAAGTATAGTTGTGAAGAAAGCACAGCAGCATCTCTACTTAGGAGTCTGCAGAGATTTGGCATGGCATCTAAATTTTTGACTAACTTCTGTAGATATGTAGTGGAGAGTGTATTGACTGGCTGCATCACGGATTGGTCAGGAAACACCAAAGCCTTTGAACAGAAAGTCCTACAAAAAGTAGTGGATTTGGCCCAGTACATCATGGGTAAAGCCCTTCCAAGCATTGTGCACATCTACTAGAAATACAGTTGTAGGAAAGCAGTATCCATCATCAGAAACCCAAGAAAATCTGCAGATGCTAGAAATCCAAGCAACACACACAAAATGCTAGAGGAACTCAACAGGGCAGACAGCACCTATGGAAAAGAGTACAGTTGATATTTAGGGCCGAGACCCTTCATCAGGACTGGAGAGAAAAAAGAGGAGGAATAGATTTAAAAGTGGGGGGAGAGGAGGGAGAAATACAGGGTAGTAGGTGAAACTGGGAGGGGTGTAGTAAAGATCTGGGAAGTTGATTGGTGAATGAGATACAGGGCTGGAGAAGGGAGAGTTTGATAGGAGAGGACAGAAGCCCTTTGAAGAAAGAAAAGGGGGAGGAGCACCAGAGGAAGGCGATGGGCAGGCAGGGAGATAAAGGTGAGAGAGGGAAAATGTGATGGTGAATGGTGAAGGAGTGTGAGGGCATTACCAGAAGTTCAAGAAATCTATCATCAGAGATCCCCACCACCCAGGCCATGTTCTTTTGTCGTTGCTGCCATTTGGTGGAATGCAAGAGGTGGGATCTGTGTTTCATGATAAACTCTTTGTGGTGCTTGGACATGAGGGTCTTGTTGCACTCTTGATCTCCTGACCTGGAGCATTAAATGATCGTGTCGTCCATTCTGCTTACCAAGAGAATTCCCCTCCGTGATCCTGACCAGCAATTTACATATTGCCAAAGGCAGATATTAAGCCATTGAGTGTTGTGATTAGCAAACAAGAAACAGCCTACCCAATGTCTCTCACATCATTGCCGAGGAATTCAGTCAGGCTTGCTTGAAGAAATCTCTGCCATTTATCATCAACATATTACTTACTGCACCAGGGATCCTGACACACTTGACCACTGTTACCCTACTATCAGAAATGTTTACCGTTCCAGCTCAAGACCGCATTTCTGCAAATCTGATAATCTGACTGTCCTACTGGTATAAAGGCAGAGGCTAAAAACCAGGGCACCAGAGATAAGGACAACAAAGAGGTGGTCACAAGAGACAGAGGAGTGGCTACATAATTGCTGCAACTGGACCATTTCAAGGACTCATCAAATAATCTGAGTGAATATGCCACAGCTGTCATAGACTTTATAAAGACACATGCATTTGGATTGGCAATAACATCTCTTGCACAATCACCATTAGCGCAGGTGCACCCCAGGGCAGTGTGCTTAGTCTCCTGCTCTACTTGCTTTAGACTTATGATTGTGAGCCTAAGCACAGTGCCAATTCATATTTACATTTGCTGAAAACAACATTATCGTTGGCCAGATCAAAGGTGGTGTCGATCAGCATATAGGAGAGGACGTGAAAATCTGGCTGAGTGGTGCCACAACAACAAGCTCTCACTCAACATTAGTAAAACCAAAGAGCTGATTATTGCCTACAGGAGGAGGAAACTGGGAGTCCATGAGCCAGTCCTCATCAGGGGATCAGAGGTGAAGAGGGTCAGTAACTTTAAAATTCCTAGGCTTTATAATTTCAGAGGATCTGTCCTGGGGCCAGCACATAAGTGCCATTACAAAGAAGGCAAGACAGTTAATCTGCTTTCTCAGAAGTTTGTGAAAATTTGGCATGTTATCTAAAACTTCGATAGATTTCTATAGATGCATTGTGGAGAATATACTGACTGGTTGCATTGTGGTCTGGAATGAAAACACCAATTCCCTTGAATGGCCTATTAAAAAGCAGTGGCTAAAGCCCAGTCTATCACAGATAAACCCTCTCCATCACTGTAGCAGGAAAGCAGCATCCATCATCAGGGGCCCCCACCATCCAGGCCATGCTCTCTACTCATTGCTGCCATCAAGAAGGAGATATAGGAGTCTTAGATCCCACACCACTAGGTTCAGGAACAGTTATGACCCTTCAACCAATAGGCTCCTTAACCAAAAATGAATAACTTCACTCACCCCAGCTCTGAACTGATTCCACAATCTATGGACTCACTTTCAAGCACTCTACAACTTAATACTTATTATGTAGTTATTTATTATTATTAACTGGTTTTTGTTCATTCAGTTTGTTTTATTTTGTTGTTCGTATTTGTGTGGAGTTTTTCATTGACTCTGTTGTATTTCTTTGTACTTACTGTGAATGTCCACAAGAAAATGAATCTCAGGGTTGTATATGGTGACATATCTGTACCTTGATAATAAATTTACCTTGAACTTTGAACACTTGCATCCTGCCCCCAGCGCATACTTGGGTGTGTTGGTTGTTCATGCAAATGACAGATTTCACATTATGTTTGAATATACATGTGATAAATAAATCTAAATCTGAACTATGAAATCTGAACTGCCAGCTGTAAATATTTCATATACGTTTTGCACTCTGTGTCTTTATTTAAAACCCAGGATTCTTCTGTTTTGCTTTCTGACTGGTTCTGGTAGCTGGTCCTAACTGGGTCTATATTCCCCCCTCACATTAGCCATTTCCCCCGGGAGGAAGTCTCTGACTGTCCACTCTGTGTAATATTGTAGAATGAGTTATAGGAGCCTGAAGGCACAACTCCACGACTCAGGAACAGCTTCTTCCCCTCTGCCATCTGATTTCTGAATAGACATTGAACCCATGAACATTACCTCACTACTTTTTAATTTCTGTTTTTGCACTAATTATTTAATTATTGTATTTTTTTAGCTTAAATTAAACTAAGAAAAATTCTTAATTTTTCTAGTATTATGTATTGCATTGTACTGCTGCCACAAAGACGATAAATTTCACAACTTACGCTGGTACTATTAATCCTGATTCTGATTCTGAATGAGTTTTCAGTAGTGAGCCAGTGATCTGAGGAACTGTTCGGTGAGTAGGGGAGGCAATCCTGATTGTAGCTAAATTTAGCCTGTGTTCCCACTGTCCAAATAAAGACAGTCAAAGCCTCACTGCACCTTTATTAGTGCTGCCTGTCAGCAGCCTGGCAAGCCACTGATTCGTGACTCAACAGGCTGTAAAGTTTGAAAGCAGAGCAGACCCCAGGCTGCCGGCTCACCAGGTTCAGTGCAGTGATTAACGCCACTTCTTCACTGGCCATTTATTCAACAGAAACGACTGTGTCATTCCAGCAATTCCCTCCTTCTCTCTGTCCTATTTCTTTCTCTCCTCTGCCCTACTCCCTGCCCTCAGCCTTAACTCCAGCCGTCCTGTCACCCTCCTCAACACTCCTCCCCTTCCCCATCACCTTTCCTCCTCCTCTGCCCTCATCTCTTCCCCTCACCCCTTCCCTCATTGCTCATCCATTCCCTTCACCCTCACTCCATTCCCACACTGTCCCATTCCCCTGACACCCTATTACCCTCCTTCTTCCCCATCGCCTCATCCCTCACCACTTACCCTCACATCCTGTCGGCCACCTACATTTTCTCACCCTTTCCCTCACCCTCGTTCCTTCCCTTTGCATCTGTTACCATCCCACTTTCCCTTCTCCCTTAGCACATCCCCTCACTGCTCACCCTTCACCTCTCTGCTCTCCCTTACTCTCACATCTTTCCCTTACACCCTGACCCCCTTCACCCCGCCTTTCTCCTCACCCTTCCTCCATCCCTCTCACTTTCCCTTCATTCTCTACCCCAACCCTTCATCCCCATCATCCACCAACATCCCTTCACCCTCATCTTTACCCTTTCCTCTCTCACCTCTCACTTCACCCTTTACCCTTCCCTTAACTCTACCCCCTTACTCTTGCCTCTTACCAAATCCCACACTTCACCCTCTGTCCTTTCACCTCACACTTTCACACTTTCCATCTTTGGCGTAGGTCAGGTGGTAAATCTGTGAATATGATCAAAGGAGAAAACCAAATCGTATGGGAATGGTGAGGTGCACAAGTGGCACTGACTGGAAACTTCACGTAATAAGTCTAAAACCCAGAGGATCAAATGGCAGTTGTGGAGAGAAAGAGAAGAGTTATATCGGATTGAAAAGCCGAAAAAAAAACTGCAGACACACACAAAATGCTGGAGGAACTCAGCAGGTCAGGCAGCATCTATGGAGAGGAATAAAGAATTGGAAATCAAATGCAGATATAGAACATGGCTGAAACAGGCAGCATCTGCAGCAAAACAGCTAACACCCCAGGCAAATGACCCCACCCCACCAGGAGAGGTCACTGGTCTGAAATACTAACCTTGTCTTTTTCCCTTAGATGCTTACCTACCTGCCAGGCACCCAAATATTTCTTGCTGTTATATCAAAACTGGCCATTTCCAACTCAAATGAATTTTACAGGAACGCCATTGAGAGCATTCTGACAAGTTACATCTCCATTTGGTATGGGAACAGTTGAGCATCAGACTGGAAGTCCCTACAAGAGAATGGCTGAGAGGATCATCAGGGTCTCCCTACCATCCATTGGGGACATTTATCAGGAGCGCTGCATATACAGGGCCCTTCGTATTATAAAGGATTCTACCCATTTATCCTACATCCTCTTTAAGTTTCCTCCATCATGCAGGAGACTCCAATCCATAAAAATAGGAACGGTCAGGATGGGAAGCTTTCTTCCCTCCGGCCATCAGGCTTCTGAACTCCCAGCCGCATTGCATTCAAAGTGTCACTGGTTAATCTGT
This sequence comes from Hemitrygon akajei, assembly GCF_048418815.1. Taxonomy (NCBI): domain Eukaryota; kingdom Metazoa; phylum Chordata; class Chondrichthyes; order Myliobatiformes; family Dasyatidae; genus Hemitrygon; species Hemitrygon akajei. The sequence continues at coordinate 29,116,876 of NC_133126.1, read as the reverse complement.
TCTGTACCTTTATCCACTTCAGTTTGTTTATGCATAATTCATCTGTAGATTTTATTCATACTTTCATAAGTTATTGCGTGTTATGTGTACTACTGTTCTTTACACCATGGTTCGAAGAACCGTCTTGTTTGACGGTATACATGCATATAGTTAAATGACAGTAAACATGACTTAAAAGTTGCTTATCTGAAATTGTTAAGAGCTGAGTTGATTTATTATCGTCATATGTACCAAGGGTACAATGAAAAGCTTAGTTTTGCATGCCATCCATACAGATCATTTCATCATATCACAACTGAGGTAGTACATGGGAAAAATAATAACAGAATTAAGATTAGGATTAGCTTTATTTGTCAAATGTACTTCAAAATACTTCATTTGTGTCAATGACCAACACAGTCTGAGATGTGCCGGTGACAGCCTGCAAATATTGCCGTGCTTCTGGTACCAACATCGCATGCACATGACTTACTAACCCTAATTCGTATGTCTTTGGAATATGGAGGAAATGGGAGCACTCAAGAGATACCCAAGCGGTCACAGGGAGAATGTACAAACTCCTTACAAACAGTGGCAGAAATTGAACCACAGCTGGTGCTGTAAAGCGTTATGCTTAACAGCTGTGTTATCATGCTGTGCAGAATAAAGTGCAGCACAGAGAAGGTGCAGTGTAGACGGACAGTAAGCTTCAAGGTCATAATGAGGTAGATTCTTAGGTTAACGGTCAATCTGATTGTACTGAGAACCATTCAATACCTCTATAATATCAAAACTGTCCCTGAGGCTTTTGTTTGTGTTTGGTGAATGGGGTCTTTGATTATGCTGGCTGCGTTACCAAGGCAGTGAAAAGTGTAGACAGAGTCCATGAAGGGGAAACTGGTTTCTGTGATGTGCTGCATGGTGGGCCCCAAGGGCTGAAGACTGCCAAGGTGACAGGTGAGATGTTGCTCCTTACGTTGGGCTGTGTTGGTACAGTTTGCAGGCAATGACCAGAAGATGGACTGGCATATAGAACAAAACTGATCAGCAGTTAGAAACTCCATCTGGATACAAAGCTAATAATGGTATGAGTCTGCAACTAACTTTCTTAATTTCCATCTCTTGCAGTGTTTCAGTGCTGATCTACCATCCCATGCGGGACTCCTTTGTGTTGGTCAAGCAGTTCCGTCCAGGTAACGTCTTGGCTGAATATACGTGTTGTCCTGTTAAGGAGCAGTTGGGGTAGATAACTCAACTCTGGCAGATGGAGAGGTCTGGCACAATTGTGAGGTCTGCACTTTGGAAAGACAAACCAGGATAGGACATACACAGTGAGTGGTAGAGTACTGAGGAGTGTAGTAGAATATAGGGATCTGTGAATACAGATCTATAATTCCTTGAAAGTGGTGTTACAGGTGGCTAGGTTGTAAAACTGCTTTTGGCACATTGGCCTTCATAACTCAGAGTACGGAAGTTGGGAGGTTTTGTTGAAGTTGTATAACATATTGGTGAGGCCATATTTGGAGTATTGTGTGCAGTTATGGTCATCTACTACAGGAAGGATATCAATAGGATTGAAAGAGTGTAGAGAAAATTTACAAGGATGGTACTGGGACTTGAGGACCTGAGTTATTGGGAAATGTTAAATAAGTTAGGATATTATTCCCTAGAGCATAGGAGAATGAGATATTTGATAGAGGTATACAAAATTCTGAGGGCTAAATGCAAGCAGGCTTTTTCCACGGAGGTTGGGTGAGACTAGACTCGAGGTCATAGGTTAAGAGTGAAAAGAAAAATATTTAGGGGTAACCTGAGGGGGAACTTCTTCACTCAGAGGGTAGCATGAATGTGAAATGAACTGTCAGCAGAAGTGGTGGATACAGGTTTGATTTCAATATTTAAGAGAAGTTTTGGTAAGTATGAATGGTAAGAGTATGGTGATCTACGATCCAAGTGCAAGTCAATGGGAAGGATAGAATAACTAGATGGGCCAAAGGGTCTATTTCTGTGCTGTAGTGCTCTATGACTCTTGAAAAGTATCTGGGTACATTTGAACATAAGAAAGCACAAGATAGCCACTGGCCTCTTGAAACCACTCCACCTTTTAATAAAAATGTAATTGATCTTGTGGAGACACAAAGACTGCAGTTGCTGGAATTTGAAGCAAAAAGGTGAGCCACTAGAGCAATATTGTGGGTCAGTCAGTATCTGCAGAGGTAAATGGACAGTCGATGTTTCAGGTCGAAGCTTTTCCAAGGGTTTTGATCCTTGTCTGTCCATAGAGGAATTAAATTAAAAAGTCGGTGTAAGGGTCTTGGCTTGAAATGTTGACTGTTTATACCTTTCCATAGGTGCTTCCTGACCAGTTGAGCTCCCCCAATATTTTGTGTATGATTTTGGTTTTGTTCCAATCCCGTCTGGAGTGCTCAAGAAATCAAAAGTCAGTCTCTAGCTTTTCAAGTGTAGAGAATTCCAAAGATATCTAACCATCTGTGAGAAGAAATTCCTTTGAGAGCATAGAACAGTACAACACAGAAATGGGCACTTCAGCATGTAGAAATATGAAACTAATAGAGGCAGCATGGCAGCATAGTGGTTTACGTAACACTATTACAGGGCCAGTGACCTGGCTTCAGTTCCTGCCGCTGTCTGTAAGCAGTTTATATGTTCTATCTGTGTCCATGTGGGCTTCCTCTGGGTGTTCCAGTTCCCTCCCACATTCCAAAGACATATGGGTTAGTAGATTAGATGGTTACATGGGTGTAATTGGAAAACATAATTCAGAATATGGTGTTACAGTTACAGCAAATGTATAGTTAATGTCGACAGATTTGCAGATTTCTGAGATATGTTAAGCTGTGTCTGCAGTTTCTTTCAGCCTTGAGAAGAGCAGTTGCCATGCCAAGCTATGATGCATCTAGGATGCTTTCTTTTGGTGAGGGCCAAAATTTCTTTAGCCTTCTGAGGCTGTAGAGGTGTTGGTGAGCTTTCTAGATCTTGACATTGAAATGGTTGGACTAAGACAGGTTACTGGTGATGTTTACTCCCAGGAACCTGAACCTCTTAACCTCAGCACCATCAATATAGCAGGAACGTGTGCACTGCCCCCCTTCCTGAAGTCAATGACCATTTCTTTTGCTGACATTGGGGGAAAAGTTGTTGTCATGACACCATGTCAATAGTTGCTGCATTTCCTTCCTATACTCTGATTTGTGGTTCTGGATCCAGTAATGGGGAAAATCCAGAATAGGTAAGAGAAATTAAAGGAGGTGAATATGCAGGCAATAGTGATCATAATATACATTCAGATAATAATTGATACTTATGAGCATGATAGGAGACTGTTCTGAAAACAGAAAATGGACAACATTAATAAATTAAGATATGTAAATGCAATAGTAGACATTTAATAATAGACATTTAAAATGGTATTTTGCATAGTAGTCATTTAAGAGTAGATATTTAAAATGGTGTTTAGCATAGTAGTCATTTAATAGTAGATATTTGAAATGGTATTTAGCACAGAAGTCATTCAATAGTAGATATTTAAAATGGTATTTAGTGTGGTAGACATTTAATAGTAGACATTTAAAAATAGTATTTAGCAAAATTCAGGAAAATATTCTACAAAACAAAAACCGACAATGCTGTTGAGATTCTGTGGATAAATAGACCAAAGGTAAAGTTAGGAGGTAAAACATGTACACACACCAAATTCACAGTTAGCGAAGAAGAGCAACATGAACACGGACAGAATTCCAGAAAACAGCGTGGAAGACGGGTGGAACAATGAAGTTAAATTATCAAATGAAATATTCTCTATGCACATAAATCAAAAAGGAAAGCTGGTTGAGAGAAGATAAAATCAGGCAGGGATTACGAAATGATGGAAATATTAAATAATTACTTTGCATCAATATTTATCAGGGAGACAAATCAGGTGGACATGACATTGGAAAATGAGATTAGAGATGACTATGCTTAAAGTAAAATAAGGAAAATATTAAATAAACGAATTGAACAAAAGGAAACAAGATGACTAGTCTAGAAGAGATATATCAGCTTAGTTTTGAAGAAGCCAGATCAGAAGGACACAGTAGAGTACCAGGGAGACAGTTTCTTCAGCCCCTCACATTCATACTGATCCATTTACACCCCTTTTTACCTCTTGCATTTCTGTTACCTGCCTCCCTGTTTCTCCTAGCACTTGTTGGGACAGTTTACAGAAGCCTCACTCAACCTCAGGGGAAAGGCTTGCATGTATCTACTTTTTCTATACCCTTAAGACATTCATACGACCTTAAGACATTGAAACAGCATTCAGCCCATCATACCTGCTCTGCCATTCCATCATGGCTGATTTATTATCCTTCTGAAACCCATTCCTCTGCTTTCTGCATATAACTTTTGATCTACTTACTAATCAAAAACCATCAACCTCCACTTTAAATATACCAAATAATTCACCCTCCACAGCCATCAATGGCAATGAATTCCACAGATTCACTACACTCTGGCTAAATACGTTCCCCTATCATCTGTATTCTAAAAGAACATCCTCCCATTCCAAGGCTGTTCCTTTTGGTTCTAGATTCCCTCACTATAAGAAACATCCTCTCCACGTCCTCTCAATGTCCGAATCGATCCAGAACTGGCTTGCCCACAGAAGGCAAAGAGTGGTTGTAGACGGGTCATATTCTGTATGGAGGTCGGTCACCAGTGGAGTGCCTCAGGGATCTGTTCTGGGACCCTTAATCTTTGTGATTTTTATAAATGACCTGGATGAGGAAATGGATGATGGGTTAGTAAGTTTGCTGATGACACAAAGGTTGGGGGTGTTATGGATAGTGTGGAAGGCTGTCTGAGGTTACAGCAGAACATTGATAGGATGCAAATCTGGGCTGAGAAGTAGCAGATGGAGTTCAACCCAGATAAGTGTGAAGTGGTTCATTTTGGTAGGTCAAATGTGATGGCAGAATATAGTATTAATGGTAAGACTCTTACTGAAAGGTCTGTATTGTGCTGTAGGTTTTCTATGTTTCTCTTCAACCTTTCCCAGTCCCAGCAACATTCTTGTGATCTTTCTTTGCAGCTTTCAAGCTTATTGATGTCTTTCCGCTAGGTAGGTGACCAGAAATGCACATGATACTCCAAATTCAGCCACACTAATATCTTATACAGTTCAACATAACATGACAACTCCTGTACTTAATGCTCTGATTTTTAAGGGTCAATGTGATACAAAAGCTTCTTTCTCTATCGGACAGTGGCAAGTTGTCACTATCGGACTTATATACAAATATTAGCAGCTTTGGATGAACAAACACAAAATGCTGGAGGAACTCAGCAGGTCAGGCAGCATCTATGGAGACTTTTCATGCTGAGACCATCATCAGGGCCCTTCATTGGATCGGCTCAGTATTAGAGGAGCAGGCTGGATAACTGTTGAAAAAGGTGGAGATGAAAGTTAGCAAGAGATTAATCTCACTGCCTACCCCTCAGTTTGGTGGGGTACTAGCAGCAGAACAGTGCATGCCTGTGTTTAGGCTTAGTAGCATGAATCACAGAGTACAAACAGCTACTATTTGCAAATGTGTTTGGACGTGCAACCAAGAGACTGCAGAAGCAGCCTGACTGTGCTGGTTACTCTGCTCTACCGTTCAACACAGTCATGGCTGATTTCACAGAAAATGTAGAACAATAGTTCGAAGTTCAATTCCAATGTCATCTGTAAGGGGTCTGTACGTATTTCCTATGAAATTCATTTGTGTTCTCCGGGTCCTCCAGTTACCTCCCACACTACAAAGACATACTGGTTAATTGGTCTTTATAAATTGTCCTGTGATTAGGCTAGGGTTAAATCAGGGGTTGCTGGACGGTACAGATCAAAGGGCCAGAAAGGCCTATTCCATACTGTGTCTGTAAATAAATGAATACAGGCCCTTCAGCCTACAATATCTGTGCCAACCGTGATGCTAAATGATGCCATTTCCCTCCATTCCCTGCATGTTCCCTACTTGGGGCAGCATGCTAAACCCATTTCCCTGCATTTGGCCCAAATCCTCTACATTCTTCGTATCCATGTACCTACCAAGAAGCAATACAGTGGCCCCAGTAAAAACTGCAGATGGAAGCCAGCTATGCACTGACAGGAAAGACATCATTGAGCGATGGAGGGAACACTTTTGTAACCTTCTAAACCAATAAGGTGCGGCTGTGAAATACATGTGAAAGGCTTACAACTAGACCAGTAAGAGAAGAGCTATGTGGACTCATCACTATGACAGAACTTAATAAGGCTTTGAAAGATACCAGAAGTGGTAAAGCACCCGGGCAAGATGGCTTTCCATCAGATGTACTGAAGCAAGGTGATCCTGCTCTGAAGACTGAACTGTTGAACTTAGATAACGCTTGTTGGCAGAATCAATGTCTCCCTCAGGACTTCAAAGATGCGCTGATAGTCACCACCTACAAGAAGAAAGGCGACCATAGTGTTTGTGGAAACCACCAAGGAATCTCCCTTCTGTGCACAGTTGGCAAGATTATGGCAAAGATATTGCTCAACCGGCTCAAGATCATCTCAGAAGATGTGCTTCCTGAAAGCCAATGTGGCTTTAGGGCTGGAAGAGGCAACTCCAGGAGAAGGCGATAGAACAGCAGCAACCATTCTACATTGTCTTTGTTGATTTCTCACAAGCATTTGATACGGTGGACAGAGAAACACTCTGGGAAGTGCTCAAAACTTATGGCTGTCCAGATAGGTTGGTTACGATGATCAAGTTTTTTCATGAGAACATGTCTGGCAAAGTATCTATCGGAGGAGACGTCAGCAAAGCCTTCACCATCAACCACGGGGTAAAACAGGGATGCATTCTCAATCCAACTTTATTCACACTATATCTTGCTGCAGTTTTGGAAATAATGGATCATAATTTGGACAAAGGTGTGTACATCAGGACTCGTTCAGATGGAAAATTGTTCAACTTGTCAAGACTCAAAGCCTCAACATATCAAGAGAGATATGTGACAGAGTGCTTCTGTATGCAAACAACTTAGCCCTGGTTGCTACTCTGATGTTAATGTGATTTTAGAAATTGTGGACCGCTTCCCATTTGCTGTCACTCTTTTTGGCCTTAGAATCAATGTCTCCAAAACCGAACTTCTGTACCAGCCTCCTCCTCTGTGTAGTCCCGGTGAGACCCAACCACCAGTCATATCGGTCAATGGGTTAGCGCTGAAATGTTCTGACTCTTTCACATACTTAGGAAGCTTTTTTCTCTTTGGTTGTCCATCGGAATCCGATGACGACATCCACTCCTTTAACGGTGAGATCTTTGATGACTATACAGTCCTATCCTGGACCTACAAGTTCTATTGCAGATGGGACATGTTTATGTGGTAGTGGTGGTGGTAGTGATGGCAACCATGGCTGCATTTTTCCTGGCTCTCTTCTGCTGTCTTCTGGTTGTTCTTTCCATCTCCAGAATATGAACCCCGTCCCTACACAGCTGTCGCCAAATGTTACGGTCAGCAGCAACATCCTCCAGGTCCTCAGGTCTGATCTTGCACTTCATTAAAGCATTCTTCATCTGATCCTTATAGCGCTTATTCGGCCCTCCAGCTGAGCGTCGACCATGATGTAGCTGGCTGTATAACACTCTGCGGGGTAGCCAACATGGGGCATCCTTATCACGTGCCCCAGCCACTGCAACAGATGCTGGGTGATCATGGCCTCAATACTTCTGCAGTTGGTCTTTACAAGTATTTCAGTGTGAGGCACCTGCTCACACCAAGTAATTCCCAGGATGCGCTGAAGGCAGCTTATGTGGAAGCACTCCAAGGACTTGATGTTACGGCTGTAGATTACCCAAGCTTCACAAGAAGCACTGTGACCAATGCCAACTCATCAGATCTGGAAGTTGAGAGGAGAATTCAATCAGCTACAAAAGTCTTTGGTGCTTTGCAGAAATGACTTTGGTCTTGCCACGTCATTAAAATGGCAGCCAAAGTCAAAGTGTATAACAGCTGTTTTACCATCTCTGCTTTATTTAACTGAAACGATGACATTGTATCGGAAGCACATCAAGAAATTGACCAAGACGCAACTCAGGCATTTACGCCAAATATTACACATCAGATGGCAAGAGAAGGTACCAGATGTGGAGGTGCTCAAACATGGTGGGACAGTCAGCGCAGAATCATTCATCACAGCTTCTCAGATGTGTTGGACTGGTCATGCCACAAGAACGAGCCATGATCGTTTACTCAAAGCTGTCTTCTATGGCGAGCTACATGAAGGAAAGAGGAAACATGGTGGTCAGAAGCTGCGCTACAAAGATGTGCTCAAGCACCAAATGACGAACACTGACATGAATGCCAACACCTGGGAGAAAGATGCTTTGCACAGAAGAAGTTGGCGCTGCATTGTCAAAAAGTCAATCCCAGCTATCGAGGAGAAAAGGCAGAAGAAATATGAAGCAGGTCATAAACGCAGACATTCGGTGCTAGACCAGTCAAATCACAAATGCAACTGATGTGGGAGACAATGCCGGTCCAATGCCAGTCTTGTGGGCCATAAACGTGCCTGCAGAGACTAAACTCTCAGCACAGTCAACATCGAAATCGATGGACAGCCAAAGAAGAAGAAGAAGAGCCATGTACCTACCTATATACAGTTTGGCACAGTAGCATAGCGGTTAGTGTGATGGTTACTGTGCCAGCAACCAGGGTTCAGTACCAGCCACTGTCTGTAAGGTGTTTGTATGTTCTGCCCATGACCACGTGGGATTCCTGCCACATTCCAAAGAGTTGAGGTTAGTAATTTGTTGGAATGCTATGTTGGTGCGGGAAGGACAGCAATACTCAAAGGCTGCTCCCTGCACATCCTCAGACTGTGTTCATTGTTGACGCAAAAGACACATTTCACTGTATACTTCAATGTACACGTGACAAATAAAGTTAATCCTTAATCTGTTCACGTAAATCAGTTCAGTATTGTCACATGGACAGAAGTACAGTAAAAAGCTTTGTTTTGCATACCATCCATACAAATAATTTCATCACATTAGTGCATCGAGGTAATACAAGGGAAAAGCAATAACAGAATGAAGAATAAAGAGTTACAGGGTAAGTGCAGTGCAGGTATACAAATAAAGTGTAAGGGCCATGAGCAAGTAACTTGTGAGGTCTATTGTGGGATTCCTTAATATATCTAAATGCTTGTTAAATGTCACTATCATATCTGCTTCCACCACCGCCACCCCGGCAACCCGTTCCAAGTACCTATCTCTCTCTATGTAAACAAATCTGCCCCACACATCTCGTTTAAACTTTTCTCCTCTCCTTCCTCCTGTACAGGACATTGGTAAGGCCACACGTGGAATATTCTGTCTTGGTTACTCTGCTATAGGAAAGCGATTAACAAACTGGAAAGAGTGCAGAAAAGATTTACCAGGATGTTGCCAGGACTCGAGGGACTAAGTTGGAGAGACTTTATTCCTCTGAGTGTAGGAGACTGAGAGGTGATCTTATACAGAATCACCAGGGGCTTAGGTAGGGTGAATACAATCAGTCTTTTTCCCAGAGTTGGTGAATAAAGAGCTAGAGGACACGAGTTTAAGGTGAAAGGTGAAAAATTTAAAAGGAACCCAAGGGGCCACTTTTTTACATAAATGGTGGTATTTGTGTGGAACGAGCTGTCAAAGGAAGTGATTGTCGTAAGTGCAAAGACTTTAAAAAGACAGTTGGACAGCTACGTGGATTAGAAAGGATACAAAGGTTATGAGCCAAGCACTAGTAAATGGAACTGGCTTGGATGGGCCAGCTCAGTTGGTCTGGAGCAGCCTTGCTGAAGGCCCTTTTTCCATGTTGTGTGAGTCTATGATCCTCACCTCAAACTTGTGCTCTTTACTATTCGACATTTCTGCCCTAGGAATAAGACTCTAACTAAGTACCTTATCTATGCCTGATAATTATATAAATCTCTAACAGTCTCCAACACTCCAGAGGAAACAATCCATGTGTAAATACCTGTAAGAAAATGAATCTTATGGTATTATATGGTGACAAATACATACTTTGATGATAAACTTACTTTGAAGTTTGCTGAACCTCTTTTCCACTCCAGTATCCTGATCGCACCTACCCCCTTATTCCTGGAATGCTCATCTGACACTGGTATCTTCTGAAGCAATGCCCAGGGCACCAATTGTATGTGACAGCTATCAGTGCTCAGTGTATTTCTTGCCTCTACTGGCCCAGAGACTCATTTATTCTGTGATCACAAAATCCTTTTTGACAAAGTATTTAATTGAACTGCATTCAAGTGCTTGATTTCATTTCCAATTGTACCTTTTTTTGATTAGCCTTTGCTTCACTATTATGTGTAAACTAGTTTAGTTAATCATACATCAGGATAAATTGCTTTGATCACTGAAGCATTGGTTCAGTCAGCACTGATTGTGGCTAATCTTTGGATTGATCTAATAGCAAGCAGCAGCTGGAATCAGTCTGTTACTATTCTCTTTAGCCAGATACATCTTACTGTGATGGTGGTGTCTGCGGGACAGATGAGGATTCTCTGTTGAGCAGTTGTAGGGGAGAAGGCGTCACCAACTGACACCAACTTTAATATCAGATTTACCACCTTCTCATGTCTTCCCACAACCTGGACCTACCATAAAGTTTCAAGGTTCAAAGGTTCATTTTATTATCAAAGTGTTTTTGCAGAATACAACTCTGAGATTCATCTTCTCCAGATAGTCATGAAATACAGAAAAACCACAAAAGTCATTGAAAGACATGAGTCCCCTTCCCACACGAGAAAGAAACAGATCTCGCAAACCCCAACTCCCCTAACCCGTCCCTCATACAAAACTAACTGATCACCAGCCAGACATAGCAGTTAAAACATCAAACCTAACCCCCAAGTCTTTCCCACGCAAATAAAAACAGTTGACAATAACATCAAACCCCAACTTCTCATGCACACAAAAATCCAACAGATCTCTCACATGTAAAAACACCAAGACTCAATTCCCCAACCCCTCTCTCACCCAAGAAAGTAGCATATCACCCTCCTGTCAGTCGACAACAAGTAAGAAAACACAGAAAAACTGAAGACTAATATGAACTACAGTCCACACCAATAGTCACATATGTCTTGGAATTTCAAAACCATCCTCCATCAGCATTGAGGAGAGCGACAGCTCAAACTCAGGTTCGACCTGAGTCAGGTCGGATCAACTGCCGACCCGTGGTCTCTGGCTCAACCCAACCCATTGAAGAGTGACCACTGACCTGACATGGCCTCCCGAGCTCTGTCCACTTGGAATATTGTGTTCAGGTCTAGTCACCTCATTACAGGAAGGATGTAGGTACTATACAGAGAGTGCAGAGGAGATTTGCAAGAAGTGCGTGCCCTATGAGAATAGGTTGAATGAACTTGGCCTTTTCTCCTTGGAATGACGGAGGATGAGAGATGACTTGATAGAGGTGTATAAGATAATGAGAGGCATTGATCGTGTGGATAGCCAGAGGCTTTTCCCCAGGACTGAAATGGCTAACAAGAGGGGGCATCATTTTAAGGTGCTTGGAAGGAGATAATAAGGGGGATGTCAGAGATAGGTTGTTCACGCAGAGAGTGGTGGGTGTGTGGTATGCACTGCCAGCAATGATGGTGAAGGTGGATACAATAGAGTCTTTTAAGAGACTCTTAGATAGGTACATGGAACTTAGAAAAATAGAGGGCTATGCGGTAGGGTAATTCCAGGCAGTTTCTAGAATAGGTTACGTGGTCAGCATAACATTGTGGGCCAAAGGGCCTGTAATGCACTGCAGATTTCTATGTTCTATGAAGAGTGACTGCCAACCTGACATACACAGGGACGTGTATGCATCAGTACAATGAAAAGCTTATTTACAGCAGTCACAGGCACAGAGCAGCAGAGTCACAACATTCACAAGAGAAATATAAATGAATGAAAATTAATGAGACGATGATCCCAGGAATGAAAGGGTTAAATTACAAGGGGCATTTGTTGGCCCTGGGCCTGTACTCAGGGAGATTAGGAGAATGATGGGGATTTCATTAAAACCTACGAATATTGAAAAGCCTAGATAGAATGGCTGTGGAGAGGATGATTCCTGTAGTTGGGGAGTCTAGGACCAGAAGGCACAGTCTCAGAATACAAGAATGTCCCGTTAGAAGAGTAATGAGGAGGAACTTCCTTAACCAATGGGTAGCGAATCTGTGGAATTCATTATTACAGATGTCCGTTTAGGCCAAATCATTGGGTATCACGCTAGTACAATCTAGCAGGTGATAGGTGAAACCAGGTGAGGGGGAAGATGGGTGGGTGGGGGAGGGAGAATAAAGTGAGAAGCTGGGAGGTGATAGGTAAGAAAGGTAAAGGGCTGAAGAAGAAGGAGTCTGATAGGAGAGGAAGGTAAACCATGGGAGAAAGGAAACAAGGAAGGGCACTAGGGATAGGTGATAGGTGAGGAGAAGAGAATAGGTAAGAGGGGAGCCAGAATGGGGAATGGAAGAAGAGGAAAGGTGGAAGGGAGAAGTTACTAGAAGTTTGAGAAATCGATGTTTGTGCCATCTGGTTGGAAGCTAATCAGGCGGAATATGAGGTGTTGCTCCTCCAGCCTGAGAGAGTGGCCTTATTGTGATAGTAGAGGATGCCATGGATTGACATGTCAGATTTGCAATGGAGACTGGAATTAAAATAGTTGGCCGCCAGGAAATCTTGCAGTTGGATTGGAGCAAAGGTGCATAACAAAGTGGTCCCCCAATCTACCTCAATTCTCACCAATACAGAGCAGGCTGTATCAGGAGCACCAGATACAGGAGATGGCCCCAACATATTCGCAGATGAAGTTTTACCTTAACTGGAAGGACTGCTTGAGACCTTGAATGGAGGTAAGGGCAAACGTAGCACTTCTTCCGCTTGCAGGAATAAATGCCAGGAGGAAGATTAGTGGGGAGTGACAAATGGACAGTGGAATTATGGAGAGAGTGATCCCTGTGGAAAACAGAGTGGTGGAGTGTTAAAGATGTGTTTAATGGAATGATGGTGAAGAATGATGTGCTGGGGTGGTAGGTAAGGACAAGAGGAACTCTATCCCTGTTAAGGCAGTGGGAAGATGAGGTGAGGGCAATTGTTCAGGAAGTAGAGATACAGGTGAGGGCAACATCAATGGTGGAGGAAGGGAAACCTTGTTCTTTGAAGAAGGAAGACTTCTCTGATGTTCTGGAAAGGAAAGCCTCATCCTGGGAACAGATGTAGTGGAAACAAAGGAACGGTGACAGGGTGGAAAGAAGTACAGTCAAGGTAGCTATGATAGACGATGAGTTTATAAAAGGTATCAGTGAGCAGTTTTTCCCCAGAGATGGACACAGATCGAAGAAGGGGAGAGAGGTATCAGAAGTGGACCAAGTGAATTTAAGAGCAGGATGGAAGTTGGAGGCAAACTTGATGAAATTGATGAGCAAAGCATGGGTGCATAAAGCAGCACTAATGCAGTCATCAATGTAGCACAGAATGACTGTTCCATAAAGGCAGGCATTGCTGGGCAACACACTCAAAATGCTGGAGGAACTCAGCAGGTCAGACAGTATCCATGGAAATGAATAAATAGTTGACATTTCAGGCCAAGACCCTTCATCGGAATTGGAAAGGAAGGAGAAGATGCCAGAATAAAAAGGTGAGGGAAGAGAATGAGGACAATTGAAAAGATGATAGGTGAAGCCAATTAGGTAGGTGCGAGATGATAAGTGAAAAAGGCAAAGTGCTGGAGAAGCACGAAAGTAATAGGAGAGGAAAATGGACCATATGGGAAAGGAAAGAAGGAGGGGCACTAGAAGGAGTGATGGGTTGGTAAGGAGAAGAGGTAAGAGGCCAGAGTGGAGAATAGAAGAAGAGGGAAGGGGAAGGGAAAAATTACTGAAGGAGAATTCAATGTTTGTGCCATCAGGCTGGAGACTACCTAGATGGAAAATGAAGTGTTGCTCCTCCACCCTGAGAGTGACATCATCGTGACAGTAAAGGAGGCCATGAGCTGACATGTTCAAATGGGAATGGGGATAAGAATTAAAGTGGTTGGCCACCAGGAAATTCTGCTTTTTGCAGATGGAGCTAAGGTGCTTGACAAAGCGGTTCCCTAATTTACATTGGGTCTCGCCATTGTATTAGAGGCTGCATTGGGAGCTCCGGATACAATAGATGATCCCAACAGATTTGCAGATGAAGTGTTGCCTCACCTGGAAGGACTGTTTGGGCCCCTGAATAGAGGTGAGGGTGTAGGCGAACTGACAAGTGTAGCATTTCTGTCATTTGCAGGGATACGTGGCAGGAAGGAGATTAATGGGGAGGGATGAAGAGACAAGAGAGGCATGGAGGGGGTGATCCCTGCAGAAAGTGGAGAGTGGGGGGTGCGGTGTGGGAAGAAAAGATATGTGGATGCAGAGGTTCTTGGGGTGGTAGGTGAGGACAAGAGGAATTCTATCCATGTTAAGGTGGCAGAAGTTGGAGTGAATGTGGATGTTTGGGAACTGGAGGAGATGAGGATGAGGGCAGCATTAATGGTGGAGGAAGGAAACCCCTGTTTTTTGAAGAAGGAGGACATCTCTGGAAAGAAAAGCTGGGGCCCATGCATGTGCCCTTGGCTACACCTTAGATGTGGAGAAAGTGGGAGGAGCCAAAAGAGAAATTGTGGGTGACGGAAACTTCGGGTATGTTATCAAGAAAGAAACAGAAAGCTGTAATAAGGTCTTCTTGATGGGGGATAGAGACTGGACATTAATTCTCGCTGATATGATTTGACACAGATAATGTATTTCATTGTATGTTTTGATGCTCATGTAACAAATAACACTAATCTTTAAAGCTGATGTTGAAAGGTACTTACTGTCACGTATATCAAAGTTTTAATTGTCACACGTACATAAAAACATACAGTGAAATGCTCCCTTTGCGATTCGCTTGTCCATTCATTGCTCCTCCCTAACCTCCCTCCAGGCATTTATCCCTGCAAACGGCCTAAGAACTACACGTGCCCATTTACCTCCTTCCTCTTCTCTGTTCAGGGCCCCAAGCAGTCCTTCCATGTGAGGCTACACTTCACCTGTGGATCTGCTGGGGTTGTCCATTGTTTCTGGTGCTCCCAAAGCAGCCTCTTCTACATTGGTGAGACCCTTCGTAAATTGGAGGACTGCTTCATCAAGCACCTCCGCAATATTTGCCACTAGTGGGACTACCTGGTAGCCAAACATTTGAATTCCCATTTTCATTCCAACATGTTGATCCATGGCATCCTCTTGTGCCAAGATGAGGCTATCCACAGTTTGGAGGAGCAATACCTTATATTTCCTCTGAGTACCCTCCAACTTGATGGCATGAATATGCATTTCTCCTTCTATGTACAAATTCCCCTACCCCCCCCCTCTATTTACCACTCTGATCTTTCACTTCTTCTCACCTGCCTATCACTTAACCTTGGGCTCCTTCCCTCTTCCATTTCTCCTTCTCCCATTGTCCACTCGCTTCTCCTATCAGATTCTTGTTTTCTCTATCCTTTGACCTTTCCCACCCAGCTGGCATCACCCATCATCTCCAGCTAACCTCTTTCTCCTCCCCCCACCTTTTAATTCCCCTTCCTTCTCAGTTATGAAGTCTTGGCTTGAAATATTGACCGTCTATCCTTTTCCATTGATACAGCCTGACCTACTGAGTTCCTTCAGCATTTTGTGTGTGTTGCTTTGGATCTGCAGCATCTACAGATTTTGTCATGTTCATGAAGTGCTTTGTTTGTATTAATGATCCACACAGTCAGAGGATGTGCTGAGTGCAGGCCATAAGTGTTGCTATGCTTCTGGACCAATGTAGCATGTCTACAACTTACTAACCCTAACCTATAAGTCTTTAAGAATGTGGAAGGAAACTGGAAATGCGGTCACAGGGAGTATGTGCAAACTGTTTACGGACAGTGGTGGGAATTGAACCCCGATTGCTGATCACTGGTGCTGTGAACCGCTACACTACTATGCTGTATGCTAATTAGTAAGGGAATCAAAAGTTATGTGGAGAAGGCAGGAGAATGGGGTTGAGAAGAAAAATAAATCAGCTATGATTGAATGACACAGCAAACTTATTGGCCATATGGCCCAATTCTGCATTTACGTCTCAGGTAAGGTTTAGAAGGATAGGGGGTTAAATGCAGACAAATGGGAAGGGCTAGGGTAAGCAACTTGGTCAAGATGAGCTAGATGGACCAAAGGGCCTTTTTCCACACTGTGTGACTCAAATTCGATTCACTGTACCTGTACTGGCTCCTAGAAAGTGCTATTAAATTATGTTCAATTTGTCCATGCCAACCAAGAGCGATCCCCATTTGCCCACATCCCTCTAAACTTTGTCTATCTGCGTACCTGTCCAATTATCTATCAAAAACTCATTGCTTCCTTCAGTGCTGTTAGATGCTCAGCTTTGGGTTGCAGGTAGCATAGCAGTGAGCATAACACTTCGGAACACCAGCAATCAGAAGATCAGAGTTCAATTCCTGCTGCAGCCTGTGAGGAGTTTGTATGTTCTACCCGTGTTCAATGGGCTTCCTTCCACATTCCAAAGATGTATGGGTTAAGTTTAGTAAGATGTGGACATGCAATGTTGGTGCCAGATGCATGTTGACACTTGTGGGCTGTCCTCAGCACATCCTTAGTATGTGTTGGTCTTTGACACAAATGATGCATTTCATTGTATATTTCAATGTGCACATGACAAATAAAGCTAATCTGTAAAAAATAAAAATATTTAATCTTTGTGCATCTTTGTTTCCAGCTGTCTATGCGTGTGAGTGTGCAAGGCAAGGTATACTGCCCATGGCTGATGCAGTGTCCATGGATGCAGATCCCCAGGCCCGTGTACCAGTGCAGCCTTTACCTGCCTCTGCTGGTATCACATACGAGCTTTGTGCCGGAATTGTCGACAAGCCGGGACTTTCGCTGGAGGAAACAGCCAAGGAAGAGATCCAGGAGGAATGTGGCTACAGGGTGCCGTTAGAAAGTCTACAGAAGATTACCTCGTACAGGTGAGCACGTTTTGTCGGTAGTGGTGATATCCAGTGAATGGCTTCAGTTTCCTTCTTTGCTTCCTGAGATTAGTGAAAGGGAGTGCTGCTACTGGGGCAGTTGAGTTGATGGTGATTGGTCAATGATGTGGGACTTTTCCGAGAGGTCATAGGTTGATGGCGAATGGTGAAATATTTAAGGGGAGTCTGAGGAGACTCTTCTTCAGTCAGAGAGTGGTGCAAGTTTAGAATGAGCTGCCAGTGGAAGAGGTGGATGCAAGTTTGATTGGAACATTTAAGAGAAGTTTGGAGAACTACATCAACACATGGATGGGAGGGGTATGGGGAGCTATGGCCCAGGTGCAGGTCAATGGGACTAGGCAGAATAACAGTTTGGCATGGACTAGATGGGCTGAAGGGCCTGTTTCTGTGCTGTAGTGCTGTATGACTCCATTATTCTATCATAAGAGACCACTGACAAATATTTCCCCCCACAGACACATTATTTATATAGTATGTTCTCCCTGTCATACAGCACACTGTGTGTGTTGTACTTAGGTGTATGATATCTCTCTCTGAAGTGTCTTCTGTCGGAATGTTAAGTAGGTTAAGACTGTGTTAAGCTAAGATCGAAGTCAGTTGTACTGTAGTGACGTGTGAATGGAGTAAAGGCAGCTGATTGGCTCTGCCCCTGTTGTCATGGTGGTTACTGTAGAGTATGTTTAAATTGGTCAGTGTGGGGTTGGCTGCCCATTGGTGGAGACTTGGTTGCTAGGGGACTGTTTATTGTTTTGCATAGGGTTTTGTTAGTGTGTAGGTGAAGGGCGAGCAGACAGCTGCTACTGTCTAAGGCACCAGCAGCATTCATCCTTATGCAGGAACAAATGGCAGTGCTTTGTGCTGTAAGGTGTCTACACCTGATTCCAGGGTTCCCAGTAATACACCGCCTCCTGTTGCCTTCGACTTGGGTAAAAACCTTCAATTTATGTGGCGTGTTCTTGCATCCTCTCTAGGGCACCACAAAACTTTTTGCAGGCATTGAAATACTTTAGAAATGCTTCTAACCGGAGACTGAAGGTTCAGGCCCGATGTCCGTGGGTCTGAGAGTCCAGGGCCAAGGACTGGAGGCCCGGAGGTGGCCTGCCCTAGGGTTGGAGGCCTGTCTGAGTGGATAGGTGGCAGGTTTGGAAAAGGGCTAGTTTTGCCATTGACTTGTTGCTATTGCTGTTACTGTTTGTGTTGTTCTGCTGAATTCTGTGGACGCACTATGCTGGCACTGAAATATGCAGTGAGCTGTTCCCAACACATTCTTGGGTGTGTTGGCTATCAACGTAAATGGCACATTTGACTGTATGCTTCGATGTACATATGATAAATAAATCTGAAACTGATAAGGTAGTCTTGAGTGAGAAATACTGTAGGTCAGGACACATTGGGGGGGGGGAGATTAGGGAATGTTTTTCACATCCCTGGGGGTATAGCAGGTATAGCATATCCTTTGGTCCACATGATGGACAGGACGGCACTGTTCTCTCGGTACCACTCCATCGCAGATGAGGTTCCTCACTATTTTCAGAAGCAGTGCCTCACAAAGGTGACATCCATCACTGACTTGGACTTGCCCTCTTCTCATTACTAATGTCAGGAAGGAGATAAACAAGCAACATGTTAGGAACAAGAGAAAATCTGCAGATACTGGAAATCCAAGAAACACACAAAATGCTGGAGGAACTCAGCAGGGAACATCTACGGAAAAGAGTACAGTTGACTTTTTGGGTCGAGCTTCTTTCCCTCTGCCATCAGATTTCTGAATGGTCCACGAACCGGTGAACACTGCCTCTCTATTTTGCTCTGTAGGCACTACTTTTTTATATATTTATTATCATAAATTTTAGTAAATTTTTATGTATTTCATTGTGCTGCTACCATAAATCACCAAGTTTCATGACATATGCCAGTGATAATAAACCTGTTTCTAATACCTCGCTGGACTACTGCGCATGTTTCCGGGGAGGGGCTTACACTCTGGAGTCCTACCTCTTAATATACAGAGTGCTGTTTAGAATCATACAGCCTTTCAGTCCACCTCATCCATGCCAACCAAATTATCTACTGGAACTAAGTAGACTCCCTTGTCCATCCATCCCCCCCCATCCCTCCCCACCAACCTCCCTCCGGGCACTCATCCCTGCAAACAGAGGAAGTGCTACACCTTCTCCCACACTTCTTCCCTTACCACCATCCTAGGCCCCAGACAGTCCTTTCAGGTGCGGCACCACTTCACCTGCGAGTCAACTGGGGTGATATACTGTATCCGGTGCTCCCGATGTAGCCATTTATACATTGGGGAGACCCGCCGCAGACTGGGAGACCATTTCGCCAAACACCGGCACTCAGTCCTCCAGCAGTGGCGGGATCTCCCTGTGGCCACACACTTCAATTCCACAGACCACTCCCACTCCGACATGTCTGTCCATGGCCTCCTCTACCGTCAAGATGAGGCCACACGCAGGTCGATGGAGCAATACCTTATCTCCCTCCTAGGTAGCCTCCTTCCTGCCGGCATGAACATCCAACTCACTGACCTCCGTTGATACCCCTGCCCCCCACCCTTACCCCCATCCCTATCTGTAATTTTAGTCTGGTTCTCTTTCTCTCTCTTTCTCCCCCCTCACTATAATCTCCCCCCAGCCCTACCTTTCTTTCTCTTTTATTTCCCATAGTTCTCCACCTTCCCCCTAGCCCATTTCCCTCCAGCCTATCACTTCCCAGCTCTCTACTTTATCCCTCCCCCCACTTCTTATCCCCCCTCGACCATCCCATGTTACTTTACTCCTGATGAAGGGTTTTGGCCCGAAACGTCGTCACTACTTCCTCCCATAGATGTTGTCTGGCCTGCTGAGTTCTGCCAGCATTTTGTGTTTTTATTTATTTCCAGCATCTGCAGATTCACTTGTGTTGCCTTCAAACTGTGTTGGTCACAAAACAGCACATTTCTCTCTGTGTTTCAATGTACAGGTAACAAATAAGGCTAATCTTTTTCTTGAGATTCAAGATAACTTCACTCACCTCAACTCTGAACTAACTCTAGATTAATTTTTAAGGACTCTGCATAACTCATCTTTTCAGTATTATTTTATTTTTGCAGTTTCAGAATCAGAATCAGGTTTATATCACTGGCATGTGTCATAAAGTTTGTGTCTTTTGCACATTGGTTGTTTGTCCGTCTTTGTTTATGTATGTTTTTTGTAGATTCTATTGTATTTCTTTATTTTTCCTGTGAATGCCTGCAAGAAAGTGAATTTTAAGGTAGTATATGGTAACATATACATACTTTGATAATAAATTTATTATCAAAGCAAGGTAGCTTAGCAGTTAGCATTATGCTGTTACTGCGCCCAAGATCAGCGATCAGGGTTCATTTCCCTTTGCTGGCTGAAAGAGTTTGTAAGTTCTCCCTGTGACTGTGTGGTATTCTTCCAGGTGTTCCAGTTTCTTCCAAAACCGTACAATTCAGGTTAGAAAGTTGTAAGCATGCTATGTTGGTGCCAGACGCGTGGCGACACTTGTGGGCTGCTCCCAGCACTGATCTGATTTGATGCAAATGACATATTTCACTGTATGTGTGCTGCCTTTATGGCAGTTATTTAGTTTATAATATTTTCGCTTAGTAATTTGTTAGCATTTTTTTAGTTAAAGTTAGGATTGTTTAAATCAATTTATTTGTCTGTAATACATCGCGGCTGTGATGATGTCACATCCGGGTTCGCCGCGTCTTGTGGGAAAATACCGGTTTGAGATGAACGCAAGGGTGGGGGTCACTCTCATGTGCCGCCATAGCGCTGGTTAGGTTTTCTCTATGCACCAAAGACACAGTGAAAGCAACGCTGTAAGTCATTAGATAATCGATATGTTGAGTTAAAATGTTAACGCCGATTCTGTTAAAAGTAACGACGGTCGATAAGGTTTATGTTTTCGTCAGTTAAAGAGTCGGGATAGTTTGTATTGAAGTGTATCTAAAGCAGTCAATGGAGCAGCTAGATTCTGACTGTATGCTGCACTTTAATGCAATGTAGTTATTGTAGTTTTACCTTTGCAAGTATTCACAATGTAAATGTGATATTTAGAAGGAAACAAACACTGTACCAATCTTGTATTGTTTTTCAACAGTTTTCACCATACGTTAATGTGAAGAGTGAACAGTAAATGGTTAATCTTACTGCGGCCTTGTTTGCATTGACTCTGATTTATCTCGATGTTTACCTCGGCGTTACGTCACACCCGAGCGAGAACGTTACAGTATGTTTTGATGTACATGTGACAAATAAAGCTAATCTCTAATCTTTATCTTAAACTTATTTTGAACTTTTGAACTTTGAAGATGCTTGCAACTCTGCAACCTTGTCTCTCTTCTACTTTTGGGAAAAGATACAGGAGCTTGAAGTTCTGGATGACTTGACTCAAGAACTGCTTCTTCGCCACTGTGATCAGACTCCTGAACTGATCATCCCCTCACATCCCCAAAGGGCCATTTAACTCCAGCAGTGGGTTTCAGTCCTCCCTATTGCACACTCTTCCCTCCCTGCCCCTGTTTAACCCCATCCCCCCCATCTCTACCCTTGTATCCAGCTGCACAGAGTTCTCTGAAGTAAGTGGGCCTCCTGATCTTTCGCGGCCAGTGCCGCCCTGCTCACAGAGCGCATTGGTTCCAGTCACTGCTCTCTGTCTACAAGCAGGAACATGCCGACACAGTTAACCATCACAAGCTGTCAGGCTTCAGTGAAAACGTTGTGAGTAATTGAGGGGAACCGTGGCCAAGTTTCCTGCAGAGAAGCTCTCCCGTTTCCAGCTCTTTCCCAACCGCAGTCACACCTAAACTCAATTGCAGAGACCTTGCAGAAGTACTTCCTAGAGGGAAAGTGGATCTGATCAGTCGGCAGGGCAGGGGATGCGTGGATGTGTCCAGCACAGGTGTGGGACCGGTGGGGATTTGACGTGAGGAAATCTAATCTTGTGCCAGATTACTTGGACATGCTGGAGTTCAAGGGTCAGACTGCTTCTATCGAGAGAATCGACACTATAACCTGCCTCCACCCCGCATTCTTTATATTGTGTTGTTACTGACCAATTTCCTTTCTATGGATTTCAACAGCTCATTTTGTTTCGTGTTAATTAAACTTCACCAGAGCAGATGTCCAGACTTTGTAATTGCAAATTGCAACATTTAGTGTCAGGAATAATAAATCATAAAGTGCCTGATTGAATTCTTTGAGGTAGTGAAGAAACTTGTAGACAGGCACACAGATAATAGAAAATGTAGTGTTATGTAGAAGAGGAGTGTTAGATTGATCTTAGTAGGTTAAAAGTTCAGCACAACATAATGGGCCAAAGGGCCTGTACTATGCTGTAGTGTTCTGTGTTCAACCAGCCCCTTCTGTCTGTTTCCCCCATCAAGCTTTCTCTTTCAGTTTCACCACTTTTCTGTTATGGGAATCTTTCTGAGTTTTTTTTTCCCAGGGAGGGTGTGCTAATAACAAGAGGCCACACTTTTAAGATCAGAGATGAGAGATTTAACATAGAACATTACAGCACAGTACTGGCCTTTCGGCCCATGATGTTGTGCTGACCTCTTAAGTACTCTAAATTCAGGCTTTGAGGCTTTGTAACCAAGATTGCAAATGATATGAAGATAGGTAA
This sequence comes from Hemitrygon akajei, assembly GCF_048418815.1. Taxonomy (NCBI): domain Eukaryota; kingdom Metazoa; phylum Chordata; class Chondrichthyes; order Myliobatiformes; family Dasyatidae; genus Hemitrygon; species Hemitrygon akajei. Next base: position 29,094,130 of record NC_133126.1, on the reverse strand, counting down.
AGGGGCAGGTAGTGTTGAGGAAGCAAGGGATCTGCAGAAGGACCTAGACTAGGAAAATGGGCAAAGAAGTGGCAGAAGGAATAGTGTAGAGAAGTGTACGGTCATGCACTTTGGTAGAAGGAATAAAAGCATAGACTATTTTCTAAATGGAGAGGAAATTCAGAAATTAGAGGTGGGATTTGGGAGTCCTCATGCAGGATTCCCTAAAAGTTAATTTACAGGTTGGATCGATGGTGAGGAAGGCAAATGCAATGATTCATTCATTTCAAGAAATCTAGAATATAAAAGCAAGGGTGTAATGCTGAGGCTTTATGAAACATTGGTCAGACCGTATTTGGAATATTGTGAGCAGTTTTGTGACCCTTATATAAGGAAGGATGTACTGGCATTGGAGAGAGTTCAGGGAAGATTCACAAGAATGATTGCAGGAATGAAGGGGTTAACGTATGAGGAGCATTTGATGGTTCTGAGCAATGTTCACTGGAATTTAGAAGAATGAGGGAGAATCTCATTGAAACCTCTTGAATATTGAAAGACCTAGACCGAGAGGATGTGGACAGAATGTTTCCTATAATGTGGGAGTGTAGGACCAGAGGGCACAACCTCAGAATAGAAGGATGCTCCTTTAGATGAGGGAAAATTTCTTCAGCCAGAGCATGGTTTCTCAACTGGAGTCGCATGAGAGGTCCTTAGTGGGTTCTGTGAGAGATTATGATTTAAAATATGACCAAGTGGCCCCGTTAGCAATCTCAGCCTAGAATGACAGTGCACTGTAGAACCGTGTTTATTTGGTTGAGTCCATTCTCAGTTTTTGATGTGAAATAGGGGAGGCTGTTGATAATTGGTGAGCGCTGTATTGCACTGAAGGGAAGACAGGCTGATGAGTAGCGTGAAGTGCGTTTCCCGAGCATTGAATGGACTCGCCCAACTTGGACTGTGACGCCAGCCTCTCCATCCTGAATTATCTCCACCAACTTCCCCATATGTGCCGCTGACTGACTTAAGGGAGTGAACAAACTATCAATGTGGTAGAAAATTCACAGTCAGTAAAAAGGTCCAGGAAGCAAGTTATTTAGTAGCAGAACTTATTACACAGAAAAGGAAAAGTCACTCAGTTGGTGAGGACCTAATAATGCCAGTATGCAAAGTTACAGTGGGTAAAATGCTAGGACGAGATGCAGTACGAGGGATTGAAAAAGTTTCACTGTAAAACAGTATGATACGTCGACATTTCACATGATACTGAAGAAATCTTGTGTGATAAATTGAAAAAACAACAGCTTCTCTATCCAGGTTGATGGGTTTCTGGACAAATTCTGGACTTTGACAAATTCTGGACTTTGAAAGAAGAGTATCCTGTCATTCATAGGAAAGCAATCAACATTTTGCTGCAGTTTTCAACTTCTTACATGTGTAAGCAAGCTTTTTCTTGTTTAACAAGCATCAAGAGCAAGGATAGAAATTGTCTCATTTCAATTGAAGGTGAAATCTGTGTGGGCTTATCTCAAGTTCAACCTGGAATCAAGTATTTGTGCAGCAAAAAACAAACACAGATTTCACATGCTAAGCCTATATTTGGGCCTGATCATGTCACTTAGTAAGAAAATGTTTTTTCTAAGTCTTGTATAAAATTTTGACTTAGGCTATATTTTTATTCATATTGCTTTGACTTATGGTTTATGGTAACTTTACTATTCAATATGTCGATAAATTTTCATGTGGTAAATAACTTACTTGCCTTCTGAGTTAAAAATTTATGAAAGGGGAAGAAAGAGGGTGGTGAGTTAATGGAATTTCTTGCCACAGATAGCTGTGGAGTCAAGTCACTGAGTCCAGGTGTCCCCCCCCCCTTTACAAAGGGTAGAGCGTTCCTGTGAAACCTTTCTTAAGCTGAAATGGCGTAAAGTGAAGAACCATTAATTTATATGGGAAACATTTTCATAAAAGCGAAAATCCTCTTTGTAATGCGAAAACAGGTTACTAATGTAGGTCTTTTGTAAAAGCAAAGTGGTGTAAAGCGAACATTCATAAAGCGGGGGACACCTGTATATTTAAAGCAGAGTTTGATATGTTCTTGATTAGTAAGAACGTCAAAGGTTATGGGGAGAAAACAGGAGAACGGGGTTGAGAGGGAAAATAAATAAGCCATGGCAGAATGGCAAAATATACTTGATGGGCCAAATGCCCATATTCTACTCCTATGTGTTATGGTCATATCAATCTAATTCTTCACACCCAAATAACCCTCCATTTTTCTTTTATCCAAGAATCTAAGAATTTCTTAAATGTCTCTAAGAAATCGCATACCCATTGCAGCACATTCCATGCAACCACCACTCTCTGTGTAAAAAAACATACCTCTCATGTTCCCCTATACTCCAATCACCTAAAAATTGTGCCTCTCATATTAGCCATTTCCATTTTGCAAAAAAGCTGCTGGCTGCCCACTCTGTGTCTCTTATCATCTTGTACACCTCCATCAAGTAACCTCTCATCCGCTGCTCCAAAGAGAAAAGCCCTAGCTTGCTCAACCTTTCCACATAGGACACGCTCTCTAATCCAAGTAGCATGCTGGTAAATCTCCTCTGCTCCCTCTCTAAAGCTTCCACATCCTTCATATGCACAGAACCAAATCCAAACACAATCTCCAAGTTTAAGAACATTAGAGGCAGCTTCACAGAAAGTGTAGTATGCATGTGGAATGAGCTCAGAAATGGTGTTTGAGGTGGGTGCGTTAGTCACGTTTAAGAGCCATCTAGATGTGTGCATGGACAGGAGAGCTTTAGAAGTCTGTGGTCCAGATGCAGGCAGATGGCAGTAGGCACAGTTGGCATGGATGAGTTGGGTCAAAGGGCCTGTTATTCATGCAGTATGTCTCTCTGTCTCCCCACCCTCTTGCAGTTCCTTCACCATCTCTCTCTATCCCTCCCTCTTTTCCTCTCTTTCTAACAGTATTTCATTTCTTCTCTCTAACCCTCCTCTTTCTCTCTCTGTCTTTCACTCTTTTTCTCGCTATGTTCTCTCTATCTTTCCATCTTTCACTCTTTCAAGGTGACTTGGTAGAGGTGTACAAGATGAAAATTCATTCTATTTTTCTATTTCTCCATTTTTCTGTGTATCAGTCCTTCCCCTTACCATCTCACTCCATTACACTCAGTTTGTTTCTTCTCCCTCTCTCTCTCTATCTTTCTATTTTTCTCTCCTTCTCTCTATCCTTCCATCTTTCTATCTTTCCATTTTTCTGTCCCTCTATCTTTCTGTGCATCAAACCCGCCCCTCCCTCTCACCCCTCTCTCTCCCCCTCCCTCTCTCTTTCTCACACACACGCACGCAATCTCTCTCCCCCTCTCCCTCTCTCCTTCTCTCACACACACACAATCTCTCTCCCCCTTCTCCCCCTCTCTCTCCCCCCTCCCTTTCTCACACACACACACACACACACACACACACACACACACACACACACACACACACACACACACACACACACACACACACACACACACACACACACACACACACTCACTCTCCTCCTCCCTCTCCCCTCTCCCTCTCTCCCCCTCTCCCCATCTCACTCTCTCCCCCTCTCCCCCTCTCCCCATCTCCCCCTTCCCCCCTCCCCTCTCCCTCCTCTCCCTCTCTCCCCCTCCCCCTCTCCCCCTCTCCCCATCTCCCCCTTCCCCCTCCCCTCCCCCTCTCTCCCTCTCTCCCCCCCTCCTCCTCTCCCCCTCCCTCTCTCCCTCCCTCTCTCTCTGTCTGGCTCCCGCCCTCCCTCCCCATTTGTGTCTCTTTGGCTCTCTCTCACATTGTTTATTCTGACTTATGACTTCTTTCCTTTGGAATTGTCCTCCCACCTTGCTCCTGTGCTTTGGTACACTCTGTTCCCCCAGCAGATGGTCAAGATGTAATCTAACCCATTCATTCCTGAGCGTACAAGATCTCTTCCTCCTCCATTCTCCAAACTTTACAGCCTAGCCTGCCCAGACCTGTGAGCACTACCAGCAGAATCACCTCTTTGCAAGCCTGGAGTCTCCCCCCCCCCACTCCCCGCCTCTTATGAGGACAATGGGAGATGGCAGTGGAGAAGTTTGTTCTTCTGCTTTCACAATAATAGTGGAGCCAGTGACCAGTCCCAGCCATTATTGAATTTAATTCAATTGACCGTATTTCTTACATCATTCACATACATGAGGAGTAAAAATCTTTACGTTATGCCTCCGTCTAAATGTGCGATGTGCAATCATAGTAATTTATAACAATTTATAATATATAACACAGTCAATGTAACATAGAAATACACTCAAATCAGCATGAGTTAATCAGTCTGATGGCCTGGTGGAAGAAGCTGTCCTGGAACCTGTTGGTCCTGGCTTTTATGCTGTGGTACTGTTTTCCAGATGGTAGCAGCTGGAATAGCTTGTGGTTGAGGTGACTTGGATGAAGCATACCCCTCCTCCTTTACTCTTCCCAGAAAGGCTTAATCTCAGTCAGAAGGATTGTCCCACATCCAGAGATATGTTGTGAAAGCTCATGCCATCACATAGGAGACACAATCATGCCTCTACTTTCTTAAAAGTTTGTGTAGATTCAGCATGTCAACAAAACATTTAACAAACTCTGTGCAGAGTATCCTAACTGGTTGCATGATGGCCTAGTATGGAGACTGTAATGCCAGGAACAGCATAGACTACAGAAAGTGGTGGATACAGCCCAGCCCGTCACAGAGAAGCACATCTACATGGAGAACTGTCATAAGAAGGCAGCATCCATCATCTAGGACCTCCACCATCCAGGCCACACTCTCTTCTTGCTACTATCATCAGGCAGGAGATACAGAAGCCTTAGGTCCCGCACCATCAGGTTCAGGAACAGTTATTACTCAACAACCATCAGGCTCCTGAACCGGCTTAGATAACTTCAGTCACGGCTTCTCAGAACTGATTCTGCAGCCTGCAGACTCACAATCAAGGTCTCTTTACAACTCATGTTCCCAGTATTATTTTTATTTGAGACGTACAAATAAAGCTGGATGAACTCAGCAAGTCGGGCAGCATCCGACGGGGCTGAGTCCTGACGGAGGGTCTTGACCCGAAACGTTGACTGTTCCTTTCAAAACAGATGCTGCCCGACCTGCTGAGTTCATCCAGCTTTTTTGTACGTCTTGATTTGACCACAGCATCTGCAGTGCACTTTGTGTTTATTATTTTTATTTGAAGTGTGCTTTATTTTATGCATTGGTTGTTTGTCAGTCTTTGCTTTTTGCAAAATTCTGTTGTATTCCTTGTTTACCTGTAAATGCCTGCAAGAAAATGAACCTCCAGGTAGTATATGGTACTTTTATAAATATACTTTGAACTTTGTATTTTAGAATTTGGTGGAGTTTTGGAGGCTGTTAAATAGACACATGAATGTGTTGGGAATGGATAGTACACGGGAGGAGGATATTCGGTATGGATTAGATAGATAGATAGATAGATAGATACTTTATTCATCCCCATGGGGAAATTCAACTTTTTTCCAATGTCCCATACACTTGTTGTAGCAAAACTAATTACATACAATACTTAACTCAGTAAAAAATATGATATGCATCTAAATCACTATCTCAAAAAGCATTAATAATAGCTTTTAAAAAGTTCTTAAGTCCTGGCGGTAGAATTGTAAAGCCTAATGGCATTGGGGAGTATTGACCTCTTCATCCTGTCTGAGGAGCATTGCATCGATAGTAACCAGTCGCTGAAACTGCTTCTCTGTCTCTGGATGGTGCTATGTAGAGGATGTTCAGAGTTATCCATAATTGACCGTAGCCTACTCAGCGTCCTTCGCTCAGCTACCGATGTTAAACTCTCCAGTACTTTGCCCACGACAGAGCCCGCCTTCCTTACCAGCTTATTAAGACGTGAGGCGTCCCTCTTCTTAATGCTTCCTCCCCAACACGCCACCACAAAGAAGAGGGCGCTCTCCACAACTGACCTATAGAACATCTTCAGCATCTCACTACAGACATTGAATGACGCCAACCTTCTTAGGAAGTACAGTCGACTCTGTGCCTTCCTGCACAAGGCATCTGTGTTGGCAGTCCAGTCTAGCTTCTCGTCTAACTGTACTCCCAGATACTTGTAGGTCTTAACCTGCTCCACACATTCTCCATTAATGATCACTGGCTCCATATGAGGTCTAGATCTCCTAAAGTCCACCACCATCTCCTTGGTACAACATTGTAGGCTGAATGGCTTGTCCCGAGCTGTACTATTCTGTGTATGTCATTCAGAAGAAAGCAAGAATTTTGTAAATGTTTTAAACTGGTAAATTGGTTTATTATTGTCACACCCACCGAGGTACAGTGAAAAGCTTACAAATCAAATCATTACAACAGTGCAGAGGGTAGTAACAGAATGCAGAATAAATATTTAGAGAGGGTGCAGAGGAACGCCTGGATTAGAGAGCATGTCATACAAGGAAAGGCTGAGTGAGCTAGGACTTTTCTCTTTGGATGAGAGGTTACTTAGTAGAGGCGTATAGCATTGAGAAGCATAGAGAGAGTTCCTAAGGTGGTAATGGCTAATACCAGATGGCATCTGTTTAAGGTGAGTGGAAAAAAGCTTATGGGAGATGTTAGAGGCAGGTTTTGTACACAAGAAGTGCTGGGTGCCTAGAATGCATTGTTGGGGGTGGTGGTAGAAGCAGATACAATAGGGACTTTTAAGAGACTCTTAGATAGACACATGGATGTAAGGAAAATGGAAGGTGATGCGCTGTGTGGGAAGGAGGGTTAGACTGATTGTAGAGTTGGTTTATATAGGTCAGTACATCTTGGATTGAAGGGGCCATACTGTGCTGCACTGTTCTAAACTGTTACAAATACAGAGAAACCACAGTTCAGGCAGATGATAAGGCCATATATTGTGTTGGTGTGTGGCCTAGTGGATAAAGCATCGGTCCAGTGATCTGAAGGTCACTGGTTCGAGCCTCAGCTGAGGCAGCGCGTGTTGTCCTTGAGCAAGGCAGTTAACCACACATTGCTCTGCGACGATACCAGTGCCAAGCTGCTTGGGTCCTAGTGCCCTTCCCTTGGACAACATCGGTGGCGTGGAGAGGGGAAGGCTTGCAGCTTGGGCAACTGCCGGTCTCCCATACAACCCTGCCCAGGCCTGCTCCCTGGAAACCTTCCAAGGTGCAAATCCATGGTCTCACGAGACTAACGGGTGCCTATATCACCTATATCTGTAAGGCCATATTGAGGTAGATTGTGAGATCAAGAGTCCATTTTATCATACTAGGGGACTGTTCAGTTGTTGTAACAATGGGGTAGAATCTGTCCGGCTGGTGCCCTGTGCTTTCAAGCTTTTGTGTCTTCTGCCTAATGGAAAAGGGGGAGAAGACAAAATGCCTGGGATGTATGGCGTCTTTAATTAAGGCGGTGAGAAGTGTAGACAGAATCCATGGAAGTGAGGCTGGTTTCCCTGATGTGCTGAGCTGTGTCCACAACTTTCAGCTTTTCCTTACGGTCAAGAGCAGAGCAGTTGCCGTACCAAGCTGTGGTGTATCCAGATAGGATGCTTTTTCTGCTACATAGTGGACGTCCCAAATTTCTTTAGCCTCCTGAGGAAGCAGAGGTGTTGGCGAACTCGCTTGTTGTAGTAATGTATGAGTGATATTATAGTTCATTAAACCTTTATGATTTCTGCAACTTGTATACTTAGTAACCTCTGATGGGCCCATGTGTCAAGAATGTGGTAAACAGTGTGATTAAAACTGAATACCACGGTGATTTATTATTCAAAAGGAATTAGTTGTCACATGGCAGGAAGTTAGAGTCATAGAACTACATGGCACAGAAACAGGCCTTTGCTGACCAAGATGCCCACTTGAACAAGTTCCATTTAACTGCTTAGGCCCATATCCCTCTAAACCAGGGGTTCCCAACCTTTTTATGCCATGGACCTTTACCATTAACCAGGGGGTCTGTGGAATCCAGGTTGGGAACCCCTGATCAAAACCTTTATACCTATGTACCTAAATATCAAATAATTGTTGTTGATATACCTACCTCAACCACTTCCTCTAGCAGCTCATTCCATATACTGACCACCATCTGTGTGAAGAAGTTGACCCTCAGGTCCCTATTAAATCTTTCCCTTTGCTTCTCCAGTTCTTAATTTCTAAACTCTGAACTCTGGGGGAAAAACTGAGTGTATTCACCCTATCTCTACCCCTCAATTTTATACCTCTGTAAGATCACTCCTAGTTTCGTACACTCCAAGCAACAAAGTCCTAGCCTGCCTAGCCTCTCTCTCTCTAGTTCTGACCCTTGACTCCCAGCAACAGTTACTCAAGAGGCATTGGAGAAATCCAGAGCAACAGACACCAACAGAAGGCAACAAAAACTCATTAAGAAGGAAAAGATGGAATATGAAAGTAAGCTAGCCAATAATATTAAAGAGAACACCAAAAGTTTCTTCAGATACACCAAGTGTAAAAGAGAGGATATTGGACCATTGGAAAACGATGCTGGCGAGGTAGTAATGGGGACAAATTGAATAAGTGTTTTGCAACCGTCTACAAGAGAATATAAAAGCAAAGATGTAATGTTGAGACTTTATAAAGCACCTGTGAGGCCTCACCTGGAGTATTCTGAACAGTTTTGGGACCCTTATCTTAGAAAGTATGTGCTGACACTAGAGAGGGCTCAAAGGAGGTTCATGAAAATGATTCCAGGATTGAACGGTTTGTCATATGAAGAGCGTTTGATGACTCTGAACCTGAATTCTCTAGAATTCAGAAGAATGAGGGCTGACCTAATTGAAATCTGTCAAATGGTGAAAGGGCATGATAGAGTGGATGTGGAGAGGATTTTTCCTATGGCTGGAGAGTCTAGGACCAGAGGACACAGAATAGAGGAGCATCTTTTTAGAATGGAGATGAGGAATTCAGAAATCAGAATTCAGAATCAGGCTTATTATCACCGGCATGTGATGTGAAATTTGTTAACTTAGCAACAGCAGTTCAATGCAATACACAATATAGAAGAAAAAAACCAAAATAAAATAATAATAATAAGTAAATCAATTACTGTATACATATATTGAATAGATTAAAAATTGTGCAAAGAACAGAAATAATATATATTCAAAAAGTGAGGTAGTATCCAAGGGTTCAATGCCCATTTAGACAGAGGGGAAGAAGCTGTTCCTGAATCACTGAGTGTGTGCCTTTAAGCTTCTGTACCTCCCACCTGATGGTAACAGTGAGAAAAAGGCATGCCCTGGGTGCTGGAGGTCCTTAATAAGGGACGCTGCCTTTCTGAGACACCGCTCTGTGAAGATGTCCTGGGTACTTTGTAGGCTAGTACCCAAGATGGAGCTGACTAAATTTGCAACCCTTTGCAGCTTCTTTTGGTCCTGTGCTGTAGCCCCCCCACCCCCCTCCCCATACCAGACAGTGATGCAGCCTGTCAGAATGCTCTCCACAGTACATTTACAGAAGTTTTTGAGTGTATTTGCTGACATACCAAATCTCTTCAAACTCCTAATGAAGTATAGCCACTGCCTTGCCTTCTTTATAACTGGAAGAAAGAATTTCTTTATCCAGAGAATGGTGAATCTGTGGACTTTGTTGCAACAGGTGGCTGTGGAGGCCAAGTCTTTACAAATATTTAAGGCAGAGGTTGATAGATTCTTGATTGGTCAAGTTATGAAAGGATATGAAGAGAAGGCTGGTGATTGGGGCTAAGAGGAATAACGGATCAGCCATGATGAATGGTGGAGCAGATTCAATAGGCCAAATGGCCTAATTCTGTTCCTATGTCTTACGATCTAAAGTCCTGGAGGACTTCAACAGGTCAGGCAGCACCTATTGGAGAGAAATGGTCACTTTTTTAGACTGAGACCCTTCATTTGGACTGGAAAAGGTCATAGAGGCCAGTAAGAATCTGGGTTCCTTCTTCAGCTCCTTAAATTTTCCACCTATCCCTCGGAGCTTTGCATGTCCTTTCTCCTCACCCACCCACCCACCTTCTCCTTCACCTGGTCTCACCTATCACCTGCCAGCTTGTACTCCCCCTTCTGCCTCCCCCACCCCAAGATTTAAAAGAGACTAGAAAGGTAACTTCTTTACTCAGAGGGTAGTGAATACCTGGAAAGAGGTGCCAAAGGAAGTGGTTCAGACTGGTACTATTGCAACATATGGATAGGTACGTGGACAGGAGAGGCTTTGAAAGTTATGGACTGAATGTGGGCAATTAGTCATTGTAAATTGTCCTGTGATTAGGTTAGGGTTAATTCAGGGTTGTTGGGGAATGCTGGAGTAGCTCAAAGGGCCAGAAGGGCCTATTCTATGCTGTATCACTAAGTAAATAAATAACTGGGACAATCGGGGAGGATGTTGTGGTTGGTATGAACCAGTTGGGCCAAAGGGCCTGTTTCTGTGCTGTGCGAATTTATGACACTATGATTCCTCTGCTTTGTTAAGGTTTCTCAATCTCTCTGATATTCAGAATGATTTAAAAACTCTCTGAAATACATTATTCAATTAAAAAATAAATGGTATTAATATGTTAAAAATTCTAAAAATCAATAAAAATAAATAAGCTTGCATTATTTAAAATAGTGAATTTAATGCAAATAATTAAATACATAGAGATACAACTTGCAGATGCTGAAATCCCGAGTAACAAACCATCTGCTGGAGGAACTCAGCAGGTTGAGCAAGGTTTCGATCTGAAAAGTTGACAGTTCTTTCTTCCCACAGGTGCTACTTGATCCACTGAGTTTCTCCAGCAGGTTGTTGCTCTAGTTAAAAGAAAGCATTTCTTATAGTTATTCTTTGCAGTCCTACAGACCTCATTCAGTAGGTGGCCCTGAATCCTCCATCAGACCTGATCTGGTTAAAGAGCAGTTCCCAGTTTAACCACTGGTACTCCTGGCGATCCTGCCCCAGTGCCCGAACACAGTGGGAAGAATGGCAGATTCAGATTCAGATTTATGGAAACGTACAGTGAAATGCATTCTTTGTGATAATGACCAACACAGTCCAAAGATATGCTGCAGGCAGCCTGCTGGTTTACTCCCTGGAGGGGAATAAACAGTCAACTAGGTTTGAATGTCAGATTCTTTCTTCAGCCCTTTACCTCTTCCACTTATCCCCTCCTAGTTTTTAACATCGCTTCCTCCCCTCTCCCACCACCTACTTTCCCCCTCAGCTGGTCTCATCTATCACCTGTCAGCCTGTACTCCATCCTCTCCCCCCAGCTTCTTAGTCTGGCTTTTCACTCCCTGCTTTCTAGTCCTGATGAAGGATCTCAGCCTGATGTCAACTGTTTATTCCTCTTCATAGAGATTGCCTGACCTGCTGAGTTCCTCCAGCATTTTTCGTGTGTTGCTCAAGATTTTCGGCATCTGCAGAATCTCGTTTGTTCCTGGTGTCTTTCTTTCTGTCCTTTACTGCATCCCTTCATGTGTGTCTCTCTCCTTTTGCCATCTGTTTTCCATTCTCTTCATTTTCATGTCACTGTGTCTGTGTTTCTCACTGCCTACTTCCTGTCTGTCTTTCAATCTCCTCACTTCACCCTCTCTTCACCTTTTTCTGCCCACATCTTTGTCTCTCAGTCTCTTTCTCTCTCTCTGCCTCCCCTTCTCCCTCTCTCCCCACCCCCTCTCTCCCTCTTCTTAGTCTATCATACAATCTCTTTATTCCCTTCCGTCTATCTGATGGGAGATCTTTGCCCAAAACATTGACCATTCATTTCCCTCCATAAATGTCCCTTGCCCTGCTGAGGTACTCTAGCATTTAGTGTGTGTGTCCTTTCAATTCTCATTCTTTCTCTCTCTCTCTCTCTCTCTCTCTCTCTCGCTCTCTCTCTCTCTCTCTCTCTCTCTCTCTCTCTCTCGCTCTCGCTCTCTCTCTCTCTCTCCCTCTCTCTCCCTCTCTCTCCCTCTCTCTCCCTCTCTCCCTCTCCCTCCCTCCCCCATCTGCTCCTTTCTCTTCTCCCCTTTCCCTCTCTTCCTCTCACTCACTTTCTTTCACACGCTCTCTCTCTCTCACTCACTTCCTCTGTTTGCCCCTCTCCCTGAACCCCTCTCTTCCCCCACCCTACCTGAAAACACAGGCTAACATGTGCCTCTGCCCTTTAGGTCGGGTGTTGGGTTGACAGGAGCCAACCACACCATGTTTTACGTGGAGGTTTCAGATGACATGCATATGGGAACAGACGGTGGGAAGCCCGAGGAGGGAGAGCTGATTGAAGTGGTTCATCTCCCCCGGAAAGACTGGCAGACCTTTGTCCTCGACGAGTGCATCCCAAAAACAGCAGGCGTGAATTTTGCTTTTATGTGGTTTCAGGAATGTATCGCCTCCCGTCCACAGGCTTCCAAGTACCTCTTGTCTTCCTCGTGATGGGACAACAGTTGAGCACCTCTCTCTGGATTGTGGCTGAACCAACAAAAGTTGGCTTCCATTTGTAACAGCATCTCTCAGCTTCAGAGGTCTAGTAAAAACATTAAACAAAGTTCATTTAAAGTTATTCCTCTCTGTTGATGGGCAAAAAAGTAATTTTGTTAGTGAGAGATCTTCACTGGGTGAAGTTGATTCATGGTGGTCATGGCTTTATACAGCCCTTCGGCACAATTGGTCCATGCTGACTAAGATGCCCCATTTAATGAGTCCAATTTGTCTGCATTTGGCCCATATACCTCTATAACTTTCCTCTTCAGGTACCTGTCCAACTGTCATGTAAACATTGTTATTTTACACCTGCTGTGGCAGATTCAGATACAGGTTCATTTATATACTGCATGTACATTGAAACTCACAGTGAGATGTGTTGTCTGCATTAACAGCCAGTACAATCTAAGGATGTGGTGAGGGCAACTCAGAAGTGTCACCACGTGTTCTTGCAGCCTGTTCCATATTCAGGCCACCTTTTGGGTGAAAAGGTTGCCCTTCAAGTTCCTATTAAATATTCCCCTCTGACCTTCTACCTATGCCTTCTAGTTCTTGAATCCCAAGTCCTGTGGAAAAGTCTGTGCACATTCCTCTTAACTATGTCTCTTATAGAACAGTATAGGCCCTTCATCCCACAATGTTGTGCTGACCTTTTAACCTACTCTAAGATTAATCCAGCCCTTCCCTCCCTTATAGCTCTCAAGTTTACTTTCGTCCATGTGTCTGTCTAAGAGTATCTTAAATGTCTCTAATGTATCTGTCCCTACCACCACCCCGGCAGGGTGTTTCACACACTCACCGCTCCCTGTGTAAAAAGCCTACCTCTAACATTGTCCCTATACTTCCCTCCAATTACCTTAAAATGATGCCTCTTGAATTAGCCATTTCCACTGCGGAAAAGAATCTCTGGATTTCCACTTTATCTATGCTTCCTATCATCTTCTATACCTCTATCAAGTCACCTCTCATCCTCCTCTGCTGCAAAGAGAAAAGCCCCAGCTCACTCACCCTATTCTCATAAGATATACTCTCTAATGCAGGCAACATCCTGGTAAAGCTCCACTGCACTCTCCCTAAATTTTCCACATTTTTCCTATAATGAGGTGACCAGAACTGAATACAATATTCCAAGTGGGGTCTAACCAGGGTTTTATAGAGCTGCAACATTACTTCGTGGCTCTTGAACTCAGTCCCCTTTTTAATGAAGGCCAATGCACCAGGCACCTTCTTAACCACACAATCATATTACATGGCAACTCTGAGGGATTTGTGGACATAGATCCCAAGATCCCCCTGTTCCGAAATCCTGCCATTAACCTTGCATTCAAGTTCAACCTTCCAAAGTGTAGCATTTCACGCTTTTCTGGATTGAGCTCTTTCTGCCATTTCTCAGCCTAGTTCTGAATCCTGTCAATGTCCCATTGTAACCTATGACAACCTTCTACACTATCCACAACACCACTAATAAACAACTGCTGTGGGAACTCAGCAGGTCAGGCAGCATCTGCGGATGGAAATGAACAGTTTATGCTTTGGGTTGAGACCCTTCACCTGGACTGAAGAAAAGCTCATGTGGAGGGTCTCACCCCAAAGCATTGATTGTCAATTTTCCCCCACAGATGCTGCCTGGCCTGCTGAGTTCCTTCAGCAGTTTGCTGCTCCAGGTTCCAGTGTCTGCAGTATTTTATGTCTCTTATATAATCTTTGCCTTCATCTCAAACCCCATTATCTGGGCGTAGGTATTCTGACCTCTCCTGACTTGAAGAAGATTGAAACATCAAGACGAATGTGGAAGAGGCCTTGTCGACCGTCAATCTCCATGGAAGGACTGAGTTCGAGCGGTTGCTGTCTTCAATGCTGACTGAGGATGTTTTTGAAATTCTGAGATTTATGTGATTATTGGTATGGATTGTAGTTTATACTGATCCCCTTCAGTTTCCTGTGTTTTCTTTCTTGTTGCTGATTGGCAGGTTTGGGGGTTTGATGTTATTGTCGCTGTTTATTTTTCTTTTCCTTGTGGACAATATGTTAATTTTTTTGTGAGGGAGGTGATTGAGGTTTGGGCCTGTGAGATTTTGTTTCTTTTTCTTTTTCTTTTTCATGCGAAGGGGGAGGAGTTTGATGTTTTTTCTTTTAATAACCTCCATGGTTTTTCTGTATTTCCTGACTATCTGGAGAAGATGAATCTCAGAGTTGTATTCTGCGTGCATACTTTGATAATAAAATGAACCTTTGAATCTTTGGGTGGAATCCCATGGAATCACTATTCTTCATCCCTGCAACACTTTCCGGGACAGGGAGAAAATCAAAATCAGATTTATTACCACTGACTAATATGACATGTAATTTTAAAGGGCAAACACGAGGAAATCTGCAGATGCTGGAAATTCAAGCAACACACACAAAATGCTGGTGGAATGCAGCAGGCCAGGCAGCATCTATAGGAAGAAGCACTGTCAACGTTTCGGGCCAGGACTCCTGATGAAGGGTCTTGGCCCGAAACGTCGACAGCGCTTCTCCCTATAGATGCCGCCTGACCTGCTGCGTTTCACCAGCATTTTGTGTGTGTGACATGTAATTTGTTGTTTTGCAGCAGCAGTATAGTGCAAAGGCATATAATTTCTATGAATTACAAAATAAATCAAATAACAAGGTACTATTCATGGGCTCACGAGCCATTCATAAACCTGATTGCGGAGAGGAAGAAGCTGTCCTGAATTACTGAGTATGAGTCTTCAGGCTCCTGCACCTCCTCCCTGATGGTAGTAATGAGAAGAGGGCACCACCTCCTTCAAGGGAGTGTTGTGCTCGTGATGGGGCTGACTGAATCTGTGACCCTCTGCAGTCTCTTGCCATCCTGTTCACTGGAGCTTTCATACCAGGAGGCGATGTAACCAGTCAGAATGCTCTCCACTGAACATCTAGTAAAATTTGTGAGAGTTTTTGGCGACCTTCCAAAACTTCTTAAACTCCTAATGAAGTATAGCTGCTGGCATGTCTTCATGATGCATTAATGTGTTATGTCCAAGATAGATCTTCAGAGATGTTGACACCCAGGAACTTGAATCTGCTCACCCTTTCCACTGCTCACCCCTCAATGAGGTCTTGTGTGCGTTCACCCAACTTCCCCTTCCTAAAGTCCACTGTCGGCTCCTTGGTCTTGCTGATGTTGAGTGTGAGGTTGTTGTCACAACACTACTCAGTCAACCGTTTTATCTCACCTCTGTATGCCTCCCCATGAGTGTAAGACTGACCCCTTGATGGTGTGACCCATCACTGTTAGAGTGACCCCTCGGTGTGACCTGTCACTCTGAAACTGACTCCTCGACGGTGTGGTTGTCACTTTGCCTGACCCCTCAATGGTGAGTCCCTTCAGTGATTGACCCCATGGTAGTGTGACCAAACTGTACCTTGGATGGTACAATCATTGACCTGTGGCCTGCATCTAAAGATGAAGATTAATTTTATTTGGCAGGTACTTACAGTGAAATGCGTCAATGACCAGCACAGTCTGAGATATGCTGGGGGAGGGCAGCCAACAAGAGTCACCATGCTTCCGGAGTCAACATAGCATGCCACGATTACTAACCCTAACCCGTACATCTCTAGAGTGTGGGAGAAAACTAGAGCACCCAGAGGAATCCCATGTAGTCACAGAAAGAACATACGAACTCCTTACGAAGAGTGGTGGGAATTGAACTGCAAGCAGTGATTGCTGACTCTGGAAAGTGTTCTGTTAGCCACTACACTACCATGCCGCCCATACTCCTATGTATACTCAGCTGTCAAAGCGAGCGATATCTCACACAGTCTAAATAGAAGCACTACTGATACTGCACTGTGATCTGTTATTATCTCTGCTCCATCTTTTGATGACAGGCGAGGTGTTTATCTCAACTGCTGTCGGGTGCACATAATAATACTGGCCCAGTGACCCTGAGGCCGGCACTGATGAGTCTGTAGTGAAAAACACACCCTGCCGTTTGATCTGATAGAGCGGCTGACCTCCTGTTATCATCCACCTCTTGTCCTTGTGTCCTCTCAGCTGGCCTGACGACGAGTATTTTCCCAGTGCAGGTGCCCAGGTGGAGCACAGCAGGATGTTGCTGGGCTGGGCAACCCGCAGTGCGAGGAATGTTTGTCTAGACTACTGTTGTTTTTGGACAATGTTGGAGGGTGTAATTGAGGAGTAGGACATGGTGGTACGTAGACAGAAGGAAGGAGAAGGAGGTGTCCCTGCAGTGGTGGAATAAGTGACTCATGGTACGAGGATCAGAGTTGAATTGAACAGAATCAGGTTTATTATCACTGTCTTATATGCGGTGAAATTTGATGTTTTACGATAGCAGCACAGTGCAAAGATCTAAAATTACAATAAATTACAAAATAAGTAAATTCAGAGTCAGCTTTACTTATCATGTACATCAGATATACAGTGAAATGCATTGTTTATGGTACCCTTGAACAGGATTCAAAAACAAGATCAAAGTACGCATACTTCACCATTTTCCGAAAGTGTGCTGTGGGCATCTCTCAAGGAGCTCAGGAGCAGAATTAGGCTATTCAGTCTATCGAGTCTGCTCTGCCATTCTATCATGGCTGATTTATTTTTCCCCTCAACCCCATTCTCCTGCCTTCTCCCCATAATCTTTGACACTCTTACTAATCAAGAACCTATCAAGCTTTACTTTAAATATCCCCAGTGTCTTGGCCTCCACAGCCATCTGTGGCCATGAATTCTACAAATTTCCCACCACCTAGCTGAAGAAATTAGGCCTCATCTTTGTTCTAAGGGAAGTGTCACCACATACTCCCACGCCAACATTCCCACAATGCTCAGCAGAACAACTTCACATCATACACTGTTAAGTCAGTGATAATGACTCTGATTCTGCCAGGATTCTTTCTGTTCACTTTGACCTCCGAGGCAGGCTGGGCACAGCACCAATTTGAGGTGTGGGCGTGGAGGGGGCACCTCAATCAGCTAGCGGTGCCTGGGGGAGGGATGGGCGCAGGAAGACACAGCAAGGTCTCTCCCCATTGGCCTGGGACTGCTGAAAGGGTTAAGTGAAAGCGAGAGGTAAAATCTCTCCTGGCTCAGGCATGTCCGGCCCTGTTGAGTCACCAGATGCTGCCGCTAATTATGCTTCCTACACTGAGCCCTGATGCCTCACTGATAATGCCTGATAACCACTGGGGTGAAGTCACCTCCCTGGCAGCTGGCTATTGTGTCAACTCCCCTGCTTTGTCACTTATTAGACATCTCAGAGAATTGCACTTGCCTCCTATGACAGCCCGTGTTTAGCGTGTCACTATGGAGATGGTGTGATGTAAGAACATAAGATACGGGCGGGAATCGGTCATCTGACCCATCGAGTCTGCTCCGCCATTTCATCATGGCTGATTTATTCACCCTCTCAACCACATTCCCCTGCCTTTTCTCCATTATCTTTGACATTAGGTGTACTTGGGCAGAGATTGATAGTTTTTTGACTGGTAAAGGGACTAAGGACTGCAGCAAGAAAGCAGGAGAATGGGGTTAAAAAAACAATTCACTTATGACTGACAGAGCAGACTTGATGGGCTAAATGGTCTAATTCTGCTCCTATATTTATGGTCTTGTAACTGATCTGGATGTGGACTCAGCTCCACCTACCTGCCTTCTCTCCAGAACTCTTAATTCCTCTGCTACGCAAAAACCTATCTAACTTCATCTTAATTACCTTTAATAAGAGAGCCTCTACTGCTTCCCTGAGTAGAGAATTCGACAGCTTCACTGCTCTCTGGGAAAAGGAGTTCCTTCTCATCGTCAGCCTAAATCTACTCTCCCGCCCCCCCCAAAGAGGAGATTCCAAGGGTGCTGCTTGGATTAGAGAGCATATCTATGAGGATAGGTTAAATGGGCTAAGGTTTTCCTCTTTGGAGTGAAGGAGGATGAGAGGTGACTTGATAATCGTGTACAAGATGATAAGATGCATAGATACAGTGGACTGAGTTTTTCCCAGGGCAGAAATGGCTAATACAAGGTGGCATAATTTTAAGGTGATTGGAGGAGGGATGCCAAAGGTAGGTTTTTCACACAGAATGGTAGATGCATGGAACATGCTACCAGCGATGGTGGTAAAGGCAGATGTATTAGGAACATTTAATAGACTCTTGGATAGACGCATGGATGAAAGGAAAATGAAGGGCTATGTGGGGGAAAGGTTAGATTGATCTTGGAGTAGGTTAAAAGATCAGCACATCATGGGCTGAAGAGCCTTTATGGTGATGTAACTTTTTATGTTCTGTGAATCTTGAGGGTATATCCCCAAGTTCTAGTTTCACCCATCAATGGATACAATGTTACAGCCTATCTATTATCTTTCCCTTTAATAATATTATATGTTTCCAAAAGATCCATGCTTATGTGCAGATCTACCTTGCTGAGGGAACTGGCCAGACCGTAGATTTCATCCGTCAGCCTCCCCCCTCTCTGACAGACCTTATCTTCATTCGACCCCAGAGAGACAACAGCAGCTCCTTCACCCACTCCTTGTTTGTTACTGCTGACCTGCCATGGAAATTATGGGCACAGATCCCATTTCAGACAGCAAGGACATGATCCAAGCCAACAGCACGTAGGGAGAGCAGTCGTGTTTGAGCAGGACCATCCAGACGAAATATTCTTCAGCCTCGACTCCCTGTCCCTGGTCACAATGAACAACTCCACAATCACGTTTATTCTCGTTGTCTCATATGATGTGGTATTTGTTGTTTTACAGCAACACTACAGTGCAAAGATATAAAAGATCCATTAAATTACAAATGTAAATAGTGCAGAACAAAGGATAGCGAGGTAGTGTTTGTGGGTTTATGGGACATTCAGAAAAATGATGATGGAGATGCTGTTCCTGAATTGTTGAGTGGGAACGAACCATGAACCCACGTGCACTATCTTCTTGTTTTTTTTTGCTCTACTTATTTTTGTAAATATTTCTTATTATAACATAGTAATTTTGTATGTATTGCACTGTATTGCTGCTGCAAAACAACAAATATCACTACATATATCAGTGACAATAAACCTGATTCAGACTCCTGTACCTCCTCCCTGACGGTACTAATGAGAAGAGAGCACGTCCCAGATGGCGAGGGTCCTTAGTGATGGATGCCACCTTCTTGAGGTATCGCCTCATGAAGACGTCCTCGATGGTAGCGAGGGTTGTGCCTGTAATGGAGTTGGCTGAGTCGACAACCCTTTGTAGCCTCTTGCGATCTTGTGCATTGGAGCCTCTGTACCAGGTGGTGATGTGACCAGTCAGAATGCTCTCCATGGTACATCTATAGAAATTTGCAGGAGAAGGGAGAAATCTTCCCAGTGTCATAAACCGGTTATTGGAACTGCATTAAATCTCCAATAATCTGGCAGCCTCATAACACTACATGCCTCCATATTAATCCACAGCCCCTTCCCCCTCCCAGTACACTTAACGTTCACTCTTTCTACATGTTGCACAGTGATATAATGAATTTTCTTAAAGAGCCTTGGTGAAGTTTGGAGGAGCAGGAAATGGGGTTCTGCCAGTCAGTATGAGGGGAAAAGATGCATGGGTTAGTAGATTAATTGGTTACCTGGGTGTAATTAGGCATTGTGGGCTCATTGGGCCAGAAGGGCCTGTTACCATGGTGCATCTACAAATAAAATATATAAAAGGGAGCACTTGATGGTTTAAAGGGGAGCACCAGAAAACAAATCCAGAGGGTGAGACAACCAGTGGCTGGGATTGGACTGCAGTGACTCCCCCGTGGTGTTGCCTGTGGGTCTTGCTGTGCGCAGGATCCCCACTCAATGTCACGGTTCCTCAGACAGTGGCCACACCTCTCCCGTGAAAAGTGTGCGGCAATCTCTGTCTGTCAGGCAGTCTTGCCTCACTCCACTCCTAGTAACACACACAAAATGCTGGAGAAACAAGCATGTCAGGCAGCATCTATGGAGATGAATAAAGAGCAAACAATTTGGGCTGAGACCCTTCATCAGGACTGGAAAGGAAGGGGGCAGAAGCCAGAATAATTTGTGGGGACAGGGGAAGGAGTACAAGCTGGCAGGTGATAGGTGAGACCTATCACCTGTTTCTTTACATCTATCAAAAATGTACGGGTTGCAGCTGAAGAAGGAAGAATCTGATAGGAGAGGAGAATGAAACATGGAAGAAAGGGAAGGAGGAGGGGCACCCGAGAGTGCTAATAAGCAGGTGAGGAGAGATAAGAGATGAACCAGAATTGGTAATGGAAAAAGAGAGAGGGGGTGGGAGAGAAATTACCAGACACTGGAGAAATCAATGTTCATACTGTCAGATTGGAGGCTACCCAAGTGGAATATGCCTTCTGCCACTTGTTCCTGTAAGTGGAATAAGTATTACACCTGCCCATTCACCTCCTCCCTCACTACCATTCAGGGCCCCAACAGTCCTCCCAGGTGATACTGCCAAGCTCAACTACTATGAGACCCGATCTAGACTGGGAGACTGCTTAGTTGAGGCCCTACACTCCATCACAATAAACAAGTTTTATTAATGGTTAACCAGTTTAATTTCACTCTCCATTCCCATTCCATGGCCTCCTCTACTGTCACACTGAGGCCACTCTCAGTTTGGAGGAGCAACACTTTATATTCCGTATGTGTAGCCTCCAACCTGATGGCATGAACATCGATTTCTCCAACTTGCAGCAATCTCGCCCCCCACTTCTATTTTGAAATATGAGGGGTGATTGATAAGTTCGTGGCCTAAGGTAGAAGGAATCAATTTTAGAAAACCTAGCACATTTATTTTTCCTACATTTACACACTTAGTCCAGCGGTTGTGGAGCATACGGATCCCTTCTTTGTAGAAGTCAGCATCTTGGACCTCCAGAAGTGGTCCACAGCAAGGGGTGATTGATAAGTTTGTGGCCTAAGGTAGAAGGAGATGAGTTATTTACAAAACTTCCCGTATTTTCACTCAACGAGTTGAACTGCACGTGCATGTAACAAGAGCTGAATAACTCATCTCCTTCTACCTTAGGCCACAAACTTATCAATCACCCCTGCTGTGGACCACTTCCACAAAGAAGGGATCTGTATGCTCCACAACTGCTGGACTAAGTGTGTACATGTAGGAGGGGACTATGTTGAAAAATAAATGTGCTAGGTTTTCTAAAATTGACTCATTCTACCTTAGGCCACAAACTTATCAATCACTCCTTATATACTTCTATTCTCTCCCTTTCTGTTCCCTATTATGATTCCCTCTCTTACCCCTTCTCTTCTCCTCACCTTCCTATCTCCTCTCCCTGGTTCCCCTCCTCCCATAGTTCACTCTCCTCTCCTATCAAATTCCTTCTTCTTCAACCCTTTATCTCTCCCGCCTATCACCTCCCAGATTCTCGCTTCATTCTCCCTCTCCCACGTGCCCACCTTCCCCCTCACCTGATGTCACCTACCACCTGCTAGCCTGTACTCCCTCCCCTCCCTTCACTTTTTTATTGGGGCTTCTGCCCCCTTCCTTTCCAGTCCTGGTGAAGCGCTTCAGCTGGAAACATCGATGTTTATAGACATTGCCCGACCGGCTGAGTTCCTCTAGCATTTTGGTGTGTGTTCCTCTAGATTTACAGCATTGGCAGAATCTCGTGTTTATGATTCATTCTGCCTGTAAAGTGCACCGGTCCACACCCTCTCCTGCAGAACCTGCATTCTGTCTGCCCACTGACCATTGTCATTTGCCAGGTCAGTGGTAGGCAGCAGAGAAGGCCTCGACCCCTTCCATCCCAGGCTGGTCAGCCAGCTGCTGAAGGGAAGGGAGTGTTGGCTGGTGCCTCGTCACTTCACTACCCCGGGGCTGCCTGACATGTCCGACACACACATTCACACTCTGCAACACGTCAAAGCTTCTTGTACAACAACCTGTTTCGACAGAGTCTGAAAAGCATGATCCTGGCAGAAGACTCAAAGATTAAAATCATGAAGACAATTCCTGAAAACCATCTGTGAAGATGTGGGTGTGCAGATATTGTTGGGAGGGAGGATGGAGGGAGAGGAGGAGGAGGAGGTAGAGGAAGAGGGAGAGAGAAAAGTTAGGGTTGGAGAGGGGAGGAGGAGGTAAAGGGAGAGGGAGAGAAGTTAGGGAGGGAGAGGAGATAAGGAAGTAGTGGAGGGAAGGGGGTTTGTGGGAGGGTGGGGGAGAGTGGGAGGGAGGGAAAGGAGAGAGGCAACTCTTTCAAACCGTCTGGGATTGTGAGAAGATGGAGGATTTAAGGAATGGTTTAGGAGGTGTGTTATCTGATCACGAACATGACACTCCACTCTCCACTGCAACACCAGGAACATGTAATAGATGCCCCTGCTTGCCCTACCACCTGTTCCATAATGCTTGCCGTCTCCCACTCCCTTCTTCTCTGCCTCAAAGCCAAGGCCTGTTACCAAAAACAGCCATGGGTGTTCTCCAGGAGTGGGGAGGTGTTTTAGCTCACCAGCAGGGGATAATGAAGTCATCAGCTGGACTATTAAGAGAGTGGTAAAGTCACCAACTGGACCAGCAGGAAGTAATGGTGTTACCGGGTGAACCAGTGATGTTAAAAGCAGGACCAGCAGGGAGCTGTGATGTCACCAGCAGAACAGCAGGGGTGGTGGTTACACCAACTGGTCCAGCAGAGGGCAGTGATGTCACCAGCAGAATGAGTAGGGGACTGTAATGTCTCCAGCTGTACCAGCAAGAAGTGGTGATGTTACCAACTGGATCATCAGCAGCCATTGATGTCACCAGATGGACCAACATGATTATGTTGATGATGTTTTTTATGATCAACATGATCATAATCATGATCAACACGTTGATGATGTCAACAGCTAGACCGACATATGTTGACGGGAGCTGTACACAGCCGCTAATTGTGGTTGCGATGTGGGATCTGGTATAAATAATAAAATTAGATGAGGGTGTAGCTTGGGTAAATGTGAACATTACTCCAGACAGAGCCCAGGCAAATCAAAATAGTACTAACAGATCCAGGAGGGCCCCTGGGATGTATGCCAGATGGATTTCAGGATCAATATGTCAGGGAAGTGGCTGAGTGGTAGCGAGCAATAAGAAAGGTTCAAATAATAATGTCTTATAAAGGAGGCAGTGGCTGTATTACGACAGGATGTTACATTAAGCTCAGAAGTGCTACTGTATCAGAAACCAAGGTCTTCAGTCTACAGATTTTAGTGGAGCAAAAGCTGAAATCCATAATAAAGGACATGATGTCAAGACACTTGGGATAACACAAAGCAAACCATGAAGATAAGAGGGGCAGGTTGGCTGGGGCAACCTGGGAAGCATTAAAGGATACAAGAGCAGCCATTAATGATTTTCAACTAATGTACGTTCCTCTTGAGTGCACAGACAAAATAGGAAATGTCTACACTAGGATACAGGAGAAAATACAGATAGTATTCCTGTAAATACGAAACAAAAGTTGTCAGATAAAGCAATGAGGATAGGGAGTGTTTTAGAGTCCAGCAAAGGGGGACCAAGGTGTCAATAAAGTAAAAACAGAATAAAGCAAAATTGGAATTGACTTATTGTCACATGTACTGGGATACAGTGAAAAGCTTGTCTTGCATCCTGTTCATACAGATCAATACATTATACTGTGTATTGAGATAGAACAAGAATGCAGAATAAAGTGGTAGAGTTACGGAGAAAGTGCAGTGCAGGCAGACAATAAGGTACAAGATCATGATGAGGTAGATCACGAGGTCAAGAGTCCATCTTATCATACTAGGTTACTGTTCAATAGTCTTATAACAGTGGGATAGAAGCTGTCCTTGAACATGGTGGTATGTGCTTTCTGCCCAATGGGAGAGGGGAGAAGGGCAAGTATCTGGGGTGAGTGGAGTCTATGATTATGTTGGGTGCTTTGCCAAGGCAGCGATAATTATAGAAAGAGTCCATGGAGGGAGAGGCTGGCTTCCATGTTGAGTGTACACTAACAAGAAATAAACACTAACAAAGGATTCAATGCACTGTAGAAATCATCCTATGCAGTTGCATCATGGCTTGTTATAACAACTGCTCTGCCCTTCACAATAAACTACAGAGAGTTGTGGACACAGCTCAGCAATTGTGGAAACCAGCCTCCCATCCGTGGACTCTGTCTACACTTCTCGCTGACTCAGTAAAGCAGCCAACATAATCGAAGACCCCACCCACCCTGGACACTCTCTCTTCCTTCCTCTTCCATTGGGCAGAAGATACAAAAGCGTGAAAGTATGTACAATCAGGCTCAATGACTTCTATCCCACTGTAATCAGACTCTTGAACAGTTCTCAGTAAAATAAGATGAGCTTGTGACTTCACAATCTACCTCATCATGGCCTTGAACCTTATTGTCTCCCTCCACTGCACTTTCTCTGTAACTGTTACACTTTATCCTACATTTTGCTTTTGATTTTCCTTGTTCTACCTCAACGTGCTATGTAAGGAAATGGGCTGTACAGACTATGGGCAAAACAAGTTTTTCACAATCCTTGGCTCATTCGAAAATAACAAAACAATATACCAGTTTACCAATCAATGATTGAAGGTCTCGAGGGTTGTACAAGGAATATCAGAGGCTGTTGACCTTTCCAGCCTCCATCAATGACAATTGTATCAGTTCATCCCTTGTCAGTTGGCTCCTGTCCCACTGCACTCTCAGTCTGATGAATTATATTTATAGGCTATGTATTTGCTCATCTCGTTTCAAGTTTCACAGGAAAATAAACTAGCAGATTATGACACTAAAAACAAGTTAGTACCCTGAAATCTAATTAATACAAATACAAATGTGTAGATTCACCTCATTTACTTGGTTGAATACACTGGCCTTATTCACGTTTTCCTGTTTTTCAGTTGTATGTTATCCTGGGAGTCAAGTCTTCAAGGGTAAAATGTAGTCCCGTGTACATCTGTAGAAATTTGCAAGAGTCTTTGGTGACTTACCAAATCTCCTCAATGAAGTAGAGCTGCTGGTGTGCATTCTTTTTGATTGCATCAATGTGTTGAGTCCAGGACAGGTCCTCTGAGATGTTGATGCCCAGGAACTTGAAGCTGCTCACCCTTTCCACTGCTGACATCTCGATGAGGACTGGGATGTGGTCTCCCAGCTTCCCCTTCCTGGTCCACAATCCACCATTTTCTGCTTTATATTTGCTGTCTCAGTTTTCTTTATCAGTAGCCTAGCCTGCTGGGTCCCACCGCCTTACTAATAACAACATATTACACAGACCAAGGACCTTAATTACTGGTCCCCACCAAGCCAGTTTGACTCATAGAAACAGAAAACCTACAGCACAATACAGGCCCTTCAGCCCACAAAGTTGTGCTGAACACATCCCGAACTTAGAAATTATTAGGCTTACCTATAGCTCTCTATTTTACTAAGCTCCATGTACCTATCTAAAAGCCTCTTAAAAGACCTTATCATATCCAATTCCACCACCGTTGCCGGCAGCCCATTCCATGCACTCACCACTCTGAGTAAAAAACATACCCTGATATCAACTCTGTATCTATTCCCCAGCACTTTAAACCTGTGTCCTCTTGTGGCAACAATTTCTGCCCTGAGACAAAGCTTCTGACTATCCACACGATCAATGCCTCTCATCATCTTGTACACCTCTATCAGGTCACCTCGCATCCTCCTTCGCTCCAAGGAAAATGGCCAAGTTCACTCAACCTATTCTCAGAAGGCATGCTCCCCAATCCAGGCAACATCCTTGTAAATCTCCTCTGCACCCTTTCTATGGTTTCCACATCATTCCTGTAGTGAGGCGACCAGAACTGAGCACAGTACTCCAAGTGGGGTCTGACCAGGGTCCTATATAGCTTCAACATTACCTCTCGGCTCCTAAATTCAATTCCACGATTGATGAAGGTCAATACACCATACGCCTTCTTAACCACAGAGTCAGCTTGCACAGCTGCTTTGAGTGTCCCATGGACTCAGACCTCAAGATCCCTCTGATCCTCCACACTGCCAAGAGTCTTACCGTTAATACTATATTCTGCCATCATATTTGACCTACCAAAATGGACCATTTCACACTTATCTGGGTTGAACTCCATCTGCCACTTCTCAGCCTAGTTTTGCATCCTATCAATGTCCCACTGTAACCTCTGATAGCCCTCCACAATATCCACAACACCTCCAACCTTTGTGTCATCAGCAAATTTACTAACCCATCCCTCAACTTCCTCATCCAGGTCATTTGTAAAAATCAAGGGTCCCAGAACAGATCCCTGAGGCACTCCACTGGTGACCGACCTCCATGTAGAATATGACCTGTCTACAACCAC
Organism: Hemitrygon akajei; assembly: GCF_048418815.1. Taxonomy (NCBI): domain Eukaryota; kingdom Metazoa; phylum Chordata; class Chondrichthyes; order Myliobatiformes; family Dasyatidae; genus Hemitrygon; species Hemitrygon akajei. Next base: position 29,067,350 of record NC_133126.1, on the reverse strand, counting down.
TCTTTGCCTTCCATGGGCAAGCCAGTTCTTGATCCACAAAGCCATGTCCCCTTGGATCCCATGCCTCCTTACTTTCTCAATAAGCCTTGTATGGGGTACCTTATCAAATGCCTTGCTGAAATCCATATACGCTACATCTACTGCTCTTCCTTCATCAATGTGTTTAGTCACATCCTCAAAAAATTCAATCAGGCTCGTAAGGCATGACCTGCCCTTTACAAAGCCATGCTGACTACTCCTAATCATATTATACCTCTCCAAATGTTCATAATCCTACCTCTCAGGATCTTCTCTATGATATTGATAGTTATGATAGTAAAAAGCATACAGTCACACACAAAAAAATTGCCCAAGTCCCTGAATGGCATGGCCTGGAGATCAATGGTACATGGGATGTTATTCTGGTCCAGCTTGTTGTTCCACCAAGCGAGCACAGGGGGCAGTGCTGAGCAGACACTGGAGAGCAGCTCTGAGTGAAAACTGGAGGGCAGCACCAATGGGATGGGCCAGACCCCAACCCAGTACAAATTCTCACAGAGGCCTCTGCTCTCTCCCAAACCACCTGGCCATCTCCTCTCCCGTGTGGCTCTAACAGACGATCCTGCAGCAGGAGGGTCTAGTCCATGCCACAACTGAAGCAATGCAGTCCTCCTTTCCACTCCCACTGTCGTATCACCAATGAATCAGTGAACAGGTTTGCAATATAATACCTTACCAATGTCCAACAGGGTCTTGGATCACAAGAAGAACATCCAAGACAATCAGTTGCTCCATTTGTTGGATCACGCAACGCCTCAGCACAATGGAATGCTACAACACAACACAGCACAACGCGATATGTAATAAGTCCACGTCTATTGATATTGAGCAACTTGCTGATGGGGTAGACCTGTTTTTTTTAGAGGTATTACAGTACATGATGCTCTTAATAGCCAGGAGTGTCTTGTGATCGTAAAGAATTCGTAAAGGACGAACAATTGCAGTCTTGGTTGGACTCAGAGCAGTCTCAAGTTCCTGGCCGTCAACGTCTTGGAGGGTCTTTCCTGGGCCAGTACGTTGATATAATCACAAAGAAGGCACTCTGGCAGCTTGACTTCAACAGGAGATTGAGAAGGTATGGTATGTCATAAAAAATATTCTTACAAATTTCTCGTGTGGATCCATGGGACTTGGCAGAGCAATAGTTCGGCATGGACTAGATGGGCCCAAGGGCCTGTTTCTGTAGTGCTCTATGATTCTAACCCAAGTATTCCCAACCTCTCCTTATAGCTCACACCCTCTAATCCAGGCTGCATCCTGGGGAATTTCTTCTGCACCCTCTCCAAAATCTTTACATCCTTTCGGTAATTGGGCAACCAGAACTGCATGCAATAGAAGGCAAAGGAAGGAAGGCGGGAAGGACATGGTGAGAGCGATGGTGATGTGGAAGTTGGCCATGAGGGTGCTAATGTTCCCACCGGGGCTAGGGTGTAGAGAAACAAGCAAGACAAGCGAGAAGGGTCCCATTTTGACTTCCAGTTGTCCCAGGCTGGCTGGTCACCCCTGGTCTGCCCAAGTGACGGGAAAGGTGTGTAACCACAAAAGCATGCCTTCCACCAGTCTGGTGGTTGTGTGAGGTGATGCCTGCCAACCATCTCTCTCAAAGTCCACACAGGACCAGGCAGTCATCTGGAAACTGGTGATGGAGGGGTCACAGCCATGTGTTCTCTACCCAGCTCCATGGCTTATAATGTCAGTACCTTTTACAATCCAGACAAATCCATTTCATTCCTATACCAATGCATGGGTCCTGGAGGGCTTGAGTTATAGGGAGAGACTGGGACTGTTTTCCCTGGAGTGAAGGAGACTGAAGGGTGACTGTACCAAGGATTATAAACTCATGGATTGAATTGAATTGACTTTATTTCTTACATCCTTCACATACATGAGGAGTAAAAATCTTTACATTATGTCTCCATTTAAATGTGCAATCATAGTAATTTATAATAAATAGAACAGTCAATGTAACATAGAATACACTCAGATCAGCGCGAGTTCATCAGTCTGATGGCCTGGTGGAAGAAGCTGTCCCGGAGCCTGTTTTTTCTGACTTTTTGCTACGGTACCATTTCCCAGATGGTAGCAGCTGGAACAGATTGTGGTTGGGGTGACTCTGGTCCCCAATGATCCTTCGAGCCCTTTTTACACATCTGTCCTTGTAAGTGTCCTGAATCATGGGAAGTTAACAACTACAAATATGCTGGGCTGTGCGCACCATTCTCTGCAGAGTCTGGTGATTAAGGGAGGTACAGTTCCCATACCAGGCAGTGATGCAGCCAGTCAGGATGCTCTCAATTGCACCCCTGTAGAAAGTTCTTAGGATTTGGGGCCCATACTAAACTTCCTCAAGCGTCTGAGGTGAAAGAGGTACTGTTGTGCTTTTTTCACCACACAGCTGGTGTGTACAGACCACGTGAGGTCCTCGGTGATGTGAATGCTGAGGAAGTTAAAGCTGTTTACCCTCTCAACCCCAAATCCATTGATGTCAACAGGGGTTAGCCCTTCTCCATTCCTGCTGTAATCCACGAACAGCTCCTCTGATTTTTTTTCGACATCGAGGGAGAGGTTGTTTTCTTGACAACACTGTGTCAGAGAGATGACTTCTTCCCTGTAGGTCATCTTGTTATTGTTTGAGATAAGGCTAATCAATGTAGTGTCGTTGGCAAATTTAATTAACAGATCAGAGCTGTGGGTGGCGATAGAGTCATGGGTATACAGGGAGTAAAGGAGGGGACTCAGTATGTAGCCCTGAGGGGCTCCTGTATTGAGAGTCAGAGGGTTGGAGGAGAGGCAGCCCACTCTTACAACCTGCTGGCGATCTGACAGGAAGTCCAGGATCCAGCTGCACAAGGCAGGGTCAAGGCTGAGGTCAAGCCTGGCTTCTTGTCGAGCCTAGATGGAACTATGGTGTTGAATGCTGAACTGTAATCCAAGGAAAGCATTCTCACATAAGCATCCTTCTCCAGATGTGTGAGGATGGTGTGTAGAGCAGTGGCTATTACGTCATCTGTCGATCGGTTGTGTTGGTAGGCGAATGGTTGGGGGTCTAGTTTGGGTGGTAGCAAGCTGCAGATGTAATCCTTGACCAGCCTCTCAAAGTATTTGCTTATTATTGAGGTGAGTGCGACAGGACACCAGTCATTCAGACATGTTACCTTGGTCTTTTTTGGTACAGGGACAATGGTGGATAATTTGAAGCAGGAGGACACTCTACACTGGGAGAGGGAGAGATTAAAAATGTCAGTAAGCACATCTGCCAGTTGTTCTGCGCACATCCTAAGTACTCACCCTGGGATGTTGTCCGGTCCCACAGCCCTGCGACTCTGCACTCAGACAGACAGACATACTTTATTGATCCCGAGGGAAATTGGGTAACATCTGCGTACCTCAGCCTCAGAGATGACCAGGTTGCGGGTTGTAGCGGTGGCTTTCCTCGGAGGCTCAGAGTTAGCGACATCGAACCGAGCGTAAAAGCGATTGAACTCATCTGGGAGAGAGGCCGCGATGTTGGCGGCATCACAACGTTTGGCTTTGAAGTCTGCGATGGTATGCAACCCTCGCCACAAGTCACGTGTGCTATTCGTTGTGAATCTTGACTCAATCTTGTCTCTGTATTGTTGTTTCGCAGCCTTGATAGCTTTACGCAGATCATAACTGCTTTTCTTGAGCCCTAGATGATGTCCAGCGATGTAAGCTCGATGTCGCGCTGTAAGTGCTGCTCGCACAGAACTACTGATCCAGGGTTTCTGGTTCGGGAAGACCCTGACCGACTTCTGGGGGACAACATCGTCGATGCACTTCCGGATGAAGCATGTCACTCCATCAGTGAACTCGGAGACATCCTCATCAGGGAAGACATTCCAGTCGACGTCATTGAAGCAGTCCCGCAGCTTGGAGGCTGATTGGTCAGACCAGCAGTGGACGGTTTGAACTATGGCCGTCTTTTGTTTCAGCTTCTGCCTGTACGTCGGCAAAAGCAGGATCAAAGAGTGATCTGATTTTCCAAAAGCTGGGCGAAGGAGAGCTCTGTAAGCATTACAGAAGGGAGTGTAACAGTGGTCAAGTGTCTTATCTCCACGAGTGCTCACCTGGATGTGCTGACAAAACTTCAGAGAGACTTCCGTCAGCGGTGCTCGTTTGAAGTCACTGGTGACGATGAAAGGTGTGCAGCCTCCAACGTGTTGCTGGTCTCGTACAGTTCCTTGAGAGCCAGGTCAGTATCAGCCCGCGGCAGAATGTTCACCGCTGCAATGATAACAGCCGTGAACTCCCTGGGCAGCAGCACCAGCTATTCCAGGTCTGGGGAACGAAAGGATTTGAGAGCACGCACATTCTGGGGGTCTCACCGAGCATTGTTGACCATGAAGCATACCCCTCCTCCTTTACTCTTCCCAGTGAGGTTTTCTGGCCTGTCCACCTGGAACAGGGAGAACCCAGAGGGCTCGATGGCGTGATCCGGTATCTCCTCCGTCAGCCAGGTCTCCACCAAGCACAAAACGTTGCATTTCCTGCTGATAGAAGATTCTGACTCTCAGTTCACAAAGCTTGTTATCCAGGGACTGAATGTTAGCCAGGAATATGCTTGGGAGCGGCGGTCGATTAGCACATCGTCTCAGTCTCACCAGGACACTGCCCTTCTCCCTCGCCTCCGGCACTTCTTCTGAGGTAGTGGCAGTGTAAGAGATGAGTCTCCCATGGATTGCTTAAGCAGGGGATCCCAGTGTAGGAAAGGCAGCACATAGTGGGTAAATGCCATCTTTCTGATGTTCAGAAGGGTCAGTCTATTGTATCTGATGTTACTGTCAGCTACTTAAACAGAAAATGCTAAGAAAATCATAGAAATTAGTAGTATACTGTAGATTTGGAATGGAGCTCACAACATGGCCATCATGCATGGTGCATCTTGGGAGTTGCATAGATAAGGTGAAAGGTCACAGGGTAGGGGAATCGAAAACTAGAAGACATTGGGTAAATTTCAGAATTATGGAATATAGAACTTAGAACAATACAGCCCATGTTGATTACTGGGGGGGAATCAACTCTTTAACCTACTCCAAGAGCAATCTAAAACTTCCCTCCCACATAGCTTTCCATTATTCTTTCATCTATAGGCCTATCTCAGAGTCTTCGATCCAGGCAACACCAACCTTCGTGTCAGCTACCAAATTTACTAACCCACCCTTCCACTTCCTCATCCAAGTCATTCATAAACATCACAAAAAACAGGGGTCCCAGAACAGATCTGTGTGGAACACCTCCAGTCACCAACCTCCAGGCAGAATACACTCTGTCTGCCTTCTATGGGGAAACCAGTTATGTATCCACACAGGTGAGTTTCCCTGAGCCCCATGCCACTTGTCGTTCTCAACGAGCCTACCATAGGAACTTTGTTAAGTGCCTTATAGAATCTATAAGCACCCCATCCACTGCTCTACCTTCATCAATATGCTTCCTCAAATAATTCAATCAGGCTTGTGAGGCCCCTCACAAAGCCACGTTGACTATCCCTAATCAGACTATGATTTCTAAATGCTTGTAAAAATGTATCTGTATTGAAATCCATTTGCCACTCCTCAGCCCACATCTCTTAACTGATCGAGTTCCTCCCTGTAATCAACGTACAAGTTCTTCACCGTCAACGGCACCTCCTAATATCATGGCATCTGCAGAGATTTACTGATCAGAAGACACAGATGTACAGGAGTGAATTACAGGTTGGGTTGTAATGGAGGGGTGGGAAAAACTTACATGGGACAAACACATGTAGAGGAGCCCGGGGCAGGAAGCTAATGATATGGAAGCTAGTGGAATGAACAGGATGGCATCCATCGGTAGCTTTGAAGCGAGGAAATGTTCGCGCCCCCCAAAAATGTAAACAAAGAGTTTTAATGTCTATCTGTATCAAAGCTTAATTAGCACGGGGTGGGGATCGGAAATGCTCCGGCTGTTTCAGATTGTTTACGGAATTACCTGGCAATCACTTAAGGAAAATAATTACTGCTGCCAATTGATGTCGTTCACACCCCATCTGCAGACATAATCCAAGTGAAGAGGATGCTGGTGTAAAGAGAGAGGCAGGAGGGTTAAAGGAGCTCTGAGCGGAGAGGTTCCTCACACAGACTATAAAACCATTAAAATCTAGGAGCAGAATTAGGCCATTCAGCCCATTGAGTCTGTTCCTCCATTTCATCATACCTGATTTATTATTCCTCTCAACCTCATTCTCTTGCCTTTCCCTTGTAGCCTTTGGCTCCCTTACTAATCAAGAAACTAGAAATCAAGAACCTCCATTTTAAATATGCCAAATGACTTGCCCTCCTTAGCTGTCTGTGGCAATGAATTCCAGAGGTTCATTGCCCTCCATCTAAAGAAGTTTCCCCTCATCTCTGTTCTAAATGGACATCCTTGTATTCTGAGACTGTGCCCTCCAGACCTGACTCTCCCACTCGTGGAAACATCTTCCCCAGGTCCACTCTGTCTAGGCCTTTCGATATTCAATCAATTTCAATGAGATTCCCCCCTTATTCTTCTAAACTCCGCCAACTACAGGCCCAGAGGTATCAAACACTCTTATATGTTAACCCTTTCCTTCCTGGGATCATTCTTGTGCGCTCATCTGGACCCTCTCCAATGCCAGCACATCCATTTTTAGATAAGGGGCCCAAAACTGCTCATAGTACTCCAAGTGCAGTCTGACCAATGCCTTATAAAGCCTCAGCATTACATCCTTGCTTTTCAAAGTTCAAACTACATTTATTATCAAAGTATATACATGTCACCATAGACTACCTTGCGATTCATTTTTGGAGGCATTTACAGGAAAGCAAAGAAATACAATAGATCTTATAAAAACTATACAGACGGGAAGAATGATGAACAGCCAATGTGTAAAAGAAAACAAACCATGTAAATAGAGAGAAAAATAGATTGATAAATAATATTGAGAACATAAATTGAAGTGTCCTCCTTGAAAGTGAGTCTGTAGGTTGTGGAGTCGGTTCAGAGTTCAGTTGAGTTGACCACCGAGCTTTTATATCCTGGTCCTCAAATTAGTGCGAACATCGCATTTGCCTTCCTTACTACTGACTCAACTTGCAAGTTATGTGCTGTCAGAGAACATGGTGGAATAAGTACTATCTCTTGATTGAAGGGACATTCAGACAGACCTTTGAACAGGGAGGAGCTGGAAGGATATGGACCTCATACAGGCAAATGAGATTAGTGACTAGAGATCCACTGTGTGCAAAGCTCCCCGAACCATTGAGCACATTTACATGGAGTACTGCCAAACGACAGCAGCATCCATCATCAAAGAATCCCACCATGCCATGCTCTCTTTTCAGTATCGCCATTGGGCATGAGGTACAGAAGCATTAGGTTCCACACCAGCAGGCTCAAGACTCCTGAACCAGTGTGGATAACTTCACTCACCACAACCTAGAAGACTGCCTTTCAAGGACTCCTTACAATTCATGTCCTTCATTTTATTTATTTATTTTATTTGTGTACATTGCCTTCTTTTGAACTTTGGTTGTTTATCAGTCTTTGTTTATGTATGGCTTTTCATAAAATCTATTGTATTTCCCAATTTTCCTGTAAGTGCCTCCAAGAAAATGAATCTCAACATAGTGTATGCTGACGTATACGTATTTAGATAATAAATTAAATTTGACTTTGAGATTTTGCAGACACTAGAAATCCAGAGTATCAAACACAAAATGCTGGAGGAACTCAGCAAGTCAGGTAGCATCTATGGAGGAAAATAAATAGTCGATGATTTGAGCTGAGACCCTTCCTCAGGATTGGAGAGGAAGGGGGCAGAGCCAGAATAAGGTTGTGGGGGGAAGAGAAGTACAAGCTGGCAGGTGATAGGTGAGACCTATTGCTTATCACTTATCAAAGATGTATAGTTAGTAAGTTGTGGGAACAGTATGGACTCTCACACACACACACTCATGCACACACACACACACTCACACACAGGCACACACACACACGCACACACACACACTCACAAACACACACTCACACACACACTCTCACACACACTCACGCACACACACACAAACACACATGCTCACACACACTCACACTCACACACAGACACACATACACAGACACAAACACACAGACACACACACAGACACACACACTCTCACACACACAGACACACACAATCATACACTCACAAAGACAAACACACTCACACACATGTGCACACACTCAAATTCACACACACACAAACACATACACTCACACACCCAGACACACACACACTCACACACACAAACACACACGCTCACACACACACAGACACACACTCACACACACAGAGACACAAACACACAGACACACACTCACACACACACAGACACACACACTCACACACACAGAGACACACACACTCACACACACAAACACACACACACACAGAGACACACACTCAAATTCACACACACACTCACACACACAGACACAGACACACACACAGACACACACACTCACACACACAGACACACATACACAAACACACACACTCACACACACACACACAGACACACACACTCACACACCCACACTCACACACACATTCACACTCACAGACAGACAGACACACACACACACACGTACACGCACACAGACACACACACGCACATGCGCACACACACAGACACACCCACACACAGACACGCACTCACACACACAGAGACACACACACTCACACACACAGACACACACTCACTCACTCACACACACAGACACACTCACACACACACACAAACAAACACACATGCTCACACACACACAGACTCACACACACACTGTAACATGGGAGATGGGAAGGAGTACAAGCAGGCAAGTGATAGGTGAAGCAAGGTAAGGTGGGTGAGTGAGGGAGGTTGGATTATATGAGAGGCTGGGAGGGGATAGATTACACACACACACACACACAAACCTTTGCAACCCCCAAGAACATGGTGGAGACTCCTAATACAGTACTGTCCGAGTCACAGAAGGACGCCAACATTTGCATACAGTTGGTACGCAGAGATAAGGCTGGGCTGCCATTAACAGTAAACATTTGTCTGAACACTATCTCCTGATGTTATCACTGAACCTGAATACTTTCACACCTGCTGCTCTCTGGTTATCCCAAATCTGCAGGGCTGGCTTCTCTAATCCTACAGGTGGCAGCCACTACAGGGATGGGCTGGGTGGCTGTGAAACCGTTCAGAGTTTCTTTCCTTTAACATGGGATTAGTGCAGTGCAATTACCCCCGTCACTGCACTATGAACACCTTAAACAACGTTCATAATGAACCAGCGTTCACTCACTGGACTGAACTGATTCCACAACCTATGAACTCACTTTCAAAGACTCTAAAAACTCATGTTCTGTGAATTTATTTATGTTCAATTTGCAGTTCGTCTCCTTTTGCACATTGATTGTTAACCTTTGATTGTACATCGTTTTTCATTAATTCTGTTGTATTTCTTTGTTCTACTGTGAAGAAAATGAACCTCAGGGTTGTATATGGTGACATATATGTATTTTGATATAAATTTACTTCGAACTTTGAGCCTAGTTTACATTGTATATACATGCTGATATTTATTTATGTGCATTTTATTCCATATCCATCCTTTTACCTCTAATTGCATTAGTTTTTAAATTTACATATAATTAATTCTGTATTCTTTATAATTGTTGAATATTCTTGATTTTTGTTGCATATTGCCCCTGACCATCAGACCAAAGGTTCAAAGGTTCATTTTATTATCGAAGTATGCACGCAGAATACAACTCTGAGATTCGTCTTCTCCAGGTAGTCATGAGATACAGAAAAACCATGAAAGTCATTGAAAAGAAAATGATCCCCCTCGCACGAAAAAGAAAAAGAAACAAAACTCACAAAGCCCAAGCCCACTCAACCTCTCCCTCATACGAAACTAAAGACCACCCACACAGACACGGCAGCTAAAACATCAAACCCCAAGCCCCTCCCATGCAAAAAAAGTGACAATAACATCAACCCTAAAATCCAACTGTTTGTTCACATGAAAATACACCAACAAGAAGGAACATCAGACCCCAAACTCCATACCCCTCCCGTGTCCAAAATAAGTAACATATCACCCACCCGCCAGTCGGCAGCAAGGAAGAGAGCACAGAAAAACTGAAGGAGACCAACAATCCACTCCAATGATCACCTATGGCTTGGAACTTCAAGAGCGTCCTTTGTCAGAATCGAGGAGAGTGACAGCTCGAACTCAGTCACTCTGTGGGGAGCGTCTGCTGACTCGCGTCCCTCATCCGCCAGTCATAGCAAGTTCCTAGTACATATAAATGTAAATGGCAAATACAGCTGATCCTGGATCACTGATCCTTTGTAATCCAGACAGTGGGGAAACACCAGAAGCCAGAAGCCAGTCCATTGCTTTAATCAACCAGGGAGTTTTCTGAAGAAGGCTGTGGTGATTTTGGAGATTCACCCAACAAGGAAACATGCCCCTCAGCCCAATTGGTCTTTGCCAACCAGCTCCCTGACTTGAGATAGTCCCATTTGCTGTGTCTGGCCCATATTCCTCTAAATCAGGTTTCCCAACTTGGGGTCCACAAACTCCTCAGTTAATGGTAAGGCTCTATGGCATAAAAAAGGTTGGGAACCCCTGCTCTGAACAATTCCTATCGTTCCTCTCCAAGTAACTTTTAAACATTGTAAATGTACTTACCTCAACTGCTTGCCGTGGGAGTTTGTTCCATCACCCTCTGTGTGGAAAAACTTACCCCTCAGGTCCTCTTTAAATCTTAAACATCGAAAGCATCTTCGAGAGGTGGTGCTCCAAGAAGCCGATATCCATCACCGAGGACTCTCACCATCCGGGACATGCCATCTTCTCATTATTACAATCAGGGACGAGGTACAAAAACCTGAAGACCCACACTCAACATGTTAGGAACAGCTTCTTCCCCTCTGCCATCATATTTATGAACAGTCTGTGAACCCATGAACACTACCTCACTGTTCCTCTTTCACACAATTTAGTTATTTTTGTAACTTGTAGAAATTTTTATGTCTTGCTCCATACTGTTGTCACAAAACAATGGCATATAGAATATCAGAGATAATAAACCTTCAACACACACAAGATGCTGGAGAAAGTCAGCAAATCAAACAACATCTATAGAATCACTCAGAGGTAATAAATCTTGTTATGATTCATACTCCAAGTATTGTGTTAATTTCTGGACGGCTTCTTAGAGGAAGGATGTGAAAGCTTTAAAGAGGTTGCAGAGAAGATTTACCAGGATGTTGTCTAGATTTGAGAGCATATTTTTTTTGAGGAAAGGTTGAGTGAACAATGGTTTTATCTTTGGAGAGAAGGAGGATGGGAGGTGCCTTGATAGAGGTATAGAAGATGAGGCATAGATCATGTCTGCAGTAGCTCTAGATAGACTAAAACCATACTGCAATACAAACACCTACGTCAGGATGCTGCCATTGACTATAGCTCAGTGTTTAACACCATCATTTCAACAGAACCTGGGCCTCTGAACCTCCCTCTGCAATTGGATCCTCGATTTCCTAACTGGAAGACCGCAATCTGTGTGGATTGGTAGTAACATCTCCTCCTTGTTGACGACGAACACTGGCGCGCCTCAGGGACACGTGCTTATCCCACGGCTCTACTCTATTTATACCCATGACTGTGTGGCTAGGCGTAGCTCAAATGCCATCTACAAATTTGCAGATGATACAACCATTGTTGACATAATTTCAGATGGAGACTAGAGACTAAGGAGCAAGGTATACCAGTTAGTGGAGTGGTGTCGCAGCAACAACCTTGCACTCAACATCAGTGAGACCAAAGAACTGACTGTGGACTTCAGAAAGGATAAGATGAGGGAACATGAACCAATCCTCACAGAGGGAATCAGAAGTGGAGAGAGTGAAGAATTTTAAGTTCCTGGGTGACAATATCTCTGAGGATCTAACTTGGTCCCAACATATCAATGCAGCTATAAAGAAGGCAAGACAGTGGCTGTATTTCATGAGGAGTTTGAGGAGATTTGGTTTGTCACCTAAAACGCTTGAAAATTTCTGCAGATGCACCATTCTGACAGGCTGCATCACCGTCTGGTGTGGAGGGTGGGGGGAAGCCTGCTGCACAGGATGGAAGAAGCCACAGAAAGTTATAAAATTAGTCAGCTCCATCATAGTATACAAGACATCTCCAGGGAGCGGTGCCTCAGAAAGGTGACGTCCATTATTAAGGACGCCTATCACTCAGGACAAGCCCTTTCTCATTGTTACCATTGGGAAGGAGGTACAGAAGCTTGAAGGCACACACTCAATGATTCAGGAACAGCTTCTTCCCCTCTGCCATCTGATTTTTAAATGGACATTGAACCCATGAATACTACCTCACTTTTTAAAAAATTCTGTTTTTGCAGTACTATTTTTAATTTAACTATTTAATGTATATATACTTATATACTTACAGTAACTTATTTTTAAATGTATTTTTTGTATATTATGTATTACATGCTACTGCTGCCGCTAAGTTAATAAATTTCATGACACATGCCAGTGATATGAAACCTGATTCCGATTCAGGAAGCACCTTTTCAGATATCAGTAGGACTCGGTTGTCAAGGATACATGCAAGCACTTTGCCTGTAGTTGACAGGAGAAAAACAGCATGCCAATTACAGGAAAAATGTCGTGAGCAACCATGGACGGACACAATCCTGCTGCGAAAGGAGGAGGGTTGGACAAGGTGCTAACAACCCCATTCTGTAAAAACCCAGAGCTGCAGAAACACCAACAGAAGCTCCAAAGACCTCACCCCTGGGAGGGGATGGATCTTCACCTGAACAGTTGCCCCAGAAGAAAGGACTCTGACGAGCTGCTGTCTGTGGCCTATGTCCCAGTTGGAGTGCTGGGCATAAGGAAGTAAAGGCAACCCTGTCACAGATTTGTCAAAGGCATTTTGATACGGTAGACCACCATCTCTGGTGTGTACTATCAAGACATGGCTGCCCTGTCTAGCACTTACGCTGCTGCATGATGCCTCAGTACTCAGCAAAAGTGGTACAGTATCAGAGCTGTTCACTGTCCAGACAGGAGTGTAACAGGGCTGTATCATTGCTCCCACCCTATCTGCCACCTTTATTGCTGCTATCCTTCACCTCATTGGCCAAGATTTGCCACAGGGAATCCAAACCATGTACAGAATGGACAACGTGCTTTTCAACCCTGAGTGTCTTTGCCAAGGCATAAAGGGCCATGCATCTTGTTTCGAACATGAAAAAGACACAGGTCCTATATCAGCCACCACCTAACCAACCATTTCTCTAGCCCTCCACAAACGTTGACGATATCACCCTTGAAAATGTAAATCACTTCTCCCTACCTTGGCAACATTCCCTCTTCAAAACCAGGCATCGACTCAGAGATCAACCATCACCTGAGTAGTGCTAGTTGAGCCTTTGCAAGATTAAAGAAAAGAGTCTTTGAAAACTGCTTCCTCCAGGTCTAAACAAAACTTCAGGTCTACAGCACAGTGGTCCTTCTTACATTACTGTGGGAAGCTGAATCATGGACCATCTACAGCAGGCACCTGAAGGCCATGGGACATCACCACCAAAGAGACTTATGAAAGGTTTTGAGGATCAGCTGGAAAGACAGATGCACTAACACCAACATACTGGAGGAGGCCAATATGAGCACCATCTCCATCATGACAGAGCAACACCAGATCCAAGGGATAAGTTGTGTTATCCGAATGTGCAGTTCACGTCTCCCCACACAAGTTAAAGGAAGGTCAGCAAGCAACTGATGAGCATGCGAAACGCTTCAAACATATCATCAAAATGAGCCTGAAGAAATTCCACATTGTATCTAAAACTGGGAAGACATTACACTCGATAGACAGACCTGGAGGAAATGTGTTCAGGAGGGAGCTGCGTTACATGAGAGTGACCTCTGCTGTGCCGCAGAGAACAAGTGGCAGCTGTGAAAGGAGAGACTGAACAACTGAAAGACCCAGCCATTGACCACAGACACCATTACTCTTGTCCACACTGTACCAGAATATCTGGATCCCAAACTGGTGTCTACAGCTACCTGAGGACCCACCAACAGACAACCACTTGGGAAGACATCATAGTTGACTCGAGTGATTGCACTACCACTACTGAGGGGCATAGAAAGGTTGGAAAGCCAGAGAATGTTTCCCTGGAGGCATAACTCCAAGCTTATTGGAGGAAAGTGTAGGGAGGATTTCAGAGGTAAGTTTTTTACACGGAGTGGTAGGTATGTGGAATGCCCTGGCAGGGGTGGTAGTAGAGGCTGATGCATTAGGAACATCTAACAGACTCTTAGATAAGCACAAGGATGAAAGAAAAAATGGAAGGCTATGAGGAACAGAAAGGTTTTTCCCCCTACAGCAGTGAAACAGGCCCTTCAGCCCATCTAGTCCATGCTGAACCAGTAGATTGATTTTGGAATAGGTTTACTGTTTGGTGCAACATCACGTACTGTGCTGTTCTGTTCAAAGTACATTTATTTATTATCAAAATATGTATAAATTATACAACCTTGAAATCTGTCTGCTTACAAAGCAAGAAACCCTAAAGAACCCAATTTTAAAAAATTAAAGACCGACACCCAATGCACAGAGAAAAGGGAAAAAAATATCATGCAACCAATAGAAGCGAGCGACAGGATTCTGAACTAAGTTGAGTCCTTAGATCCGAATGCCCAGAGCAGCCCGGAGTAGGCCCAAAGCCTCAGTTTCAGTTGATCATATTAATGGGACAAATCGCTGCAAAGCTGGCAGATATGAAGCACAGCAGCACAGCAGCCAAGGCAGTCTCACAGCCTCAATATGAAATCAGCCCGACCCTTGCCTCCAGTCCCAACACCCTGCCCTTCCAGTCTATCTGGGCCACCATTTAAATTGTCCAAACAGTGGATTGTGCTTTGCATTAGGACCAGGGCCCCAGCACAGCAATACACTCTGGGCCTAGACCTTGCCACCTAACCAAAAGCCTTTCTTGACCTCTCCAAATGGGCTCGGCACTTAGGGTAATCGAACCTTGCACCCGGGTTATTGACCGGGCATCGAAAATCCTCTGCCTCGACTCCTTCTCTCCAAATCACTCATTCCAACTCCATCTGCCGCCCCGTCTTGAACACATCACGCTTCGGCTTTGCAACGAATCAGCACAGCTCATCCTTCCAATCAACTTCGCCTTTGCTTGTCCCTTCATTGTTTGCGGTGATGGTTTACCACAACTGACTTCAGAAAATGTGTATTTAAAAATGTTTTTAGTCAAATTTCTTTCCCCTCGAACGATCAGTAAGCTATTGCATGCGTTTGGTAGCGCCATCTTAAACTGTATGTTGTAAGTGTGAGGAGATGTATTTTGGAATGTCTATCCGGCAGAGGTGACGTACTATGAATGGTGGGGCATTAGGGGGTACAATAGAACAGAGGGACTTTGGAGTACAGGTGCACAGTTTTTTGAAAGTGGAGTCACGGGTAGACAGGGTGGTGAAAAGGTGTTTAGCACACTGGGCTTCATCAGTCAGGGTACTGAGTACAAGAATTGGGACATTGTAACAGGGTTAGTGAATTGTGGACACGTTATGTTTGCTGCTGGAAGCACATCCTCTTACTGTGTTGGTCATTGACGTAAACAATCTTTCGCTATCTTTTGCGATGTTTCAATGTACGGTTGATAAATAAGGCTAATCTAATCTACTTCAAGTTATGCGGCACAAAAAAGGACCCTTCAGCCCAACTCATTCATGACAATCAAGAGATCCATCCAGGTATCTGTTATACTGCCCTATGAGAAGTGATTCTTCCGCTCCCTCATCTGAAGACTCTGTATCCCCATTCCAAAAACGTGCAGAATTGAAACCTTAACTGGTCCAGTGCAGTATTCTCAAAGTAGATGGTGCAACCAGTTAGGATACTTTCAACTTTTTACAGATGGAGTGTGGGAAATATCCCGACTGGTTGAATAATGGTCTGATATGGCAATTCAAATGTAAAGGAATGTAAAAAGGTGCAGAGAGTAGTGGACTCTACCCAATACACCACAGACTCATCCCTCTCCACCATAATTTGTATCTACAGGAGCTACTACCTCAAGAAGGCAACATCCACCATCAAAGATCCCCACTATCTGCACCATGTCATCTTCTCATATCTATCATCAGGCAGAAGCCTAAAGTCCCTCATCACCAGGATCAAGAACAGTTACTTCCCTTCAACCATTCGGTTCTTGAACCAAATGGCACAATCCTTTGATCGCTTTGATCACATTGCACTACAATAAACTTCATTTTCTTTGTCCAATTCTGTTTTCATGTGAAACGATACTTGTGTATCTTTAACTTACGTTATTCCTGTGAATGCTGTTTATCTGATATTCTGTGCCTGTGATGCTGCTGTGGGTAAGTTTTCTTTGCTCCTGTGCAGATGATGATAAACTCAACTCTGAGTGCTGTACTGTCGGTGATTTTGTCTTTTTTGGTAAGACATTAATCTAAAGCCTTCTTTAAGAGAGCGTCAATAACGCTAAGGGGTTATTTTGGAGTCAAGCGGGAATCTTCTCCTGTGTTTACACTTATGTTTATCCCATAATCAACATTTTCTGAACCCAATTGTCTGATCATTATCACATTGTTGCTTGGGGAGTTTACTGTGTGAATATTAGCGCTGTTTTGATTCTACTACTGATGCAATCATAGGACATAGAACTGTACAGGCCCTTCAGCCCACAGTGCTGCGCTAACCTTTTCATCTACTCCAAGATCAATCTAAACCTTCCCTCCTACATAGTCCTCCGTCTTACGTCCATGTGACTATCTGAGAGTATCTAAATGTCCCTAATGTATCTGCCTCTGCCACTATTCAATGAATCCACCACTGTGTCTTTTTAATTTTTTTAACAGACCCTCCTGGCCCAATGAGGCCGCACACCCATGTGACCAATAAACCACAAACCTACACGTCTTTAGTATGTGGGAGAAAACCAGAGCACCCGGAGGAAACCCAAACAGTCACGGGGAAAATGTACAAATTCCTTACAGACAGTGGCCTCTGATACCATCCCAATACTTTCCTCCAGTCACCTTAAAATTATACTCCCTCATATTAGTCATTTACGCCCTGGGAAAAAATCTCTGACTGTCCACTCAATCTATACTTCTGATTATCTTATACACCTCTATCAAGTCACCTCTCTTCCCTTTTTGCTCCAAAGAGAAAACCCAAAGCTCACTCAACCTATCCTCATAAGCCATGCTCTGTAATCCAGGCAGCATCCTGGTAAACTTCCTCTACACCTTCTCTAAAGCTTCCACTTCCTTCCTATTATCCACAATATTCCATGAGTGTTTTGAACTGACTTTCTGAACTGAACTCCATCTGCCACTGCTCAGCCCAGCTTCGCGTCCTATCAATGTCCCGTTATAACCTACGACAGCCTTTTACACTATCCCACCACCAACCTTTGTGTCATCTACATATAACAATGGAAAAGGAACACAACACTAGAGGGCATAGGGCTTAAGGGGAGCGATCTCTGAAAAGTCATTGACCTGAGGGTTTAAATATATATTTCTCTTTCTCTTCCTCTCCTTCACCTCACTCTCTCTTTCTCTCCCTCCCCTCTCTTTTCTATCTGTCTCTCTCTATCCCTCACTCTCTCTCTCCCCCTTCCTCTCCCTCTTCCTATCCCTCTCTCTCTCTCTCTCTCTCTCTCTCTCTCTCTCTCTCTCTCTCTCTCTCTCTCTCTCTCTCCCTTTCTCTCCCCCTCCCCTTCTTCTCCCACTCTCTCCCTCTCCCCCTCCCCCTCCTTCCCCTCTCTCCCTCCCATTCCCTTTGCCCCTCTGTGGCTGTTACCTGAACTCTTGAGCATCTTACAACATTGCACAGAACAGGCCCTTTGGCCCGCAACAGCTTCTTATTTTTCAAAATGAAAATGTTTGCTTTTCTATCTTAACTTATCCACATTAAGCTCCTCCATGTACAACAGTCAAGCCTGGCAGATTACCCAAACCGTGAATACAGCCTCATTATGTGCGAACAGTTATGTTCAGATTCATTTATTTATCACATGTAGGTGAAACGTTTAAGGACGTCTTAGCACATGGATGATAGAAAAATGGAAGGCTATGTCAGAGCGATATTTAGATTGACCTTAGGTTAGAGGGACAGTACAATGTCATGGGTAAAGGGCCTGTACTGTGCTGTAATGTTCTACGTTCTGGATTCTATGAAACATACAGTGAAATGCATCCTTTGCATTAACGACCAATATACTCAAGGACATGCTGGGGGCAGCCCACAAGTGTTATCGTGCGTTCTGACACCGACCCAGCGCAGCAGGACAACACAGGACACAAGAAGCAACAAAATAACAACAGCAAAACAAGGCCCTTTCCTGCCTCCCTCACACCCAGCTGCAGAGATAGTCTTCCAAGCCCAGGGCAAGCCTTTAGTTTCCAGTTTCCAAGCTTTGGCTGGTGGGCTTCGACTCCCAGGCTTCTGATCGGCCTTCAGGCTTTCATCTTTAGCCTTGTTTTGTTCAGTAACAGTCTACGCCTACTCTCTCACTGGAGCTGGAGGCCTGCCTGTGTCTTTGAGTAGGAGGGAGGAAAGGGGCTTGTTTTGTGCGTGTTGCTTTCGATTTCCAGCATCTGCAGAGTTTCTCATGTTTATATTGTTGTTGCTGCTTGTGTTGTTCTGTTGAACATTGTAAGCCCACTATGTTGGCGATGGAATGTGTGGTGACATTTGCGGGTTGTCCCCAGCACACCCTTAGGTTGTGCTGGTTATCAATGCAAACTATGGATTTTACTGTGTTTCGATGTACACCTGATAAATAAATTGGAATCTGAACTGAATCTGAATCATTCTATTTTCATTGATTCTATTGTATTTCTTCATATCTTCTGTGAATATCCACAGGAAAATGAATCTCAGGCTAGTATACGGTGACGTACTGCATATGTACTTTGATAATAAGTTTACTTGAGCTTGAATCTGAATCTGGATCCAACTCTGGCACTTGGCCACACCTGGACGAGGTACAGGGGTAAAGGAGGCAAACAATGGGATGGTGGAGGACAATGAGAAGTTCTCATCCCAGAATTTGGAAATGGAACTCATTGAGGCCACATAAGTTGCTTTGGGTCAGACTTGGGGCAGGGGTGTGGGGGTTGGGGAGAATTCACAGGACAGAATTTTGACTGTATGATGTAAAACAGGTGATAACAAATTAGTTGTTCTTGTTACCACGGCAGCAGCCCCTCAGATTTGCAACAAATCCCTTGGAGTTGCCTTGACAACCACTAATGGAAGGTTGATGGAGCCAAGGTTCTTAACCATAGAAAGAAAATTAATCCCAGTGTCAAATGCCAGGGGACTCTTTGCCCGAGAAGATAGTGAGGTCTCTCGAGGCATCATTTGGTTACCTTTTTACTTGGGTGAATGTGTCTCTGCAGTATTAATCTCCTGACTACAATCTTCTTGCTTGGTTGGATGTGTTTGTTCTGATTAATGAATGAATGAACATATTAGAACACATGGGGGCATCACCATGTCTTTCCACATCTTGTTGTTTTCCTCGATCTCCTTTACCTTTGGTCAGAGACCCTCAAGGTGCTGGACAAAGTTACCAAATTGGCTCAGCCTCTTCAAGGCTTCTTCAGTAGTCTTCCTTGCCACTCCCTCAGTCCTCATTTGTGAAGACCTTTGGGAGTATTGACTGGTTATCGAACCACCAATGATCTCCGAACTGTGTTTCCTTCTCTGATTCATTCTACACTGGGGAGGCAGTAGGACTGGTGAGGTGTGCATTCATTGCCTATCCATAGAAGTGAAAGCTTCTATTGGGCAGAAGATACAAAAGCCTAAAGCACATACCGCCAGGCTCAACAAAAACTTCTACTCCACTGTTATAAATCAAAAGCAAAGACAAAGTGAAAGTAAACTTATTATAAAAGTACATACGTCACCATATACCACTCTGAGATTCATTTTCTTGCAGACAATTACAGGAAAATAAAGAAATTAAACAGAATTAATGAAGAACTTTACACAAAGACTGACAAACAACCAGTGTGCAAAAGAAGACGTGCAAATTTAAAAAATGCTGAGAGCATGAGTTGTAGAGTTCTTGAAAGTGAGTCTGTAGGTTCTGGAGTCAGTTCAGAGTTGAGGTGAGTGAATTTATCCACGCTGGTACAGGAGCCTGATGGTTGATGGGCAATAACTGTTCTTGGACCTGGTGATGTGGGACCAAAAGCTCCAGTACCTCCTGCATGATGGTAGGAGAGAGAGGAGAGCACAGCCTGAATGTTAGGGGTCTTTGATGATGGATGCTGCTTTCTTATGGCAGTGCTCCATGTAAATCTGCTCGATGGTGGGCAAGGCTTTACCTGTGATGGACCAGGCTGTATCCACCACATTTCCATTCCTGGGACCTGGTGTTTCCATACCAGGCCAAGATGCAACCAGTCAGGATACTCTCCACTCTGCATCTATAGAAGTTCGTCAAAGTTTTAGCTGGCATGCCAAATGTACACAAACTTCTAAGAAAGTAA
Source organism: Hemitrygon akajei (assembly GCF_048418815.1). Classification (NCBI taxonomy): domain Eukaryota; kingdom Metazoa; phylum Chordata; class Chondrichthyes; order Myliobatiformes; family Dasyatidae; genus Hemitrygon; species Hemitrygon akajei. Next base: position 29,046,678 of record NC_133126.1, on the reverse strand, counting down.
AGGCACTGTTGTGTCTTCTTTATTATGACACTTATGTGCTGGTCCCACGATAAGACCATTGAATGGTTCCCTGGTATGATGAGATGGACTTCTGACTGCACAATCTACCTCATTATGATCTTGTACCTTATTGTCTGTCTGCACTGCACTTTTTCTGTGACTGTTACAATTTATTCTGCATTCTGTTATTGTTTTATTTTGTACTACTTTGATGCACTGTGTAATGAAATGATCAGTATCAACAGACAAGTCTTTCACTGTGCCTTGGTACTTGGGGCAACAGTAATTGGTACACATGGGTGGCATGGCAGCACAATGCTTTACAACACTTTATAGAGTCTAGGACCAGAGGGCACAGCCTCAGAATAGAAAGGCGTCCCTTTAGAACAGAGATGATAAGGAATTTCTTTAGCTAAAGGGTGATGAATCTGTGGAATTCATCACTACAGATGGCTGTGGAGACCAAGTCATTGGGGATATTTAAAGCAGACGTTAATAGTTTCTTAGCTTAGTAAGAGTGTCAAAGGTTTACAGGGAGAAGACAGGAGAGTGGGGTTGAGAGGGATAATAAATCAGCCCATAAAAGTAAGTATAAGGGGATCTCAGAGGTAAGATTTTTTTTACATTGACAGAGGTGGGTGCATGGAACACACTGCCAGGGTTGGTGGTAGATATATTAGGGGCATGTATTAGACACATAGATGATAGAAAAGGAGGGAAGAGTTGGATTAGGGCATGTGAAAAGGGCAGCACAACATCATGGGCAAAAGGGCCTGTACTGTGTTATGTTCTATGTTGGTGATCACACGCTGGAGCAGACCTGATGGACTGAATTATCTTATGGTTCCCGTGGTTATTAATTAACCGTGGGGAGGGAATCTCTGGCTCAGCAGTACACCGAACAGCTGGAGTATTTGCGATATGCGCTGAGGGAGTGGTCACACCCTCCATCCTTTGTACAGACTGTAGAAATAAAACATTATTCACCTTGAAAGAAGACAAGAGCAGAGGTTGAGCTTCGTAACAGATGTGATGGGTCAGGCTCATCATGTTTACCTTTATGCAATCGAAACATGTGCATTGATAAATAATTCAGATGCACCCTGTCCACACTCATATTCAGTTTACCTGCTTACACAGTGACAGGGCTCCATATGGCACTGACACAGGACAGGTCTCCCTGTTAAATTGCAGACCGTGGCTCAGTTACAGAACGGAATCGCAACTGTGCAGAAGGAACGCAAGAGATCCTGCAGATGCTGGAAATCCGGAATAATACACACAGAATGTAATACACACACATCAATGGAGAGGAATGAACAGTCGATGTTTTGGGCTGAGAACCTTCATCAAGCATCCTGATAAAGGGTCTTAGCCCAAATCGTCAGCTGTTTATTCCTTATCATAGATGCTACCTGATGTCTGAGTTTATCCAGCATTTTGTATGCATTGCTGTACACAAAGAAGCCGCTTTGTTCATCCTTTCAGTTTCTTGAGTGAGCAATCAAATTTAGTGTGGCTCACAGGTTAAAGATCGGCAGTGGTTACTCTGATTAGAGCAAGCTGTCCTGCTTTTAGATGGAGTGCCTACTCTGATAAATATTTGGGCAGATCTGGTGACAGGAACTTTGACAAACTTCTACAGATGCACAGTGGGGCGTATCTTAACTGGTTTATATTTCTCCTGTAAATGCCTGCGAGAAAATGGAGCTCAATCCATATACGTACTTTGATAATGAAGTTACTTTGAACTTTTGAACCTGAAATGTTAATTCTAGGTCCCTCTGCACTAATCCAGTGCTGCCTGCACTTCTGAGGGTGGTAACGGAAGTGTACAGCATTGACTTTAGGAATCAGGGAGGTATGTTGCAGCTTGATAAAACTCTCCCTAGGCAGTATTCATTTAGTATTCATTCATTTCTGGATGTGGCGGCTTTGCAGAAGAGGTCTACCAGGATGTTGCCCAGGTTAGAGAGCTTGGCTCATGAGCTCTAAGGACAGGTTGTATAAACCAGAAACCCTGTTAACTTTGGTGGTACAGTCTAATGCTTTATGTAACCCCCTGGGTCGCCTCAGGCTCGCTCAGCTCGTTCTCGTCTAGGGGGAGCAGCCTTCGGCCCCGCCAAACTGGGTAATCAGCTGGTGTGGATGCTGTGTGATGTCCCCGCCTCGCCAAAGAACAAACAGGACACCATATGTGATTAAATGATTACAATTTATAAAGATTACTATAACTGATTAATAACCATACAGTATATATGAAGGAAAAGAAAATAAAGAAAAGGTGCCAATCTTATCAAAGTCCAAACCACTTTGTGCACAACCGTTGGAGCTCAATTACTGAAGTCTTCTGGCCACCATTTGATCCCCTCCGAACTCCTCGACTCGCAGCTCAGGACCACTCGAAGTGGTCAACCAAGCACATCTAGCTTCACCTCCTCTCCTCGGAGTACCTCCTGGCCTCGGACCCCCGATTGGGGTCCGTTCCTCGCCCAGTTTACAGCATCGCGTCCTCTCTCTCTCACCCCCTCGTGCCGACTCCCCAAAATCCCGCCAACAATAGCTTACAGACTCAGAAGAAAGAACAACATTAATCCCAATTGGTTTACAAAGGAATACAATTCTCGTTATCAGTAAATTTTAACCCAAACAAGCTTCCAGCACTCTCTCGCAACAAAGAAGCATTCCTACTTTTAACAAAACAAAGAAGCCATTTTGATTAACATATGCAGTAACAAAGAAAAAGAAGAAACCCCCCTTTACATTTACATCGCCAGTGATAACGGATTGGGATTCAATTTCTGCCACTGACTGTAAGGAGTTTCGATGCTCTCCCCATGGCTGCGTGGGTTTCCACAGGGTGACCCAGTTTCCTCACATATTCCAAAGATATGGCATGCTATTCTGGTTCTAGATGTGACTCTTGTGCCCGCCCCCCCCCCCCCCCCCCCCTTGGACTGTATTTGTTGTTGATGCAAATGGCACTTCTCTGTTTGTTTCGATGCACGAACGTGTGAAAAATAAATCTTATTTTTAATCTTTATCTTTAATCGCTTGTGTTGGGGTGGGAGTAAGGTTGTGATAGACACTGGGATAGAGTCAGGGACAGACTTGTTGACAAATATCTTTGTTATACACTTGACTCTTGTTCAGCGGACTGAGTACAGGAATTGGGATGTCATGTGGCACTGTACAAGTTGTTGCTGAGACTACGCTTGGAGCATTGCGCCTGCATCTGTGCCTCTCTCTCTGTGGTCAGCTCCCTTGCTTTCTCAGCTCTTGAGGCATCTGTGATGTTGATTTGAGATACTGGTCAAGATGGTGCCAAGCTATGATGTTCATCGAAGTCATGGCTCAAACTTTAGGTTCATAGGGCTGGTTTAGAAACATAGAAAACCTACACCTTAAACCTGTGTCCTCTTGTGGCAACCATTTCAGCCCTGGGAAAAAACCTCTGACTATCCACATGATCAATGCCTCCCATCACCTTATACACCTCTATCAGGTCACCTCTCATCCTCTGTTGCTTCAAGGAAAACGGCCGAGTTCACTCAACCTATTCTCATAAGGCATGCTCCCCAATCCAGGCAACTTCCTTGTAAATCTCCTCTGCACCCTTTCTATGGCTTCCACATCCTTCCTGTAGTGAGGCGACCAGAACTGAGCACAGTACTCCAAGTGGGGTCTGACCAGGGTCCTATATACCTGCAACATTACTTCTCGGCTCCTAAATTCAATTCCACAATTGATGAAGGCCAATACACCGTAGGCCTTCTTAACCACAGAGTCAACCTGCGCAGCTGCTTTGAGCATCCTATGGACTCAGACACAAAGATCCTTCTGATCCTCCACACTGCTAAGAGTCTTACCATTAATACTATATTCTGCCATCATATTTGACCTACCAAAATGAACCATTTCACACTTATCTGGGTTGAACTCCATCTGTCACTTCTCAGCCCAGTTTTGCATCCTATCAAAGTCCCACTGTAACCTCTGACAGCCCTCCACACTATCCACAACACCTCCAACCTTAGTGTCATCAGCAAACTTACTAACCCATCCCTCCACTTCCTCATCCAGGTCACTTATAAAAATCACAAAGAGTAAGGGTCCCAGAACAGATCCCTGAGGCACTCCGCTGGTGACCAACCTCCATGCAGAATATGACCCGTCTATAACCACTCTTTGCCTTCTGTGGGTAAGCCAGTTATGGTTTAGGAACAGGGATGAGGGGGAACGAGAGGTCAGTCTGGAGTCCAGGTAGGAGAGCTTTGTCGTCAAAGGCCAGCTATCCTTGTGGACGGATGTCAGGTTGTCAAGTGTTGTGGATGAAGACTAGCGATTCCTGTGGTTATTGTTCTACTGAACATGGTGGGTATGTATGTTGGCGCTGAGTGTGTACCCTGTCATTGTAGGCCTGATATATTGACGCCAAAGTATGTGGTGACACTTGCGGGCTGTCACAGCATGTCTTTAATGAGTTGTGTTGGTTGTTAATGTAAATTACACATTTCACTGTATGTTTCCACATACATGTGATAAGTAAGTAAATACAATTGATTAAAGAATCCATGTAGAGTTGTCCACTAGGTGCTGGACCCATGAACACTTTCCGCCCACCATTTGTTCCTTTAGTCACAAGTTCTTCTTGGACCTTAACGTCTAACAGCTTGCCTACCTCCTTCTCCATCTCTTGAGTTAGACCATGAAACATAGAACAGTACAGCACAGAACAGGCCACTTAGTCCACAAAGTTGTGCTAAACTTTCAATCTCTTCCCTCCTACTGAGCCCACAGCTCTCTATTTTTTTTCATGTATGTGCTTATCTAAAACTCTTTTATATCGGTATTTGGTTTGTCACCAAAGACCCGAGCAAACTTATACAGATGTACCATGGAGAGCATTTGACTGGTTGCATCACCATCTGGTATGGGGGTGGGGGCAATGCACAGGATCGGGTAATCTCAGCCAGCTCCATCATGGGCACAACACTCCCCACCTTTGAAGACATCTTCAAAAGTTGATGTTTCAATAAGGTGGCATCCATCATTAAGGACATGCCCTTTCTTCATTGCTACTATCGGGGAGGAGGTACAGGAGCCTGGAGACACACACTTAATGTTTTAGGTACAGCCTCTTCTCCTGTGCCATTAGAGTTTTGAATGGTCCGTGAACCCATGAACACAACCTCACTGTGTTGCCCTATTTTTGTACTGCAGATTTATTTTTTATATTTCTTATTGCAACTTATAGTAATTTTTATGCATTGCATTGTTCTGCTGCTGCAAAACAACAAATTTATTATCATATGTAAATAATAATAAACTTGATTCTCGTTTGGTACGTTACTGCTTCTGCCATCATCCCTAGCAATGTGTTGCAGGAATCCACCGCTCTCCTAAACTTACATTAAAAGTATGTCTTCTAGTATTAGCCATTGCCACCCTGGGAAAAGGCACTGGCTGTCTACTTGATTTATGCCTCTTATAATCTTATATATCTCACATTGCTTCTCATCCTCCATCGGTCCAAAAGAGAAAAGCCCTAGCACACTCGGCCAGAGTTGTGACTGTTTCTGGTTTGGGAGAGTTAGCACCTGCATCTCTGGTCTTTCTTACCACCCCAGAGCTGGCAGGAAGCCAGAAGTCTCTGCACAGATGTCAAGTGTTGCAGGCTGTAGGACAGTCTAGGTTCTGTACCCCACTAGTGCCTCCTGCTGGCTGGCAGCCTTATGACTGTTTGTGGAACACAGCCATCTGTCTGCAGGGTTTGAATGTCCATCAACACTGATTTCTGGTGCAGTGTGTTCTGTGTTGAACATGAGAGATCTTGCAGATGCTGGGAATCTTGAGTAACATGCACAGAATGCTGGAGGAACTTTATGGAGGGGAATTAACAGTCAACGTTTTGGGCTGAGATCCCATACAAGAAAGATGTGATTTAATTAAATTGGAGACGGTGCAGAAGTGATTGGACTTCTTGAGTTATCAGGAGGACTTGAGTAATCTTCTTCTAAGCTGGCGAGGGGCAGGGGTAAGATCAGCTCCTTCTGGATCTCTTCCTCCTTTGGTCTACTGTCCTGTCCTATCAGATTCATTCTTCTTCTACTTGACCTCTTCCACCTATCACCTCCCAGCTTCTTACTTCATCCTCCCTTCCCCAACCCACCTCCCACCTCACCTCTCACCTGCTAGCTCGTACTCCTCCCTCTCTCCCCACATATTTATTCTGGCTTCAGTCCCTTTCCTTTCTGGTCCTGATGAAGGGTTTTGCCTGAAATGCCAATAGTTTATTCCTCTCCAGCAGTTTATTTCACTGCATGATCCGCTGAGTTCCTCCAGCATCTGCAGAATCCCTTGTGTTAATGAATTTTCTTGCACCTGGTGCAGAGAATAATAAAACATTCTGAATCTGAGACCTTGTGCTTGTCTGTTGTTACAACAGCTCCGTTTCCTATATACTTCTTCAGGAGGAGGACTCAGAATTAACTTTCCTGTTTGATTGAAAACCGGGCTCTGTTGCAGATATTTAACACACATAGGTACTTGATACAGACACACAGAAACATAATCAAGTTGCATGCATTTTCACTTTGACCATAGACACTAGACCTCACAATCTTCCTTGTAATGATCTTGCACCTTATTGTTTACCTGCACTGCACTCTCTCTATAGCTGCTAAGATTTTATTCTGCATTCTGTTATTGTTTTACCTTGTACTACCTCAATGCACTGTGTAGTTAATTGATCTGTATGAACAGTGTGAAAGACAAAATTTTCACTGAACACGTAACAATAAAGTCCAAGTTCAAGCTGTTTATTGTCATTCAACCTTACACATCTATACTGCCAAATAAAACAACACTCCTTTGAACCAATAATAAACCAATTCCAATTCCCCTTACAATGAGAGCCACAATCTAGGTATTGTGTAGAGCAGGGGACCCCTTGGTTACTGGTAGGGGTCCTTGGCATAAAAAAGGTTGGGAACCCCTAGTGTAGAGTATCTAGTGCAGTATTATGAGCAGTTCTATTCACCATGCTAAAAGAAAGATGTAGTTAAACTGGAAAGAGTGGAAAGAGGGCATTGCCAGGACTAGAGTGCCTGTGTTATAGGGAGAGATTGGTCATTTTTTTCTTGGAATGCAGTAGAATGAGTAGCAATGTTATAGAAATGTTTAATATTATGCAATGTGTAAATTGAGAATTAAAAGTGTATGTTCTGTATTACACTTTATAGTGAGTATAATGGAGAAACGAACATAGAAACTTACAGCACATTACAGGCCCTGGAGTAAGTATTTTCTCCAGAGTAGGGGAGTCCAAAACTAAGGGGCATGGATTTCAGCTGAGAGGGAAAATATTTAAAAGGGACCAAGGGGACATCATTTTCATGGAGAGGGTGGTGAGTATAAAAATGAGCTCTCAGAGGAAGCGGATGAGGCAGGTACAATAGTCTCTAATTTAAGAAACACATGGTAGGTACATAGAGGAGAGGGTATTGGAGGGCCCAACACAACAAATTGGGGTGAGCTGGATGGGCACTGTGGTCAACATGGACTGGTTGAACCAAAAGGCCTGCATCTGCTGTATTGCTCTATTATCATTTGGCAGTGTAGGCAACAACAACCTTGTTAGTCTATGATTCTAACTGCACATGAACTTGCCCATTCCCATTCTTCAGTATCCCTCATAACCTCTTCCCTCCTTTAGCACTGCTCCAATAGTGCCTTTCCCCTGTGAGTCTCCTCTCCATTTCCACCTTCCCAGTTTGTCTTTCTTTCTTCAACCCCTGCTCCAAAATACCTCTCTCAATGCAGTGCCGGTGATGTCCACGGAGTGAAAATCCAAAATAACAAAAACTCTGCAGATAATGGAAACCCAAATTAAAAACAGAATATGCTGGAGATCAGGCAGTGTCTGAGAAGCAGGATTAATGTTTTGGGTCACAAATTCTTCACCAGAACTAGAAAAGATAGATTAAAGTAAGATCATTGAACTTTGCAGTGAGGGTTGCCTAGAGGAGTGGATAGGACAAAGGAAACATCTGTGACAAGGTGAAACTGTTGATATCCACACCAGTGGCCCACCCTTTAAATAAAGAGATCCTACTCCAAAATGGTTATCTGCAGAAATAAAACAATGCAAAATAAGCTTTAAGAATCGTACATGTCTATTTATGTAGAACCATATGTGCGCTTTTTATATGGGAAGACTTTGCATAATAAGTGACGTGTAGTAAATAATTTTGACCAATACACAAACTGCAGCACTTTATTCTGCACTCTGATTTCAACTTGTACCACATCAGTGAACTTTTGTAATGAAATAACTGCACGAGCAATGTGCAAAACAATATTTTTCAATGTACATGTGACAAAAGTAAACCAATTTATCAATTTAATATCTGTGGAGGGAATGGAACAGTCGACATTTCAGTTTGAGGTCCTTCAGCCCAGTCCAGATGAAGGGTCTTGATCCAAACCACTGAATGACAATTTCCCTTCACGGATGCTGGCTGACCAGATGAGTTCCTCTGGTACTCGGTCCCGCCTAGTGCTGATGAAGGGTCTCGGCCCAAAACGTCTACTATAATCTTTTCCATAGATACTGTTTGGCTGAATTCCTCCAGCATTTTGTGTGTAGCTTGGATTAACAGCATCTGCAGATTTTCTTGTTTCCCATGTTAGTTTGTTTCTTTTTGCTCTCCTTTTTAGCATCTGCAGTCTCCTGTGCTTCCAGTTAATAATTTCTCTGCCTTGAGAGAGAGAAAAAATCATACTTTTCAGGGAATTGTCTGCCCTATGGTTATCTATAACCATGAACATAATAATCACAGACATGTAGGAGTGAGAATTGAAACACATGAAAGTATATGTTCTGTATTACACTTTATAGTGAGTATAACGGAGAAACGAACATAGAGACTTACAGCACATTACAGGCCCTTCGGCCCACAATGTTGTGCCAACCATGTAACGTAAATTAATTATCCGACCAACTTTGTGCAGGGTTATTCAACGCCTGCATCTACAAGGCAAAATTTTATTAATAATACAGAAGCAAGGCGATTCGCTCAGAGCGGCCCGACTGCTGAGCGCTGATTGGCGAAGAGGGTGAAGGGAGGTGGTCCCGCTGCCGATTGGCTTGTGCTGGCAGGAAGGCGGGCGGTTCTGCGATTGGTGGGAGGCGCCATGGGGCGGGACAGGGGTGGTGTTGTCGCGTTGCTAGGCCCACCCCCATCTCCTTGCCTCCCGCGCGCTGGTGGGTTCGGGTCCGGGAACGGCGGCGAAGAGCGTGCGGTAACCGGGCTGCTGCAGAGCGTCCAGGACCCGTTGCTTCGCACTTGCTCACAGCCGAGCACGTCCGTGCTAGTCTACGTCTCGGCAAAACCCCTCTGGGTTACGTTATCCTGAGCCGTCCCGAGCTAAAAACCGTGCCCGCTACTGCGCGCATCCGTGCCCGACGCCCGTCCCACCCCGTCCTTGTTAATCTGACTGGAACCTCACTGTTACGTTAACCTGACCCGTCCTCAGTCGCGCCGTGCACGCAGTCGTGCTCGCCCGCCCTTGTTAGCCCAACTGGAACCCCACTAAATTACGTTAGCCTGACCCGTTCTAAGCAGTACCCACCTTACCTCGTCCGTATTAGCTTGACCAAAACCCCATCGAGGTATCTTAGCCTGACCCGTCCCAAGCGGCGTAGTGCCCTCCCCGTGCTGAGCAATGATCGCCCGTGCGCGGACTTGAGCTGTGGCCGTCCGCGCGTATCCGTGCCGAACCTTGCCGAGCCCAACTCCTCTGACCCATCAGAACCCGGTTGGTCCCGTTCATCCCTGGATCAGAGTTGTGTGGCATCCCATGCAGGTGTGTAACCCGGCTCCAGAGCTGTGTCAACCCACCTCCCCCTCCCGCACCACAACCACCCGTGCCGTGCCGAGCCGAGCCGAGTCGTACTAGCCTTCTCTCCCATCTTTCCCAGATCCTTGCCGGTTTAACACCGGCCGGGGGTGCGGCAGTCTAACACTTGGGTCTTGCGCTAAAAACGTACCAGACCCTGCCCCTGCCTCCTCAGCCCAGTGCCGAGCCGTGCTAAATCCGTTTTCTCCCTCTTCCTCCTATCCTGAGGCGGGCTGCTGTTTGTACCCTCCCCACACGCTCACACCAGCTTAGAGATCTGAGCCGAGATCCCACCCCTTCCAGTCCAGAGCCAGCACTAGAGCGGAGCCGGTCCAGACACACTGCCTTTCTAACACATACAAATACATATATGTAGGTAAGGTTTGGGAGAAGAGGAGGGGGGAGCGAGGAAAAAAAAAGTCCTTGGATTCGTTTCATTGCTGCGAAAAAAAAAAGTCACGGTGAATACAACTCCTTGCCGGGACCGTCAACGAGCCTGGGTCTTTAGAAGATTTATTATAAACGTTTGCAAGCGAAGAGCGAAGGCATGCTGGATTTTAAAGGGATCTATCATCTTATCGTGCTGTCAACTTTCTTGGTTCAGGTACGCAATGAAATAATCCACAGTAGGTTGCATTGCACTGATTTAATATATTTTCCTTCTTTCCATGCACAATTACCGCCGGTGAGTGCAGCGGCTTTTTTTTAAAAAAAAATTAATTTTTGTTCCACAGGTCTCGTTTGCAAAGGGCTATTTCGAGGTCCGGGTTAACTCGGTGCAGAACATTAACGGCGAATTGGAGAACGGGGATTGCTGTGATGGCTCCAGAGGTTCTTTGGATCGAAAATGCATCAAGGACGAATGTGACACTTATTTCAAAATTTGTTTGAAGGAGTACCAGGCACGCGTCGCCGCCTCTGGAGGCTGCACTTTTGGGAGCGGATTGAGCCCTGTACTGGGGAAAAATACTTTTTCTCTCCCAGATAAAAGCGCACTTGGAAAGATAGTTATCCCCTTTCACTTTGCGTGGCCGGTAAGTGGCGTTTTAATTTCATTGTGTGCGCATTTGCAAACTGCAGCCTGGTGCAAAGAATTTCGAAGATCAGGTCCCTCCTAACCTTAATGCCGTCCTTACATGCGCCCCTTTCCAGCAATTGCCACCCCATGGTGCCCCTTTCGAATAATTGCAGCCCGGTTGTCATTTTGCTTTCCAGTAAGCTCGCAATGACTTGAATTTTTGCTCCCGAAATTTCACGGCTCCGTTTTCATTTTAACGTAGTAGCAGTCTATTTTAAACGCACCGCGATCCTCCCCCTCCCTGTATTGTGAATGATCTGTAATTAATAGCGGTTGTGTTTTGTGTGTTGCAAGGTTGCGTACTTTGGTTATTCTCCTTAAAAAGTGGAAAAATATAAAAGTTGCACAGGTTTCTGCTGCAATACAAGATATAAAAAGACTTCAGTGCAAAGGCGCCCAAATTGGCTTTTCTTAAATCAGGTGCGATGTACAAACCCGTCCGTGTTTCTTTCGGGAAGATTAATTTGTAAAAGCATCCCGAGGAGTTGGGTTATGACTCTGCATTTGAGGCTGGTTGCAAACAAATCATTTGTAGCCGGGAGTAGTTGCTGGCAACAGCCTTATAAATAAATGCTGCCAGTTGATGCGCACGAGTGGTGTTTGTAACCTAGTAGTCCAGATCCTAATGCACTTTTAGAAGTGATATGTAGTGGCGTCACTTTCTATTTGTGACCTACACCCGCGCTGGACTTCAGAATGCAATTGCACGGCAGCTGCCTAGGTGCCTAGGGAATGCATTTGCACCCGCTGCACCGTTGTTTGGGAGGGGGGGGGGGGAGGAGGTACGGCTGTAGCGGTGCACCCCTTTGCACCGGTGGGTGGGGGGGGGGGAATGCACGGCGGGGGCGATACGTCGCGCTGCACAGATGGCTGAGGGGATGCATTTGCAGCCGTGCGGGGCTCTTGCGCTGCGCCCCTGAGACGGGGGCCGGGGGCCGGGGGTTCAGGTGCGGACGGTCCCGGAGCGCGAGCGCCCCTCGCGCCCGTTCCGTTAGGTTCCCGCGCGGGCGGAGGCGAACAGGGCGGGGGAGGGTTTCGAGAGGGAGCGAAAAAGGTGCAAGAGGTAAAGAGGCGTACGGAGGGGGCAGGAGGAGGGGATGGGCCACGAGAGGGAGTGACCCGGTGGGGGGGGGGGTGGGGGAGAGTGAATGGAAAAGGTGAGGCTGAGGTGGAGGGGAGTGGGAGGCTTGTGTTGAGTTGGAGGTTGGACGACAAGGGATGGGCGAATAGGGTGGAGGGGGCAGATGGGAGAGGGGCAAAGGGTAGGAGCGTCAGGAGAGAGGGGAGGCAATGGGGCGGATCCAGACAGGTGTGAGTGTGGGGCGGGAAGGGAGATCATTTGAGGAAGTGAGTAAACTGGTGAGGGTTCTTCTCTTTCAATACCGTTTCTTTGGCTAACTCCGAGATTTATAAAACCACCTTTTTTCCCTCTCCTTTATTTATTTGTGCTTATCGTGACGCCTCTCGTTCTGAATAATGGGTGGAGGGGATTTGAGGGGAAAGAGTTGAGTGTAGGGTTAATGAAATGTGGAGGGTGGGGAGGCAAGTGATGCTGCTATGAAGGATGAGGTCGTATCTGATAAATGATGCCATTTTAAGAAACCTGGATTATGTGTACAAATCTTTGTAGATGGCAAGACACATTGAGAAGACTGGTGTTTAATTTTAGAGCATATAAGCAGATAGGTGTGGCTCAAATAAAATATATGGAAGTTTGGACTGAACCTTGAGAAAGCATTGGGATACCTCATTAGCCAAAGGATACTTGGGGGAGGGTGCAGAGGTTTACTTTAATGATCTGAGAAATGAGTGTATTTTTACATTTCAAAAATTGGACTTTCCTCCTCTTTAGGATGGAGGCAGTGAAGTATTCTGAACCATGAAGCCGTTTGTTAGATTAATTTGGAAGGAGGAGCAGGAGTCTTGGGACCCGCACCACCAGTTTCAGGAATAGTTATTACCTTTCTCTCATCAGGCTCTTGAACCGGTGTGGATAACTTCATTCACCTCAACTCTGAACTGATTCCACAACCTGCAGATTCACTTTCAATGCAGATTCACCATATTCTCAATATTATTTGTTTTGTATTTTGCAGTTTTTTTGAACACGGGTTGTTTGTCAGTCTTTGTGTAGTTTTTCTTTGGTTCTATTTTATTGTTCTACTGTGAATGCCTGCAAGAAAATGAATCTCAGGATAGTATATGGTGACATGTATGTAATTTGATAAATTTACTTTGAACTTGAACCTTGAAGAACCTTCCACTGACAGAAATGTTAGTAATTGTGAGGCAGGGATTCAAATGACTGACAAGAGGAATGTCATTGAGTATATTTAAAGCAGGGATAGGTTCTTGATTGGTAAGGAAGTCAAAGGTTGAGAGGGATAATGAGGGTGCCATGGTCGCTTAGTGGTTAGCATAATACTATTACAGGTTGGGTGTTCCGGAGTTCAATTCTGGCGCTGTTCTGTAAGGAGTCTGTATGTCCTTCCTGTGGAGTATGTGAGTTTTTCCCGAGTGCTCTGGTTTCTCTCTCCTCTCTTCTCCCCCCACAGTCCAGAGATGTACTGGGTAGGTTAATTGGCCATTGTAAATTGTCCTGTCATTATAGAGTCATTGGGTTTGTTGGGGTGCGGCATGGTGTGGCTTGAAGGGCCTACTTCGTACTGTATCACAAAATAAAATCAGTTAGGATGGAAGAGCAGAGCAGACTTGATGGGCCAAATAACCTAATTCTCCTATATCTTGTGGTCTGATAAGCTTTCACTCTGAGCAGTGCTGTGTTTGTGAAATCAGAGGTGAGTTTGAAAGGGTAACATCAGAGAAGTGTGCCATCCTTAGACCTGGGGAACCAAGTTACAATGTGGTGGAACTGCTTGCAAGATTTTAAATGGTCATGTATGATGGGCTTTTTTGGGTGGAGTTTGGAGGAAGAAAATGAGGATTTCAGATGATTCTGTGCCTCTGGAATTTCCAAAGAGCAAATTGGGGTGTGGTTCTTGGAGCAGAGGAACACGGTGGTTTTGGGAATGTAACAGCTTTCCTAGCAAGTGGGGGAATTTGAGAGTTGATTGATGCTAGTGACGTTAAATACCAAGTATTGACTTGCCGTATGAAAGGCATTCTGACATTCAGGAGGAAGAGTAAAAGCTCGTTTTTACTGAAGTTCTTTCCCAGTGGTAAGGTATTCAAGTGGATATGGTTTCTAGCCTGCTCTGTGCAGCACATATTCTCCTAGTTCAGTTGTTTCTATACTGCTTTAAGGATCTTAAACCTAGGGAAGTGTTTGTGCTCTGGTTAGTGAATTGTCCACTATCCTAATGTTGGCTTGGCATACAAGGTTCTTTAAAGATTTGCTTTATTTGTCACTTACACCGAAACACAGTGAAATGCATTGTTTTGAGTCAAATAAAACTGGCTAAGATCGTGCTCAGCAGTTTGCAAGTTTGCCATGCTACTGGTGCCAACATAGCATGCCTGCAACTCAAACTCTTATCCTGTACTCTAATGTGGGAATATATTAGAGCACCTGGGGGAAACCCATGCAGTCATGAGGAAAATGTACAAAGGTGGGAATCAAACCCCAACTGTACAGCTGGCTGCTGGAAAGCGATGTGCTAACTGCTATACCACAGTTTCCAGGCCAGATGTGCTTAGTCTGAAACCTGTACTACTCTCAAACCAGTCACATAAAGTGTACGTGTAAATGCCAGGGCTCAGCACATCCTCAGGACTGTTGGTCATTTACTTTCATTGGTCTTTGTCATGCACTTCACTGTTTTGATATACATATGACAACTAAAGCTAATTTAAAAAAACTTTATTTAAAAAAAATATCGATTAAAATATTAACTGTGTCTTGGCCCAAAACGTTGACTATACTGTTTTCCATAGATGCTTCCTGGCATGCCGAGTCCCTCCAGCATTGTGTGTGTGTGTAACTGCGTCACCTGATGCTGCTTGATGTGCTATGTAGTTCCAGCATTCTCTCTTTTCATTATAAAAGAGAATGGGCTGTCTAGTCATCATCCCATTGCCATTCTATATTCCATGTTCCAACATTGGCCATGCTTCCAAAGTTGGAAAATACTTTGGTGCATTCAGACGAGGATGTGAATTTATATTTTATATAAATCCAAGGCTTTTTCTCCCCCTTAAAGTACAGCATGAAAGTGACATAAGAGGTGTAAACTACTACAGCACAGAAACAGGCCCTTTAGCCCATCTAGTCTATACTAAGACAAGAAAACCTGCAGATTGGAAATCTAAGCAACACGAAAAGTGAGAAGGGGAGGAAGAAGTACAAGGTGGTAGGTAAAACTGGGAGGGGGTGTAAAGAGCTGGGAAGCTGATAGGTGAAAGATAAAGGGCTGGAGAAGGGGCATCTGATGGGAAAGATCATGGAAGGACAAAGGGGGAGGAGTACCGGGGAGGTAATGGGCAGGTAAGAAGATGAGGTGAGAGAGGGAAATGGGAATTGTGAAGAGGCGGGGTGGGGGGGGGGGGCAATTACTGGAAGTTGGAGAAATCAATGTTCATGCCATCAGGTTGGAGGCTACCCAGATGGAATATAAGGGGTTGCTCCTCCAACCTGAGTGTGGCCTTATCGCAGCAGGAGAGAGGAGGCCATGGACTGGTATGTGGAATGGGAAGCAGAATTGATGGCCACACTAGGAGCACCAGATACAGTAGATGACCCCAGCAGACTTGCACGTGAAGTGCTTCCTCACCTGGAAGGACTTTTTTTGGACCTGAATGGTTGTGAGGGAGGTGGTGTAGAGGCAGGTATGGCACTTATTCTGCTTGCACACTGTCCATGCTAAACCATTATTCTGCCTAGTCTTACCGACCTGGACTGTAGCCCTCCATATCCCTCTCATCCACAAACTTCCACAAACTTCACTGTTGCAGTCAATCCACATCATCTCTGCTGGCAGTTTGTTCCACCCTCTGAGAGAAGAAATTCTTCCTAAATTTCTCCCTTAAAATTTTCTCCATTTACTCTTAACCTAGAATGTCTAGTTTTAGTCTCACCCAACCTCAGGGAAAAAAGCTTGAATACATTTGCCCATCTATGCCACTAATAGTTTTATTGTCAAATCTCCCCTTAATCTCCTACGCTCCAGCGAACAGATGGCCTCCCACTTTACCCTATAACTTAGTCTTCTGACAGTTTCAGGTTTATTGATATCTTTCCTGGAGGCTGAAGATTTTTTTTTAAGAGGTGGTTTTGAGTTTTGATTATGATGTAACCTGGGTGAAGCCTATCCAAATTGTGAAGGTCAGGGCAGTATAATCTGCATGGCCATCCTTGATTTGTGTATATTCCTGCTGCTGCTAGAATGAAAGCTAAGAAGGAGTGATAAGAATACTTAACCAGGCGTGTTATTTGAGAGTTCGTTGTTCTGTTACTGGTAACTGAACACCTTTTTGGGTTCCTGTGTATTCATGTAAAGCCTTACACGCCTGTGTTAAAGAGATGTGTGGGGGCTGGGGGACTTTAATGAGCAAGGAAGAGAATAGTTGTTAGCAATAGCGTCTAACTCGTCAGCAGGCAAGTAGTGACACCATTGCTCTGTATATTGAAGGGAAGAGGCAAACAGCTCACTTAACACGAGAGCTGGCAGAGCCTCAAAATAGTGCTCTGAAGGGAGGGAAAACAGGAGGAGATGATCAGATTTTTTTTTAACATGGTGAATTATGATCTGGAATACACTATCTGCAAGAGTGGTTTTGAAGGGATTCGGTAGGAACTTTCAATGGGGAATTAGAGCATAGAACAACACAATACCGGCCCTTCAGCCCATAATATTGTGCCAACCTTTTAAAACCTTTTAAGCTACTCTATGATCAATTTAACCCTTCCCTTGCAGATAGTTCATTTTTTCATCCAGGTTTCTATCCTCCTCGTAGCCATTTCTGCTCTGAGACATTTGTCTCTGGCTATCTATGCTACTTATCCTGTATACCTCTAGCAAGGCACCTCTCGTTCTCCTTTGCTCATTCAACTTATCCACATGAGACATGTTCTCTAATCCAGTCAGCATCCTGATAAATGTCCTCTATACTCTAAAGTTTCCACATCCATCTTATAATGTGACCAGACCAGAACACAATATTCTAATTGTTTGAACTAAACCAGAGTTTGAAAGAGCTGTATTTAGATTAGATTATTAGGTGTATACTTGAAATTTAAAAAAACTGCAGGGTTGTGGGGAAAGAGAAGTTACACTAAGTGGGCAATTGACATGAATGTTGCCATTTGAAATAGCACAAATCTGCATAACTCTGCCATTCCAACACAGTATAGACTGGATTAAATTTTCTGCTCATCACACATTCTAATTAAATCATTAAAGCAAGATGGGGCTTTTCACTTTGGGGTGAAGGGGGATGAGAGGTGACTTGATAAAGGTTCAAAAGTTCATTTTATTGTCAAAAGTATGTACAAGTCTGATATTTGTCTTCTCCAGATAGCCATGAAATATAGAAAGATGATTGGAGTTGACATCAACTCTCTCCCTCCCCCCACCTCCACCAGCATGAAAAAGAAAAGAAACAGAACTCACAGACCCCAAAACTCCCACCTCCTCTCCTGCAGGAAAAAACAGTGACAATAACAATCCCTGACCTCCTCACTCACAGAAAAGACAGCGACAGTAGCATCAAAATCCTCAACACGCACATACATGTGTGTGATTGGCCACAACTGAAAACACAAAAAAACTGAAGGAAACCTATGTAAAGTACAGTCCAATATTCAGATAAATCTCAGAATATTGGAAACATCTTTTTGCCTGCGTAAAAGGAGTGAAAAGAGTGACTGTTGACCTGGGTCCAAATGAACCAATCTTGCTGCTGACCGTTGTCATCCCAGTGGCCTCTGTTGGGAACCGTCGCTGACCCCCTCTGCATTCACCTTGATGCTTCAGTCTTTCTTGCTTCTTTGAGATGGAGTCATTCATGACCCCCTGGCTCATCTCCGGTCTTTTCCATGAGTCAGCTTGTGTTCTTGGTCCTTTTTGGCCCACTGTCTCTATTCTCCATGAGGCAGCTCTCCAGATACAGCAGAGGGCTGGATCATTTGATCGATCGAGTTCCAAACTACATCACAGGCTCCACCAGTTTCTGTAACAAACAAGACAAAGAACAAGCAGAAGGCATAGAAAAAGTGAAATAATTGGAGAGATTTGCTATCTGGTATTTGTTGCCCGAGGAGTCATTGTTCGCTGGTGCCATCTTGACCGGTGTACAAAATTATAAGAGGCATGAAGGCCGGAAACTTTCTCCTGGGGTGGAAATGGCTAATATGAGAAGGCATAATTTTAGGGGGTTTGGAAGAAAGTGTAGGAGTGGTGTCAGAAGTAATTTTTTTTTAACACAGTGGTGGGTTTGTGGAATGCCCTGTTATGGGTGGTGGTAGGAAAGATGCATCAGGGACATTTAAGAGAATCTTAGATAGGCACATGGATGAAAGTAAAATGGAAGGTTATGTGGGAGGGAGTGTTAAATTGATCTTGAAGTAGGGTAAAGGGTTGGCAAAACATGGTGGATTGAAGGGCATGTACTGTTGTATGCTTTGACTATGGCCAATGCACAACAGTCCTTCCTGAGTTTTCACTGGTGTTTCTTCATTAATGAGAGTTTTTTGTTAAGTGTTGGGTGGTATCACAGCATCAACATTAGCCACAGGGCTGATAGTGAAAGCAGCCATCAGCAAAACAGAAGCAGGCAAAAGAAAGGAAAAAAGATGCCCTGGAGTAGTTTTTCAAGGCTGTCGTTTTCCCTAGGGGTTCAAATAACAGTTTGAAAGTGCTCAGGCTTTGTGCTTTATGATGTTGCTGATCTCTCAGTCAGATTGCATTCTGGAAATGCTCTTGACTGTCAGTTATTTTCTGGAAAAGAATGCTCATGTTAGTTATTTTTGCATGTAATAATAAACTTGGCACTTGATGTCAACAATGCCTCTTCCAGCTTCATCATCCTGCTTCATTGTTTTTCCTTAATCAGTGGCGTCACAGGTAGAGAGGGTTGTAAAGAGAGCCTTCAGAAGCATTGACCTTCAGAAATCAAAGCACTGAGTACAGGAGCTGGAATGTTATGTTGAAATTGTATAAGACATTGGGTAGGCCAAATTTGGAGTATTGCAAGCAGTCCTGATCACCTATCTACAGGAAAGATGTCAGTATTAAGACAGTGTAAAGAAAATTTACAAGGATGTTGCCAGGACTTGTGGACCTGAGTTATAGAGAAAGGCTGAATAGGTTTTAATAACCTGGAGTGCAAGAGAATGAAAGATTTTGATAGAGGTTGTATAAAACTGAAGGGGATAGATTGAATAAAAACAATCTTTTTCTACTGAGGTTGGCTGAGACTAGAACTAGATGTAATAGGTTAAGCATGAAAGGTGAAATATTCAAGAGGAATCTGAAGGGGGAAACTTCACTTAAGGTGGTGTGAATGTGGAATGAGTGGCCAACGGAAGTTATGGATGTAGTTTCAATTGCAGTGTTTACGAGAAATTTGGCTAAACACTTGGATAGGAGGGCTATGGTCCAGGTTGATGGTATTTGGATAAATAACAGTATGCACTGACTAGATGGGCCAAAGAGACTGTTTCTGTCCTGTAGTGCTCTTATGACTCAAGAGGCTACCCTCACTACTATCGCTAGATTCCTACAACTGAGGCCATTTTTAATTCCAGAGAATAAAGCCCTAACATATTCAACCTTTCACTATAACTCAAGTCCTCCAATCCCGGCAACATCCTTATGAATTTTCTCTGTACTCTTTCAATCTTATTTGTATGTTTACTGTAGGTCGGTGACCAAAACTGCACACAACACTCCAAATTAGGCCCTACCAGTGCCTTGTACAATTTCAACGTAACATCTGAACTCTTATACTCAGTACATTGATTTATGAAGGCCAAAGTGCTAAAAGATTTCTTTACAACCCTATCTACCTCTTGTGCTATTTTCAAGGAATTCTGAATCTATTTCTAGATCCCTCTTTTTACTGCACTCCTCAGTGTGTAATGTTTACCGTGCAACACTTCATATTTGACTACATTAAATTCCATCTTTCTTTTTCCAGTTCATTTTTATAGCTAGCCCTGATCCAGCTGCAAACCTTGTTAGTCTTCCTCGCTATCCACTACAGCCTTAATCTTGGTGTCATTTGCAGATTTGCTAATCTAGTTTTCTACGTTATCATTCAGATTGTTGATCTAAATGACAAACGACAATGGCCCAGCACTGATCTCTGCAGCACACCACTAGCCGCAAGCCTCCAGTTGGAGAGGCAACCATCTACTACCACTCTTTGGTTTCTTCTGTAATGCCATTGTCTAATCCAGTTTACTACCTCATCTTGAATGCCGGGGGACTGAACCACCTTGTCCAACTGCCCATATGGCACCTTGTCAAAGGCCTTGCTGAAGTCCATGTAGGCAACATTCACTGCCTTGCCTTCAACTTTCCTAGTAACTTCCTCAAAACTTTAAGATTGGCTGGAGATGACTTGCCACACACACAAAACCATGTTAACTATTGTTAATGAGACCCTGACTATCCAAATACTTGTATATCTGTCCTTTAGAGTATCTTCCAATAAATTTTCCCACTACTGGCCAAAAAATTTATGGCTTATTTTTAGTCTGTCTTAAACAATGGAACAACATTAGCTCTCCTCCAATTCTCCAGCACTTCAGCCATGGCTAAGGATGTTTTAAATATCTCTGCTAGGGTTCCTCAATTTCTACAGTAGCCTCCCACAGAGTTTGAGGGAATATTTTGTCAGGCCCTGGGGATTTATCTACCCTGATTTGCCTCGACAGCAAACACCACCACCTCTGTAATCTGTATAGGGTTCATGATCTGGCTGCGGCCTTGCCTCACATTTGTGGACTCTGAATCCATCTCCTAAGTAAATATAGATGCCAAAAAATCCATTTAAGATCTTACCCCATTGCTTTTGCTTCATGCATTGATTACCATTCTGATCTTCCGGAGGACCAGTTTTACCCCTTGCTCTCTTTTTGCTTTTAGTATGTCTATAGAAGCCTCCAGGCTTCTCCTCCACCTAGTTTGTTAGAGCAACCTCATGTCTTCTTCTAGCCTTCATGTCTTCATTCCCTAATAGGAAATCAGGTATGGACGCTCCTGTTGGGACTTCTATATACTGATTAAGGAAAGTTTACTTAACACATTTGACAAACTCTATCCCATCTAGTCCTTTTACAGTATGGGAGTCTCAGTGGTATACTTATTGTTGAGGGGAATACCCACAGGAGTACTGTGCACTGGTTGCCTTTTCCCTTTCCCTCTCCTGACAATCATGTAGGTACCTGCCTTCTGCAACTTGGGGGGTGACTACCTCCCTGTAGCTCCTACTTGTCACCACCTCATTCTCCTATAAGAGCCGAAGGTCATTGAGTTGGAACTCTGGTTCCTTAACATGGTCTATAAGGAGTTGCAGCTCAGTGCATTTAATGCAGATGTAGCTATTAAGGGAGACTGGAGGTCTCCCAAAACTCCTACATCTCTCATAAGGAACACACCATTAACTCTGGACCCATTCTCAGCGCATTAGTTATGTACTAACGGGGGAAAAAAAAACTTACTGGGAACTTACAGGAACAGCCTGTGTCTGTTCTTGTTCAAGCTAGTTGAGCCAAAGCCAGATCACTCTAATACTGCCTCACTCACACAATGGCCACTTCATTTACACCACCTTTCTTTTTATTGGCTCAGACAGTGACTCACTCTGTGACTTGCTGTTTCCAAATGCCTCCTGCCCTGTAAGATGTCACTCTCTTACTACTTCAGTGTTTCTCTATTATATAGTAATTTATTTCTCTGATAAATTGTACATTTAGGGGCAGGGCATACAGGGATATTGGCTTGAACATAGGAAATCGGGCACAGTGGTTGGCATGGCCAGGTTGGGTTGAAGGGCCTGAGCAGAATTACTTTAGGGATTGCTCACGTGTCCCTCTGATCTTAATATATTTGGAGATTTGGACCTTTTGGTGTTGACCTTGGCAGACAAAATGTTTGAGTGATATATCTTTTGTATGAATTTTTAAGAATTGCTAAAACAAATGAGTAAGGAAGGGAAGTGGCATAAGTCGATGGATATTGGCAGATAACTGCTTTTGCAAGGATTGAGCTAATTCTCTGTGGAAGCTTTGGTATGTGACAAGTTTAGCAGACAGTATGATGGGCAACCAACAGTTGTTTAATGGTCGAATGAAATATTTGGGTATTGAGCAGCAGGGCCATTTAAGGCTTTTAATCCATATAAAGTCAATGCACAGAGAAGAAACTCTGGGCTTAATTACCAATCTCTATGGTGTATAAAATCTTGAGGGCCATAAATAAGATGAATTCACAGAGGCTGCTTTTTTTTTTCCTGGGCTCTGAGAAATAAAGAACTAGAGGGCATAGGTTTAAGGTCAATGTGAAGAAATTTAATAGTGACCTGAGGTGCAGCTTTTTGTATGAATGAGCTGCCAGTGGAAGTGGTTGAGGCAGGTGTATTAACAATGTTTAGAAAGCACTTGGGTAGGTACATAGGAAAGGTTTCGAGCAGGGATTTCCCACCTGAGGTTCACGGACCCCTTGGTTAATGATAAGGCTCCATGTCATTTTAAAAAGAAAGGTTGGGTTATGGGTCAAAGCTGGCTTAAGGGTCAAATGCAGGCTTATGGAACAAGTTTAGACTGGTGCCTTGTTTGGCATGGACCTAGTTGGACCAAAGAGCCTGTTTCCTGTTGTCTAACTCCACAACTCAGTTGACTTAGTTGATCTTGGCTTGAAGGCATCATAATGCTTTGGAGTGGTAGCATTGTGGTTAGGTAACACTACCACAGGACCAGCAACCTGGGTTCAGTTCTTGTGTTGTCTGTAGCAATTTGTGCATTCTCATTATCACTGTGTGGGTTTTCCCCGTGTCCTCTGGTTTCCTCCCTCCTTCCAAAAATGTATCTGTTAGTAGGTTAGTTGGTCACATGGGTGTATTTGGGTGGTATGAGCTTGTTGGGCCTGGTACTGTGCTGTATATTTAATAAAATAAATAAAATATCAGAATCTGGTTTATTATTACTGTCGTATGTCATGAATAATAACATAGCAAAAACTGTTCAAGGGTGCTATAAATAAAAAAAAGATCTACTTAGGAATATATTAGGGTAAAAGGATTGCAATGTTCCTTTTGAGAGTTGCACTTTAAGCAGCATTTTAAAGGAAAGGTTGAGTGGGAGGTGTTTTGAGGAATTTCTGGAGCTGAGGTTTCTGGCAGCTGAAGGTGCAGCCATTAGTGCAGTTCAAGTTTGGGGATGTTGAAGGACAAAATTAGAGGAAGTTGGATGCTTATGAGAAAATAAGAGGGAGGGGAAGGAGGAACTTGAAATGGATGAGAATGTAAAGGTGATTGGCTGTCAATGCTTTGCGATGTCCTTTGGTTGAGGAAGGTTTTGTAGAAATGGCCATTCTTAAATAAACTTTGATAATTGGCCTCACCCTAGGTTGGAAGAGAAGTGTTGTTTGGGAGACTTGTGCCTATTCACAATCTGCTTAGATGCTTGTAGTTCAGGTTCAGGTATTAGGCTCATTTGGTGTCTTACTGGGTTAAATGGCTAACAGATGCTTGCTTTCTGGGCAGCACAGTAGTGTAGTGGTTAGCATAACACTTCACAGCACCAGGGATCGGGCTTCAATTTTCATTGTTGTCTGTAAGGAGGTTGTACGTTCTCCTTGTGACCATGTGGGTTTCTTCTGGGTGCTCTGCTTTCCTCCCGCATTTCAAAAATGTACAGGTTGGTAGGTTGTGGGCATACTACATTGGTGCTAGAAGCATGGTGACCCTGCTGGGCTTCCTGCAACACATTCTCTTACTGCAATGGTCATTGATGCAAAGTGATGCAGTTTACTGTTTCAATGCGCATGTGACAAATAAAAGTAATCCTTAATGTTTGTGGCCTTCTGGAGCTTGAGGTCCTGGAGGCCAACTGCTGCAAGCATGACCATGTGAATGGACCACTGTGACACCACTGTGAATGGAAGCATGACAGTTGTAAAGGAGAAAAAGCTGTTAAGGATTGCTAGCGTTCAATGAAAGCAATGCCAAGTCACCTGTTGTATGTTGCAGTATGCAGCAATGGAGAGATGGAAATAATTCAAAACCCTGCAACTTAATAGCGCAAACGTCAATGAGCGATTCTCAACAGGTGGTTGGAGATCTCCTCGCTCAGAAGCAAAATGTTTAACTAAACCAGCAGAGGACTGGAATGTTTATGTTCAGGGGAAAAAACTCGATCATTAATTTTGTATGCTCAAGTCCCATTTAAAGGTGACATCCAGACCATAAAAGGGAAATTCAGGGAGGGCCTGCTTTGCATCTGCCATTGCCTCTTTGTCTCCCTATCTCTGTACCTTTACCACGTAATGTTCTGCAATTCCTGCCCAGGGACATCTGCTCATTTTTCATTGTTGCAGTGATTCACTTCTCTGTCCAGTGACGAATCCAGGCTGTAATTTGTAGAATTTGTACTCTGGGAAGTGTGCTGATGGGAACTGTGTGCATGTATATATATATGTGTGTGTGTATATAATATATATTATATATATCTTTCAGCTTTTATTACTGTGTATTAAATTATTTAATATTGATCTCAAAAGGAATATTTTAGGCACTCAAACTCAGAATCAGGTTTATTACCATGCAACACAGTGCTAAAGTCTTGGGCACATATATATAGCTAGGGTACCTAAGACTTTTGCACAGTTCTGTATTTGTCAATAAGGAGCAGAGAGCAAGTTTGTTAATCTGGCAGGAGCAGATGATGTTGGGAATGGCGAAGGTGGAGTGCTGCAGGAGGGGTGTGGGACAGGTAGAGGAGTGGGGGGGGGGTGTTGTGGGTGCAGATACACTCAGCCCTGGGGTACCAGGCAAGTTCATTTGATCCCAAACGATTGGTTTATTGATCAGTACAGAATATGTCTCTGGTGCTGCCCGTTTTTCCTCTTCCTGCATGATTCATCCTCTCCCTGACCCCTTCCCACTCTCAGTCCCTGACAGAAACCCATTTCAGAATCCAGTCATGAAATTTGTTATTTTTTTGTGGCCGAAGTATATAGTACAATACATAAATTACAGTATTGTTCAAAAATCTTAGGCACCCTAATTCTATATATGTGCTAAGACTTTTACACAGTACTGTATGTCATGAAATTTGTTGTCATAAAACTATCACAAGTTACAATGAGAATATAAAAATCAGTACTGCAAAAAGAGTAAATTGTGAGGTGGTGTTGATGGTCCATCAGAAATCTGATGGCAGAGAAGAAGTTGCTAAAGTGTTGAGTGAGTGTGTGTCTTCAGACTCCTGTACCACCTCTCTGATGGTAGCAATGAGGAGGGCATGTCCTATGGTGGGGGTCTTTAGTGATGAATGCCATCTTCTTAGGCATAGCCTTTTGAAGATGTCCTTGATAGTGGAGCTGGTTGAGTTTGTAACCCCCTGGAGTTTTTCTGATCTTGTGTATTGGAGGTCCCCTGCCAGGCAGTGAAGCAATCAGTCAAAGTGCTCTCCACTGTTTATCTGTAGGAATTTGCCAAGTTTTTGGTGGCATACCAAATCTTCTCAAACTCTTTATGAAATGTAATCGATTTGTGGTACTGACTTTACGTATTGGTAGCTTGAAATCTTCCAGTTAATGGGATGCGAACTGCTTCCTTGAACATCTGTGCTTCTGCTGTAGAAAAGGGAGGGAGGGGAAGCACATAATTTGAAAACAAAACAGTAAGTTAGTTCTCTGCTTGATTAAATGGGAGTGATGTGACTCCTGACCTATTGTCATTTGTGGTGGGAAACTGCATAGTATAGAGGAAGTTTACAACTCCCAATATGAGCTAAAAACCTTTTATTGTGGTATTGATATAATTATAACATTTTAGGAATATCTATCTTTTTAAATAAAGTACTATCATTTTTCAAAAATTAAGGGAATTCTCCATGATATCCTGGCCAGCTTTTATCTCTCAGCTATTAGCATTTAATAAGGAATTTATAAAATTGTTAGCTCATCATTCTGTGCAGAATTTGCTGCTGTGTTTCTTAATTACAAAGATGTTGCTGGGATTGTGGACCTGAGTTATAGGGAAAGGTTGAGTAGATTAGTATCTTTTTTCCCCCTGGATCTTAGGAGAATAATGAGAAATTTGATGGAGGTGTACAAAAATTGAGGAATAAAGATAGGGGTATATGCAAGCAGGCTTTTCTGTTTAGGTTGAGTGAGACTAGAATTAGAGGTTGTAGGTTTAGGGGGAAAAGTGAAATATTTGAGGGGGAACTTCACTGGTGCGAATGTGGAGTGAGCTGTCAATGGAAGTACTGGTTGTGCGTTTGATTGCAACATTGAAGAGAAGTATGGATAAATACATGGATGGGAGGGTTATGGACGGCTATGGTCCAGGTGCAGGTTGATGGGACTAGGCTGAATAACAGTTCAGCATGGATTAGATGGGTTTAAGAACCTGTTTCTATGCTTAATGCTGTATTACTCGATTATTGTGGCTACTCTTCTGAAGCACTTCATTGTCTGTAGTAGGCTATGGAGCATCCTGAAGTCATCGAGAATTGCATGTCTCTATTTTACATTAACGTGATACTTGTTTGAATTACTTAGCCCCCAATAAATGAGGCTGAGCCAAAATGCCAATTTACGCTGAATCATCCATGATTTATGACTGCATCTCTGCCAATGTTTGTTTCACTTCAGTAATCCTGTAACCAAACCAGCGATTTATTTTAACTTTTTCTGGTCCATTTTGAAATAACCTCAATGCTAAAATTGTGATTTTTGAATTAGTTTTGCTGGTAATGTTTCCTTGGTTGTTGCTGGTTAGGCTCATTTTGTTGTCAGGGATGTGAGTTTGTTTTTAAAAAAAAAGGTGTGGAACACATTCACATGTTTACATAGGCCATATTGCAGCCACTATATTGAATATAGTTTACAACCAATTGTGGATGTGTTTTGAGGTGTTGTTGCTGGTAAAATAGTAGATACAGGTAATTTATAGAAACCAATGATCTAATCATTTACTGGAGTGATGTTGGCTGAGGATTACATATTGGCTGGTTACCAGGAAGAAATCCATTTTCTTTCATATTGTCATGGCATGTTTTCCACATACCTGAAAGACGATTCAGAACCTTGATCTAAAGTTTTAAAATAAGACAGTAAAATTTCTTCTTTGTGTTAGCATGAGATGGTCCGTTTTGGGCTGATAAGATGGCAAGACGTAGGAGCAGAGTCTGCTCCACCATTCCATCACAGCTGATTTTATTATCTCTCAATCCCATCTCCTGTCTTTTCCCTGTAAGCTTTGACACCCAATGATTTGGCATCCACAGATATCTGTGGTAATGAATTCTGCAGATTCACAACCCTCTGGTTGAAGAAATTCTTCCTCATCTCTGTTCTAAAGTCCCTCTATTCTGAGGCTGTGTCCTCTGATCCTAGACCCTCACGCAATTGGAGACTTCTTCTCTAAGTCCCACCTTCTTGGAGATGCAGTAGGTGGTGCACGAGGAAGAAGATCTATGTGTCCCAACACAAAACAACGCCCTGGAAAATTCCTGCCGTGGACCTAGAAAGGAAAAGCAAAGTCCTGATGTAATCACTTGGAATGCACTGCAAAAAAAAGTTAGTGCAATTCATTTTAAAACTAACTTTAAAGAATGAATTTGGTATAAATTTTGGAAAATAAATTATTTGAAGGAGAGTAGCAGAGTGGGGCTAATAGATAACTCTTCAAAAGAGCTGGCACAGTTGCTGTGCCCAATGGCTGCCTTCTACACTACTAGTTTGAATTGTGAATTTTCTGCCTTCATTAATCATGATGTGTTGGTGAAGGAGCCCTGGCCATCCTTCTCTACAGGAACATTGGCAGTACAAAAATCAAATTAGTTGGGGGTTGATGTATTCAGCCCATGTTAATGCTTGAGTTGTACGATTAGTTGAACATACATTGAGCTGCTTGATTGTTTGCCAAAGGTACTTTAGAAGAAAGATGGTGTCCTGATGAAGGGTCTCAGCCTGAAACATAACTGTTTATTCATTTCCATGGATGCTGCCTGACCCATTGAGTTCCATTAGTGTTTTGTGTGCTACTTGAGATTTCCAGCATCTGAGGAATCTCTTGTGCTTATAATTCAGGAAAAAGAAGTATATTTTGTGCTGTGTGTGTGTGTGTGTTGGCTTGCACAGAGGATAAGTCTTGGTTCATTTGTCGTTTGCAACTGCTGCAGATCGCATTGAGATTGACGTGTGGCCACAGCATAAACATTAGGGAAAAAAATTGGACAAGATGTAGTTTTGAGATGTTAGCTGCTTTGTAACATGCTTCAACCTGCATGGTGAGAATGAGAGAACTCAGTGTGGAGGTGGTTTGAAAGGGACGTTTGGCTTATTAAACATGTTCCTGCTGTCTCGTTTCTCCTTGACCACCTGAAGTAATTTAGTGAAACTTCAGGATATTAATCTTAACATTACAACCTTGCATTATTTAAACCTGTACGCTACAGGTACTTTATCTAACAGTTCAGGCTCCTTGTTATCCTATATTTATTGTATATACAGCCCAACATAACTTCAGTGTGGCCATCTTGTAGTATCCTCTTGTATTTCCATATAAAACACTATTCATGTAAAGACAGCTGCTGGGGTATTGGCAGACATCCTTGGGACTCTTCTTTATTTTAACACATCTTTAGACATTCCTGACTTCTGCTTATCATTCTGTTTACACTTTGCATCTTGGTACTTGTTACATTGAGGGAAAGAGCTGGTGCAGAGATTTACTAGGATTCTGCCTGGGTTGGAGAGCATGTCTTGAGGATTAGTTGAGTGAGCTAGGGCTTTTCTCTTTGGAGCAAAGGAGGCTGAGAGGTGACTTGATAGAGATGTACAAGATGCTAAGAAGCACAGATAGAGTGGACAGCCAGAGTCTTTTTTCCAAAGGCAGAAATGGCTAATATGAAGAGGCATTAATTTTAAGGCGATTGGAGTAAAGTATAGGGGGATGGAAGAGAAGTTTTTTTTGACAGAAAGGTGGGTGCATGGAATGCGCTGCCAGGGGTAGTGCTGGGGACACTCCAAAACTCTTAGGTGGACACATGGATAATAGAAAAGTGGAAGTCTATGTAGGAGTGAAGGGTTGGATTAATCTTCGAATAGGTTAAAAAGTAGGCACATTCTGGGCTAAAGAGCCTGTACTGTTCTGTCTATGAGAAAGTGAAAGTGTCCCTGAAATCCATTGTGGACTTGTTTGTGACAACAAGATATTTTGATTCCTGGATTTCAGGATGGCCACTACCCAGTGAGTACCTTAGCTGTACAGTCTGTGTGGCTAATTCATTTGAAGATTGGTTGAAATAATCAAAGATATTTTTGGGTGCTTTAAATTATGAGAGGCATAGATAAGGTGGGTGATCTATGATCCCCAGGGTGGGGAGACTAAAACTAGTGGACATGGGTTTAGGGCGAGAGGATCTTTCACAGGGGGTGCTGCCAGATGAAGTGGTCAAATGAGGCTAACTTGGAAGGGCATCTTGGTTGGCATGAACCATTTGGGTTGCATGGCCTGTTTGCTGTACAACTGTGATTCTACAAAATACTGTGTTTAATTTTAAAAAAACAGTATGTATTTTTTATAAATTGGTGAATCTGCGGCAAGCCTAGTTGTGTCAAAGGTAATCGAATATTCTTGTCTTTGATATCATACTTGAATGTAGCTAAGTCAGGACAATAAACTTGTGAAGCGTGTGGACTGTAATTGACTCTAGAGTTTATTGTAAAAGGATCCCTTACATGCAGAGAGATTAGGGGCCTGCCACCTGTTGTCTTTTCAACATTTTCTTAACCTTTCTATCTACCGGTGCCCCCAGAACTGCTTCCATTGCTTGCTTCAAAGAATTAGGTTTGTTATTTGAAACTTTAATATGCATTTCTCTTAACTTTGGACTCTGGGAATTTTCCTTCCCCCCCCCCCCCTGATTATGGTTGAATGAACTTACTGTCTTAAACAGAAGTGAAGTGTAGTGCTTGTATTAGGTGTGGAGGTGACAGCTGTTGTTGTGCGTTCTTTCAAAAAAAAATTCCATTCTGGCACAAAATAAACTTTAGCAGTTGTTTTTTTTAAAAAGTAAAACCGTGCTTCTCCAGTATCATTTCTTTGTATTTCACCCCACCTTGTCTTGTACAGTTTTGAATCTTCTACTCTTGAAAATAGCTGTGAATATCAAGCCAATTCAGTCAAATTTATTATCAAAGTACGTACATCATGTACTACCTTGAGATTCATTTCTTGCAGTCAATTCAATTTGAATAAGCACATTATTTTGTTTTTAAAATGCTTGAGCCACACAGATGGCAGACTCAACCTTATTAATATGACTAGAGGGACAGAGGCTGACCAAGAGGAGATTGGGGCACACTCCTTTGCTGCCTTGGATCTATTGCAGTTTGTTACCCCGTCAGTTGTCTGAGGATCATATGGTGGGGAGGAGGAGAAAGATCATTGTGTGAGCAAGGATAAGATGATGAACAGGGACAGATTTGAGGTTAGAGGAAATGATCCTTTTGTCAGGAAATAGTCTGTGGCAAAAAGGGAGGAACACATTTGCATTTGCAGTGTGCCTTTCGTAACCTTAGGAAATCTCAGCAAAATTCTGTAGTCACTGAAATGTTTTTAAAGTGTTTTCGGAAATGTGGCAGAGGATTTTGAAATGGCAAACTTCCACAATCAACTGTTTGTGATGTCAAAGGGGATGTATCAGCAAAGCCACTGGAGAATGAGCTGTTCTTCAATATAGGGCCGTAAAATAATTTGTTCACACCCTAGGAAATGAAAGAGTCTGATTAATACCTTACCCAAAGCTTGGCATCTCTGACAGTGCAGCACTCCCTCAAGACTCTTCGTGTGATGTACAATATAATGTGTTTGGGGTTCTGGAGAGCCCATAACCTTCTGACTCATGAGAATTACTACTCACTAACTTTGCATGGGTATATATCCCACAGCTTAAATGAGCTTGGTTTGACTGGCTAATTTCAAGATGATTAAATTTGATATACTTCAATGGTTAAGTATCACTTGAGATTTTGGAACTTTTAAAATTTTTCTTTTAATTTCAGCATTGTTTCCATTAGATGAGTGGGGGAAAAAAATTGTGTAAAATTAATTATTCATGAATTGGACTGTCTGGAGTGAACAATTTCTGTCATCCATGTGCCTATCTAAGAGTTTAAGTGTCCCTAATGTATTTGCCTCTCCTACCACCCCTGGTAGGACATTCCATGCAACTGCTACCATGTTTATACTTTGCTCCAACCATCTTCAAATTATGCTCTTTTGCCTTAGCTATTTCCATCCTGGGGGAAAACATCTCTGGCTGCCCACTGTCTCTTAACATCTTGTACCAATATGAAATCACCTCAGTGTCATTCACTCCAAAGAAAAGCTCTAGCTCACTTGCCCTCAAAATGTGCTCTCTAATCGAAGCAGCATCCTAGTAAATCTCTGTACCCTCTCTAAAGCCTCCACATCCTTCCTATAATAAGGTGACCAGAACTGAACACCATGTTGTACTAAAGTAATTAAGCTGTTGACACTTGATCTCTTGTGCTTGCACAAGTTGCTGGTGTTTTGGCCAGTTTATGATTAACCTAGTACTACAGTGTGAAAGCAGATTATGACGGGTTTCCATTCCTGCAAACTGTGACCCAAGCTACTTGTAAGTTGGAAATGAATGAATGATCTGTGGGAGAGGATCCTAGAAACAGCGTTGACAGGAAAGTGAGCAGGTGTGGAAAGAAGGGCTGCTTCACTCAGAGTGAGTCTCGGTGCTCCCAGCTCTGCTTGGCTCCACATTGCCCCTTGTTGCTAGGGGTTTGGATGTGATGATGGGGTTGAATGTAAGTATAATAGAAGTGCCCCAGTGCCACTTGGCAGCTAGCAAACGCATCCCCATCTGTTCTGCTGGTCTCCCAATCACTCTTGATATGTACAGGGTGTCCATAATTGTATCAAGTCTGTTCCACCATTCAATTAGGCCCCTTCTCCTCTCTTACACTTTCTCTTCTCACATGCCCCATCTCCTCCCTCTGGTTCCCATCCTACCCTTTGATGGTCTGCTATTCTCTCCTATCAGATGCTCCTTCCAGTCTTTTAAACTCTTCCTCCCATCTGGTCTCGCCTATCAGCTTGTACTCCTTCCCTTTCTCCCACCTTATTTTTCCTTTCCCTCTTCCTTTCCAGACTTGATGAAGAGTTTTGACCTGAAATGTCAATTGCTCTCCGTAGATCAGTGGTTCCCAACTTTTTTTATATATACTATGGACCCCTACTGTTAACTG
Organism: Hemitrygon akajei; assembly: GCF_048418815.1. Lineage (NCBI taxonomy): Eukaryota > Metazoa > Chordata > Chondrichthyes > Myliobatiformes > Dasyatidae > Hemitrygon > Hemitrygon akajei. The sequence continues at coordinate 29,014,272 of NC_133126.1, read as the reverse complement.
TGGGGTCTGTTGATCCCAGGTTGGGAACCCCTGCTAGACATGCTGCCTGACCTACTGAGTTCCTCCGCATTTTGTTTGACATTCAATTATGGCTGAATTTTCTCACCATCCCCCTCACTCCTATTCTCCCACCTGTAACCCTCAACTCCCTTTTATTCTAGAACCTATCATCCCTGACGTGGCCTGCACAGCCTCTGCCACAGCATTGGATGTTTTTAACCTGGGGAGGACCTATACTGGCTGTTATCGCCTTGTAAATGTTAATAGAGAACAACAAAGTGATAACGATTGGGTTAACTGAGTTGCTTGTGCTTACCGGGGGATCAGAATATAACCTGGATGACTCCAGCTCTGAAAGTGTGTTAATCCTCATCATTGTGGACTGCCAGTGTCCTGACCCCAGGGTGTAAATGGCTACTGTGAAAAGGCATTAATTTTAAGGTGATTGGAGGAAAGTATAGGGGGATGTCAGAGGATTGTGTTTACACTGTGTGTAATGACCTGCCAGGGGTGGTGGTAGAGAGAGATACATTAGACATTTAAGAGACTTCAGATAAGCATAGGGATGATAGAAAAATGGAGGGAGGAATGGTTAGATTAATCTTGGAGTAGGTTTAAAAGTTGACACAACATTGTGGGGGCAAAGGGCCACTACTGTGCTGTAGTGTTCATTTTAGTGCCTTTCAACATTGTTTTACTGTTGGCCTAAACTCTGATTTGAGTCTCTGAATCTACAGTCTTGCTACCTGCTGACCCAGAGTCAGCAGAGTATGAAGACAATTATTTGTATATATTTGACTGCAGTTGATGTGAGGCATGTGGTAATTTCAAAGATTTGTGCACACCTGTCTTCATGTCCATGTATTGTGCCTGTTCATAATATTCCAGATTTAGAGTATGATGTCTATGCAATTAATGCAAGCATTCTGTAGTGAAAATTACTGATCATTGTAAGAAAAGGCAGGTCAAACCTTTCTATTACAGTGAGACTATAAGAGTACAGTACTTTGAGGCCAAATGACAGCCTCTCTGAGGCGAGATTGTCAGCTTGGGTTTATGTTGCTAGGATGCACTGTTAATAGTGTCTTTGATTATGCCCCTGGACAGATACTCCATGAGCTTGTGCGGCTGTGTAACCTTAATTTGGAGAAAGAACTCTCTTAGAAGAACTGTTTGCATAATTTTGTTTGATCTGAAACTTGGGTGGAAAATGAGGTTAAAATGTTGAGGTACATTTATATTTTGCAGCTATGCCTTGAATTGTGCTTTGGATAGTGTGTTTCTGTGAGGTGACCACATGTCTTTGTCCTCTGAAGACAAGTTGTGCACTCTTACTATGTTCTCCAACTCACTGTAGCCCCTCAGTCAGGAAAGGTGCAAAGTGCAGTAAGGTGACTGGGTTGGGAGAGGTTCCCTGTATACACCTGTATTTGACCAACATGAAAGATTTAACCTTTGCTGGATTACTCTGTGCTGAGAGGTTGCTTACAAATGTGCAAATCACTGCAAAGGCTGTCTTTGGCTACTCCTGCATTCTTCTCTTTCATATAGATGCTTCTCTTACAGGTTCTGAAATGGCTCAGGTGCCCATTCTCCGGGATATTGGTGTTAAATGTGCTGACAGTGAGCTGATAAACACCATTGAGGCAGACTTCACCCACTATGACCCAACCAAAGTCCATTCATAAAGCTTATGTGCATCATACCAACCATTGCGCTGTTCATGTACCTTCTGTGCACAGGTGGTGCCTCTGCCAAGCAGTAGAAGAGTCAGGTTGGGGGAGGGAGAGAGTGGTTTTTGCTGGCTGTGTCCTTAAGATGTGAATGACTGTGTTTCAGCTTCACGAGTTATGGTCACAATGAGAATTGGCAGAGGTAAGGAGATCTTTCCTATTGACTCCACGACACATCCACTGGCTCTGCTTCCAACAACTTCTGATGTTCCAGAACATATCTTTAGAGTGTATGGGGAAGTAGCTACATCTGATGGATACCTAAGCTGACTCCCACCTCTCCCGGAAGTTTTGGGAGACTCCCGTGTATTGATAGCGGCTCCCTGATGTCGGCAAATTATATACAATATACAGGAAATGGATTTTTTTTGAGAGCAAGCAGGGGGGGTGGGGGGAGAGAGACAGAGAGAGTGACAGATGTAGCGAGAGAGTGATAGAGAGCATCCTGTTTGGTCTCTTTGTGCTAAGTAGACCAATCAATTTTCTCTGTGGGTGGGCTTTACAGTTGACTTCTCTCTCTCTTTCATCGTCCATCAGTTCAGTTTAGTGTCCTGCCGCGTCATGGCAGAGTGTTCCAAAAAAAGAAAATATAAATCATACTTCACTCCAGACTACACTAAAGTGTACCCCTGCCTAATAGGGGTAAAAAATAATGACTGTTGCTCGCTGCTTGTTTGCAACAGTGATCTTTCTATTGCCCATGGTGGGTTAAATGACTGTGTGCATGCAGCCTGTTACAACCGCTTTGACTAGTTTACTTACTTTTCTAACTTGCGTTATTTGTTGTATTTGTTTTCTTTCACGGTAACACGTTGAAGCTGCACCCTCTGTAACATGCTGGTGGAGAGAGTTTTATTCTGGTTTATTTTTTTCCACCAAGATGTAATACTGAGCGTCATAGGAAGTCATTCCTGCCTGTGGCCATCAAACTTTACAACTCCTCCCTTGGAGTGTCAGACACCCTGAGCCAGTAGGCTGGTCCTGGACTTATTTCCACTTGGCATGATTAACATTATTTAATTATTTATGGTTTTATATTGCTATATTTCTTCACTATTCTTGGTTGGTGCAGCTGTAATGAAACCCAATTTCCCTCGGGATCAATAAAGTATGTCTGTCTGTAAAAGACATGTTGAGGTGAGTTTAACCGGTGTCATTCAGGGCATGTGAGATTCATAGAGCTCTGCCAGTTGATGAAGCTGCTTTTGATGCTGCCAAATTCTAATTGTGATGTAGAAAGGGCGTTCAGCATGGTGCGTCACATTAAGACAGAATTCAGAAGTCAGCTGTCTCACAAAACACTCGTGAATCTGATGTCTTGCAAAATTAACAAATTCATTGACACAGACTGCTATGAGGTTGAGACTTCCGGCTCAAATCTGCCAAGCTCTGTGTGTGTGTAAACAGTTTCAATATGTGATCAAATAATTTGTGTTCTTTCATAGTCAAATGTCCTGTATACATACACCCTTGGAGGTTGACTGGGGTTGGGGGCAATATGGGGTTGTGAGGGGCGGGGGTGGTGGTGCTACCTTCCTGAAATGAGTTTTTGCAGGGTGGGATGTCTGTGAAACAGACGATGAAAGTTAAGGGGGAGGACTGGATGAAAACTTAGAAGCTTGGCAGGAAGTTGGTTCCTATCTTTGCTGCTTTGAATTGATCCCCTGCGGCCATGTCGTATTAGGAGTTTCACCAATGGTTGGCTCTTCATTCACCTTCCTAGAGAGGCAACCACTACTGTTTAAGTCAGCTGCTGCGTCATATTCCTTTGCCTCTGTTGAGGCAGCCTCTGCTTCATGCTCCTTCTTGAGCGCATTCAGTGTAGCCTCTACACGAGCTTCTCCATGTCTGCATGTGCTATCTCCATGTCTACGTGAGCTTTCTCCATTAGCACTTCAACTTTGCGCTTAGCATATGCTGCTCTCATTCTTGTCATTTCAGCTTCGGCATAGGTTTGTGCTGCAGCAATGCTAAATGGGATTTTTCTTGAGCGTTGCTAAGATGTAATTAATGCAGCACATTCTGACCTGATTTCTTGGGCTCGGTGATCAATGTTGCTTGGGTCGGAAACTGATGTTGTGCCATACGATATTTAGATGTGTCTCCAGTCCGCAGGCAATGCCTTTGAAGACAAGTTACCTTTTCTCTCTACTGCCCTTGCAGTGCATGTATACAAGGCTAGAAAGGGAGTTAAATGCCTTCTCAAAAATCACCTGAGCCGGAAGCTTTCTTCGTGAAGTACATATTAAATTCAATACAGTATCATTGCATGCCTGAATATACTAGCAATTTTTGTGTTAACTAAGGTAATACACACGTGCAACATTCCATAACTGTGCCCTGTTGACCATAGTGAACTCAAGGCACAATGGTAACTTAGTAATGATAAACAAATGAGCATAATACCTCCTTCAAGGTACATCTACTGAATATTTACCAATATTAAGAAAGTTTAAGACTCACAGATATTGCTGTTTCAAGGGCAATAGAGTGGATGGCGATGGATGTCTTTCTATGGTGTGTGCTTCTAAGTCAAAATGTGAATTATCCTATGCAGGAACTGACATTTTTTGTTTAAAAAAAAGCTTTTGAGCAGTAAGTGATGTTCATACAAAATGAATGGTTCCTGTAGAAGCCAGAACAATTCAGTTACAAAACAGTGTAATGCAGGTAGATAATAAGGTGCAAGATCATAACGAGGTAGATTGTGACATCAAGATTTCGTTTTGTTGTACTAGCGACCATTCTGTAGTCTTAAAACAGCAGGATAGAAGCTGTTCTTGACACTGCCTGTATGTGCTTTCCAGCTGTTGTATCTTCTGCTTGATAAGAGAAGAGAGAATGGCTGAAGTGGGTGGGGTCTTTGATTATGTTGGCTCCTTGACTGAGGCAGTGAGAAGTGTAGAGAGTTTGTGGAGGAGAGGCTGGTTTCCATAATGTGCTGGGTTGTGTCCATTAATTCTCTGCAGTTTCCTGTGGTCAAGTGCAGATCATTTGGCATACCAAGCCATTATGCATCTAGTCAGAATTCTTTCTATGGTGCATCAGTAGAAATTGATAAAGGTTAAGGGGGACGTGCCAAATTTCTTAAGCCTTCTGAGGAAATGGACTTTATTTGGTGAGCTTTCTTGGCTGTGGCATCTATGTAGATTGGTGAAGTTGGTGGGAGAAATTGCCAAGTGTCGGAGTTGTAACTTTGCATACCTTCCATGAATTTTAGTTTGGAGCCAAAAGAAGCTTTAAGGTGCATCTCTGAAGTATGTGTGTATTTTAAATCTATTCTGGAGCATTGGGCATCCAAGGTTGGCATGTGTTGGTTGGCAACATAGCTGTGTTCTGTTTCCGCCAATGTCTGTAAGGAGTTGGTGTGCACTCCCTATGTCAGCGTGAGTTTCCTCTGGATGTTCTGGTTTCCTCCCGTATTCCAAAGACTTTATGGTTTGGGTTAGTAAGTTGTGTACATGCTAAGTTGGTACCAGAAGCATGGTGACACTTGCAAGCAGGCCCCAGCACATATCGGACTGTATTGGTTGTTCCTACAAAGTTCAGAGTAGATTTATTATCAAAGTACGGTATATGTACAGTGTACGACCTTGAGATTCGTCTTGCAAGCAGCCACAAAACAAAGAAACATCGCAGAACTATTTTAATGAAAAACCCTGCACAAGACCATCATACGTGCAAAAAAAGAACAAACAACAAAATATGAACAAATACTACAGAATGTTAATCAACCACATAGATCCCTAAAGAGAGTCTACAGCCACAAATCGTTGAGGCGACTGAACCTTCAAAGTGTAGGCTCTAAGACTCCTGCACCTTCTACCGACAGCAGTGAGATGGAGGCAGGTCAAAAATGGGCAGATGGCACTGAACACCTGTTCGTTTTCCACTCTCATCCTCATTGACTTTAATCTTGTTCATTGCTTTAATCAGTGTAGATTAATGGAGCTGAATACCTCAGGAGAACGCAAAAGTGTGAGATCATTGGGTATGCCCAAAAATGCATTCTCAAAAAAGGGAAATTACAGGCTGCAATTGATCACAATTTGGAAGTAGTTGTAGAATGATTAGAAAAGTATCCAGTAGTTTTGTAAGCTGACTGCAAGATATCATTGTTGGCCATTGACATCTTGCTAAAAGTTGTACATGTAATAAATAAAGGTAATCTTTAATCTTGATGAGACTCAGATTTATTTATCACATGTTCATTGAAACATACAGTGAATAGTGTAATTTATGTTCAGTACTGTACCTGAATGCTGAATATTGTACCTGAGAGTTAGGTACACTCATGCGCACACAAAACATTTAGTGTAATGCTATTAGAGGGCCAGTGACCTGGGTACATTTCCTGCCAAGGTCTGCAAGGAGTTTGTATGTTCTCCCTGTGACCATGGGGTTACTTCTAAGTGCTCCGGTTTCCTAGTCATTCTAAAGATGTACGGATTAGTAGGTTAATTGAGCCCGTGGGTGTAATTGGATGGCATGAGCTGGTTGTTGCCATTCTGAAACTCTAATATAAAGATCACTCAAAAACACTCCCAGATTTCTCAGTACACTAATTGCTCCTGTGTATCTTCAGCCAATCTGGCCTCTGTCCAGCAGGACTGAGCACTGAGTGAGGGGACCATTTGATAATGTAAATGGGCCATGAAATACATGTGCTGTTTGCTCCTAATCCCCTCCTAACAACTGGTTTCATGTAAATGTGGGTCTACTTGAATTTTAAACAGATCCCTGTTTTCGGCAAGGTTTTAATGATGAGGAATAAATTATTTTCTGCTATAAATTAGTGTTTAAAAACTCTTTTCATCCTTATCCACCAACCTCATCCTCCCTCAACAACCCCATCCTCTAATGAAACGTAAATAACCAAGGAGCGTGTGCTTTAGTTACTGGAAGAAAGTATTTTTTGTAGTTGTGAGCAATGCTCTCCAGCTGTCTTCCAATCAAAGCTACATTGTCCAATTAGGCTCTCCTCTCTCTCTCTTACTCCCCACTCTAGGCTCAGTTCTCTGTAATGATTCAGCATGCCTGGGTGAAGATTGCTAGTTACTCAGGGCTATGATAATGTTTCCCTGTGGCTTTTTGGAGATGATCAGTGCATAATTCTTATAACTTCATTGAGTCAAGTATCGCTAAAGAGTGGTGCAATATAGTGTATAAAATGTTGAGGTGTAACTGGTTAGTAAAGCACAATCACTCTTACTGCTTTGTGTAGCATTAAATTACTGTTTTTCTTCAGGATTAATATTTTAGCTAGTGTTCCTTATCGTCATAGATTGCATGGACCAGCTGTATCCGATGTTGATATCAGTTTTGCTAAGAGTGCTGCAACAGAATGGTAGCAAAGTGGTTAGTGTAATGGTTTACAGCGCCAGTGATCGGGGTTCAATTCCTGATACTGTCTGTAAGGAGTTGTAAGTTCTCTCTGTGACCATGTGTTTCCTGTGTTTGGGTTTCCTCCCATGTTCCAACAGTGCATTTCACTGTATGTTTCAATGTACGTGTGACAAAGGAAGCTGAATTTTTTTTGGATGTTATCCTTTGAAAATGGACATTGACAAGGTCAATACTATTGACCTTGTACTGTCTTGATGAAAGGTCTTGGCCTGAGACGTTGAACCATTTACTCCCCTTCATAGGTTCATAGGTAGTGACGACTTTTCAGGCCAAAACCCTTCATCAGGGTTTTGGCCCGAAACATCGTCACTACCTCCTCCCGTAGATGCTGTCTGGCCTGCTGAGTTCTGCCAGCATTTTGTGTTTTTATTTATTTCCAGCATCTGCGGATTCGCTCGTGTTGCCTTTGAATTCACTACTGCGAAGCCTCTTCCAGTGATGCCTACACTGAAGAAGTTCAGATCTTCTCTCCGACGGGAGTTCAGTAAGAGCCTCTCTCTCTGCTCCAAACCTACTATTTCTTTGGCCCTGAAACTTTTGGACCACGCGCTAACCCAGACCCAGTATTATAGTCACACTCCTGAGGAAGGGTTTTGGCCCGAAATGTCGTCACTACCTCCTCCCATAGATGCTGGCTGGCCTGCTGAGTTCTGCCAGCATTTTGTGTTTTTAATAAAAGGCAAAGCTTTATTTGGATGGAAAGCATTGTATTTCATGGTTTTAAAAATCCATTGAACATATTTATGATCAATAAATCAAGTCATTTAGTATTTCTTACAGTGATGGGCTGCCTTGGCATCTGACTCAAGGTGTCGCACAGCAATGAGGTTACTGGACTGGCATTCATAGACCAAGGCTCCTCATCCAGGAACATGAGTTGACACCTACCACTCAACCGGGAAATTAAATCAGGAACAAGAAGCCAATGCGTGAACTTAAACTTCCTCATAATTGTAAAACCACCAAATTGTCATAAAAGTTTGGCTAGTTTAAAGATGTCCTTCAAGAAAGGAAATCCATTACCTTTATCCTGTTTGACTCGACAATGATCCCAGACCTAATGACGTGGTTGACTCTCTACTAATACCTCTTATTTAAGGGCAATTAAGAATAAAGATAAAGATTAGCTTTATTTGTCACATGTACATTGAAATATACAGTCAAATGCATCATTTGTGTCAGCAACCAAAACAGTCCGAGGGTGTGCTGAGTTGGCAGCTCACAAGTGTTGCTACACTTCCGGCACCAACGTAGCATGCCCACAACTATAATAACCCTAACTGTATGTCTTTGGAATGTGGGAAGAAACTGGAGCACCAGAGGAAGCTTGTGGTTACAGGGAGAATGCATACATTTCTTAATGACAGTGGCAGGAACTGAGCCCTAGTTACTGATCTCTGGTACTGTAAAGTGCTATGCTACCTTGGCACATAGGTAGGTGTTCAAGGCTCCCCACCTCCATTCTCTCAGCTTTCTGCAGGAGCACTGTTGAGTGTGTTCACAGTATCCACATGCAGAGAATGAGTAAATGCTGGACCACTTCAAAACTGAGTTAAAAGTTAACCATATTGCTGTGGACCCAGAGTCAGAGATCATTTTGACTACTTTTATCCCTGAAGATTGTTAAAGAAGAAAGGCAAAGTTTTATGGCAGCTCAGTTTTGCATTTACCATTACTGATGTTAACAATGCAAGTGATTCTGCAGGTGCTGGAAATCAAATACACAAGTTGCTGGAGGAACTCAGCAGTTCTACGCTCATGCAGTAGTGATGTTTGTTTTACTGTAACCAAGAGAGTGATGGTAACTGCTCAGTTACTGCCCAGTGACACCGATGTCTACGACCATGAAGTGCTTTGAACAGCTGGTAATGGATCGTACAAAATCCACTTTCCAGCTACATTGAACCTTTTCCAGTTTGCCTACTGCTCAAACTGGTACACTGATGATACCATAGCCTTGGCACAACACTCCACCCTGTTCCACTTTGAAAACAATGCATCATCGCCATCGTATTCAGTGACTTCAGCTCAGCATTTAACACGATCTTCCTTGGAGACTGGTGGATAAACTCCTTGTTGGGACTTAACATCCTTCACTGTAACTCCATCTTGGACTTGATGGAAAGACTCCAGTCAGTCTGTGTTGGCAGCACCATCTCAAGCTCTATGGTGCCCCCCAGGGCTGTTCACACTGCTGGTGTGACAGCACTTCAAGTTCGCTGGTTGGTCTCATGAGCAACAATAACTCAGCATATAGAGGAGGTAGAGAGGCTTGTCACATGGTGTGAGGACAGCAATCTGAGTCGCAATGTGGACAATACAAGAAGGATGATTGGACTTTAGGAAGACTCAGGTCAACCACTCTCTGCTCTCTATTACACATCAATGGCTCTACAGTGGGCAGAATGAAGAGCACAAAGTTCCTTAGTATGCACATAACGCATGATCTAACCTTGATTTTCTGCATTCTCTGAAGAGATTGAGATGTGCAAGGCTCCCCACCTCCATTCTATCACCTTTCTGCAGGAGCACTATTGAGAGTATTCTATCTGGCTGCATCATTGTGTGGTATAGAAGCTGCAAGGCATCGGACTGCAACACTACAGAGGACCGTTTTTAAAAAATCCTCCCAAGTATCACCAGGGTCTCCCTCCCCTCTATTTGTAGCACTTACTAGGAGCATTGTAGACAAAGACCCAGTGCATTGCTGAGGATCCCTATTATCCATTCCATAATCTCTTTGACCCACCACCATCAGGAAGGAAGGAGTTACAGAAGCATCAAGACTAGGGCTGTCAGGCTGAGTAACAGTTTCTTGGGCTGAGACTGTTGAATACCTTGCTGCCACTGAGGTCTTAACACTAAGACAATGAGCTGCTTACCCATGCTGCTTGCTACATGCACTTTGAATTACAAAAAAGAGAAAATCTGCAGATGCTGGAAATCCAATGCAACACAAAATGCTGGAGGAACTCAGCAGGCCATGCAGCATCTATGGAAAAGATTAAACTGTTAATGTTTCAGGCCAAGACCCTTCATCAGCACTGTAAAGCAAGGGGAAAAGTCAGAATAAGAAGCTGGGAGGAGGGGAGGAAGTACAAGGTGGCAGGTGATGAGTGAAATTGGCAGATGTGGAGGAGGTGAAGTAAAGAGCTGGGAAGTTAATTGGTGAAAGAGATAAAGGTCTGGAGGAGGTGGAATCTGACAGGAGAGAACAGAAGATCCCTTCCCTTTCTTCCATGGTCTTCTGTACTTCCTCCCATCTCCTGGTTTCATCTATCAACTGCTGCCATGTATGTCTTCCTCCCCTCCCGCCACCTTCTTATTCTGACTTTTCTTCTTCCTTTCCAGTTTTGATGAAGGGTCTCGGCCCAAATGTCGACTCTTTACTCTTTTCCATAGATGCTGCCTGGCCTGTTGAGTTTTTCCAGTATTTTGTGTATGTGTGTTGCTTTGCACTTAAGTAAGTTATAATTCTGTGGTAATACTTTATTTTATGTGCTGTGCACGATGTTTTGTGTGTGCTCCATGAGGAACGTTGTTTCCCTTAGTTGTGTGTATGTATGTGTGTACAGTTAGATGAGCTTGAACAAGCTTGATTGAATTTTATATTTTCCAGCTGCTCTATACTTGTCCCAATGGCTGTTTAGTCCTTTCTTTTCTGTTACTAATTTAGAAATTTAACTATTACACCCAAGTAAACAACAACAAATCACTTTGAAATAGTGCCTTCAATGTTTTTAAGAAAGCTGAATTACTGCAGATACAGTAATTGTAAACTAAATGCATTATAGAGAGCTTAGCAAAATTGTTTTCTGTGAACTCGGTTAAGTTCTTGCTCAACTTGGGCTCATCGAGTTCAAGTTTGTTTAATTAACATTCCTCTGGAGTCAAGGTGCAAAACATAGTACTAACAGTCATGCATAAGGCACATATAGCACATACAGTATAAGATAGTAAACTTGTAGCATACAAGAAATGTATAATGTAACTTAAGTCCCCGAGTTCATGGATGTTGTTGGCAAAAGCAAGACCATAGTAGTTTGTAGACAAAAGCAGTCACTAAGCAACACTGCAGGGCAGCACTATCACAAACATGGATGCCACGTCACATCACCTCCAATGTCACCTCTCCCGGCGGGTGACACCAAGGAATGAGGCCTAGTTTGAGCTACATGGACTAGGCCATGAGGTTCTCCTGCTGTTGGTCCTGCCAATAAACCGGTGACTTGTAGTATTCCAGATTACCAGCGTCCAAGGGGGTCTTTTGATCACGAGAAAAACAACTAAGACAATCACTTGCTGTTAGTCTGCACACTGCCTTCATGTACCAACTCCGATACCCTTCTGTACCAGGCAGCAACACGGTCCACACCAAATGCAGCTCCTCTGCCAACGAGCAACTGGCTAATGGGATAGACTTGCAGTACTTGAAGTGCTTAATGTCCAGCAGCATTGCGAATGTTTTTTAAAAAAAAAGTTTAAAAAAAGACAGTAATACCTTTGGTTGGCCCCATAGAGGCTGCTGCATCCAAACGCGCTGCCATCTTACTGGAAGAGTAAATTGTACTTCATTTCAAGCCTACAAGACCACGGGGCAGGAGCAGAATTAAGCCATTTGGCTCATTGAGCCTGGTCCGCCATTCTATTATTTCTGATTTATTATCTCTCTCAACCCCATTCTCCTGCCTTTTCCTCATAACCATTGAAGTCCTTACCTATCAAGAGCCTGTCAACCGCCACTTTAAAGATGCTCAATAATTTGGCTGCTGCAGCTGTATGTGGCAATGAATTCCACAGATTTGCTATCCTCTGGCTAAAGAAATTCCTCCTCATCTCTGTTCTAAAGGGACTTCCAGGAATTCTGAGGCCATTCTGGCCTAGATTATCATAAGAGCGCTTTAGATTAATTAATCTGCAAAAGAAACTCAAGTGTTTTGTGGATCTGGTAATGGTGGTACAAATATGGAATGGTGTACTGTTGGAGAGAGTACATATATGGGGTTTGATGCGTAACATGAGATTTTGAGCAACAGCCAATCTGGTGGAAGAACTCAGTGGGTCAAGCAACATCTGTGGGAGGAAAGTAGTTGTTGATGTTTCGGGTCAAGCCGCTGAATCAGTCCTGATCCTGATACTGGACCCGAAACATCAACAGTTCCTTCATTCCTGCAGACGCTACTCAATATGATGAGTTCATTTTATTTAGCAGTACAGGCCTTTCCAGCCCAGTGAGTTGCACCATCTATTTAGCATGATCCTAATCACAGGACAATTCACAATGACTAGTTAGTGTACTAACCAGTATGTCCAGAAACTGGAGCACCTGGAGAAAACCCACTTGGTTCACAGGGGGAATGTAGAACCTCCTTCCAAGTGGTGCCAGAATTGAAGAATGAACCCTGGAATGCTCAGAGGTGTAGTAGTGTTGCACTAACCGCTATGCTACTTTGGCACCCAGCACAATAATTCACTAGTGAGTTCTTCCAGCGGATTGTTTGTTACTCCAGTTCCAGCATCTGCAGTCCCTTGTGTTTGCCATGGAATCTTTACATCTGTCTGTGCCTTAGCTATTGTGGGGTGTGTTTGATGGGAGGATGTTGTTGTAGTGTGACACTTTACAGCACCAACATTTGGGGTTCTTGTCTGCAAGGAGTTTGTATATTCTCCCTGTGACCACATGGGTTCCCTCTGAGTGCTTTGGTTTCCTCCCATGTTCCAAAGGTGTTGTGGGCATACTATGTTAGTAATGGAAGCATGGCAACACTGGGTGGGTTGCAACCTGCACATCTTCAGACTGTGTTGGTTATTGACACAAATGACACATTTCATTTATTATGCTTCTATGTTTGGATGCACATAATCTTTAATTCACTGGTACATGGGGGGGGGGGGGCAGGATTATAGAAGAGTTTTTTATCGCTCTGGCACTCTACCCAGACGAGTACTTGATACTAAATCCGGCTTCCTGAAAAGTACATATTCTGTTCTCTTAAGCTGACATTCTAAACTGAGTTTTTAATATATAAAAATCCCAAAGGATGTACTTTGGCTTTTGAATGCAAAATTGATTGATTTTGGGGTATTTCTAAGGAGTGTCACGTGAGGTTTGTCTCTGAGGTTTAATGCTCATTCCCTGATCTGGTTTTTGTGTTAATGTGTCAAATACAAGAGGAAAGTGATGTTGAATGCACTGCGAGTTGTGTTGTGATTTGAGCTGCTGTATCATTGCCTGATGCAGAGGTTATTTCATACTCCAGTGTGCAGTGAAAATGAAACTCACTGTAGTGTAAATTGCTTGCTACAAAAGCACTTCAACTCGTGTAATTCGATCACTGATTCTGTAAATGGAACGGAACTGCCTCCACACACTTCTGCTTGGATGGCATCATCACACAGAATAGAACTGGCTGGAGTACCTCTGAAGGACGTAATGCACTGCGGTGGTTCTGATGAATCTGCTGTATCTTGCGAGCCATTGCTGTTGTGCGTTACATAATCTGAGTTTGTTGACGGTGCTCTATTGCCTATGTGTATAAGCCACTTCTGAGCTCTCCCTCCTGAAACAACTCACTGTAAAGTGTAAAGATGCATGTATTATAGAAAAGATGTGTATTTCGTAGCTAGATGATATCACCTTCTCTTCTTGACCGTGTTATTGCTTCCCAATTCCAGACTTCCCTGGATCTACTGGGTACAACAAGAGTTTATTATAAATCAGCATAGACCCTTGAGCCTCCTTTACCATTGTTCCATCTTTTAGCCCTATTGTTCCACCATTGCTAGTTGTCTTCAGCTGCCAAGGCCCTAATGCATTTGTTGTGCACTGCACTGTTATTTAATGTACTCCTTACAAATAAACTCATCAACTGATCTTCTGTTCATCTGCTTCAGTATCTCCTTAGATATTGGTAAATTGGTTTATTATTCTCACATGTACTAAGGAACAGAGAAAAATGCCATACATATGGATCATTTCATTACACCTGTGTATTGAGGGAATTGCATTGAGGGAAACAATAATAAGGCTGAATAAAATGTTATAGCTGCAGAGAGAGTGCAGTGCAGGCAGACAATAAAATGCAAACCAATGACTGACTAGATTGTCAGGTCACAGGTTTATGTTATTGTACTGAGGACCATACAAAGAATTGAATATAAATTGAAGAGAGCCAGATGGAGTTGAGGTATGGATCTGTCATCAACTGAATTGATTCAGATTCATATTTATTAGATGTACCTTAACATGCAGTGAACTGTATCATTTGTGTTAACAAACAATACAACCTAAGGGTGTTCTGGTAGTTGCCACACATTCTGGTGCCAATGTAACATGTCAACAATGTTCAGCAGAATAACCTAAACAACAACAGCAGCCAAACAAGCTCCTTTGCTTCCACCCACATGCCAACTTGCATGCAGATGAGCCTCCAACCCCAGGACCAGTAGTCTGAGCCTCCAGCTTCCATTGGACTTGTGAATTCAGACATTGAGCCTCCGACTTCTCCGGTGGGCGTGTAGATGTCCAAATGATTGAGTATTCTTTTTCTAGCAGGACAGGTAAGAAAATCCCTCCCCACCATTGAGCACATCTACAAGGAGCGCTTCCACAAGAAAGCCACATCCCTCATCAAGAATTCCCACTGTCCAGGTCATGGTCATTTCTTACTGCTGCTGTCAAGCAGGAGGTACAGGAGCCTTGTGTCCTACACCATCAGGTTCAGGAACAGTTCTTGCCTTCAACCACTGGGCTTCTAAATTAGTGTGGGTAACTTCACTGACCTACAGCTCAGAACTGATTACACAACCTATGGGCTCACTTTCAAGGACTTAACAGCTCATGTTATCAGTATTGTTTATTAGTATTTTGTATTTGTAATTTGTCTTTGTGTCTAGTTTTTCATTGATTCTGTTGTATTTCTTTGAATGCCTGCAAGAAGGTGAATCTGAGCATAATATATAGTGATGTTTGTGCTTTTGATGATAAATTTTCTTTTTTTATTAAGTTTTCAGATGATTACAGAAAGAAAAAAAAATACCCTTCCCCCTTCCCTTAGCCCCTCCCCCCTAACATCCCTATAGGAAAAAAAAGAAAGAAAAAAGGAAAGAAAGAAAGAGTGCCTGGATATCAGAAGATCCCCACATGCTCCACGGAGTGTGATAAATTTTCTTGAACTTTATTGGTGACCCAGGTTCAATTCCTACAGCTGTCTTTAAGGGGTTTCTGTATTCTTCATATCTGAGTAAGCTTCCTCCAGGTGCTTCTGTTTCCTCCCTCATTGCAAAAATGTATGGGTTAGTAGGTTAATTGATCACATGGGTGTAATTGGGCAGTGTGGGCTTGTAGGGCTGTATAGATGGCTGTGGAGGCCAAGTCATTGGGTATATTTAAAGCAGAAGTTCATAGGATCTTGATCATTCAGGGTGTTGAAGGTTATGGAAGAAGACAGAAAAAAGGTGTTGAGAAGGATAATAAATCAGCCACGATGGAACAGTAGAGTCGATGGTATATATACACACTAACTCTTACACTACCAGTGACCTAGGTTCAATTTGGCCACTGATTATGTCATACCAGGATTTCAGTCAGTTGATCTGTCAATTTGTAATTTCTGCATTTTCTTATAGAAAACTTGATACTAAAGAAAATTGTATGCATTATTACATTAGCAACAGGATATGCCTTTAAATATGCTGAAAGGCTCAGTGGTTTGACTTCAGTCTTTAGTGTCACCAATAGAAGATGCATTAATTGGCAGCATTGATCTGAACTTTCCTCCACTGCGCAAGCCTGTGAAAGATTCCCAGGTGCAGAGCTGCTCTGTCTAGTAATTAAAGCACATTATTATCGGCAGGGCTGGTTTTAAATCCCCCCCTTCCCCCCACGACTCTAGAACCTGTTTGAAATGGTAATTACTTAAAGTCCAAATGTCTAAAGGAGGTGGCTAACATCAATGATGCCTGATGTGGTGGCATGGGGTGAAGGGGGTTGGGGCATTGCAGGGAAGGACAAGACTTCACTCCTCTCAGTACATGGTATGTGAGAAAGCCATCATGCTGACATAGTAGGTGTATTAGTCGCATATATTATTGAATGAAAAGAGTCATTGAATCTTGTGCTTAAGATTTTAAGATTGGCTTTGTGTCACATGTACATCAGAACAGAAAAGTAGAGTAAAATGTGTCAATGTAAGGTTTGATCTTTTTGTGCAAGTGACCATCACAGTCAGAGAGCTCTGCTCGGGGCAAATGCTTCTGGTGCCAGCATAGCACGCTCATAACTTACTAATGTTAACCTGTATGTCTTAAGAAAGTGGGAACAAACCAGAGCACCCAGAGGAAACTCTTGTCATGGGAGAATATACATACTGCTTTTAGAATGTGGTAGGATTGAACTGCATTTGGTGATTGCTGGCACTGTAAAGAGTACTAACTGTTACGTTTCTGTGCTGCCTCCTTGCATTTCATGACCTTTTACAGCTTCTGTCTTTATTCTTGATAGCCTGTCTCTAGTGTAGTTGCTATTGTAGTGTAGAAAGATGCAGTAGCTAATTTGAACAAAAAAAAAGAAAGCAAAATAGTGAACACAAGGAAATCTGCAGATGCTGGAAATTCAAGCAACACACACAAAATGCTGGTGGAACGCAGCAGGCCAGGCAGCATCTATAGAACACAGTTGACGTTTCAGGCTGAGACCCTTCATCAGGACTAACTGAAAGAAAAGATGGTAAGAGATAGTAAGAAAATAATGAAGTTTTCATGGGTATATTCACTGTTTAGAAATCTAGCAGTGGTGAAAGAACCTCTTCCTTAAAACATTGATTGCAGGTCTTCAGGCACCACCTTCCCCCAAAGGTAGTAATGAGAAGAAGGTATGTCCTGGATGGTGAGAGTCCTTAATAATGGATGCTGCTGTCTTGAGGCATCCCCTTTTGAAGATGGCGTTGATGGTGGGGAGGCCAGTGCCAATGGTGGAGCTGGCTGAGTTTACAACTCATTGCAGCTTTTTCTGATCCTTTGCATTGGTACCTCCATACCAGTTGATGATATAACCAGTTATAATGCTCTCCACGATACATCTAGAAATTTGTTGGAGCCTCTTTTGGCCTGGCTGATATACTTAATCTCTGAATCTAGAACCCATAACCTTGAATCTGTGGTGAATGTCCTGTACTGAGCCACGGCTGACCCCTTGGTAAGGTGTTTTGGTGCTGCTGAATGGTGTATTCCAATTTTAGAAAACTGTACTATGTAGGCATAATTTTGTTCTTTGTAGTTTCTTTGTACTATTTCCAGAAGCATTTGTCACATCCAGACCTTGTATATTGGCCTGTCATCCACTTGGTCCAACTACCTGTGACCTCATCTTGTGATTGTTCAAGTTACAGAAATTCCTTCTTACAAAATTCACAATTGCTACCCAAACATTGGAGCCGTAGAATAAAATTGCTGAGTTTGTGTGGTTTTGTTATTACAGTGCCAGTGACCCATGTTCAGTTCTGCCACTGTAAAGAGTTTGTACATTCTCTCCAATCGTGTGGGTTTCCTCCGGGTACTTCAGTTTCCTCCCACATTCCAAAGATGTACGGTTAGTGTTATTGAGTTATAGCTTGCTATGTTGTTGTTGCTGGAAGCATGGTGATTCTTGTGGGCTGCCCCAGCAAAATTCCCGCTCATTTGACTTAATGCAAAATTGACCCATTTCACTGCATGTTTTGATGTACGTGTCAAGTAAAGCTAATCTTTATCTCACATAGCCCTTGATTTTTCTTTCATCCATGTGCTTAAGAGTCCCTTAAATGTCCCTAATGTATCTGCCTTTATCACCATCTGGAACCAGCATGTTCCCCACACCCATGACTCTTCGTGATAAAAATGTTACCTCTGACATCTCCCCTATACTTTGCCCCCAAACATCTCAGTTATGCCACATAAAATGTATACTTTTTGCAATGCCCTTAATTGTTTTTATTTGCTTCCACAGCTCTTGTCCTGTTTTCTGTTTGGATTTAGTTTGCAAGGTTCTGGTTATTCACCTCTGTTTGAGCATGGTTGGATGGGTAGATAACTAACAGCTCTGTGAAGAGCAATTTTAGATATCATGGGAGCATAGAAGTGGGAGAAAGCTGTTTGCTTTACCATTCATTGAGGTCTTGACTAGTTTAAAAGCCCAGCATTTTAATTTTATTTTAGAAATACAGCATGGTAACAGGACCCTGCAATCCAACAAGCCCCTGCTGACCATTTGCACCCATGTGACCAATTACTCTACTAGCCTAAACATTTTTGCGGGAGGAAATCTAGTGGAGTGGAAGAAGCTGTTCCTATATCATTGAATGTGTGTCTTCAGGCTGCTGTACCACCTCTCTATTGGTAGTAATGAGAAAGGGTTGTGTCCTTCATGCTGGATGTGTCACCTTTTTGAAGCGCTTTGTCTTGAAAGTGTCACTGGTGATGGGGAATTTGTTGGCCACGATGGAGCTGGCTCTGTGCACCTGCAATGTCTGTGTCTGTTTGAACTACTCTTTTGCAAAGCCTCCTCCAAGTATGTTCACTTTTGAAGATTTCCTCTTGTTTTGGGGTCCTGATGCAGGGTCTGTTATGTGGAAGCAGATTCAGGAAGTGAGAAGACATTGGTTGTGAGTAAGCATGTTAGCTATTTACTTACAAACAGTGTAGCATTCAATCAAGCATCTAAGTCACAAGTTTAAGCCCCCCCCCCCAAGTTATACTAAATATTCAGTAACAATCTAGAGGCAGATGGATACATTAGGGAAAATTTAAGAGACTCCTTATATATAGACATATGGATGAAAGAAGGAGGGAATGGTTAAATCGTGGAGTAGGTTGAAGGGTTGGCATAACATCATGGGCTGAAGGGTCTGTACTGTGCTGTTCTGTTCTTTTTTCTACCTCACTGTACTGATATGACATGATCTGTGTGGAAGGCATGTTAAACTTTATCACCTCAGTATCACCATCTCCACAATAGTGGAGTGACTAAATAACTATGACCTGCCATTGTTCTTTTGTTACTCACCTTGCTCAACACTTTTCACTTGCAAAACAATCTGTGTTACATACACGTATATAAAATAAATCTGAGCAGTGCCTTTTTTGAAATTAAATCTTGCTGGTAAGTCTGGGTTTATATCCTACTGCTTATCCTCTACAAATTGCTAACATGTATGTGCCTTGCTGGGCCACTTTGAAAGATGTTAAAGAATGAACATTATTGTGAAACTCAGAACAGGTTTATTATCTCTGACTTTCATGTTGTGAAATTTGTTCTGCAGTGGCAATACAATACAAATATATAAAATAACATAAATTACAGAATAAATAGTGTAAGGCTATTTAACAAAATAACAAAATGAATGGTGAGGCAGTGTTCATGAACCATCAGAAATCTGGTGGAGGGGAACAATATGTTCCTGAATCATTGAGTGTAGGTCTTCAGGCTCCTGTAGCTCCTTCCTGATGGTAGTCATGAGAAGAAGGCATGTTGTGACGTCAGAGTAATTAATGATAGATGCTGCCTCCTTGAGGGATCACTTCTTGAAGATGTCTTCAATGATGGTGCCTGTGATTGAGCTGGCTGAGTTTACAACTCCTTGCCACCTCTTTTGATGCTGAGCATTGGAGCCTTCATACCAGGCAAGCAGTCAGAATGCTTTCCACCAGGCATCTATAGAAATTTGCAAGTGTCCTTGATCTACCGAATCACCTCAAACTCATTAGTTGTAGTCACTACATAGCTTCAAGACCAGAGGGATTAGTGAAATAATTGGATTTTTCCAGATGTTATTGCCATTGGTGAACTTTTTGAGTGTAGATGATTTTGGTAATGAAAATTTGCCTTTGCAGATATTCAAATATTGTAAATCATCTGGTTATTCTTTCTGTCAGGGAATGAGATTTGCTCTTAAGCCATTCAGCTCAGTTTTTGTTTTAAGCTCTCATTTGTTGGTGTATGAGCAGATGATGTGGCTCCTTGTTACAGAAGATTGCAAAATAGTTCTTCAGCTTTATAATACTTGTTCTTTGTCTTCATAATTGTACATTCCTCATTAATTTCTTCATTATTAGTGGTTGTGTCCTCAACTGATTCAGGTTCAGCATTTCCCTCAATCACTTTGCCCTTGCTTTTACAATTGCAAGGTAATCTGACAGAGGTGTTGAAAATCATGGAGGGGAAGATAACTTTTTTCTCTTGGATGTAGGATTTGAGAACCAGAAGATTGCTGGCAAAGAACAAAAGTAATATGAGGACCACTTTATAACAAAATTGGATTATTGGAATGCTCTACGAGCCAGATTCACTTGCAAGGGTATGGAGGGAACTGGATAAGTATCTGAAAGGAATTTGCAGGGCTATGGGGAGGGAATGGAAAGTGTGATTAGCTCGGCTGTTATTACAGAACTAGCCCTCTGTGACCTGTGGTTCTGTTTCATGATGTAAAAGGCCCAATATCCATATGGATTACACATGACCACTTTTGTTCTTTTTCAGAACTCTGAATTCAAGTTTCACAGTATGTGAGACTTGTGCCACTCTTCAAGTCCTTGTTTTATAAAGATTAGCTTTATTTTGGGGGCTGTGGTAGTGTAGTGGTAAGCATAACACTATTACAGCTCAGGGTTCAGAGTTCATTTCCTACACAGTGTGTCAGGAGTTTGTATGTTTCCCCATGAGTGCAGGGGTTTCCTCTAGGTGCTCCAGTTTCCTCCCACAGCACAAAGACTTGCTGATTAGTAGGTTAATTGGTCATTGTAAATTATCCTGTGATTAGGATAGTGTAATGCTGGATGGTGCGGTTCGAAGTGCGGAAAAGCTTTTCCAGCCCAGTCTCTAAATAAAGAAAATAAATTTATCATGTTCATCGAAACATCAAATGACCAACAGTCTGTGAATGTGCTGGGGGCAGCCTGTAAAGGGTAGCCATGCTTCCAGTGCCAACATAGCATGCCTACAATTTACTAACTGTTCTTTGCACTTAATAGTGGGTGGTCCAAGATATTGCTGTGTTCCGTAAAATATATATATTATACTGTATATATCTTGTGTGTGAAGTTGTGGTATATAACTTGTTTTCTGGGTGTAAGTGCCAAATATTGCAGTGGTTGGGATCCAAGTGTTGAATGTTAGGTTTGGGTTTGAATTTACTTTTGTGTGGCTTGTGAACGTGCTGAGGTGTAATTGCGGAAGCTGCATGATTAGAGATTTAGGATGTGATTCAACATGACCTGTGGTAATCAGATTCAATTTAAAGCTGCATTATGTGCTCTCTTGCTTCTATCTGAGTAATTTCTAGCAGAAGACCTTAGTAAGTAGTGAATTGGATAGAGACCTACTGAACTCTGGTGTTTTTAATTGAGACATAGCCAATGAAATGTTTGGTGTGAATGTGTAGCTGCCATGGTTGTTCAAATTACAGCCAATTTCAGATGATGAAGACCTCCATTTCTGTAAAACCTTCCCTAGTCTTGGCATTTCCAAAACCAACTTAGTACCTTTTGAAACGCCATTTTTGGTCATGCCAGAAAGGGGCAGCCAGTCTCTTTACAGTGATCTTGTTCAAATGGCAAAGTATTTGAGTTGACATCACATCTGTTTTAATTATTTTAAGGGATAAATAGTTGGCCAGATCACAGAAGAACTTTGTTGGTTGTTTTCGAGTAGCATTGAACTCTTGCATTCACTTGAGAGCAGAACTAATGTCAATTGACATTCCAAGAAAGGACAACAGCCTGGACTTGAATCTCAATAATAGAGCGTGAGCTCTCTCTCTAATCCTTAGACACAAGGGACTGCAGGTAGTAGAATCGGGAGTAATAAACAATCTGCTGGAAGAACTCCACATTTTGGAGTTTAACCCAGAAAAGTGTGAAGTGATTCACTTTGAAAGCTTGAATTTGAAGCCAGAATGCAGGGTTAACGGCAGGATTCTCAGCAGTGAGGAGGAATAGGGAGATTTTGGGGTCCATGTCCATAAATCCCTCAAAGTTGCCATGCAGGTTGACACAGTTGTTAAAGAAGGTGTATGGTGTTTTGGCTGCCATTAGCTGTACTAATGTTGCAGCTCTAAAATTTTTAGACCATACTTGGAATATTGATTTCACTGTTGATCACCTCATTATAAGGAGGTGGAGAAGCTTTAGGGAGGGTGCAGAGGAGATTTGCCAGGATACTGTCTGGATTAGAGTATGTTTTATGAAAACAGGTTGAGCAAGCCAGGGCTTTTCTCTTTGGTGCGAGCAAGGTGATTTGTTAGAGGTGTATAAGATAAGTTGCATTGATAGTGTGTCTCTAATGTGCTCTAATCAACATCCTTTATATAATGAGGTGACAAGAACTGAACTTAGATCTATGGGTGTGAACCCCAGGATTCCTCTGTCCTTCCTGTAAGAAAGATTTGTTTACACTGGGAAGGGTAGAATGGAATTCAGCAGTACCTTGCTTGAGATCGAACACCTTTGTCAGAGAAGCCTGAGAGGGGTGCCAAATGTGGTGGACAAAGTTATATAGAACAGGCAGTGAGAAACTACTCGATAGATGTCCATAACCAGAGGGTAAAGATAAAGATGAGCTTTACTTATTATGTACTGTTTCTTTGCATCAAATCAAATCAGCGAGGACGTGCAGGGGGCAGCCTGTAAGTGTTACCATGGTTCCAGCACCAACATAGCATACCCACAGCTTACCAACACTAACCGTTCAACTTTGGATCGTGGAGGAAACCCGCAGAATCGTGGGGAGAACTAATAAAATCCTTACAGCAGTAGAATTGAACCCCAATGGCTGAGCTGTGAAATGGTACACTAACTGCTGTGCTGCCCCATAGGGTATAGGTTTAAGGAAAAGACAGTAGGCTTAGAATGGATTGAAGCAGCGTACTTTCACCAGAGGATGGTTTAAATCTGGAACAAACTGCCTGTAGGGGTAGTTGAAGTCAGGAAACCTCTATGTAGGTGAACATTTCAGTGAGGCAGAATAGGATGTATTGTGATTGCTGGAGTCTGGACTTGGTCTAGTTAGGTGCTTGGTATTCTCCCATGTACCAAGATTCAGTGAAAGCTTTGGCACTTTTGATTGCCATCCAGGCAGATCATTCCATACATAAGTACAATGTGGTAGTAATTAGGATAACACAATGCAGAATATAGTGTTACAGTTACAGGAAGTGCAGCACATGTAGACATGGAATTTGAATTGGGGTTATTATAAGAACATAAGATATAGGAGCAGCATTAGGCCTTTGGCTCATTGAGTCTGCTCCTCCATTTCATCTTGGCTGTTTGTTTTCCTCTCAGCTCTGTCTCCTGCCTTCTCCCCATATCCCTTCATACCCTGACCAATCAAAAGTCTTATTAGCATCTGCCTTAATATGTATTAAATATATATTATCACTGACATACAGTATGCCATAAAATGTTTTGTAGCATAAGTACAATGCAATATATAAAATACAATGAGAAATGTATTAAAACAAATGCAGAGACCCAGCAAAATAGAGTTCATTGACTCTTGGACCATTTAGAAATCTGAAGGTGGGAGGGGAAGTAGCTGTTCCTAAAACATTAAATCAGCGGTGTCAAACTCATTTTAGGTCACGGGCCGGATTGAGCAAAATGCAGCTTCATGCAGGCCGGATCAGTCGGACGCGTGCGAACGCAGCTTTCGTTGCCTCCGTTTTTTCAGCCTGCTCTCATGTGTCTCAGTCTCTGCTATAACTACAAACTGTTTCACTTTACAAATTCCGTTTCTTATGAAGAAGACTGCCGAATAAACACTAAAAACTCTGAAAACCTGGTACCTGAATAAACTCAGCATTAGCCATATCATACGCCATAGGCGCTTCGATTACTGGGGCCAGCTTTAATAGTAATTAGATATTATCTCGCGGGCCAAAGATAATTCCACCGCGGGCCAGATTTGGCCCGCGGGCCTTGAGTTTGACATATATACATTAAATCATGGGTCTTCAAGCTCTGAACCTGCTCACTGATGATGTAATGAGGGCATATCCTGAGTGCTGAGGATTCTTAACAATGGATGCTGCCACCTTGAGGCACTGTCTTTTAAAGGTGTCCTCAGAGGTGGGTGACATGGACTGTGAGTGGCCAGAGGGCCGGTTTCTGGCTGGCTCTAGGACTCCGTGAAGTGTGGGTGCCAGTAACTGATGTAAAGAAAATGCATCCAAGAATTTCAAGAAATTGACAGAAGTGTAAGTGGTTGAATTTTGTCAATGTACTGGGGTACAGTGAAAAACTTGTTTTGTTACTGTCGATGAAGGTCATTTCTTGACAACAGTCCATTGAGGTAGTACAAGGGAAACCAATGAAGAATGAGGAATAAAGTGATCAAGTTGCAGAAAAAGTGCAGGTAGACAATAAGCTGCAATGCCACAATGAGGCAGAAGGGATAAAAGAGTAAGCTAAACACAAGGTTGGAAGTGTAGCAGTTTGTGCAATGGTCTACAGTGCCTGCTGTAAGATCAAGGTTCACTTCCCACCGTTGCCTGTAAGGGGTTTGTTTGCTTTCCGCTTTGACTGCATGGGTTTCCTCCAGGTGCTCTGATTTCCTCTCTCATTCCAAAGACACATGGGTTAGTAAATTGTGAGCATACTCTGTTGGTGTCGGAAGCATGGTGGCATTTACGGCTGCCCAACATATCCTTGGGCTTTCTTGGTTGTTGACACACATGAAGCATTTCTCTGTGTTTTGATGTAGACATGGCAAAGATAAGAGTCTTTTAATAAATGAATGAAAAGCTTTCTGAGGAAATTAAGATAAAACTTGGGAGGATAAGTTGAGCAGTAGCATGTGGACAGTAACAGGAAAAGTTGTACTATGTTTAGCAATGTAGGACAAATATTTTCTGTTGAGAAGAGCTCGCTAAACATAAGGTACAGTGAATGATAAACATGGGAGCAGGTGGGACTAAGCGAAGATGCAAACGTTAAGTGTGTGGACAGCAGAAGCATGAGAGAAAGCAACAGGAAAGGAGTTAAAAACCAAGTTAGAAAGCCAAAGTGGAAAGGGAAATTAAATTATCAAGGAACTTAAAATAGTAAAATATTTTACAGACCATAGAAGTATGGGTTGGGTTGGAAATAGGGTCATTAAGGGTTAGATGGTAATTACAGGGAGTTGGCACAAGTATTGAATCATAATTTCACTTCCGTATTTACCAAGGAGATGGAACGAGCTGTCATGTCAGTGAGCGATGAGATAACTAGTGTTTACAATAGAGGAAGGAGATAGTTTAAATTAGTGAATCCATCTTGGAGTAGAAAGACCTTGGTCCAGATGGATTGTATCCAAGCATTGTAAGAGAATCTGAGGAGTAGATAGCAGGGGCATTGCTACATTAACAGTGTTGTGCCAGAGGATTGGTGGAAGACTGATGTAATACCTGTATTTCATAATGGGGATAGAACATGTTGAGGCAATGAAACAGTTGGGTTAACAGTGTTGCTAGGAAAAAATATAGGATTCTAACCAAAGGTGAGAAGTGGTTACATGGTAGTATAGCGGTTGGCTCCATCACTTTACACAATCAGCGAGGTTCAATTTTTGCTGCTGTCTGTAAGGCGTTTGTGCATTCTCCTTGTAACTGTGGGTTTCCTCTGGGTGTTCTGGTTTCCTCCCACATTCCAAAGGTGTATGGGTTAGCCTTAGTAAATTGTGGGCATGCTACGATGGTGCCAGAATTGTGGCGCCACTTGCAGGCTGCCTCCCCACCACATCCTTGGACTGTGGTGTTCGTCGACGTACATGTGACAAATAATGCTAATTCCTGATGAAGGATCTCGGCCCGAAACGTCGACAGTGCTTCTTCCTATAGATGCTGCCTGGCCTGCTGCGTTCCACCAGCATTTTGTGTGTGTTGCTCTAATTTCTTTGATCTCTTTTAAAAAAAGAAATCATTTTCAGAATCAGGTTCATTATCACTGACATTTATTGTGAAATGTTTTGCTTTGTGGCACAGTACAGTGTAATACAGTTACTGTAAGCTGCAATAAGAAATATGAAAGTACAAAAAGAGCAGAATAACAATGTCGTGTTCATGGATTCGTGGACCATTCAGAAATCTGGTTGAAGGGTTGAAGGGATGAAGCTGTTCCTAAACTGTTACTGTATTCAGGCTCCTGTAATTCCTTCCTGATGATAGTAATGAGAAGAGGGCATGTCCCAGATGGTAAGAGTCCTTAATGATGGATGCACTATAATGGAGAGCGTGGATTTTAAAAGCTTCAATCAATTTTACTGAACTTTTTGAGGAGGTACCAGAAAGAGTAGCTACAACAGTAAATGTAATTGATCTAAATTTTTAAGGGCTTTCACAAAAGCACCCATAATAACCAGTATATAAACTCAGAATGTAACATCAGGGGACAAATAGAATTGATTCAGGATAAAGCATGGGTTTAAAAGGTAATTGTTGATAGTGGAAGTTAGTGGATGATGCTGTTCCACAACGTTCAGTCCTGGGATCGCTGTTGTTCACAAATCTGATTTTAATCTCTTGATGTCATCTGCAGATTTAGAAATTGTTTTCTTTTATTCCATGGGGTAGGGGTGTTGATTGTAAACACAGAAGAACTGCAGAATGTTACAGGTGGACGCAAATAAACTTACTGAATGGGTAAGTCATCGCAGCTGAATAAATGCGAGGTAGGGTGTTTTGGTAGGAAAAAGAACATTTTTTTCTTAGAAAAAATTGAGTTTTGCTAACATTGCAGCCAAAGATCTTTGCATGGAAATGCACCAATCACTGCAAGATCTTTTTAAAAATAAACCTTTTGGTTTGAAGGATAGAAATAAAAATGCTGCATAGAACAGTAAGGTACAGGAACAGGCCATTCGGCCCACAATGTTGTGCCAAACCAACTAAAAGCAAATAAAAAAACATCCAACACTAATCCCTCCTACCAATACAATGTCCATATCCCTCCATCACCCTTGCATCCATGTGCCTATCCAAATGTCTCTTAAAAGCCTCTAATGTATTTGCCGCTACCATTCTACCAGGCATCCACAACTGAGTTTTAAAAAAAAAACAACTGCTGCCCCCCCCACCCACCTTCAACGCATGCCTTCTGGTATTAGACATTTCAACTTGGGAAACATATTTTCTGTCTACCCTATCAATTGCTCTCATCATCTTTTAACCTCTATCAGATCTCCCCTCAGCCTCTGCCACTTAGAGAAAACAACCCAAGTTTATCCAGCCTTTCATGATTGCACATCTGGGTCAAACTTTGTTCAAAGCTTAGTGGTACTGTATTTGTTTCTGGCTGCCTCATTATATTAAGATCATAGGAGCATCAGCGTATGCAGATCTTTGGATGAAACCAGAAATCAGAGGATGTGCTTGTCACGAAAGATGACCAGAATAGACTGTTGAGAACAGGTTTCTCAGAGCTGACTTAACTGAGATTCTTAAAAATGAGCAACTTTGACAGAGTGAGTAGGGAGGACATTTCCACATCTGTGGAACTGTGCAGTTAGAGGCCATCTACTTAAGATGGTCACAAGCAATCTCAATAGGCAATTCAGAAGAAACTTTGGAGAATGTGGAATTCTCAGCCACGGGGAGTGATTGAAGGGAATCTGTAACAGAGGAGATAGTAGAGAATAATGCTGTAATGTTTGGAATAGGTTCAAATGGGCATAAATTCTAGTGTGATTTGATTTGACCAAATGGCCTGTCTATGGTGACTCAAACGACTGCAGATACTGGAATCTGGAGCAACACACAGAGCTGGAGGAACTCAGCTGATTAGGGAAATGGACTCTCAATGTGTTAGGGAAGACTTGTTATCTGGGCTCCACTCCAGATGATGAGTCTCAACCTGAACTGTTTGCTTTCTGATCCTCTTGGATGCTGCCTGACTACTGATTTCATTCAGCACATTGTGTGTCCCTTCTGTGCATCCTGGGTGTTGAGCAAAATGTCCCAAAGAAAAATCTCCTAGTAGTTTAACTTTGGAGTAAAAAGTGAGAAAATGCTGTAAATGTGTGGAGAGAAAATTGGAATTGGTTTATTATTGGCACATGTACCAATATAGTGAAAAGCTTGCCTCGCATACCATTCATACAGATCAAATCATTATGCAGTGCATTGAGGTAGAACAGGGTAAAGCAATAACAATGCAGAATGAAGTGTACAGCTTCAGAGAAAGTACAGTGCAGGTGAACAATAGGTCAAGATCATAATGAGTAGATTGTGACATCAAAGGCCCAGAACTCACTCACCCTTACCCTTACTAGCCCATACATCTCTGGAGTGTGAGAGGAAACTGGAGCACCTGGAAGAAACACACATAGTCACAGGGGGAATGTACATACTCATTACTGACAGCAGAAGAAATTGAACCCTGATCTCCCAATTGCCAGCGCTTAAAAGCATTTGCACTAACCACGCTGCCCTATACAAAGAAATGGTTGGAACAATATTTCAAGCTATCTTGTACAGTTCATTTCAAAAGCATAAAGCACTTTGTAGCTCAAGAATGCTTAAACCAATGCAACTAAAAACTGCAGCAACATACTGGAAACCTTGGGTCTTTTATCATTGTGGGTACTAATGTGTGCTGATGTCTATCAGGACTGTTTAACAAAACAAAAGCTCCTCAGGACTTTTTTTCATCTGTTTTTTCAAAGCCTTGCCCTTTGCTCTGGTAGGTCACCTTTCGTGTTGGTAAGTACCCTGACATCAAGTCTAGACTTGTTCCTTCAGAATCTGGCTGTGCTGGATGACTGGCCAGGTGCTCTTGGCAATTATTCTACATTGGAATGTTTGATGGGTTAAGAGACATGGAAGGAAGGAGTGAATTGGAAAGTGCAACCTGTATAAAATGGTGTTCCTCTGAGGTATGCAGAAAAATAAACTTCATATACATTTTCAAATCTTTGGGCTGTTGATTTACAATAGAGTGAAACAGGAGCTCCATTTGCTAAATTTTGCAGCACAAAATTTCTAGTGCCATTAGACAACTGGCTTCTTTAAAAAAAAGCTCCAACCTTGGATCCTGCAAATTATTCCTTTCTAAAACTTTATCTGTATATTTTGAAAGTTACTGTTGAATCTGCTTTTGCTAGGCTATTAATCAGTTTATTCAAGATCATTACATTGATGCATCTTGTCTTTTTACTATATTCGTAGTTGCCCTTAAATTAGCTAGTTCAGATTACTGACCCTTTGTTCTAATTTATACCAACAAAAGAAACATTTTTAATTTAGAAACCTAGATGGTGTTAATTTTAATCCACCTAGCAGGATGTTTGGTGTATGGGGACTGTCAAATCCTGCCTTTCTTTGGGATTGTGTGAATTACTTGTAGCTCTGTATGTTTGTTTTATCCCTTTGAGCTTGCAGGTTATGCTGGATACACGAACTGAATGGCACTGCACTTGTGCGGAACTGTAATGATTAAAGTAATGCACAGCCCTTGTTCTGGTTTGGTTTTATTTTAATTTATTATTTAAAATAAAAACCTTTTTCTGCTGAACCTGAACTACCTTGGTGAACACAGCCAGATTACTTCGATATTTTATGGATAGTGAAGGTGTTGAGCTCGTCTATGTTTGCACACTGCCTCTCAGGGAAGGTGAATGCCCTGCAGCAGGGGTATTTAGGTAGTCCTATGGAGTTGAGGATGGTTTGCTTGTTTTCAGTTTTTTGGATTCTAAGATGATAAGAGAGAGGAGCAGAATTAGGCCATTTGGCACCTCAGGTCTGCTCTGCCATTCCATCATGTATTATCTCTCTCATCCCCATTCTCCTGCCTTCTCATAACCTTTGACATCCTTATGAATCAAGAACTTACAAATCTCTGCTTAAACGTACCCAATTACTTGGCCTCCACAGCTGTCCGTGGCAATGAATTACATAGAAACATAGAAAATAGGTGCAGGAGTAGGCCATTTGGCCCTTCGAGCCTGCACCGCCATTCAGTATGATCATGGCTGATCATCCAACTCAGAACCCTGTACCTGCTTTCTCTCCATACCCCCTGATCCCTTTAGCCACAAGGGCCATATCTAACTTCCTCTTAAATATAGCCAATGAACCGGCCTCAACTGTTTCCTGTGGCAGAGAATTCCACAGATTCACCACTCTCTGTGTGAAGAAGTTTTTCCTCATCTCGGTCCTAAAAGGCTTCCCCTTTATCCTTAAACTGTGACCCCTCGTTCTGGACTTCCCCAACATCGGAAACAATCTTCCTGCATCTAACCTGTCCAATCCCTTTAGAATTTTATACGTTTCAATAAGATCCCCCCTCAATCTTCTAAATTCCAGTGAGTGTAAGCCTAGTCGATCCAGTCTTTCTTCATATGAAAGTCCCAGGAATCAATCTGGTGAACCTTCTCTGTACTTCCTCTATGGCAAGAATGTCTTTCCTCAGATTAGGGGACCAAAACTGCACACAATATTCTAGGTGCGGTCTCACCAAGGCTTTGTACAACTGCAGTAGAATCTCCCTGCTCCTGTACTCAAATCCTTTTGCTATGAATACCAACATACCATTTGCCTTTTTCACCACCTGCTGTACCTGCATGCCCACCTTCAAAGACTAGTGTACAATGACACCCAGGATTTGTTGCACCTCCCCTTTTCCTAATCGGCCACCGTTCAGATAATCTATTTTCCTGTTCTTGCAACCAAAGTGAATAACCTCACATTTGTCCACATTAAATTGCATCTGCCATGAATTTGCCCAATCACCTAAACTATCCAAGTCACCCTGCATCCTGTTAGCATCCTCCTCACAGCTAACACCACCGCCCAGCTTCGTGTCATCTGCAAACTTGGAGATGCTGCATTTAATTCCTTCGTCTAAATCATTAATATATATTGTAAACAACTGGGGTCCTAGCACTGAGCCTTGCGGTACCCCACTAGTCACTGCCTGCCATTCTGAAAAGGTCCCGTTTACTCCCACTCTTTGCTTCTTGCCTGCCAACCAATTCTCTATCCACATCAATACCATACCCCCAATACCGTGTGCTTTAAGTTTGCACACTAATCTCCTGTGTGGAACCTTGTCAAAAGCCTTTTGAAAATCTAAATATACCACATCCACTGGCTCTCCCCTATCCACTCTACTTAGTTACATCTTCAAAAAATTCTATAAGATTCGTCGGACATGATTTTCCTTTCACAAATCCATGCTGACTTTGTCCGATGATTTCACCTCTTTCCAAATGTGCTGTTATCACATTGATAACTGACTCTAGCATTTTCCCCACCACCGATGTCAGACTCACCGGTCTATAATTCCCCGGTTTTTCTCTCCCTCCTTTTTTAAAAAGTGGGGTTACATTAGCCACCCTCCAATCCTCAGGAACTAATCCAGAATCTAAGGAGTTTTGAAAAATTATCACTAATGCATCCACTATTTCTTGGGCTACTTCCTTAAGCACTCTGGGATGCAGACCATCTGGCCCTGGAGATTTATCTGCTTTTAATCCCTTCAATTTACCTAACACCACTTCCCTACTAACATGTATTTCTCTTAGTTCCTCCATCTCACTAGACCCTCGGTCCCTTACTATTTCCGGAAGATTATTTATGTCCTCCTTAGTGAAGACAGAACCAAAGTAGTTATTCAGTTGGTCTGCCATGTCTTTGTTCCCTATGATCAATTCACCTGTTTCTGACTGTAAGGGACCTACATTTGTCTTGACCAATCTTTTTCTTTTCGCATATCTATAAAAGCTTTTACAGTCAGTTTTTATGTTCCCTGCCAGCTTTCTCTCATCTTTTTTCCTTTTCCTAATTAAGCCCTTTGCCCTCCTCTGCTGGTCTTTGAATTTCTCCCAGTCCTCAGGTGTGCCGCTTTTTTTTGTTGCTAATTTATATGTTTCTTCTTTGGACTTGATACTATCCCTAATTTCCCTTGTCAGCCACAGGTGCACTACCTTCCCTGGTTTATTATTTTTGCCAAACTGGGATGAACAATTGTTGCAGTTCATCCATGCGATCTTTAAATGCTTGCCATTTGCATATCCACCATCAACCCTTTAAGTATCAGTTGCCAGTCTATCTTAGCTAATTCACGTCTCATACCTTCAAAGTTACCCTTCTTTAAGTTCAGAACCTTTGTTTCTGAATTAACTATGTCACTCTCCATCTTAATGAAGAATTCCACCATATTATGGTCACTCTTACCCAAGGGGCCTCGCACGACAAGATTGCTAACTAACCCTTCCTCATTGCTCGATACCCAATCTAGAATGGCCTACTCTCTAGTTGGTTCCTTGACATGTTGGTTCAGAAAACCATCCCGCATACATTCCAAGAAATTCTCTTTCTCAGCACCTTTACCAATTTGGTTCACCCAATCTATATGTAGATTGAAGTCACCCATCATAACTACTGTTCCTTTATTGCATGCATTTCTAATTTCCCGTTTAATGCCATCCCCAACCTCACTACTACTGTTAGGTGGCCTGTACACAACTCCCACCAGTGTTTTCTGCCCCTTAGTGTTATGCAGCTCTACCCATATTGATTCCACATCCTCCAGGCTAATGTCCTTCCTTTCTATTGCATTAATCTCCTCTCTAACCAGCAATGCTACCCCACCGCCTTTTCTTTCCTGTCTATCCCTCCTGAATATTGAATATCCCTGGATGTTGAGCTCCCATCCTTGGTCACCCTAGAGCCATGTCTCTGTGATCCCAACTATATCATATTCATTAATAACTATCTGCACATTCAATTCATCCACCTTGTTACGAATGCTCCTCGCATTGACACACAAAGCCTTCAGGCTTGTTTTTACAACACTCTTAGCCCCTATACAATTATGTTGAAAAATGCCTGCCTGCCACTTTTACTTTTCACCTTACTACTTTTTGCTTCTACCCTCATCTTACACCCCTCTGTTTCTCTGCACTTGTTCCCATCCCCCTGCCACATTAGTTTAAAGCCTCCTGAACAGCAGTTGCAAACGCTCCCTCTAATTACACAGGTTATTCACCCTCTAGCTAAAAATTCCTCCTTGTATCTGTTCTAAAGGGATGTCCTTGTATTCTGATGTTGTGCTGTCAGGTCCCGTTCCCTCACTACTGGAGACATCCTCTCCAGATCCAGTCTTACCCAGGCCTTTCAATATTTGATAGGTTTTAGTAGATTTGCCCCCCCCCCCCTCAAAAGATAGCTGCTGAGGTCTGTGGGATCAGAAGATCCTCACAATTAGGTTTGGAGGCGTTAAACCAAGTGGGTAGATTGTTCAGATTGTGTGATCCCTCCATCATTCCCTCTGGGTCAGTATAGTGCCTTCCTGAATGCTTCTCTAATTTGTATTCACTGGTCACAGGCCAGGTAAGTTCTGTGAATCAAGGAAAGTTTTTGTTTTGGAAAGCTTTGAAAAGATCCCTTTGAGGCATTTTCTACTCCCTCTGTTCTCTCTGTGATGGTAGAGTTCTTGTAGGTAGGTCCTAATGTGCCTGATAGCTTTTCCTTGGCAAGGTTTCTTAGTTGGTTGGCTGAGTTTTGTAGGTAGTATAATCGATCATCTAAGGAAGGAATGTTCAGGGTAGCGGATAGAGTACTTAGTTTTGATTTTGAGGTATGGCATGATAACAGGCCTTTCTGGCCCACTGAGCCTGTGCTGCCCAGTTACACCCAAGTGATCAATTCATCTACTAACCAATGCATCTTTGGAATGTGGGAAGAAGCTGGAGCACCCAGAGAAAACCCACTAGTCATGGGAAGAATGTACACTCCTTACAGATGGTGGTGAGAATCGAACCCTAATTGTTGCTGGTGCTGTAATAGCATTATTCTAACTGCTATGTTACAATGCCACCCCAAATTAATCCATCAAAAAAGAAAATTCTCAACCTATAACATAGTTTGTTGCTCCATTTCCTTTTCGACCTTCATCTTGTGTGTTGCTCCAAATTCCAACCTCTGCAGAATCTTGTATTTATGTACAAGATGATCAGTGACCTAGCAGTGCCAATGAACGTCAAGGGTTGATGCTGAAACTCTTGCTGGCAGTGACCATTCCTTGCTAAGTATGCAATGCATGTTAATTGTTCTCTATTATCCTGTATGATGTTTGAGACTTGCTGTTTGCAGGCATAGTCTATCTTTTGGGAAATTGAGCTTGTCTCTTTGAGTATGCATAGACACAGATCTTGCAAATTTCATTTTAAAAAAAGCATGTGGCTAAAAGGGGCTACCATTGAGCACATTTACACGGAGCACTGCCACTTGAAATCGGCATCCATCATCAAGGATACCACCCCACCCCCATCCAGGCCATGCTCTCTTCTTGCTGTTACTATCAGGCAGAGGTACAACAGTCTTGGGTCCCACACCACCTGGTTCATTTATTACCCTTCAGCCATCAGGCTCATGATTTTGTGTGGATAACTTCACTCACCATAATTTCAAACTGATCCATAACCTATAGACTCACTTTTGAGGACTACAACTTGTGTTCTCAGTATTTTTTGTTTATTAGCAATTTGTCTTTTGCACATTGGTTGCTTGTTACCTTTATGTACAGTTTTCATTAATTTTATTGTATTTCTGCATTTTCCTGTAAATGCCTGCAAGAAAATGAATCTCAAGGTGGTAAAATAGTATACTGTGAGATGTTCTTGGCAAGAAGAATTAAGGAAAATTGCAAGGCATTTTATACATTAAAAACAAGATGGTACTGCAAGAAGATGAGAACAATCAAAGATGAAGGAAGAGTTTATGCTGGGAGGCAGAGCAAGTAGGTGTGGTATTAAATAAGTTCACGTATATGTTCACCAAGGGGAAGGTTCTGGAGGACGGTTAGAGAGGAATATGGAATTCTAGGGTATCTTAATATCAAAGAGGTGGTGGTGCTGTCCCTCTTGGATATATTCCAGATTATTGAGATGGACTTCAGTGAAGCATCTGTAGGCTGCTCAGAATGTTTGAGACAGGAGCAAAATTAGGCCATTCGGTCTATTGAGTCTGCTATGCTATTCCAGCATGGCTGATTTATTATATATTTTGACCCCATTTTCCTGCCTTCTCTCCATAACCGTTGACACCCTTACTAATCCAGAACCTGTCAAACTCCACTTTAAATGTGCCCAATGACTTGGCCTCCACTGTCTGTGGCAATGAATTCCACAGATTCAATGCCCTCTGGCTAAATAAATTCCTCCTCATCTCTGTTCTAAAGGGAATAGTCTATTCTGAGGCTGTACTGTCTAGTCCCAGACTCCCTCACTATAGGAAACGTCTTCTCTATGTCCACTCGATCTATGCCTTTCAATATTCATAGGTTTCATTGAGAACATTCCTCATTCTTCCAAACTCCAGCAAGTATAGGCCTAGTCTTCAAACACTCCTCATGCATTAACCCTTACATTCTCGAAATCACTAAGGGGAAGGTTGTGGAGGACAGAGGAATATGTCCTCTGTCACTCCGAGGGTAGTGGGGCTGTGGACTTTACTGCCCCAGAGAGCTGTGGAAGCTACTACACTCAATAAATTCAAAACGGAGATAGACATTTTCCTGGATAAAAATGGCATTAGGGGATACGGTGAGCGAGCAGGTAAGTGGACATGAGGCTAGGTTTAGATCAGCCATGTGATCTCCTGGACCAGTTTTCGATAGCCTGGATGGGTCGGAGAGGAATTTTCCAGATTTTTTCTCCTCAATTGGCAACTCTGTTTTTTTTCCCGCGGGTGATCACATAGGTTTGGGCGGGATGAATAATAAAATAAAATGGGCGGCATGGTGCCCTGTTGCTTGGCACTGTTGCCTTGTGGGATTCGGTGAAAACTAGAGTTAAGATTGGATCAGCCATGATCTTGTTGAATGGCGGAGCAGGCTTGAGGGGCCGATTGGCCTACTCCTGCTCCTATCTCTTGTGTTCTTATGTTGACGAAGGCCTTTGTGTTTTCTTTCTCTGACAGCAGAAAGACCTTAGAGTAATTATTGTTCATTCCTGTCTGGTTTATCTCTGGAATCAATTGATCCTTTCACACTCTCCTGATAACTCTGCTTGGATGAAGCAGGATGGCACGGTAGCAGAGCGGTTAGCACAAAGCTTTACTGTACCAACAACCTGGTTCAATCCTGCTGCTGCCTGTAAGGAGTTTGTCCATTCTCCCTATGGTCACATGGATTTCCTCCCACAGTCCAAAGACATTTTAGTTGGTAGGTTAATTAGCCATTGTAAACTGTCCTGTGATTAGGCTAGGTTTAAATTGGGGGAATTGCAGGGCGGCACAGATCAAAGGGCTGGAAGGACCTATTCCAAGCTGTATCTCAATAACTACATCTTTTTTAAAAAAAAAGAATATCAAGTGGCAGTACTGACCCATTTAAGATTTAAAAATTAGCTTTATTTGTCAAATCTACATTGAAGCATACAGTGAAATGTGTCATTCTGCATCAACAACCAGCACAGTCTGAGGATTGTGCCGGGGGGGGGGGGGGGGGGGGGGTGTCAGCTTGCAGGTGTTGCCATGCTTCCAGGCAATCATAGCATAAAGGATCAACTTTATTTGCCTTATAATGTTCCTGTGTTTGGAAATTGCTGTGGAGTGTTGGGCAGGGTGCAACATGCAACAGAAAGCAACAACATTCAACAAATATGAAAACTAAATAATTATATGAAAATAAAATTAGAGGTTAAAGTACAGATGTGGAATAAAATGTGCTTAAATACACAAATGCCTACAAATTGCTAACTCTAACCCATACATCTTTGGAATGTGGGAGGAAGCCAGGACACCTGGAGGAAACTCACATGGTCATGGGGAGAATGTACAAATTCCTTATAGACAGTGGCAGGAATTAAACTTCGTTCTTACAGCTGCTGCTGTGAAGCATTATGCCAACCATTACAAGCAGATTTAAAACATCCAAAAGCAAGAGTTCCCAAGTGTTGATGGGGATTATTTTTCTTGGAATGACTGATACACATTTTGACATTACTGTTTGGAGACTTGCTGTGGACACTGATTGTTGTCCTATATTACAATAGTGTCTGCATTTCAGAAAAGGACACCATTGGCTTTAAGTCTAGAGGTTGAGTAAATTGCTTCCCAGTGCATGTTGATTTACCTCTTTCTTCCCTTTTTCACCTTATCAACCCCAGAGCCATTCCATTCGGTGTTCCTCAATTAACGATTCTCCTGTTCCACAAAATAGGGCTGCCTGCTGCAATTGAAAATGTTTTTGTCATTGATGTGTCTCATTGCTAAATCAAAATAGTAACACAGTAAGATAATTGTGTTTTGAGGATGGGTTGAGCGAGCTAGGGCTTTTTCTCTTTGAAGTGATGGAGGACAAGAGGTGACTTGATAGAAGTGTCCAAGATGATAGTAGGTATAGATCAAATGAACAGCCAGAGACACCCCCCTCCCCCCCAGGGTGGACATGGTAAATATGAAGGGGCATAATTTTAAGGTGATTGGAGGAAAGTATAGGGGGAGTCAGAGGTGGTGGTGAAGGCAGATACATTAGAGGCTTTTAAGGAATTTAGATAGCACGTAGATAAAAATCGGAGGGCTGTGGATTGAATTGACTATTTCTTTACATCCTTCAGATGAGTAAAAATGTTTATGTCTCCATCTAAATATGCAGTCATAGGATTTTATAATAGATAATAGAACAGTCAATTTAACATAGAAATACACTCAAATCAGTGTGAGTTAATCAGTCTGATGGCCCGGTGGGGCCTGGAACCTGTTGGCCCTGGCTTGGCTTTTATGCTGCTGTAGGAGGGAAGGGTTAGATTGGCCTGTACTGTGTTATATTGTTCTGTGTTCTATATAATTATATCAGTGACTTGGTTTTTAAGGTTGCTCAAGAATATTAGTAGCCAATGGCTGTTGCTCTTGTGTGGGTACAGGATGGAAGCATGGTGAGTTTTAATTCCTGTTGTAAGTTTAGCAGTGAAGCATTACCCTGGAGGGCGAATTGGCAGATCTGAAGTTTCTCTTTGTGCATCTTCCAGCTGAGGTTGAAGTGGCAGAGAAGAAAAGAGCAGCAAAAAAAAAGATACCGGAGGAAATTCTAGCATATTGGGCAACATCTGTGGAGGGAAGTGGGTAGTTGATGTTTCTGGTCAAGAGCCTTCATCTGGACTGGAAGATGGAGAGGAGGTGAAGCAGGAACTAGAAAGGTGGATTCAGGCAGAGGAGGAGGGAGTGGGAATAGTGACAGAGGCTGGGAGGTGATCGGTAGATGTGACCAAGGGCTGCTGATGGAGGGTTGTGGGGTGGATAGTGTGGAGGGCTGTCAGAGTTACAGCAGGACATTGATAGGATGCAAAACTGGGCTGAGAAGTGGCCAATGGAGTTCAACCAGATAAGTGTGAGGTGGTTCATTTTGGTAGGTCAAATATGACAGAATATAATATTAATGATAAGACTCTTGGCAGTATGGAGGATTAGAGGGATCTTGGGGTTTGTGTCCATGGGACACTCAAAGCTGCTGCACAGGTTGACTCTGATTAAGAAAGCATACTGTGCATTGGCCTTCCATCAATCGTGGGATTGAGTTTAGGAGCCGAGAGGTCATATTGCGACTGTATAGGACGTTGGTTAGACCCCACTTGTAGTACTGTACCCAGTTCTGGTCACCTCACTACAGGAAGGATGTGGAAGCCATAGAAAGGGTGCAGAGGAGATTTACAAGGATGTTGCCTGGATTGGGAAGCATGCCTTATGAGATTAGGTTGAGTGAACTTGGTCTTTTTTCCTTGGAGCGACAGAGGGTGAGAGGTGACCTGATAGAGGTGTACAAGATAATGAGATTCATTGATCATGTGGATAGTCAGAAGCTTTTTCCCAGGGCTGAAATGACTAGCACGAGAGGACACAATTTTAAGGTGCCTGGAAGTAGGTACAGAGGAGATACGCAGAGAGTGGTGAGTGCGTGGAATGGGCTGCTGGCAATGGTGGTGGAAGCGGATACGATGGGGTCTTTTAAGAGACTCCTGGACAAGTATATGGAGCTCAGAAAAATAGAGGGCTATGGGTAACCCTAGGTAATTTCTCAGGTAAGGATATGTTTAGCACAGCCTTTTTTGGTTTTCTATGTTTCTATGATGAAAGTGGATGGGAGAGAAAGATGGAACATGGAATTCAGAGAGACCATAAGACAAAGGAGCAGAATTAGGTTGTTTAGCCCATCAAGTCTGCTCCTCCATTCCATCTTGAATGATTTATCTCTAACCCCATTCTCGTATCTTACTCCTGTAATCCTTGATGCCTTTAATCAAGGACTCATTATCCGCTGTTTCGAATATATCCAATGATTTGGTTTCCACAGCCATCCAGGAGTAGGGCCTGTGGCTTAATTTGACTCAACACGGGAAACCTCACCCAGCCATGACACAGTATTGTCAGGTTGATGACTCTTTCTCGATTCTGTGGTTTGTGGTGCATCATGGCTGTTTGTAATTGGTGGAGTGATTTGTCTGGTTAAATCTGATAGCAAACGAGACTGCTCCACTCTAAATTGTAGAGGGGTCCTAGTGGGGGTATGTGGGTGATGGGACGATGAAGTGGGTGGGGGGGTGTGGGGGAAGGAAACAGGATAATGGTGACTAGGGTGGGTGTAGGAGGAACTGGGCAGGTTAGAAGGAGAGAGAAGGGAGGGTAGGAGCAGGTCACCTGAAACTTTGAAATGTCCTGGATTCTTTCTGGGAGCATTCATGGCTGATTCAGGTTGGAATTAAAGATTTCCACTACACTTCTCATGCTTTGGTGTATTTTAGGGTCAGTGAAGCTCCCTTTGCAGTAAATGTTGCTGTTATAATTTAGGATTTGCAGTCATTTCCCACAAATTAAAATGAGTTTTATTTGTCGCATGTTTATTGAAACATAAGACCATAAGACAAAGGAGCAGAAGTTGGCCATTTGGCCCATCGAGTCTGCTCTGCCATTTCATCATGAGCTGATCCAATCTGCCCTTTAGTCCCATTCCCCTGCCTTCTCATCATAACCTTTGATGCCCTGACTACTCAGATACCTATCAATCTCTGCCTTAAATACACCCAATGACAGCCTCCACTGCCGCTCATGGCAACAAATTCCATAGATTCACCACCCTCTGGCTAAAATTTTTTTTTTCGCATCTCTGTTCTGAATGGGCGCCCTGCAATCCTCAACATGTCCTCACATACTAGACCCATCACCATGGGAAACAACTTTGTACATCCACTTTGTCAATGCCTTTCAACATTCGAAATGTTTCTGAGGTCCCCCTCATTCTTCTAAACTCCAAGGAGTACAGTCCAAGAGCGGTCAAATGTTCCTCATGTTAACCCTCTCTTTCCCGGAATCATTTTAGTGAATCTTCTCTGAACCTTCTCCAATGTCAGCACATCCTTTCCTAAATAAGGAGCCCAAAACTGCACACAGTATTCCAAGTGAGGTCTTATCAGTGCCTTTTAGAGCCTCAACATCACATCCCTGCTCCTATACTCTATTCCTCTAGAAATGAGTGCTAACATTGCATTTGCCTTCACCACTGACTCAACCTAGAGGTTAACCTTAAGGGTATCCTGCATGAGGACTCCCAAGTCCCGTTGCATCTCAGAAGTTTGAATTCTCTACCCATTTAAATAATAGTCTGGTCGTTTATTTCTTCTACCAAAGTGCATGACCATACACTTCCCGACATTGTAATTCATTTTCCACTTCTTTGCCCATTCCCTCAATCTATCCAAGTCTCTCTGCAGACTCTGTTTCCTCAGCACTACCGGCCCCTCCACCTATCTTTGTATCATCAAACTTAGCCATAATGCCATTTATCTATTCCATAATCCAAATTGTTGATACACAACATAAAAAGAAGCGGCCCCAACACGGACCCCTGTGGAACACCACTGGTAACCAGCAGACAACCAGAATGGGATCCCTTTATTCCCACTCTGTTTCCTGCCAATCATCCAACGCTCAATCCACGTGTGTAACTTTCCCGTAATTCCATGGGCTCTTATCTTGTTTAGCAACCTCATGTGTGGCACTTTGTCAAAGGCCTTCTGAAAATCCAAATACACAACATCCACTGCATCTCCCTTGTCTACTTGTAATTTCCTCAAAAAATTGCACTAGGTTTGTCAGGCAGGATTTTCCTTTAAGGAAACCATGCTGAGTTCTGCCTATCTTGTCATATTTCTCCAGGTACTCCATAACCTCATCCTTGACAATCGACTCCAACAACTTCCCAACCACCGATGTCAAGCTAACAGGTCTATAATTTCCTTTTTGCTTCCTTGCCCCCTTCTTAAATAGCGGAGTGACATTTGCAATCTTCCAGTCCTCCGGAACCAGGCCAGAATCTTTCGACTTTTGAAAGATCATTGCTAATGCCTCCGCAATCTCCACTGCTGCTTCCTTCAGAACACGAGGGTGCATTCCATCTGGTCCAGGAGATTTATCTACCCTTAGACTATTCAGCTTCCTGACCACTTTCTCTGTCGTATTTGTGACTGCGCATATTTCTCTTCCCTGACACCCTTGAATGTCCAGTATTTTGCTGATGTCTTCCTCAGTGAAAACTGATGCAAAATACTCGTTCAGTTCTCCCGCCATCTCCTTATCTCCCATTACAATTTCTCCAGCATCATTTTCTATCGGTCCTATATCTACTCTCACCTGTCGTTTACTCTTTATATACTTGAAGTATATAAGTGAAATGCATCGTTTGCATCAAATCAGGATTATTCTGAGCATCGCTACGCTTTCATTGTCAACATAGCATGCCCATAAACTCGTGGACCCTAACTGGTATGTTTTGGAATGTTGGAGGAAATCTACACATTCATAGGATGAATGTACAAACTCCTCACAGACAGTGGCGGGAATTGAACTCCGATCTTCCAGTCAGCACCGTAAAGTATTATGCTAACCCCTACACTACTAAGTTGCAGTAGAGTCTTGAAATTAACATTGATCAATGTGGGCTAGGGTAGTTGGTGAGATTTCTTGCTTGAAAATGGGATCTTTTGTAATTGAGCAGCAGAGCATTAGCTCAATATCTCAATGGAGAAGTGGCAGTGACATTAATATTCCAGAAGCTGGCTTCTGTTGCAGTCTCCGGAGTAACCCATAATTTTTTTTGACTTGACCTGACAGTGCTGCTAAGGCATAATTAACACTAGTGACAGCTTAGTTACTATAGGCCTCAAGTGTCCCTGGACTAGACATAATTGACATCATTTCATTCATTTTCCATTGACTCTTACAGTAGTTTGGGAGCTTAAGATTGTGATAAAATATATATTAAAAAAGAAAAGCAGATGAGTGTTATGTCTAATTGCAACACTTTTCTTTGCCTTTTGTGCTCTTTTACTCTTTGCGCACTTCTGATGAAGGGTCTCAGCCTGAAACATCAACTAGTATTCCCTCCCATAAATGCTGCTTGATCTACTGAGTTCCTCCAGCAAAATGGATGGTTTGTCATCTTGAAGAATGATTAATCACATGGCAAATACTTTGAAAACCAAGTTTCTTGCATCCAACATGAGCATTGGTTGAGTGATGCAAAGTAGGGACTTTTCCTTCAGGCCTTCATGATATCTTGGACCTCGGGATTACCTTTTGGCCAAAGTGTGTTACACACACATTGAGATTGTCAACACTAGACCCTGCCAATACTTTTATCTCCATGCTGTTGTTTGATGAACTATAGGTGATATAATTAGAACAGAATATAGTTCCTTTTAATAGACTGGCTGGATCCTTTTAATAGAGCCCCGTTTTGTAGTCCAACCACACTGTCTACAATGTGGCTTTCTACACCAGAGAGAGAGAGCGACGCACACGAAGCCTCTCTCTCATACTTCAGTCTGTTCAGTCCATGATGCTATGATTAAAAATTATATTGATTTGTCACAAGTGCCCACAGCTCACTAATCCTAACCTGTATGTTTCTGGGATGTGGATGGAAACTGCAGTACTCGGAGGAAACATACACAGCCACTGGGAGAATGTACAAACTCCTTACAGACAGCAGTGGAGTTAAGCCCAGATGACTGCCATCATAATGGCCTTACGGTAAAGTGTTGTATTAATTACTACACCATTATGTTTCAATGTCCAGTTACTGTATGGCCCAGAACGAAACTGAATTCATAAAGTGCCTCAGATCCCAAAGCAATTTACAGGCCTTTGAAGCTTAGTGATGGAAACATAGCAAACCTACAGCACAATACAGTTGGCCCTCCTTATCCGCGGGTTCCACATGCGCAGATTCAACCAGCTGCGGATCTGGAAAACCTGGAAGTTCTCTCTCCATCACTCGCTGTTTGAGCATTGTTCGCCTCGCGTCTCGTTCGGTTGCTACCTTGTTTCTGTGAAAAATGGTTCCTAAAAAGCAATTAAGTGGTCAAAGCAATTCCTCAAAGGCTAAGAGAGAATGTAAAGTGCTAACTCTCGCCAAGAAAGTAGAAAACTTGGATCTTTTGAAAAGTGGCATGTCGCTTGCTGAAGTGGTCCCCAGCCTTCAACCTCCACAGATCCTGACTTTAGTATTATTGAACCTCTTCCAAAGCCTCCTTATTCCCTAAACAATACAGTATAACAACTGCTTACATAGCATTTCCATTGTATTAGGTATTATAAGTACTGTAATCTAGAGATGATTAAAAGTATTACTCTTTGTTTGAGCATTGTTTGCCGTGTTTGCTACTTGTGTTGTGAGCGAGAGGAAGGAGTTTAAAGCTAGTAAGGGATGGCTGGCTAGCTATGTAAAGTGCTACAGCCTCAGAACTTAAAGATCATGGGAGAATTGGGATCGGCAGATGCCGAGGCGGCATCAGCGTTCCCAAGAGCTAAGATGGTTGCGCCTGTACTGAACATGTACAGACTTTTTTCTTGTCATTATTCCCTAAACAATACAGTATAACAATTTACATAGCATTTACATTGTATTAGGCATTATAAGTAATCTAGAGATGATTTAAAGTATACTGGAGGATGTGCATAGTTTATATGCAAATACTACGCCATTTTATTTAAGGGATTTGAGCATCCGCGTTGTTTGGTATCTGCGGGAGGAGTCCCAGGACCAATTCCCCGCCAATAAGGAGGACCGAGTGTACAGATCCTTTGACCCACAATGCTGTGCCAAACATGTACTTCAGAAATTACCTAGCTTTACTTATAGCCCTCTATTTTTCTAAACTCCATGTACCTATTCAGGAGCCTCTTAAAAGACCCTATTGTATCTGCCTCCACCACAGTCGCTGGCAGCCTATTCCATGCACTCACCACTCTCTGCATTTAAAAAAAAAACTTACCCCTGACATCCTCTCTGTACCTACTTCCAAGCACCTTAAAACTGTGCTCTCCCATGTTAGCCATTTCAGCCCTGGGGGGGGGGGGGGTGGGGGGAAGCCTCTGACTATTCACACGATCAATGCCT
Organism: Hemitrygon akajei; assembly: GCF_048418815.1. NCBI lineage: Eukaryota > Metazoa > Chordata > Chondrichthyes > Myliobatiformes > Dasyatidae > Hemitrygon > Hemitrygon akajei. The sequence continues at coordinate 28,969,729 of NC_133126.1, read as the reverse complement.
CTTATACACCTCTATCAGGTCACCTCTCATTCTCCATCGATCCAAGGAGAAAAGGCCAAGTTCACTCAACATATTCACATAAGGCATGCTCCCCAATCCAGGCAACATCTTTGTAAATCTCCTTTGCACCCTTTCTATAATTTCCACATTCTTCCTGCAGTGAGGTGACTAGAACTGAGCACAGTACTCCAAGTGGGGTTTAACCAGGGTTCAATACAGCTGTAACATTACCTCTTTGTTCTTGAACTCAATCCCACAGTTGATGAAGGCCAGTGCACCATATGCTGCCTTAACCACAGAGTCAACCTGCGCTGTAGCTTTGAGCGTCCTATGGAGTGAGACCCCAAGATCCCTCTAATCCTTCACACTGCCAAGGGTCTTACCATTAACACTATATTCTGCCATCATATTTGACCTACAAAAATGAACCACCTCACACTTATCTGGGTTGGACTCCATCTGCTACTTCTCAGACCAGTTTCGCATCCTGTCAATGTCCCACTGTAACCTCTGACAGCCCTCCACACTATCCACAACACCACCTTTGTGTCATCAGCAAATTTACTAAGCCATCCCTCCACTTCTTCATCCAGGTCATTTACAAAATTCATGAAGAGAAGAGGTCCCAGAACAGATGCCTGAGGCACACCACTTGTCACCTAACTCCATGCAGAATATGACCCGTTTACAACCACTCTTTGCCTTCTGTGGGCAAGCCAGTTCTGGATCCATAAAGCAAGATCCCCTTGGATCCCATGCTTCCTTACTTTCTCAATAAGCCTTGTATGAGGTACCTTCTCAAATGCCTTGCTGAAATCCATATACACTACATCTACTGCTCTTCCTTCATCAATGTGTTTAGTCACATCCTCAAAAAATTCAATCCGGCTTAGTAAGGCATAACCTGCCTTTGACAAAGCCATGCTGACTACTCCTAATCATATTATACCTCTCCAAATATTCATAAACCCTGCCTCTCAGGATCTTCTCCATCAGCTTACCAACTATTGAAGTAAGACTTGCTGGTCTATAATTTCCTGGCTTATCTCTACTCCTTTTCTTGAATAAAGGAACAACATCCGCAACCCTCCAATCCTCTGGAACCTCTCCCATCCCCATTTATGTTGCAAAGATCATTGCCAGATGCTCAGCAATCTCCTCCCTCACCTCTCTCGGTAGCCTGGGGTATATTTTGTCCAGTCCCGGTGACTTTTCCAACTTGATGCTTTTCAAGAGCTCCAGCGCATCCTCTTTCTTAATGTCTATATGCTCAAGCTTTTCAATCCGCTGTAAGTCATCCTTAAGATTGACCTAAGAAATTTGGCTTTCAGCAGTATACAGAGAGATCCACATTTCTTGCAAAAATAATGCTGTGGGATTGTTTGCATTCCTGTAGGGAAAATGAGGTCCTAATTTAACATCTCCTCTGAAAGGCGTAAATTCCCAACAGCTTTATTACAAAAGTGCACATTCAAAGTGTTCTATAAACATGGGATTCTGCAGATGCTGGAACTTTTGTGCAACATGCACAAAAGGCTGGAAATGCTCAGTAGGTCAGACAGCATCTGTGGAGAGGAATAAACAGTTGACATTTCGGGATGAAGGATCTGTCGAGATGCTGCCTGACCTGTGGAGTTCCTCCAGCATGTTGTTTGTTCCTCTCTCCATAGAGTTTATCCAAATGGAGTTCTTGCAACAAAGTTAGTCTCAGTCATTGGCTTGGAAATAGTTGAGGGAAGAGGAAAAAGGAAGATCTCTGTGTGGTGGGCACTGGAGAGGAAGCAAAAGCAGTTACAAAGGGTTGAAGGTCTGTTTGTGAGGGGTTGGGAAAGGGGTTGTTTTACTTTTGCTTTTATGGTTCCTTGTTCCGCTGAACGTTGTGGGTATGCTGTGTTGGCACCAGAATGTATGATGTCTCTTGCTGTCTACTCCAGCACATCATTGGGTTAATAGATTGAGAGATTAGATTGGCTTTGTCACATGTACAGTGAAATGCATCATTTGTGAAAAATCATATTTGTGAGAACTGCTGGGCATGCTATGTTACTATGCCTCTGGCACCAACCCTGTGTCTTTGGGATGTGGAAAGAAATTGGAGCACCTGGAGGAAACCTATGTGACCATGGGAGAACATACGCATTCCATACAGACAGCAGGAATTGAATCCCAATTTTACAGCTGGTGCTATAAAATGTTGCTTTAGCCACTATTTTGCCATGTGAGGTTGTGCTGATTTTAACATAAATTATGCATTTCACTTTCGATGAAAATGCAATAAAAGGAAATGGAAAATTATTTTTTACCACTGGCTCTCACCACCCTCTGAAAAAATTCTCCTTCGTGTTCCCCTTAAACATTTCACCTTTCACCTTTAACCCATGACCTCTAATTTCACCCAACCTCAGTGGAAAAACCTGCTTACATTTACCCTATCTATACCCCTCATAGTTTTGTATACCTCTATCAAATCTCCCCTCATTCTCTTACACTCTAGGAAATAAAGTCTTGATCTTTTCGACCTTCTCTTAACTCTTGGTAAAATCCTTGCGAATCTTCTCTCTCTACTTCTTTAAACTTATTTGTTTTTCCTGTAGGTTGGTGACCTGAACTGCACGGCATACTCGAAATTAGGCCTCACCAGCGTCTATACAATCATCATAATACCCCAACTGATGTACTGAATAATGCCCCACGAAAGCACGCTGAGTATCCTGATCAATTCTTGCCTCTCCAAGTGCAGATTAATTTTGTCCCTTACAGTTTTACCAAAAATTTCACTTGTGTTTGACCCACTGGCCTGTAATTATCTTATCCTTTCTGCCCTTGAGTAAAGATCCCATATTTGTTGCCCTCCAGTCATCGGGTACCTCACCTGTAGCTAGAGCAGATTTGAGCATTTCTGCAAGAGCTTCAACGTTCTCCTTTTGAATCCTGACTTATTTGCCTTTTTGTGTTTAAAGGTTGATGTATCCTAATCTGATCGGTAATGCGTGGAGGACAGAAAGTGTGTTCTCTATTAATAAATGTAAAGTGGGGCCAAAAGATGTATTTAAAGCCCAGTTTCTAAGTGTGGATTCAAACAGCTTAAGCTAAAAGCCCACCCCTCGATCTTTCATTGCGTGCTTGTGTGGTGCAGCTGTTGTGTTTCCATCCAAGATGATAGGCTGCCAGTTTTTGCTCCAAGCTGATCTAAATTTGAACCTTGTGTTCAGAATAACCTGTTGAAAGGTCCAAAACCAGAATGTCTTGTGGAGCCTCCTTTCACATTTCATGCAGCTGAGATGATGGAAGTCACTAGGAGGGGTTTTCTCCTTTCCAGATTTACAATGTTCTTGTGTATCTTAAATAGAACTGCAGAGCATGGAGTTACATGGTATAATCAGGCCATTCAGACCAACAAATCTATCCTGGTTCTTGTGCTTCACACAAGTCACCTTCTGCATCTCCTGGTACAGTGTTAAAAGCCTTACTTTCCTCTCCTCCCCCTCTGCCCCGTACCCTCTTACTTTCTTGACCAGCTCGTGCTACCCCTCCCCCCACAGCCCTTAGCTGATTTGATTTTCTCTTTACTTAGTTGTAGAGATCTGCAGCAGAGAAACTGGCCCTTCTAGTCCATGCTGAACTGTTCTGCCCAGCCTAGACCAGCCCCCTGCACCCCCATCCATCCATGTACTTACCCAAATTTCTCATGTGTTGAAGTCAAACCCGTGAGAAATGGCACCTTCTGTCTCTGAGCATGAATTAAGATGATCATCATGAAATGAAAAGTGGTCTGATGGAAGAATTCCACTATACCAGTACTGACAGTTGGATTTATTTTGTCAGCAATAACCTATGGAGGATAAAAACTTTAATTCTTTGGGCAGTCTGTTGTAGTCAATGTGATGGGGGGTGGGGTTTGGACATGGGCACTACCAATGTTTACAGCACCAACAATCAGGGTTTAGAACATAGAATATACAGCACAGACCCTTTGACTCACCATGTTGTGCTGAACATTTATCTAAGATCAATCTAGCCCTTTCCTCCCACATAGCCCTCCACATTTTTTATCCATGTGCCTAAGAGTTTTTTAAATGTCCCTAATGTATCTGTCTCTACCACACTGCTGGCAGTGCATTTCACAGACCTACCACTTTTTAAAAATAAAATGAACAAAGAAATAATAAATTTACTAGATTTCTCTCTCTTGCCCCCCCCAATACTTTCCTCCAATCACCCTGTATATGGCCCCCTCATGTTAGCTATTTTTGCTTTTGGGGGTGGGGGTGGAATGTCTCCAGCTGTCCACTCCACCTTTGCCTCTTATCATCTACACCTCTATCAAGTTGCCTCTCATTCTCCACTCCAGAGAGAAAAGCCTGAGCTCACTCAACTTATCCTAATTTCTGTCAGTGTGATAGGGAATTTTTTGTATGTTCTCCCTGTGACTGCATGGTTTTCCTCCAGGTACTCCGGTTTCCTCCCACATTTCAAAGTCGTATAGGTTAAGATTAGTGAGTTGCTGGCACCAGAAGCATGGTGACTCTTGTAGGTTATACCCAGCACAATCCTCAGACTTGGTCGTTAACGATAACGCTGCATTTCACTGTTTTGATGTACATGTGATAAGTAAAGCTAATCGTTAATCTTAATGGTGTTGGATCCCTTCCAGCCATCAATAATAGTAGTTTGTGCTGAGTAGTCTTTGATTCTCCATTTCACTATTACTTACTATTTTCCTTCTCTTCTCTCATTGCAGTGAAATCATGTCTGGATCATGTTGCACAATCTTAGTGTTTTTTATTTACTGCACAGAAGCAGGCTCTTTAGATCAGCCTAAATAGATGTTTCTGTCATGTGAATCTCCTTCAAAGTTCAAAATAAATTTGTTATCAATGTACATGTGTCACCATATTATAACCCTGAGATTCATTTACTTGTGGACATTCACAGTAAATACAAGAAACAAAGGAATCAATGAATGACCGCACCCAGCAGGAGGGACAAATAACCAATGCGCAAAAGACAACGAACTGTGCAAATACAAAAGGGAAAAAATAATATTAATAATAAATAAGTGGTAAATATCGAGAATATGAGATGAAGAGTCGTTGAAAGTGAGTCCATGTTCCCTCCACTCATCAACACTTGAATATATCTTTCTCTATGACGGGCAGGCTCGATGAGCCGAATGGTTTGTTCCTGCTCCTGTCTTAATAGTCTTATTCTGAAAGCACAGCCCCCAAATCTAGTTATCTCCATAAGTGGAAATATCATCTCAGCATCAACTGAATAAACCTTCTGTAAACTGCCTTTTAATGCTGGTAAATCCCTCCTTAAGTAGACAAAAGCTGCACACAGTGCTTCAGGTGAGGTCTTGTCAATACCCTGTACAGTTGTTGCTAGACTTTTTATTATACTGCATCTCTTTGACAATAAAGGCCAGCATTCCATTAGCCTATTTAATTATTTGCTCTACCTGTACATGCAGGCAAACTGTGTATGAAGGCATCCAGATCTCTGTACAGCAGTGTGCTACATATAACATGGCAGTATTGCTCAGGATTTGGCCCTTCAGCACACATGTCTGTAATAGCCATGATGTCAAATTAAATTAATACCATTGAATTGTTCATGGTCTAAATCACTCCACTCACTGCATGTTCATGTCCCTATATAAATGTTGCTTAAATGCCACTATTATAAATTAGCTTTATTTGTCACATGGACATTGAAATATACAGAAAAATGTGTCATTTATGTCAGATCAAATTAGTTAGGTTTGTGCTGGGGCAGCCCGCAAGTGTTGTCGCATTTCCGGCGCCATCGTAACATACCCATAACTTGCTAACCGTATGTGTTTGAATGTAGGAAGAAACCAGATCACCCAGAGGAAACCCACATGGTCACAGGGAGAACATACAATTTCCTTACAGACAGCAGTGGGAATTGAACCCTGATTGATGATTACTGGTACTGTAAAACAGTGCTACTAACCACCACACTACCTGTGTCTGTTTCTGCCACTTACCCTGTCAGCACATTCCAGGCACCCACCACTGTGTACAAAAAAAAACTTCCTTGGCCAACAACACACACAAAATGCTGGTGGAACACTCCTGACGAAGGGTCTCGGCCCAAAACGTTGACAGTGCTTCTCCTATAGATGCTGCCTGGCCTGCTGTGTTCCATCAGCATTTTGTGTGTGTTGTTTGAATTTCCAGCATCTGCAAATTTCCTCGTGTTTGCTCTTTAACTTCCCTGGCCTTCTGCTTTAAACTTTGTTCTTGCCTTGAAGTTTTGTCCTCTCATATTTTGACATTTTCCCCACATTATGCTTTATTTGTCAGATCTGCATAAAGCTGTTTAATCCATAATTCCTTTGCATTAGTAGCATGTTTGTCTGCAATTGGCTCTTTCTTCTCTAAATTCAAGATGAATTCCAGCATTGACAGGTGTAGCAATCTCCTGGTTGCAGCTTACCTACCTGAAAATCTGATTTACCATAAGATCTCAAGACATAGGAGCAGAATTAGACCAACATCTGCTTTAAGTATGCCCAATGACTTGACTTCCACAGTCATCTATAGTAATGAATTCCACTGATTTACTACCTTTGGATAAAGAAATTCCTCCTCAGCTCTCTTCTAAAGGGATGTCCCTGTATTTTGAGATTGTCCCCTGCTAGTCCTAGACTCTCACATCTACTCTATTTGGACCTTTCAGTATTTGATAGGTTTCAATGAAATTTGCCCCCCATTCTTCTAAACTCCAGTGAGCCAGTACATGAGCCAGTCCTCATCAGGAGAATTGGAGGTGGAGAGGGTCAGTGACTTTAAATTCCTTGGTGTTAAAATTTCAGAGGATCTGTCCTGGGCCCAACAAGCAAGTACAATTACTAAAAAAACACAGCAGCATCTCTACTTCCTTAGGAGTTTGTGAGGATTCAGAATGACATCTATAACTTTGACTAACTTCTACAGATATGTGGTAGAGAGTGTATTGACTGGCTGTATCACAGCCTGGCATGGAAATGCCAATGCTTTTGAACAGAAAATCGTACATAAAGTAGTAGATACAGCCCAGTCATCATGGGTAAAGCCCTCCCCACCATTGAGCACATCTACATGGAGTGTTGTCGCAGGGAAGGCGTATCCATTATCAGGGACCCCATCAGCCAGGTCATGCTTTCTTCTCACTGATGTCATCAGGGAGAAGGTACAGGGGCCTCGAGACTCTCACCACCAGGTTCAAGAACAGTTATTACCCCTCAACTATCAGGCTCTTGAACCAGACGGGATAACTTCACTTCACTTGCCGCATCACTGAACAGTTCCCACTACTTGTGGACTCACTATCAAGGATGCTTTATCTCATGTTCTCTATTTTTTGCTTATTTGTTATTAGTATTGCTGTTTTTTTCCTTTTTGTATTTGTACATTTTGTGTTTTGCACACTGTTTGTCCACCCTGTTGGTGTGGTCTTTTTATTGATTTTATTATGGTTATTGGATTTATTGAATATGCCCACAAGAAAGTTAATCTCAGGGTTGTATATGTGACATGTATGTACTTCGATAATACATTTACTATGAACTTTGAATACAAGCCCAGAGTCATCAAATGCTCTTTATGAATAACATTTTCATTCCCAGAATCATTCTTGTGGCCTCCACTGGACCCTCTCCAATGCCAGCACATCTTTCCTTGGATAAGGGGCTCAAAACTGCTCACAATACTCCCAAGTGTGGTTTGACCAACTCCTTATAAGACCTTTACATACATCTTTGCCCTTGTATGCTTGTCTTCTCAAAATGAGTGCTAACATTACATTTGCCTTCCTTATCACTGACCTGACCTGCAAATTAACCTTCAGGGAATCCTGTACATGGACTCCCAAGCCCCCTTGCACCTCTGATTTCTGAATTTTCTCCCCGTTAAGAAAATAGTCTATGCTTTTATTCTTTCTACCAAAGTGCATGACCATATGCTTCTCTACACTATTCCATCTGCCACTTCTTTGCCAATTCTCCTAATCTAGGTCCTTCTGCAGTCCTTCCTCAGCACTACCTGCCCCTGTACTTATCTTTGTATTGTCTGCAAACTTGACTACAAATCCATCAATTCTGTCAATCAAATCATTAATGTACAATGTGGAAAAGAAGCCCTCCCAACTTTGATCCTTGCAGAAAACTACTGGTCATTGGCAGGCAGCCAGCTGGAAATGGCTGTCTTTATTCCCACTCGTTTCCTACCAATCAGCCAATCTTCTATCCATGCAAGTATCTTTCCTGTTACCCTGACATTTCCTGTCTGCATTTACACCAATTTTGTGAGCATGATTATTTTGTTCCTGTAGAGTCACAAAGCACTGCACTGCAGTGCAGAGATGGGCCCTTTGGCCCATCTAGTCCATGCTCAGAGCAGAATTGAACCTGATTTGCCTACACCAAGTCATTACGTTAACCACACTGCTGCCATGCCATCCCAGTAGCTGATAATCTTCAGTATGTTACCAGAGGTGAAATTCCCCATTTATTTTGACTGGCTGCTTCCCTTTCTGAAGACCCTTTCATTTCAAATGTGATGGAGATAGTATGGGTTTTATATTTTTTTTAAAAACTTGGTCAGTAGTTGTCTTTATGGATACACTTCATGGTGAATTTTGGTTGGGAATTCAGCAGCTTCTGGTTCTGGTAGCCAAGGAGCATTGTTGCAGAGATAGATCTGGTATTTCCCAAATTCTTTGCGGCAGGCCTCAGGATGCTGATCATATCTCTGTCCAGTGACTTATTTCTCCTGTTCTTGCTTTCTCTTGCTGTTGTTGACCTTGAGGCTGACATTATCATTCACATTAACTTGATCAACAACCTCCAAAAGGCTTATTTTCCACAAAACTGGCTCTGTAATCAGAATTCAAAGTAGGATTTTCTGGAATCTTGGAGCTCTAGAGAGTTGCTGAATAATCTAACCTGTTGATGGAACATTTTTCATAAGGAGCAGAGCTCAGTTTTAAAAAACCTGCTTCCTGACATCACTCCTGATGGTCTTGGCACCAATTCTATGTCCTTTTTTTTTCTGAGTTAGTTTCCTCTAATCCTTGACCTAGTGTTGCAAAAAGGAAGTGATGGTTGTGTGTTTTGTCTCCTGCAAAGAGATATGAAGCCAAAGGAAGCCTTTTGGCCCATCGTGCCTCTGCTGACTACTAAAACCACCATGTGGTTATATTGGTTTATTATTGTCACATGTAGTGCAGTGAAAACCTGTTTTCCATGCCATCCAGACAGATGATTTCATTGCAATAGAATCAGGTGTATTATCACTAACTTAGATTGTGACATTTCTTAGGTGGCAGCAGTACAGTGTGGAGATCATGAGATGTTGGAGCAGAATTAGGCCATTTAGCCCATTAAGTCTGCTTTGCCATTCAATCCTGGCTGATTTATTATCCCTTTCAACCCCTTTTTTTTTCAGCCTTCTGCCTGTAATTTTTGAAGCCCTTGCTAATCAAGAATCTCCACTTTAAATATATGCATTGACTTTAACTAGTATAGGTTACAAAATTCAGAGCCTGAGGCCTCTGTCAGTCAGGGATGACCATGGGTATTGTGTCCTAGCTGTCTAGATGTGTAAGCCTGGGCAGTACAATATGGAGAGCAAGTTGCTTCCCATGTAGCAAGCTCCCCCCTGTCCACGCAACTGATGAACTCAAAGAAACGAAGGAGACCAATGCAGTTTGGTACCAGCAACGTCGCAGGAGTTGTCAGTCTGCATTGAATTCAGTGTAGGACTCCAGCTCCAGATTTTTCCCTCGGTTTACTCTCGAAGCTTTCCCCATGAATGAGTATAGCTTAGTATCTAAACCACACGTGAAGGACGGGAGCTGGACTTGGTTGTCAGTCTATTTGAGGCACACGCCATTGGGAGCATTTAATAGGTAGTGGAAACTTGTCCCCACAGCCACCCATGGCTATAACAACCTTAAGGAACAAAGTTATAAAATAAATACAACAAATAAAAAGGAATAATGAAGTGGTGTTTGTGGATTCATGGCAGCTCAGAAACCTGATGGTAAAGGGGGAAGTAGCTGTTTTGGAATCATTGTGTGTTGAGGTAGTACAAGGTAGCACAATAAGAGTGCAGAATAAAGTGTTGCAGTTACAGAGAAAGTGCAGTGCAGGGTGGCAATGTGCAAGGTCAAAATAAGGTAGATTGAGGTCAAGAATCTATCTCATTAGGGAACTATTGAGGTCAAGAGTCCGTTTTGTCATATTTTGTGTTATAGCAGTGGTTAGAAAGTGTCCATGGAGCCTGGTGGTACATGTTTTCAGGCTTTTTGTATCTTCTTTCTGATGGGGTGGGGGTGAAGAGAGAATATCCAGTGTAGATGGGGTGTTTGATTATGCTGGTGGCTTTACTGAGGCAGTGGGAAGTGTAGAAAAACTTCCTCCTATTCATATACTTATCCAATACCATTATATCGATTACAGGTAATGGGGAAGTGTTCCTTTGAAATGTAGGCATGAGAAGCTTGCTGTATAAGAGCACTACTGATTGAGTTGAGTCTGACAAGTGATCATGGATGTTATTAGATACCAGAGCCGGTCTTCAAGAGAGAAGGAAGAAAGTGAAATCATAGAACCTGAAAAAGTTTAATAGAAAGCTTGACATGAGTAGGTTTAGGTTTGATAGGTTTGCTCAAAGCCTAGTTCTGTTGTTCTGAGAGAGACAATAATTAAAAGATCCCTGGCATTTATGCTTAGTAGCTTTGAAAAATGTCTTGTCAATAAAAGTTTGAAGACCAGATTATACTTGGGGTGTTGGTTTGATACCATAAGATTTGGTGGAATCAGTCCATTTGGATTCTGTCTGCTCCACCATTTGATTTTGACTGATTTATTATCCTTCTCAACCCCTTCTGTTTTTTTTCTAGTGACCTTTGAAGCCCTTGCTAATCAACAACCTATCTATCTCTGCTTTAAATATAGCCAGTGGCTTGGCCTCCACAGCCATCTGTAGCAATGAATTGCATAGATTCATCACCTCTCGCTGAAGAAATTCCTCCTCATTTCTGTTCTAAAGGGACATCCTTCTATTTAGAGGGCTGTGCCTTCTGGTCCTAGACTCTCCTGCTATGGGAAATATCCTCCATCTCCATTCTATCTCAGCCTTTCAGTATTTGATAACTTTCAGTGAGGACCCCCCCCCCCCACCATTCTTCTAAACTCCAGTGAGTATATGCCTAGAGCCATCAAACACTCCTCATGTTAATTCTTTTGTTCCTAGGATCATTCTCTTGAACCCTCTCAACGCCAGCATCTTATTCCTTGGATAAGGGGACACTATCTAACAAACAACAAACACTGAGTTGTATTAATAATACAAGAGATCCAGAGTAATACACAAAATGCTGGAGGAACTCAGCAGATTAGGCGGTGTCTGTGGAGACAAACAGTTAATGTTTTTTTTAGGCCAAGACCCTTCATCTCGAAATCTCAGCTATTTATTCCTCTCCATGTCCTGCTCAGCTTGTCTTGCTGAGTTCCTCTAGCATTTGTATGTGTTGAGTTGTATTAATTTTCCCTGCTCTGCAGGATAACATAAAATTCCTAGCAATGTTGAGTCCCAGACACTGACCTTGAATGTAGACTTGAAAAAGAAGTTTTCTTTGGCTGTCAGTGTCTTTGTTACACCCATGAGACTGGAGGCTACAATATTGTGCAGTCATGGTGACATTTTATGCCTGGTTGAGGGCTTGTGAAATGGATGACTTTTTACCAACCGCTTTGATTTCTTCCCCCCTCCCCAATCTATTATGTTGGTTGCATAATGACAATTGAGGTATATTATTCTTTACTGCCACAGTTCACAGCATTAAATTAGCTCAAAATCTTTGTGAGCGAGAAGATGGGCTGCCTGAACTTGTGGTTTGATTATTGCCCTGGAGACTTCAAATTGAGTCCAACATGAACTGTTATGTCTCGCAGGCTCCTGTTGATGGCTTCTGACTGCATCGCAGTCCTGGTTAAGTTTCTAGATCCAGGCAGCTGGCCTTGTTAATGCACCAACCTGTTCAATGAATCAATAGGATGACCAAAATACAACTGGTGTTCAGTAGTCGGTGTAACTCGGTCATAGATTTTGATACTACTAGATGAGTAAAATCCTCAGTGGGATGTGTAGCTTAATATTATTACTTGGAGTCAAAAGTCAAGAGGATGCCGAACTGTGATGTCTTTCCAGGTTGTGGCTCTGACTTAGCTGTTCTTTAAGGTTCACAGGATTAGTTTTGGGGACAGTGTGGAGAGTTGGGGGCCAGGTTAGGGTTTGGAGATGGGTGACGAAGAATTAGAGATCCAGGACAGTAAATGAAGAGTTGGGGACAGGAGCTGGTGGTTGGTGTCCAGGTTGGAATGCTCTGCAGTGAAAAGTCAGTGATCTTGGAGGTCAGATTGACCAGTGATCCCTAGGTCAGTGAGTCCTGGGTCATGAGGGCCGGTAAGCTCCCAGTCACTGGGCTTGGAGGTCCATGTGAGTCCAAAAGTTGAGGCTCAAAGGTCAAGCCTGTGATTGATAAGTCCAGAGGTTGATACCCAGAGATCTGTGAAGTCTGAAGGGCAAAGTTCAGAATTCGGTGAGTCTGGAGGTAGAAAGTCTGAAGGTCGAAAATTAAAGTCAGTGAGTCTGGAGGTAGCAATGTGAAGGTTGGAGGCCTGATGTCTGAGTCCACAGCAAGGCCTGGAGGCAGTTAGTCCTGCAGTTGGAGGTATGTGTGTATGGGGTGGGGGAGGGAGAGAAGGGGCTTATTTTGCTGTTGCTGACTTGCTGCTGCTTGATTTGTTCTGAACATTGAGAGCATGTGGCGGAATGTGTGGTGACACTTGCGGGGTACTTGCAGAACATCCTTGGGTGTGTTGGATATAAATGCAAACGATACATTCACTGTTTTGATGTACATGTGATTAATAAATCTGAATTGGGCAATGTATCTGCCCAGTGACCCCATCCTTTTTGTACTCAGACACAAGTTCAGCAGGCTAGATGGGATGAAATTCAGCTTGATCACAACCTTTTACCGGAGTGTGGAGCAGTGATCATTAGATGGTGCAGACTCAGTGCAAAATCTCTTCTTGCCCATTTACATTCCACTGCCTTTCACTCTTAGCCCCAGATGGGCGAGCCTGATGGGATATTTGAACTTAGTCAGGTCCTCCTAGACCAAGCTAGCCCCAAGTCTTTAAATGTTGAATCTTGCTTCCTTTTGCACATCGGTTGTTTTTTTGTAAAATTCTGTTGTATTTCTTCCTGTGAATGCTGGCAAGAAAATTAATCTTGAGATAGTTCATGGTAATATACACTCAATGGTCATTTTATTAGGTACACAAGTGGACTGTGGTGTGGTCTGCTGTTGTAGCCCATCCACATATAGCTTTGTTGTGTTGTGCCAACTGCACTACTTCCCCTCCCCAACTTTTTCTAGCTTCTGTCCCCTTCTTTCCCAGTCCTGATGAACAGTCTTGGCTCAATGTCAACTGTTTGTTCCCTTCTATAGATGTTGCCTGACCTGAGTTCCTCCTGTGCATTTAGTGTGCATTACTCTGGATCTTAAGCTTCTGCAGAATATCTTGTGCTTATAAATGTGGTTTTGGATGTGTGCAAGGTTGGTTAGAGAACGTGGAGGCTGCTAGTACAACTGAGTGCAGGAAGTGATTATGTTGAATGGAGATACAATAAATGTATATGATATATATTGGTTTTGTTGACTTATAGAAAACATATGGTTAAAATTATCTTGTTCTCCAAGATTCTTGTCCGTTTCTTTGGCCTCTTTCCCAAACATTACAGAATGGCTTAATAACTGTACTGTGCAATGGGTGCTGGGAAGAAGGGCATTTCAAAATAATGACAGCTGGCTGAGGAACAGAGTACATCCCTATCTGTTGAATACCTTCTCTCTGTAGTAGTCATGCTGTGGGACATTACTTTGGACTGAACATTGAGGTTCCAGACAACGAACTTTTCTGGGTATAATGGTGATCTGGTACTATGTCATGGAGGTAAAACTAAGACACAATTGCATTGCAGCATTTACTGGGCCAAAAGTCACTTGATAGAATAGCAGGAGGTTTGGGTTAAACCCCTTTTGCCACCAGTACTTTAGACTTTAGAAGGTCTTTGGAACATTACAGCAAGTTCGAGCACTTTGGCACCAGGATGAAGTGCCGACCCTTGAAGTAGGTTAATCTAACCCTTCCCTCCTATGTAACCCTTCATTATTCTATCATCAATGTCCCTGTCTAAGAGTCTCTTAAAGGTCCCTAATGTATCAACCTCTGACACCACTCTGTGGGTGGGTTGGGGAACTTTACAGTTGAACACCCCCAATCAACTTGCTCATACAACATGGAAATGGGACCAATGACCAACTAGGTCCACACTGACCATCAAGAACCCATTGGCACCACCTTGATGACAATCCCATTTTGTATCCTCCACATTCCTATCAACTCACCCCAAGATTCTACCACTTATTCACACACCGGGTAATTTATAGTGGGTTAAAATTTATTTGTTTATCCCATGTACAGTATGTTGAAACATACAGTGAAATGTGTTGATTGTGTTAACAACCGACACAACCCAAGGATGTGCTGGGGGCAGCTCACAATGTTCAGGTTCATTTAACTTACCGCAAATGAACCTACCAGTCTGCACAGCTCTGGGATGCAGGAAGAAACTAGTATAGCTAGCTAGGGGAAAGAGAATGTGCTAGCTTCGTGTTGACAACTACAGCGATCAGAGTGAACCTGAGTCTTTGCACCACTGCACCACACCATTCTGGTTAACACCTTCTGTCATTCCTGTCAAGAACATTTCCAGCTTTCTATTCTTCTCAAAATCTATTGCTTTGTCTAAACTTTTTGGCCACTTGTTCACGTTTTATAGAGTTGCAGATTTTTATAAAACTTTGGTTAGACCACGCTTGGAGTATTGTGTTCAGCTCTTGTGGCCTCAATATAGGAAGGATGTGGAAGCTTTAGAAAGGGTGCAGAGAAGTTTTACCAGGATGCTACCTGGATTAGAGAGCGTGTCTTATGATGATTGGTTGAATGAGCTATAGCTTTTCTCTCTGGAGTAGAAGATGAGAGGTGATTTGAAAGATGTGTAGATTGAGTGGAAAACCAGAGATTTCTTCCCAGGACAGAAATGACTAATATGAGGGGGCATAATTTTAAGGTGATTGGAGGAGGGATGCCAAAGGTAGGTTTTTTCACACGGAGAATGGTAGATGCACAGAACATGCTACCAGTGATGGCGGTAAAGGTAGATGCATTAGGAACATTTAAGAGACTCTTGGATAGACGCATGGATGAAAGGAAAATGAAGGGCTATGTGGGGGAAAGGTTAGATTGATCTTGGAGTAGGTTAAAAGATCAGCACATCATGGGCTGAAGAGCCTTTATTGTGATGTAACTTTTTATGTTCTATGAATCTTGAGGGTATATCCCCAAGTTCTACACTCGCCTATCAATGGAAACAACTTTACAGCCTATTTATATTGGTGCTTTATTATGTGTAAAGAGCCATGGACTGAGTTGTGTTGATATTGGGAAATGATCAGTAGGTAGATGAGTCCTGTCAAAGGGTCTCAGTCCAAAATGTTGACTGTTCATTTCCACAGATGCTGTCTGACCTGTAGAGTTCCTCCAGTTTGTTGTACGTGTTGCTGGATAATTACAGGTTGTTTGGAGAGTATATTATCAATGCATGTGAAGTCTAGGTTTGTCAAGAATACACTGTGGCAAGTAACACAAAGTTGCCAGTGAAACCATACTCCAAGAGTGAGGTGCAAAGAATTTTAGTTGCAAGAGACGCTGCTTAGCCAGTAGAATGGTGTTAGAAACTAAAGGAAGTTCCTTGCCTCACGTTTTCCCTGTAGCAACATGGATTTTCTCCAGGTAGTGTAATTTTTTTCCCACAGCAGAAGGCAAACAGATTTTTACATACAGGGCTCATTTGGTCACTGAATTTTCCTAATGTCTGCGGGAGCTGTTGAGAATGTGTGGAGAACACTTGTGTAAGATTAGCAGAAGAGGTAGTCACCATGAACCATAGTGGTAGGCTGCTGTGTGGTGACACAATAGAGTACAGGTGTCTCTCCCTTCACAAAGGTGGAGCGTTCCTATGAAACCTTTCTTAAGCCGAAATGGTGTAAAGCGAAGAACCATTATATGGGAAAAAATTCTGTAAAAGCGAAAATCCTCTTTGTCATGCAAAAACAGGTTACTAATGTAGGTCTTTTGTAAAAGTGAAGTGGCGTAAAGCGAACATTCATAAAGCGGGGGACACATGTAATGATTAGCATAACACTGTTACTGTGCCTGTGGCCTCGGTTCAATTCTGCCACTGTCTAAGGAATTTGTACATTTTGCCAGTGATCGTGAGTTTCCTCTGGGAGCTCTGGTTTTCTCCTCACACCCTAAAGACAGATGGATCAGTTAGGGTTGGTTTGTTGTGGGCATGCTGTGTTGGCACTAGAAGCATGGCGACATTTGCCGACTGCCCAGTACATCCTTGGACTGTTGGCCGTTTTTATAAATGATGCATTTCATCGTATGTTTTGATGTACATTTGACAAACAAATCTTAAAGTATTAGAACACTACTGCACAGAAACAGTCCCCTTCAGCCCATATAATCCATACCAAACTATTATTCTGCCTAGTCCCATTAACCTGCACTCAACCATACCTCTCCTGTCCATGTACCTATCCAAATTTCTCTTAAATGTTGAAATCGAACCCAGTTGCTCTACCTCCACTAGCAGCTCATTCCACACTCTCACCACTCTGAGTGAAGAAGGTCCCCCTCATGTTCCCCTTAAAGATTTCACTTCTCACCCTTAACCAATTACCTCTAGTTCTTGTCTCATCCAACCTGAGTGGAAAAAGCCTGCTTGCATTTACTCTATCTATACCTGCCATCATTTTATATACCCCTATCAACTCTCCCCTCATTCTCCTGTACTCCAGGGAATAAAAATCCAAACTGATTCAACCTTTCACTATAACTCAAGTCCTAGCAACATCCTTGTAAATTTTCTTTGCACATTTTCGATTTTATTCTTACCTTCCTTGTAAGTAGGTGACCAGGATTGGAAACAATACTCCAAATTAGGCCTCACCAATCTTTAAACTTTAGTGGTCAGCGCAGACTCGGTGGGCTGAAGAGTATGTTCTTGTGCTGTATCTCATTTTGACTGCAAAATTTTCAAGATGGAGATTGTGAAATGCTGATCACTGTTGGGTTAGCAGTTGCACTGCTGTCTCATTGCATAGCAGCTTCCAATAGAGTATCTCGAAGGTGTCACACATTGGCACAGCTGGTAGAGTTGCTGCCTTGGAGCACCAGTGAGTGGCTTCAGCCCTGGCCTCTAATGTCTGAGGAGTTTGTATGTTCTCCCTATGGCCATGTGTGTTTTCAAGTGGAACACTGATTTCCTCCCACGTTACAAAGATTTTGGGTTGAAATTGCAAATCAGTTGAGGGTTAATAGCAAATGGTGTATCATCTTCTATACTGTTAGAAATGTTTCAGAAGCAATTGTGGTGATTTTAATGATAAAGATCAGCGTTATTTGTCACATATTTATCAAAATGTACAATGAAATGTCATTTGCGTCAAAGACCAACAGTCCAGAATTTGTGCTGGGGCAGCCTGCAAGTGTTGCCATGCTTCCAGGGCAAATACAGCATGCCCACAGCTCACTGACCCTTACTAACCCATATGTCTTTGGACTGTGGGAGGAAATGGTGAGAATGTACAAACTCTTTGTAGACAGTGATGGGAATTGAACCCTGATCACTGGTGTTATGTTAGCTGTTACGCAACTGTGCATCCTCATCCCAGAACTGTAATGAGGTGAATGTCCAACTGATCTGTTGTATCCATGGGAATGGTTTAGGAGAGTATGGGCCAGATACATGTAAATGTGACTAGCTCGCTTTGGCATCTTGATCAACATGGATGAGTTGTGCCAAATGGCTTGGTAGTTCTGCTGTGTTACTCAGACTATCGGGTGATAGGTTAATTAGTCACTCTAAATTGCCTTTAATGCGTAGATGAATGGTAAAATCTGGAGGTGGGGGGGAGTTGATGAAAAATGTCAGCTTGAAAAAATAAGATTAATGAAATTGGGTGGTTTAGTTATTCAGAAGGACCTGTTTCCTAGCTGTACCTCTCAATGACCCTGGCTCAAATTGTCCTTGGAGAGTTGCATTGTACTGTGTGAGTAGAGTCATGTGCTGGACTGGGTAAGGGTAGGTGGTTTCCTTCCTACTCAGTTGGGCGGCTTCTTGCGTTTAGTCTCAAGATCACTCTGCAAGCTAGCAAATCTAAAATCACCCAAATTTCCTCTTTTTTTTCCCCCGGACGTTCTTTAACTGCGTATTGTTATCTCAGATTTCCATTGAGAGTGCCTTCCTTCTCTTGGCAAAATCCCAGAGAGCATCTAACTTTCTGGACACTTGTTAAGACTTAAATTCAAGAATCAAATTCAAGGCCTCCTGTCTTCTGCTCTTCAATGATTGTGCAACAATTTTGGTTAAGCTGAAGACTGAAATTGGCATTCTGTTTGTGATACTACTCAGCTAAATACTCAAAGTAAATTTACTATCAAGGTACGTGTGTCATTATATGCAACCTTGAGGTTAATTTTCTTGCAGGCATTTACAGAAAAAATAAACAATAGAATTTATGAACTATACATAAATAAAGACTGATGAACAGTCAATGTGCAAATAAGGCAAATTGTGCAAATAAAAAATAATACTGAGTTGAGGGTGAATAGTTGAGTGTGAACATGAGTTGTGATGTCCTTAAAAGTGAGTCTGTAGGTTGTGGAATCAGTTCACAATTGTTGAATGAAGCTATCCACACCGGTGTAGGAGCCTGATGGTTGTAGGGGAATAACTGTTCCTGAAACTAGTGGTGTGTCTTCTGTATCTCCTGCTCAATGGTAGTAGCGACAAGAGCACATGGTCTGGACGGTGACGGGGGTCCTTGATGGATGCAGTTTACCCATGGCAACGCTCCATGTAAGCATACTGGCAGTCCTCGAGTTACGAATGTCCCCCTTACACATGTCTGACTTACAAACATCCTACCTCAAAGCCTATTATATTGAAAATCCAAGTTAAATGCAATGGTTCATAGTAACGAACGCACGCACTACTTTGTGACTCCCATGAAGACATTGCGAGGCTTCAGCGGTTCGTTGCCTCGTGGAAGACCGTCCTGCCATTTTAAGTCAGATCAAGCTGCTGTTAACACTGTGCTGAGTGTGTAACTTTGTATTTGGCTTAAATTTTTCTCTTATTTAACCTTGTAACCATGTCTTCAAAGCGTAAATCAGATGCAAGTGCTGGTGATGCATCGAGAAAAGGAAAATGATCATGGTTGAAAATAAAAACAACGCACACAAAATGCTGGTGGAACACAGCAGGCCAGGCAGCATCTATAAGGAGAAGCACTGTCGATGTTTCGGGCCGAGACCTTCATCCTGACCCTTTGTTCTCGGCCCGAGACGTTGACAGTGCTTCTCCTTATAGATGCTGCCTGGCCTGCTGTGTTCCACCAGCATTGTGTGTGTTGTTTGAATTTCCAGCATCTGCAGATTTCCTCATGGTTGAAAATAAGGTGGAAATACAAACCCCATTTCCAGAAAAGTTGGGATATTTTCCAAAATGCAATAAAAACAAAAATCTGTGATATGTTAATTCACGTGAACCTTTATTTAACTAACAAAAGTACAAAGAAAAGATTTTCAATAGTTTTACTGACCAACTTAATTGTATTTTGTAAATTGTGGGAGATTTTAATTTTCCACACATAGATTGGGAAGCTCATTCTGTAAAAGGGCTGGATGGTTTAGAGTTTGTGAAATGTGTGCAGGATAGCTTTTTGCAACAATACATAGAAGTACCGACTAGAGATGGGGCAGTGTTGGATCTCCTGTTAGGGAATGCGATAGGTCAGCTGACAGATGTATGTGTTGGGGAGCACTTCGGGTCCAGTGATCACAATAGCATTAGCTTCAATATAATTATGGAGAAGGACAGGACTGGACCTAGAGTTGAGATTTTTGATTGGAGAAAGGCTAACTTTGAGGAGATGCGCAGGGATTTAGAGAGAGTGGAATGGGTCAAGTTGTTTTATGGGAAGGATGTAATAGAGAAATGGAGGTCATTTAAGGGTGAAATTATGAGGGTACAGAATCTTTATGTTCCTGTTCGGTTGAAAGGAAAGATTAAAGGTTTGAAAGCGCCATGGTTTTCAAGGGATATTAGAAACTTGGTTCGAAAAAAGAGGGATGTCTACAATAGATATAGGCAGCATGGAGTAAAGGAATTGCTCGAGGAATATAAAGAATGTAAAAAGAAACTTAAGAAAGAGATTAGAAAAGCTAAAAGAAGTTACGAGTTTGGTTTGGCAAATAAGGTGGAAGTAAATCCGAAAGGCTTCTACAGTTATATTAAAAGCAAGAGGATAGTGAGGGATAAAATTGGTCCCTTAGAGAATCAGGGTGGTCAGCTATGTGTGGAGCCGAGGGAGATGGGAGAGATTTTGAACAATTTCTTCTCTTCGGTATTCACTAAGGAGAAGGATATCGAATGGTGTAAGGTGTGGGAAACAAGTAAGGAAGTTATGGAACCTATGACAATTAAAGAGGTGGAAGTACTGGCGCTTTTAAGAAATTTAAAAGTGGATAAATCTCCGGGTCCTGACCGGATATTCCCCAGGACCTTGAGGGAAGTTTGTGTAGAGATAGCAGGAGCTCTGACGGAGATCTTTCAGATGTCATTAGAAACAGGGATTGTGCCGGAGGATTGGCGTATTGCTCATGTGGTTCCATTGTTTAAAAAGGGTTCTAGAAGTAAGCCTGGCAATTATAGACCTGTCAGTTTGACATCAGTGGTGGGTAAATTAATGGAAAGTATTCTTAGAGATAGTATTTATAATTATCTGGATAGACAGGATCTGATTAGGAGTAGCCAGCATGGATTTGTGCGTGGAAGGTCATGTTTGACAAACCTTATTGAATTTTTTGAAGTAGTTACGAGGAATGTTGACGAGGGTAAGGCAGTGGATGTAGTCTATATGGACTTCAGCAAGGCCTTTGACAAAGTTCCACATGGAAGGTTAGTTAAGAAGGTTCAGTCGTTAGGTATTAGTGCTGGAGTAATAAAATGGATTCAACAGTGGCTAGATGGGAGATGCCAGAGAGTAGTGGTGGATAATTGTTTATCGGGATGGAGGCCGGTGACTAGCGGGGTGCCTCAGGGATCTGTTTTGGGCCCAATGTTGTTTGTAATATACATAAATGATCTGGATGATGGGGTGGTAAATTGGATTAGTAAGTATGCTGATGATACTAAGGTAGGAGGTGTTGTGGATAATGAGGTGGGTTTTCAAAGCTTGCAGGGAGATTTATGCCGGTTAGAAGAATGGGCTGAACGTTGGCAGATGGAGTTTAATGCTGAGAAGTGTGAGGTTCTACATTTTGGCAGGAATAATCCAAATAGAACATACAGGGTAAATGGTAGGGCATTGAGGAATGCAGTGGAACAGAGAGATCTAGGAATAACAGTGCATAGTTCCCTGAAGGTGGAGTCTCATGTAGATAGGGTGGTGAAGAAGGCTTTTGGAACGCTGGCCTTTATAAATCAGAGCATTGAGTACAGAAGTTGGGATGTAATGTTAAAATTGTACAAGGCATTGGTAAGGCCAAATTTGGAATATTGTGTACAGTTCTGGTCACCGAATTATAGGAAAGATATCAATAAATTAGAGAGAGTGCAGAGACGATTTACTAGGATGTTACCTGGGTTTCAGCACTTAAGTTACAGAGAAAGGTTGAACAAGTTAGGTCTCTATTCATTGGAGCGTAGAAGGTTGAGGGGGGATTTGATCGAGGTATTTAAAATTTTGAGAGGGATAGATAGAGTTGACGTGAATAGGCTGTTTCCATTGAGAGTAGGGGAGATTCAAACGAGAGGACATGATTTGAGAGTTAGGGGGCAAAAGTTTAAGGGAAACACGAGGGGGTATTTCTTTACTCAGAGAGTGATAGCTGTGTGGAATGAGCTTCCTGTAGAAGTAGTAGAGGCCAGATCAGTTGTGTCATTTAAGGTAAAATTGGATAGGTATATGGATAGGAAAGGAGTGGAGGGTTATGGGCTGAGTGCGGGTAGGTGGGACTAGGTGAGATTAAGAGTTCGGCACGGACTAGGAGGGCCGGAATGGCCTGTTTCCGTGCTGTGATTGTTATATGGTTATATGGTTATACACAAATTTAGAATTTGATGGCTGCAACACACGCAACAAAAGTTGGGACAGAGTTAAAATAAGATTGAAAAGTGCACAGAATATTCAAGTAACACCGGTTAAGCAGGCTAATTGGTAGCAGGTGAGGTATCATGACTGGGTATAAAAGTAGCATCCATCAAAGGCTTAGTCTTTGCAAGCAAGTCGTGGCTCACCCCTTTGTGCCAAAATTTGTGAGAGAATTGTTAGTTCAAAAGAAACATTTCCCAACGCAAGATTGCAGAGAATTTAGGTCTTTCAACATCTACAGTATATAATATTGTGAAAAGATTCAGAGAATTCAGAGACATCTCAGTGCATAAAGGGCAAAGTCGGAAACCACTGTTGAATGCGCGTGATCTTTGAGCCCTCAGGCGGCATTGCCTAAGAAACCGTCATGCTACTGTGACAATTATAGCCACCTGGGCTCGGGAGTACTTCGGAAAACCATTGTCACTTAACACAGTCCGTCGCTGCATCCAGAAATGCAATTTGAAACTGTATTACACAAGGAAAAAGCCATACATCAACTCTATGCAGAAACGCCGGCGAGTTCTCTGGGCCCGAGCTCATCTCAGATGGACCGAAAGACTGTGGAACCGTGTGCTGTGGTCAGATGAGTCCACATTTCAGCTAGTTTTCGGAAAAAACTGGCGTCGAGTTCTCCGTGCCAAAGATGAAAATGACCATCCTGATTGTTATCAGCGAAAGGTGCAAAAGCCAGCATCTGTGATGGTATGGGGGTGCATCAGTGCCCACGGCATGGGTGAGTTGCATGTATGTGAAGGTATCATTGACTCTGAGGTGTATATTAGGATTTTAGAGAGACATATGTTGCCATCAAGGCGAAGTCTCTTCCGGGCACATCCATGCTTTTTTCAGCAGGACAATGCCAGACCACATTCTGCACGGGCTACAACAGCGTGACTTTGTAGACACAGAGTGCGTGTGCTTGACTGGCCTGCTGCCAGTCCAGATCTATCTCCTGTTGAAAATGTATGGCGCATCATGAAGAGGAGAGTCAGACAGTGGAGACCACGGACTGTTGAGCAGCTGAAGTCTTATATCAAGCAAGAATGGACAAAATTTCCTATTGCAAATCTACTACAATTAGTATCCTCAGTTCCAAAACGATTAAAAAGTGTTATTAAAAGGAAAGATGATGTAACACAATGGTAAACATGCCTCTGTCCCAACTTTTGTTGAATATGTTGCAGCCATCAAATTCTAAATTTGTGTATATTTACAAAATACAATTAAGTTGGTCAGTAAAACTATTGAAAATCTTTTCTTTGTACTTTTGTCAGTTAAATAAGGGTTCACGTGAATTAACATATCACAGATTTTTGTTTTTATTGCATTTTGGAAAATATCCCAACTTTTCTGGAAATGGGGTTTGTAATAAAGTGATTGGAAAGAGGTGAAATGCCATCAATCATTGGAAAAGTGTTAGGCTACAGTTGGTCAACAATTGAAACAATTTTAAAGGATAAAGTGAGAATAATGGAGCATATGAAGGGCCCTGCTGATGAAAGCTACAATTATTACTAAGCAACATAGTGGTTTGATTATTGAAATAGAAAGGCTATTGATAATTTGGTTAGACAATCAAAATCAGCATAATAGTCCTATTAGCCTTACTTTACTGCAAAAGGCTCAAACCCTTTTCAATGATTTAAAAGCTGCACGTTCAGCAAGTGAAGGTGCTTGTGATAAAGAATTTGTTGCGAGTAGGGGTTGGTTCAATCGTTTCAAGGTGAGGGTAAATTTACATAATATTAAAGTGCAAGGTGAAGCAGTGAGTGCCAATGTAAGTGCTGTGAGTGATTTTCCTGAAATGTTAAAAAAAATTATTGAGGAGGGAGGTTATTTGCTAGACCAAATATTTAGTGTAAACGAGACTGGCTTATTTTGGAAAAAGATGCCTGAAGGAACCTACATTTCAAAGGAAGAAAAAAGTGCATCAGGGCATAAGGCATCGAAGGATAGGCTAACGTTATTGCTGGGGGTAATGCATCCGGGGATTTCAAGCTCAAGCCTTGGTCTTTTTCCGGAACTGAAAAAGTTTCTGACAAAAAAGTTAGCTGAAGCATTTCATCTCATGGAAGCAGGGATGGCAAAGTTAGAGGAGCAAGATCCTAATACAGAGAGGTTCACCAAAGTTTACAGTGCAGTTACCAAGAACCTCAGCTGCTACAAGGCCATTTATGATGAAAAAAAGAAAAGCTCTGTACAAACCTCTCTTGATGCCTACTTCAAGAAATTGACTCCAGTTGTAAACCTGCCCTCTCCAGCAACAGAATCAAACCCTGACTCTCCAGCACCAGGTCCATCATAATGTTTCCTCACGAATACCCCTTCCGGTATACAAGACATCGATGCAACCGCATGTAGTTACTTTAATTATTACAGTATTATGTACAGTACTGTATTATGTTAAGATGTTTTAGTGTATTTGGGTCAGCACCACCCCCACTTGTCTCATTTAACCTGTCTCAGAGCGGGTGAACTTTAGGACCCGGGGGTGCTCAGGACCCGCTGCCCATGGCTGCTGCTGAATCCACAGTATTTCTGTTCTGTTGACAGAAAACGATCATGGTTGAAAATAAAATGGAAATAATTAAGTGATCAGAAAGAGGTGAAACACCATTGGTCATTGGAAATGCGTTAGGCTACAGTTGGTCAACAATCGGAACAATTTTAAAGGATAAAGTGAGAATAATGGAGCATGTGAAAGTCTCTGCCGATGAAAGCTACAATTATTACTAAGCAACGCAGTGATTTAATTATTGAAATACAGTACATACATTTCTTAAATGTTATATGCATAGAAAGGTAAAATGTATACTATATACTAAGACAAATGTTTGACTAACTGATGCTAAATAATACCGGATATACCTGTTCCGACTTACGTACAAATCCGACTTAAAGACGGGCTCAAGAACGGAACTTGTTCATAACCCGGGGACTGTCTGTAGTGGGGAGGGCTTTGCCTGTGATGAACTGGGCTGAATCCACCACCTTTTGTAGTCTTCTCTGTTTTGGGGCATTGGGGTTTACATACCAGTCCATGATGCAACCAGTCAGGATACTCTGTACTGTACATCTGTAGAAGTTTGTCACATTGCATGCCAAGCTTACACTGTCGTCTTTGTGATGACACTGGCATGCTCGTCCTGGGGACAGGTCAATGCTCCTCCAACATCTAAATGATTGGGTCCCTCTGATCATTGTTGGCAGGATTGTTCAGTGCAGTGGATGATCTTGAATCTATTTTGTTACTGCCGCACAATATTTTTCCTGTTCATTGAAAATAACAAGAGTAGGAAGAAAGAGTTTTAGTTCAAATCCTAAAGGTTAGCTTTATTTGTCACATATGCATTGAAACAGCAAAACATAGTGTATTGTGTCAAAAATCAAATCAGCAAGGATTGTGTTGGCAGCCCACAAGTTTCACCATGTTTCCTGTGCCAATAGAGCATGCCCACAACTTACTAACTCTAATTGTACGTCTTTGGAATGTGGGAGGAAACCACAGCTCTCAGAGGAAACCCATGTGGTCACGGGAAGGATAGACTCCTTACAGTCAGCGGCAGGAATTGAATTCTGATTGATGAAAGCCGGTGCTGTAAAGTGATATGCTAATTGCTGCTTTACCATGTCGCCCAGGATTTTCGTCAGGAGGGCAGTGTTCCTGAGAGCAGCAGCCTCTGTCACAATGGGGTACCAATCTGGATTAGATTAAAATTCAGGGATTACAATAGTGGAGATTTATCCCCTGACCAGAGTTTAAATATTAAGCCAGTTGTAGAAGGGGTGTCGGTTCAAACAATTTCAGAGATTGTG
The DNA here is from genome assembly GCF_048418815.1 of Hemitrygon akajei. Taxonomy (NCBI): domain Eukaryota; kingdom Metazoa; phylum Chordata; class Chondrichthyes; order Myliobatiformes; family Dasyatidae; genus Hemitrygon; species Hemitrygon akajei. Next base: position 28,943,536 of record NC_133126.1, on the reverse strand, counting down.
TGTACTGCCCATGGATGAGGCTGCCTGGGGAAATGGTGGAAGTAGACAGAAATTATTTTAAATAGAACCTGGAGCATTACAGCACAGTACAGGATGTTTGGTACACGAGGGCATCTATTAAGTAGTTTATTTTATTGAGATACAGTGTGGAGTAGGCCCTTTCAGCTCTTTGTGCCTCCCTGCCCATCAACCCCGAGCCTAATCATGGGACGGTTAACAATGACCAGATAACCTACCAACCGGTATGTCTTTGGACAGAGGGAGGAAACAGGAGCACCTGTAGGAAACCTACATGGTCATGGGGAGAACATACAAACTCCTTGCAGGCAGTGCTGACCTTTTAACCTAATCTAAGTCAATCAAATCCTTCCCTCCCATATTTCATTTTTCTTTCATCCATGTGCTTCTTAAATATCTGTGAATGTCCACCTCTACCCCCACCCCTGGGAGGGTGTTCCATGTACCATCACTCTGTGGGGGGGGGGGGGAACCCCCTACCTCTGGCATCTCCACTGATATTTTCCTCCAATCACCTTAACATTATGCCCTCACTCTATTAGCAGAAAAGGTTAATTTAGTTCCTTACCAAAAAATGCATAGAATTTTCTGTTGAAATGCAAGAGTACTGTAATTATGCACCATGATGTGTAGTGAACGTGGCTAGTTTGGCAGGGGTAGGAACTTCAAACCTCGTCCCTCTGGGGAGGAGTGAGGGTGGTTTGCTTATCCTCCTGTCTGAGTCTGTTGTAGACTTGTTGATGGAGCTTGAGAGGAAGAATTAATCAGCAGCACCCATTATTTTTTAAATGAGTAGCCAGATTTTAGAGTCCCAAGGTTAGGAGTGATCTATTGAGTTGGCCAACAGTGCTAATGACATAGATGAGCTGAACCCAACATGCTGACTGTTTTCAGTGAGACCCACCTGACCAAGCCCCTTTTGAGGGTGAGCAGAAAACTGACTTAAACGGATAAGAAAGTGGTAGAATTTTCATAATGAACAGCGCCGGAGAAGAGGCCCAGTTGGCATTTCGGTCTGATGACCTTTCAAAGCTACTGGTTTCGTCTTGCGTGGATCAATGTTTATTGATCCTGAACTCCACGAGCAACAGTGATAATGATCAGATCATTTTTCTGAAGTGTCGTTTGAGAGATGTGTGTAGGCCAGGATGTTAGGAAAATTAAAACACTGCTGTGAGTTTTTTTAAAAGATGTTTATTCAAGGGATATGGGCTTTGCAGGTTGAGCCAGTACTTTGTTGCTAATCCTTAAAGATCAAGGATAAGTTTTATTCACTGTATATGACAAGTTTTAAGCCCTTTATCGAAGAAAGGATGTGATGGCATTGAAGAGAGTCCAGAGGATGTACTGTATACGAGAATGATCCTGGAAATGAAAGGGTTAATGTGTGAGAATTGTGAGATGGCTCTGTTTTCACTGAAATCTTTCAAATATGAAAGGCCTAGATAAATTGGACATGAGAGGATTTTCCCAGTAGTGGAGTAGTCCAGGACCAGAGGGCACGGTCTCAGAATACAAGGACGTTCCTTGGAAACAGAGATGAGGTTAAATTTCTTTAGGCAGAGGGTGGCGAATCTGTGGGATTCATTGCCAAGATGGAAGTGGAGGCCAAGTCATTAGGTGTATTTAAAGCAGTGGTTGATAGGTTCTTGATTGGTAAGGATGTTGAAGGTTATGGAGAGAAGGCAGGAGAATGGGGTTGAGAGAGAAAATAAATCGACCATTATGAAATGGTGAAGCAGACTCAATGGGCTGATTGGCCTAATTCTGCTCTGTATCTTATGGTCTTGTGGATCTAGATGTTTATCGATCCTGAACTCCACAAGCAGCAATGTGATCATGAGTTGATCATTTTTCTGTAAGTATCGATGGAGAGATGTGCATCAGTAAGTTTCAAGGGTCAACTTTGTTTGCCACATACGTTTGCATATATTGGAGATTTATAAAATTACATGAGTGTAATGCCCTGGTTAAGATTTTACTGCTAATGTGTAAGATAGTTAATTTCTGTAGAAGCAGTGTTTGGGTTACTGTTAAAGATGAGGGGTTGTGTCAGTTTTGGAATGTTGAGTCAGCCAATGAGGGTGGTGGAATTTAGAGAAGGTTCTAGAGAAAACTAGGCAGAGGTTTTGTGGTGGATGCTAGGGTGGATTGAGGTCTTTTCTGCGGAAGATGGAGAGAGAAGAGGCTCGAGGGAACCGGCCGTAGGGTTCGATCCAGCTGGAATGCACAATTCGATGGAGTCCAAGATGGGAAATTCTACTGGTGATCGGTGAATAGGAGTTGGTACCATGAGTGAAATGGACACATCCAGCTTTTGGAAGATCTGCACTCCAAGCTTGTGAAGATTTGACTGTTTTAATTGTAATGAGCCCTTTTGTTTTTATCTATCTTTTTCTTTAATAACAGTTTAAGTTGACATTCATAAATACACCACCTTTACAACATGCAAGTGGGCAATATTTACACAGTATTCACTCAGATTGGGGTGTGGGTGGTGGGAACATCCGAACTTCCCGATTTTGATGGGACCCCAAGTTATACTGATCTTAGACACAGGTGGTTTTCTCAGTGCTGAGTCCAGTGGCAGTTAGTTCAGAGCTAATGAACTGTGTTTCAATAGACGCCCAGTAAAAATGGGTTTTGTAAGAATAAAGAATTACAAAAAAATAAACTTGGAGGTTAAAGTACAGATATGAAATGAAGTATACACAAATGCCATGCATTTCTAATGTATACAGCATTATGAAATATAGCTTACAGTACAGTGAGTGACTGTGGTAATAGAGGGGTTTGGGGTGGTTAACTAAATAGTTTATTGCCCTAGAGGCCATTGTAGTAGTTGAGGTGTGGATATACCAAAATGCTGTTAGGGAGGGAGTTCCTTGATTTTGAACCATCGATTGTGAAGGAACGGTGATATATTTGCAAGACAGGATGATGTGTGGCTTGTAGGAATACTTTATACATGTTTGACAAACTTGACTCTGATGGCTAGTAACAAGCACTAATGAAGACAGCGTGACTAATTCAGCATGTATGGCTCTCCATATACAAGGGAAAGTGGATTTAATAGGCTGAGCCAGTGTTTAAATTACCCATCACTAGTTGTGGTGGTGGTGAGCTGTCTTCTTGAACCTCTGCATCATTTAAGTGAGAGTACACCCACAGTGCTGCTAGGGAAGGAGTTCTGGGGTTTTAGCCCAGTGAAAGTGAAAGAACAGCAATACGATTGCAAGTAATGATAAAGGGTCTTGGCCCAAAGTGTCAATTATTTATTCTGTTCCATAAATGCTGCCTGACCTGCTGAATTCCTCCAGTGCTTCGTGTGTGTTTCCATGTACAGAACTTCTTGAGTTTAAATTACAAGTCAGAATGGTGTGTGGCTTGGATGGTGAGGCTTGGTCATAACTCGGTATGCCATGGGTTTTGATCCTTGCTAATTCTCTTTTCCTTCCCTTCTCAGAGATCATACACATTAATATTGGAAGCCTGGGACCAGGACAATGCAACATCTGGTGAGTAGCCCAACCTACAGAGGTATTTTTCCAACTTGTCTGGGCTCATGCTGCCTTTAAAATAAAAAAAACCCATCTGCATTCAGGATTGTGCTGGCAGCTTTTGTTGAAGGTGTGTTATGTTATGCATTTGCCAGGGGTAAAATAGATGTGGGGGTGGGGGATAGGCAGTTGTTGGGGGTGGGTTTTTAAAAAGCAGTAGTTTTGAGAAGTTCAGACATGCAATAGTTGGAAGTTCTAATTCCTAAAATGTTTTCTGATGACTAATTGTGCACACAGGGGAGTACATATATGCAATTTGAATTTTGTGCTTTAAAGAAAATGATTAACTACTGTAGGTAATTCTCCCCACCCACGTCTTCTGTTTATTCTCTTGAAATGCATACCTGATTCCTAAAGTAACAGTTATTGCCAGTGGCAGTGTAAAAAAAACACTTTCTCTGTATCTAACCTGTGGTGCCTCTGCCCTGAGAGAGTTTGATGGGATGATATACAGTATTTAGGAGATCTGTTTGGTATCTAATCTGTGCTCTCTCTGCCTTGGGAATGTGACGGGGCAGCGTTGAGGGAGCTTTACCGCGCACGGTAGCGTAGTGGTTAACTCAGTGATCACTGATCGGAGTTTGATTCCTGCTGCTGTTTGTAAGGAGTTTGTACATTTTCCTTGTGACTGCATGAGTCTACTCTGGGTGCTCTGGTTTCCTCCTACGTACCTAAAATGTATGTATTAGGGTTAGTGAGTTGTAGGCATACTGTGCTGGTGTTGGAAGCATGGAGACACTTGCATGATCCTCACTGATTTGATTTGATACATACAATATGTTTCACTGTATGTTTCGTTTATTCATGTGACAAAGCTAAAGGAGTAGTGCCTTAGGAAGGTGGCATCCATCATGTGGTAAATCATGTATACCTGTCTGAACACGCCCCTCTGCTGACTGCTCCTGTGGCTCCTCCCACAGACCCCTGGATAAAGGTGATTGTGTCACTGCTCCTCCCACAGTCATCCAGCATGGACGTGCTCCGTTTTACTACTAATAAAAGCCTTTCAGTATTTACTCTACTTCCAGTCTTTTGGAGTTATTGATAGTGCATCACATCATTAAGGATCCCCACCACCCAGACAATGCCCTCTTCATGCTTGCCATCAGCAAGGAGGTACAAAAGCCTGAAGGCACACGCTCAGCAATTCAGGAACAGCTTCTTCCTCACCCCCGCCTGCCTGCCATCCGATTTCTAAATGGTCATTGAACCCATGAACACTACCTCATACTTATGTTTATGTTGTTTACATATTTATGTTGTTTTGCACTACTTATTTTAACTTAACTATTTAATTGACATATATTTAAGGTAGCTCAGTTTTTTCTTTTGTATATATTATGTATTGAATTGTACTGCTGCTGTAAGTTAACAGATTTCATGATATATGCTGGTGATATTACATTTGATTCTGATTCTAATCACTTTATCTTACACATACAAGAGATTCTGCTGATACTGGAAATCTAGAGCAACATAGCACACAACACTTGAGGAATTCAGCTGGTCAGGCGATGTGTTTGGAGAGGAATAAATAATCGATGTTTTGGGCTGCGACACTTCAGGACTGCTGAGGGTCTCAGTTCCTCTGTGTTCAGGGTGTCAGTTCAGTGACTGGTGTTCCTCTGCCATTGTGTGTGTGGTAATCACTTGATCTTTATCTCTAAACAATAATGTCCCAGCACTGGGATTGTGAAAAGACTGGGTAGTAGGAGTTTGTCTAATCTGTGTTGCTTCTGCATGTGAGTGTACCAAAAACAGTGAAAAGCTTCTAGTTGTGTTCCATTCAGACAGATTGTTCCATACACAAGTATGTTGAAGTTGTGAAAAGGAAAACAGAACTCAAAATATAGTGGTACATGCTGCCAAGGGTGGTGGTACAGGCAGATACATTGTCGTTAGGTCACATCTGGAATTTCCAGTTGGCGGATGATTTTCCTCCATGCCGCTCTGTCCTGACACTTGTCCACAACATCCCTAGTCTTGTCCAGCTTGGTCCAATCCTTGATGTTATCCAGCCACCTTGTTCTTTGCCTTCCTCTTCCTTTCTTCCCCTCTACCTTTCCATATAGCAAGTCCGACAAGATGTTATCTCTCTGAGTAACATGTCCAAAATAAGCAACTTATAACTTCATAATCTTCTGCAGCAATGTCCGTGGTCTATCAAATTCGGACAAAACCCTCTCATTTGAAACTTTCTCTACCCAGGTAGTCTTAAACATTTGTCTATAGCACCACATTTCAAAAACACTGATTTGTTACATTAGGGACATTAAAGGAACTCTTGGATAGGCACATCGATGAAGAAAAATGGAGGGCTACATGGGAAGGAAGGGTTAGATTGATCTTGGAGTAAATTTAAAAGTCAGCATGGTAGTGTGACGGTTACCATGACATTATTACAGTTCAGGGTGTCGGAGTTTGGAGTTCAATTCCAGTCCTTTGTAAGGAAGTTTGTATGTTCCTCCCATGACCATGGGTTTCCTCCGGGTGTTCCAATTTCCTTCCACAGTCCAAAGATGGTTGGTTGGTCATTGTAAATTGTCCTGTGATTAGGCTAGGATTAAATAGGTGGGTTGCTAGGTAACTCTGCTCATAGGGCTGGAAGGGCCTGGTCAGCACTGTATCTTTAAATATACATGGACCGAAGGGCCTGTACTGTACTGCACTGTTCTATGTTCTGTATTCTGCAGTGTTCCAGAGAAAGTGCAGGGAGACGCACCAAGAGGCAGTACTCACTGAAAATAGGTGAAGGGAGCTTTACTGTGTTTAACCATAAGACAGGAGCAGAATTAGGCCATTTAGCCATCGAGTCTCCTCTGCCATTCGATCAGTTGATTTATTATCCCTCTCAACCCCATTCCCCTGCCTTCTCTCTGTAACCTTTGACACCCTTACTAATCAAGAATCTGTCAGTCTCCACTTTAAATATACCCAATGACTTGACCTCTACAACTGCCTGTGGCAACGAATTCCACAGATTCACCCACCCTTTGGCTAAAAAATTCCTCCTCATCTCTGTTCTAAAGGAACATCCCTGTATTCTGAGCTGTGCTCTCTGGTCAAGAGTCCCATTATTAACAGCCCTCTCCTCATCCACTCTCTCTGTTGTCCTATTGCACGTTCCCAGAGCAGGGCAATGTAGGGGAGCTTCACTCTGCATTCAGCTCACACTATCCTGCTCTGTACCTAGGTGTACTATATTGAACTTTTACACTGGTGCCTTCTACGTGGAGCTGCAAAAGAGGGTGCTGCAGGCAAGTATTTTCCTTCCCAGTGCTGTGCACTGATGAATTGGCAAGCCTTGACCAAAGAATAAAGGAAGTTAAAGGAAATTAATGATTGAAAAATAGTTGCTGAGATCTGGACAAAGGGGGAGGTGGGGTAAGTTAGATTGCTATTTGTGTACTTTCTGCTGAAGATTTCTATAAAGATTTTATAATCAAGCATTGAATTCAAATTCAGAACTGGTTATGTACAAACAGAAGGAAGTGATGCAAATAACAGCTACAAACGTATTCAAAGAGAGAGAGGGCAAAGGTATGGCTTTCTTTCTGATTAGTAAGTTTGCCGACGATTTGAAGGTTGGTGGAACTGTGGATCATGCAAGTGTTGTAGATTACAACAGGACATTGATAGGATGCTGACTGGGCTAAGAAGTGGCAGCTGGAGTTCAATATGGAAGAGTGTAATGTGGTTCACTTTGGAAGGCTGAACTTGAAGGCAGAATACAGAGTTAATGGCAGGATTCTTAGCAGTATGAAAGAACAGAGAGGCCCTTGGACCATATTCCTAGATTCCCCCAAAGTTGATAGGGTTGTTGGGAAGGTGTATGTTGTGTTGGCTTTCATTAGTCGGGCGATTGAATTCAAGAACCACGAGGTAATATTGCAACTCTATAAAACGTTGGTTAGACCGCACTAGAATATTGTATTCAGTTCTGGTTGGCTCATTATAGGAAGGATGTAGAAGCTTTAAAAAGAGTGCAGATGACATTTACCAGGATTCTGCCTTGATTAGAGAGCATGTCTTTTGAGGGTAGGTTGAGCGAGCTATGGCTTTTCTCTTTGAAGTGAAGGAGGGTAAGAGGTGACTTGATATAGGTGTACAAGATGCTAAGAGACATAGATCAAATGAACCCCAAGCACCTTTTATCCAAGGGTGGATATGGCTATCATGTGGGGGCATGACTTTTTAAGATGATTGGAGGAAAGTATAGGCGGGATGTCTGAGGTAGACCCTGTATGCAGTTTGTGGTGGGTTGGTGGAATATGCTGCTGTGGTGGTAGTAAAGGCAGATATATTTGGGACATTTGAGAAACTCTTAGATAGGCACATGGGTGAAAGATAAATGGAGGGCAATGTAGGAGTGATGAGTTAGATTGATCTTAGAATAGGTTAAGGAGCCAGCACAAGATTGTGGGCTGAAGGGCCTGTACTGGTTGTACTGTTCTGTGTTCTTGTAGCAATGTTGCAGTAAGAATGCTGCTGTTTATGGATAAATTGATTATGTTTAAATCCACTGAACTCAATGGTGTTCTCCTTGGACTATAGCAGATGTGTGCAGTTAGTGGGTACAGAGTCCTGACTGCATTTCCCATCTCTGAACAGGGGTTCTTGATGCGAGGAGAGTTTCAGTCAGTTGAGTTGTGCTCATCCCTGCTGTTCTAAAGTGGTGAATGGTCTTGATGTAGATTGGCAGGGAAGCTGCAGCTGGAAGTCTCAGGATTACCCTGCAGCTGTTGGTGCTTATCGAGGGGGATGGGGAACATGAAAAATGGAGGCCGCTAAATTTCCTAAATACTGAATTTCATAGCCTGGGGCTGGGAGGAGTGAAATGCCTAAATTTTATAGGGAGGTATTTTAGCTAGGGTTATATATACACACGGAGTTATTTACAGCTAACTGCGTGTCATCATATCAAAAAGATGTCTTGGTAATTGCTGCTCTGGTTATAAAGAGATCCTGTCAGAATCAGGTTTATTATCACTGACGTATGTCGTGAAATTTATTATTTTGAGGTAGCAATATAGTACAATGCATACAATTTTGTATAATTATAATTTATCTATATATAGTATATGATTTTTTTGCACGTTATGCACTATGTACATATAAATGGTGTAAATAATATAAATTAAACAAGTGCAAAAAGAGCAATAAAATACTGAGGTATCATTCATGGTTCATTGGCCATTTGGAAATCTGGAGGGGAAGAAGTTGTTCCTAAAATGTTGTGTCTGTTACAGTTTAGCTTATAAAACATGATACCTGTAAAGGTTAGCGTGCTCAGAATATTGAGGCATACACATACATTACAGAGTTGCAATTCTTGAAATGTTTCCACTGACCCTTGACCCACTGACAGTGAGCATGATTGTGCTTCATCCCAGGTTGACCCTGCTGCCAACCAACTCGTGTCTTTAACTGAGGAGATGCGATCTTGTGCACATTTTGAAAATGACCACACTTGAGAAGTGAATTAGAATCGGGTTTATTATTACTGACATACATCGTGAAATTTGTTGTTTTGCAGCAGCAGTATAGTGCAGTGCATAAAAATCACGGTTATAATTCAGATTCAGTTTATTGCCATTTGGAAACCACAAATGCAATGCAGTTAAAAAATGAGACAACGTTCCTCCAGAATGATATCACAAAAGCATATGACAAAACAGACTACACCAGAAAATCCACATAACGTTTGGCAATCCCCAATCCAGAGTCCGGAGAAATATAATAAGAAATATATGAAAAAATAAGTATTGCAAAAAGATAGCAAAGTATTGAGTTAATACACACAAAATGCTGGAGGAATTCAACAGATCAGGGAACATCTAGGAGATGACTAAGTAGTTGACAGTTGGTAGAACTAGAAAGCAAGAATAAGAAGATGGGAGGAGGGAAGGCATGCAAGCTGGATGGGGATAGGTGAGACCAGGTGAGGGAGGGTGGTGAGTGGCTGATGGAGGGCGGGGGAGAATGAAGTGAGAAACTGGGAGGTGATAGATGTAAAGGCTGAAAAAACATTCTGATAGGAATGGAGAGTGGACCAAGGGATTAAGGGAATGAGTGGTGAGGTAGAGTTCATGACCTGTTCAGAAATATGATTGTGGAGGGCAGGAAGATGTTCCTACAAAATTGACAGTATCTTCAGGTTCATGTACCTTCTCCGTGATGGTAGCAGTGAGAAGAGGGCGTGTCCTGGGTGAAGTGACATTAAGGCAATTTGGGATGTCCTGAGGTTGTGTAAAACTGCATGTTATTTTGGGAGGGAAACCTTGCTACAGGAGTTGGATTGTGAAATTTGTTAATGAAAATGAAATGGGAGTTTTTTTTAAAGCTTTCAGTGGGTCATGAAAATAACCACTTCCGTTAAATGTTTGTACTTACAACATTTTCTGTATAGTATTGAGATACAGTATGCCACAAAGGTGAAGTTTTTAAAATGGTGTTTGGAGCAGATTGATGGGTTAAGATCCCAGACAGTGGAAAACATCCTGTATTGTCCCGGTACCGAAGAAACCACAACCAAAGGAGTTGAATGACTTCAGACCTGTTGCCTTGACGTCGCACGTGATGAAGACCATGGAGCGGCTGATAATACAGAATCTGAGGCCACAAACCAGGCACGCCCAGGATCCTCTTCAGTTTGCGTATAAGGAGAAGGTGGGAGTGGAGGATGCTATCACGTATTTGCTGCACAAATCACTCTCTCACCTAGATGGGGTCAGTTGTGCTGTGAGGATTACATTCCTTGACTTCTCTAGTGCCTTTAACACCATCCAGCCCAAGATCTTAAGGCACAAACTAACGGAGATGGGAGTAGACTCTCACATGGTGGATTGGATAGTGGACTACTTGACAGATAGACCTCAGTATGTGCGGTTGGGAGACTGTAGGTCTGACACGGTGGTCAGCAGCACAGGAGCGCCGCAGGGAACCGTACTCTCTCCGGTCCTGTTCACCCTGTACACATCAGACTTCCAATATAACTCGGAGTCCTGCCATGTGCAGAAGTTCGCTGATGACACGGCCATAGTGGGGTGTGTCAGGAATGGACAGGAGGAGGAGTATAGGAAACTGATACAGGACTTTGTGATATGGTGCAACTCAAACTACCTGCGTCTCAATATCACCAAGACCAAGGAGATGGTGGTGGACTTTAGGAGATCTAGGCCTCATATGGAGCCAGTGATCATTAATGGAGAATGTGTGGAGCAGGTTAAGACCTACAAGTATCTGGGAGTACAGTTAGACGAGAAGCTAGACTGGACTGCCAACACAGATGCCTTGTGCAGGAAGGCACAGAGTCAACTGTACTTCCTTAGAAGGTTGGCGTCATTCAATGTCTGTAGTGAGATGCTGAAGATGTTCTATAGGTCAGTTGTGGAGAGCGCCCTCTTCTTTGTGGTGGCGTGTTGGGGAGGAAGCATTAAGAAGAGGGACGCCTCACGTCTTAATAAGCTGGTAAGGAAGGCGGGCTCTGTCGTGGGCAAAGTAATGGAGAGTTTAACATCGGTAGCTGAGCGAAGGGCGCTGAGTAGGCTACGGTCAATTATGGAAAACTCTGAACATCCTCTACATAGCACCATCCAGAGACAGAGAAGCAGTTTCAGTGACAGGTTACTATCGATGCAATGCTCCTCAGACAGGATGAAGAGGTCAATACTCCCCAATGCCATTAGGCTTTACAATTCTACCGCCAGGACTTAAGAACTTTTTAAAAGCTATTATTAATGCTTTTTGAGATAGTGATTTAGATGCATATCATATTTTCTTACTGAGTTAAGTATTGTATGTAATTAGTTTTGCTACAACAAGTGTATGGGACATTGGAAAAAAGTTGAATTTCCCCATGGGGATGAATAAAGTATCTATCTATCTATCAGTACCTACTGTATGTCACATTGATTTCATTGTTTTGGGATTAGGCCAGCACTTATTTGTCCCTCTCCAGTAGCCCTTGAGAAAGTACTGTATTCCTCCATTAGTGGAGTGAGTACCACATTTTGTCCTAAGCGTTGAGTATTTCAAATTCAGGTGGTGCGAGGCTTGCAGGTGAGCCTTTCATAGATACTGCAACCTTCAGCCTATCTAGTCCATGCCAAACTGCCTCGTCCCATCGGCCCCCATTTGGACCAAAGTCCCCCATACTCCTCCCATCCATTACTTACCCAAACTTCTCTTAAATGTTACAATTGAATATGCAACTCGTTCCACACTCTCACCACTCTCTTGAGTGATGGTCTCCCTCAGATTCCCCTTAATATTTCACTTTTCATCCTTAATTTATGACCTCAATTTCCACCCCTGGGAAAACCCCATTTGAAGTTACTCTATCTATACTCTTGCCTCCGTGATGGTGTGCCTGCAGCTTTTGCCTTTGGCAGTGACATTGAGCAGATGAAGTTAGCATTTTGTACAAGGTACGTGGTGGTGGAGGGAATTAATGTGTTTGATAGTGGAAGGGGTGCTGGTCTAGAGGGTGGTGAATCTGTGGAGGACAGGTCATTGGGTGTATTTAAGATGGAGGTTGATAGGTTCTTGATTAGTCATTGTGAAAGTTTGAGGAAAAGGCAGGAGTATGGGATTGAGAGGAAAAATGGATCAGCTAGGATGAAATGGCAGAGCAGACTTGTTGGGCCAAATGTACTAATTCTTCTTCTATATCTTGTAGTTTTATGGCAGCTTTGCCTCAGATGGTGTTGAGTTTCTTGAGTTTTTAGAACTGAACTTATTCAGGTAAGTGGAGAAATCCCATCAGCTCCTGACTTGCACCTTGTTGCTGGAAATTCTTAGGGTGTCATTAATTGAGTAACATGACACAATATATCCAGCTCTTAGAAACATAGAAAATAGTTGCAGGAGTAGGCCATTCGGCCCTTCGAGCCTGCACCGCCATTCAGTATGATCATGGCTGATCATCCAACTCAGAACCCTGTACCTGCTTTCTCTCCATACCCCCTGATCCCTTTAGCCACAAGGGCCATATCTAACTTCCTCTTAAATATAGCCAATGAACCAGCCTCAACTGTTTCCTGTGGCAGAGAATTCCACAGATTCACCACTCTCTGTATAAAGAAGTTTTTCCTCATCTTGGTCCACCCCTTGTTCTGGACTTCCCCAACATCGGAAACAATCTTCCTGCACCTAGCCTGTCCAATCCCTTTAGAATTTTATACGTTTCAATAAGATCCCCCCTCAATCTTCTAAATTCCAGTGAGTATAAGCCTAGTCGATCCAGTCTTTCTTCATATGAAAGTCCTGCCATCCCAGGAATCAATCTGATGAACCTTCTCTGTACTCCCTCTATGGCAGGGGTGTCAAACTCATTTTAGGTCACGGGCCGGATTGAGCAAAATGCAGCTTCGTGCGGGCCGGATCAGTCGGACGCGTGCGAACACAGCTTTTGTTGCCTCCGTTTTTTCAGCCTGCTCTCATGTGTCTCAGTCTCTGCTATAACTACAAAGTGTTTCACTTTACAAATTCCGTTTCTTATGAAGAAGACTGCCGAATAAACACTAAAAACCCTGAAAACCTGGTACCTGAATAAACTCAGTATTAGCCATATCATACGCCATAGGTGCTTCGATTACTGGGGCCAGCTTTAATAGTAATTAGATATTATCTCGCGGGCCAAAGATAATTTCACCGGCCCGCGGGCCTTGAGTTTGACATATATGCTCTATGGCAAGAATGTCTTTCCTCAGATTAGGGGACCAAAACTGCACACAATATTCTAGGTGCGGTCTCACCAAGGCCTTGTACAACTGCAGTAGAACCTCCCTGCTCCTGTACTCAAATCCTTTTGCTATGAATGCCAACATACCATTTGCCTTTTTCACCGCCTGCTGTACCTGCATGCCCACCTTCAGTGACTGGTGTACAAAGACACCCAGGTCTCGTTGCATCTCTCCTTTTCCTCATCGGCCACCATTCAGATAATAATCTGTTTTCCTGTTCTTTCAACCAAAGTGGATAACCTCACATTTATCCACATTAAATTGCATCTGCCATGAATTTGCCCACTCACCTAACCTATCCAAGTCGCCCTGCATCCTCTTAGCATCCTCCTCACAGCTAACACCGCTGCCCAGCTTCGTGTCATCTGCAAACTTGGAGTTGCTGTATTTAATTCTGTCGTCTAAATCATTAATATATATTGTAAACAACTGGGGTCCCAGCACTGAGTCTTGCGGTACCCCACTAGTCACTGCCTACCGGTCTGAAAAGGTCCCGTTTACTCTTGAATTGTTGCAGGTTCAATTGAGTATGACCCCAGGATGTTGCTGGTGGGGGACTGTGCAATGACAATGCTGTTGACTGTTGAAAGTAATTTGGTTTATTATTGTCTTGCACAAAGTGGAAAAAGGTCTTTTCCATGCCATCCAGGGTGGCACAGTAGTGTAGGTTACAATGCTTTACATCAGATTGAGGATAGATTCCTTCCCCTCTCTGTGAGGAGTTTGTGTTTCTTCCACTGACTGTGCATGGGTTTCTTACGGGCACTCCGGTTTCCTTCCACATTCCAGAGACATACAGCTAGCATTAGTAAGTTGTGGGCATGTGTTGGTGTCAGATGGGTGGCGACACTTGAATATACTTGCTGATTTGACTTGACATGAACAACACATTTCACTTTTTATGTACGGTACATATGACAAATAAAGCTAATCATTCTTTCTAACCATGTAGATCATTTAATCGCATGAATGTATTGGTGTAGTACAAGTGAAAGGGACAATAGATTGCAGAGTAGTGTTACAGTTTCACAGTGACAGTGCAGGTAGACGGTATGTAATTGCAAGGCCATTATGAGGTAGATTGCGAGGTTGAGTCTATCTTAACATATCAGGCGAGCCTAAAGTGTGAAAGTGGCAGAAGCTGTCCATAAGCCTGGGAAAATGTACTTCCAGGCTTTCGTATCTATTGTCTGATGGGAGAGGGAGAAGAGAAGATGTCTGGAGTGGGTGGGGATTTGATCACACTGGCTGCTTCACCGAGGTGAAGAGAAGTGTAGTCGGTCCATGGTGGGGGGAGGCTGGTTTCTGTGCTGTATCCACAACCCTCTGTAGTTTCTTGGGGTTGTGCTTTGGTACTCTAGCTATTTTTGCGTATTTAGAAATGCAACATGGTAACAGGCTGTTCTGGCCCTACGAGCCCACGCCTCCCAGTTACACCTATGTGACCAATTATAACCTGTACAGCTTCAGAATAAGACCATAAGACATGAGAGTAGAATTAAGCCATTTGGCCCATCAAGTCTACCCCACCATTCCATCATGGCTGATTATCCCTTTCGGCCCCATTCTCCTGCCTTCTCCCTGGAATGTTGGTGATGTTATTGCTTGGCACCTATTGATTGAAGGTTTTTGCCACTTGAATTTTCTTTGCATGCAGTAATGGACTGCTCCATTTCCTGAGGAGTTGTGAATAAAATTGAATATTGTTCACTGATGATTGAACATCCCCACTTCTGACCTTTTAAAGTGGCTGAAGATGGTTGGGTCTCATGCTCTGTCCTGAGTAACTCCTGCAGCCGTGGGATGGGGGGTGGGGGGGGGGGGTAAAGAAGTGATTGCCTTCCAGCAACCACCATTACCTGTCCTGTATGCCAGGTATTTCTCCAGCTGATGGGACTTCATACCTACCTCATTTTTTCTGGGCATGAAGCCCATCAACTCTGAATTGATACTACAACCTTGGGACTCACTTTTACGGTCTCTATAACTCATGTTCTCTGTTATTTATTTATCTATTTCTGTTATTAATATATTGGCATAGATTGTCTTTGCACATTGGTTATTAGTCTCTGTGTGTAGTTTTATATTGATTCCATTATATTTCATTTTATTGAGAATGTATGCAGGTAAAAGAATCTCAAGGTAGTGTATAGTGACATATATGTACTGCGATAATAAATTTAATTAGAACTTTGACTTCAGTTTTACTGAAGGCTTGATGCCACACTTCATGAGAAGATCATCGAGGTCTCTCTTCCAGCCATCATGGACATTTACACTACACGCTGCATCTGCAAAGGAAACAGCATTATGAAGGACCCCATGCACCCCTCATACAATCTCTTCTCCCTCCTGCCGTCTGGGAAAAGGCTCCGAAGCATTTGGGCTCACAGCCAGACTATGTAAAAGTTTCTTCCCCCAAGCTATCAGACTCCTCAATATCCAGAGCCTGGACTGACACCTTGCCCTATTGTCCTGTTTATTATTTATTGTAATGCCTGCAACTGTTTTTGTGCACTTTATGTAGTCCTGTGTAGGTCTGTAATCTAGTGTAGCTTTCTCTGTGTTGTTTTTTTTTTTTACGTAGTTCAGTCTAGTTTTTGCACTGTGTCATGTAACACCATGGTCCTGAAAAACTTTGTCTCATTTTTACTATGTACTGTACCAGCAGTTATGGTCGAAATGACAATAAAAGTGACTTGACTTGATCAAATGATATCTGTGTCAGTCTGCGTGCCTCCCCCTCAGAGATTTGGCTACTGGTCCAAGGTTTGTAGCTTGTAGCTACGTAGCTTCAAAGTTTGTTGCTGGGGTAACCTGGTGAAACCCAGACTGGGTCCAGTGAGTAGGTCATCCATGAGTTAAATGCTGCTGTCAACGTGTTCCATGGCTTTGAGATACAGCTGACAGATGGATCAGTGGTTAGTTTGATTGGAGTTGCCCTGCTTTCTGGGCAATTCTCCACATTGTAGGGTAGATGACAGTGTTGTAACTGTACTGGAACAGCTTGGCTCGAGGCACAGCTAATTCTGGAGCACATGCCTTCAGTACAACTGCTGGGATATTGTCTCATTGCCAATCAAGGATCAAGTTTATTTGCCATGTATATTTATATGCACAGAGGATTCTGGTTAATTGGTCCATTGGTTAATAGGGGCAGCCACTTTTTTTGAGACCACTCTTAAAGAACAAAAGCAAATTGAAAAAATAGCTGGGACTCCATTTGTTTATTTAGGACACTATGCTGCATAGTTGGAACAAGAGACTTGTTGAATTGTTTTGAACTAACATCAGTTGCATGAACTTGTATAGCCATTAAACACTGCTATGCTTCGAGTGAACGGCTTTTAAATGGTGTCATTTGTGTGTGTTTGTATTCAAAAAGCTGTGATTTTTGTGTCTGATATTTGGCAAGAAATAAGCAGTAAGACCATTTAGAATTATTTTGTTCACTGCGGTTTCAACTATTCAGGCTTGGAGATGGCAGAAACAGCTGGGAGTAAAAATGAAACAATTGCAATACTTCAGGTTAGGACCTACGAAGAATTTGAAGGTATTGATAATCACCTTGAATGTTATAATGAAAATGAAGATTTGGAGGATGCAATTACCAATGCGTAAATGGCCATGCAGCTGACATGTGTAGATGGGATTAATGTGTCAGAGTTGATGTAGTGGGCTGAAGGGCTGAGTCTACAGCTCTGACGTTCACTCAAGCATCAGTTACGGTGTCGTAATCTTGCCTGCACATTTAAACCAGCTGCCTTTTCAACGGGTAATCCTTTCACCAATGTGTTTTGCACAGCCTGAGTCCAGTCGTGTTTTTAAACATCAGTAAACTTGAGCAAGTAATACTGTAACTTGACATGAGACATTGCCAGACTTGTGTGGAAATGTAGCTTGCTTTTATGCCAGCTAAAAGTTAAGTTGTAATACTCCCTGGTTTGTTGTAACTCTGCAGCAAGACGCATTGTTATTTTGCTCTGTAAGAATGAGAGGATGAGTGTTATTTGCAGCTTCAGCCAGTTGAATTTGAGGAGGTCCAAAACGACTTACATTTCAATAGTCTTTCATAACCTTGGGCAATCCCCATGAATTAGTTGGCAGCACAGCAGTTTAGCAGTTATCGCAATTGCTTTATAGCGTCAGCATTTACTGGTTGGCTTTGAATTCCGCCGCTGTCTGTAAGGAATTCTCCCGTGACTGCATGGGTTTCTGCTGGGTGCTCTGGTTTCCTCCCACATTCCAAAGACATACTGGTTAAGGTTGGTAAATTGTGAGACTGCTGTATTGGTGCTAGAAGTGTGACAACATTGCAAGCTGCCCCCAGCATATCCTCAAACTGTGGTCATTGACACATGCAACACATGTAACTCTCTCAATACGTATTGGACAAATAAAACAAAACTTTTAAGATAAAGCTCATCTTTGAAGTCTGTGTGCCCCCAGCAAATCCTCGGACTGTTGATCGTTGATGCAAACAGTGTGTTTTACTGTTTTGGTTGGTGTTTCCACAGTGCCTATAAGAAGTATTCACCCCCCTCCCTTGAAGTTTTCAGGTTTTATTGTTTTTCAATATTGAATCACAGTGGATTTAATTTGGATTTTTTGACACTGATCAACAGAAAAGACTTTCATGTCAAAGTGAAAACAGATCTCTGCAAAGTGATCTAAATTTGCTACAGTTATTAAACATAAAATAATTGATTTCATAATTACTTGCCCCTTCAAATAAGTATTTAGTAGATGCACCTTTGGCAGCAGTTACAGTTTTGAGTCTGGATGGATAGGTCTTTATCAGCTTTGTACAGCTGGACACTGCAATTTTTTCCCATTCTTTACAAAACTGCTCAAGCTCTGTCAGATTGCATGGGGATCGTGAGTGAGCAGCCCTTTTCAAGTCCAGCTACAGATTCTAAATTGGATTGAGGGCTTGTTGGAAAACAAATCTTCTCTCAAATTCCAGTTCTCTTGCAGAGTGCATCAGGTTTTTCTCCAGAATTTCCCTGTATTTTGCTGCAATCATTTTACCCTCTACCTTCCCAGTTCTTCCAGAGTCTGCTGCAGTGTAGCATCCCCACGGCATGATGCAGCCCCACCATACTGCATGGTAAGGGTGGTGTGGTTTTGAAGATGTTCATTGTTTAGTTTGTACCAAATATAGCGTATAGTCTCAAAAAAGCTCAATTTTGATTTCATCAGACAATAGAACCACCTTCCAGCTGACTTCAGAGTCTCCCACGTGCCTTCTGGCAAACTCCAGCTGAGATTTCATGTGTTCTACTCTCTCCCCCCCCCCCCCCCCCCCCCAACAGTGGCTTTCTCTTTGCCACTCTCCCATAAAGCTGCAACTGGTGAAGCGCCTGGGCAACAGTTATTGTATGCGCATTCTCTTCCCTGTCAGCCACTGAAGCTTGTAACTCCTCCAGAGTTATCATGGGTCTCTTGGTGGCCTCGCTCACTTCTTGCACGGTCACTCAGTTTTTAAGGACAGCCTGTTCTAGGCAGACATACGGCTATGCCGTATTCCATTTCTTGATTGACTCAGCTGTACTCCGAGTAACATTCAGTGACTTGGAAATTTTCTTGTATCCATCTCCTGACTTGTGCTTTTCAATAATCTTCTCGAGGAATTGCTTGAATTGTATTTTTGTCTTCGTGGTGTAGTTTTTGCCAGGATACTGACTCGCCTGAAGTTGGACCTGCCAGATAACAGGTGTATTTTTACTACAATCAATTGAAACACCCTACAGGTTTATTATCACTGGTGTGTGTTGTGAAATTTGTTAACTTAGCAGCAGTAGGTCAATGCAGTATATAACATAGAAGAAAGATAAATAAATTTCTTTCTTATATATTAATATATATTATATATATATTTATATATAGAATAGAGTAAAATTGTGCAAAAATAGGAATGTATATTAAAAAAGTTAGGTAGTGTTCATGGGTTCAATGTCCATTTAGGAATCGGATGGCAGAGGGGAAGAATCTGTTTCTGAATCACTGAGTGTGTGCCTTCAGGCTTCTATATCTCCTATCTGATGGTGACAATGAGAAAAGGGCATGCCCTGGGTGCTGGGGGTCCTTAATAATGGAGCACACAGGTGTTCTCCATTTAGCTAATTGAGACTTCTAAAACCAATTGGCTGCACCAGTGATGATTTGTTGTGTCTTATTTGAAGGGGTGAATACTTGTGCAATCAATTATTTTGTGTTTTTATTTGTAATTAATTTAGATCACTATGTGGAGTTCTGTTTTCACTCTGACACTAAAGAGTCTTTTTCTGTTGATCAGTGACAGAACCAAAAGTCAAATTAAATCCACCGTGATTCAGTGTTGTAAAATAATGAAAGGTGAAACCTGGGCTGGGGGGGCAGGGGGTTGAATACTTCGAAGCACTGTATATGAGACAAATAAAACTAATCTTTTTCTACTGTGGACACTGTTAAGTAGCAGCTGGTTTTTGTGAAGACAGTGATATTGTGATGACTGAATCATCAGTTTTCCTTGCTTGCATTTGTATTTAGAACACATTTCAGGTGCTCCGTTGGAGCATTCCCAAATAAAATTTGCTGCAAATTTGAAAGTTTGTACTGGGCTGACTATAGGTAAGGCAACATAGGCAGCTTTTGAAAAGCAAAAATCTGCAGATGTTAGAAATCTGTATTAAAAACAAAATTGTAGAAATATTCAAGAGATCAGGTAGTATTAGAGTTGTACATCTTGGAAACGGGCCTTTCGGCCCAATTGGTCCATTGTGATCAAAATGCCCTGTGCAGGCTTGTTCCATTTGCTGGTGTTTGGACTATAATCTAAATCTTTCTAACCAATGTACCTGTCCAACTGTCCTTTACATAGTTTAAAGAGAGAGATTAGTTTTATTTGTCAAATCTACACTGAGACTTCGTGAAATGTATCATTTGTGTCAAATTAAACCAGTAAGGATTGTGCTTGGAGTAGCCTGCAAGTCTCAGTGTGCTTCTGATGTCAACGTAGCATGCCCACAACTGACAAACCCTAACCGTACGTCTTTGGAAAGTGTGAAGAAACCAGAGCATCCAGAAGAAATCCACATGGTCACAGAGATCATACAAACTCCTCACAGACAGCGGCCGGAATTGAATGCCATAGAACGGGAGCAGAATTAGGCCATTTGGCCCGTTGAGTGTGCTCTGGCATTTGATCATCCAATTGCCATCATTCAATTTATTATCCTTCTCAACCCCATCCTTCTGCCTTCTCCCTGTAGCTGCCCTTTACTAATCAAGAACTTATCAACCTCCACTTCAATATACACAATGACCTGGCTTCAACAGCTGTCTGTGGCAATGAGATTAATTCAGTTGGCATCACAATTGTAGCTGATGTGGCCAAAGGACCTGTTCCTGTGCTGTACTGTTTGATATTCCATGTTTAATTTTGGTTCTGCACAGTTCCGCAGTTCTCTGGGAATATTGTCGTTGTGTGTCTTGCATGCTAGCATTCCACTCTCCCGGCAACATTTAAGTGTTAAGTTTTTACGTGCTGTACTTTTGTAGCTTTAGGGTACTCTGCAGTAGGAGGTTCTTGAAGAAAAGTTTGTGCACATAAGGCAGAAATGTTCTTGGTTCTTTGTTCATGGTTTCATTGTTTGTGCTTTTATTGTTTGCTGTTCATGCACAGACTCGCTATCTACATGTTATTAGTGCAGTGGGATACAAGTCAAGGAGTTCAGTTGGGAGGGTGACTGGAAGGAACACAATGCTCCGTGGAGTTTTATACCTGGCTGATTTGTATCAAAAATAAGCAGATTGCAGATTTGTAATGGTACAGGAGAAAGCTTTTTTGGCTTGTTTTGAGTCTACTGTCTCTGCAAAATGGACATAGTCATATAGCACTACAGCACAGAAACAGACCCTTTGACCCATCTAGTCCATGTCAGACTGTATTCTCCCTAGTCCCATTAACCTATACCTGGATTATAGTCCTCCATATTCCTCCCATCCACGTACTTACTCAAACTTTGCTCTGATGTTGAAATCGAATTCGCATCCACCACGTCACTGGCAGCTCATTCCACACTTGCATTACCTTAGTGGAAAAAATTCCGATTTCACCCTTACCCTGTGACCTTTAGTTCTAGTCTATCTCAATCTGCTTGATTTGCCTCATGTGTGCCCCTCATAAATTTTGTATACCATTGGTTGTTGGTCCTATTCTCTTTGGCATGGAAAGTTACTTGCTGTTTACATTTCTGTCCAGTTTCCTTTTGATAGCCCTGTGAGTAACTCGTGGGAGACCATCAAATGAGGAGCTATATTATTAGAAAAGGGGGAGGGGTGATTGTTTTAAACTAAGAAGTCAAGGAAATGCTTCTTGGTAGGGGGTGGATGGTGTTGAATCCCTGAAACCCTATTTCCCAGGAAGCTAGATCATGGAAGTATAAAGTTTTAAAAGTGAGCTGTGGTTACTGGCACAGGTAGCAGAGTTGAATCCTGGGGCTGATCAACTGTAAATCACATAACGTCATGGGACCTTTCACCCTCTGATATTGTGCCGACCTTTTAACCTACTCCAGGATCAATCTAACACTTTCCTTCCACATATCCTCTTGCAATTCGATTTTTCTTTCATCCAGGTGCCTTAAATGCCCCTAAAATCTCTACCACCATTGTTGGTAGTGTATTCGAGGCACTTGCCACTACCTTTCTTGTTTTTTTGGGGGGGTGTTGAGAAATGTCTCTGACATCTCATCTAAACTTTTCTCCACTCATCTGAAACATTTTAGCTATTTCTGCCCTGGCAAAATGTTGCTGGTTGTCCACACAATTTATCCCTCTCATAATTTTATCTACCTCTATCATATTGCTTCTCATCCTCGTATTGCTTTGAATGGTGAGCTAGGCTTGATGGGCTTACTGGCCTACTTCTGTTTTCTTGTGTTCTAAGGTTTGCTTCACTTTTGTAAGCAAAGTAGCAAATTGTCATCACTAATTGTGTTGGGGGAAGGAGCTCCCCTTGCACCCCACCAAATGTTTGTCCATCACTTGAAATCTGTGCAGTGAATTTAATTATTGATGCATAGTTTTGACTTGAAACATTGACAGTTTCGCTCCTCTCACCGATGCTGCTTGTCCTGTTTAAGTTCTTTAGGCAGATTGTTTCACTGAATTTAATTTAATTGTTCCTGTATATGACTGAGTGAATTAAGCTGGAAAGCCATGGCAGATAATTTTAAAGGATTAGCTTTATTTGTGATTTACGCATCGAAACATACTGTGAAATGCCTTGTTTGTGTTGACAACCACACAGAGGATGCGCTGGGAGCAGGCGGCAAGTTTTTGCCATGCTTCCAGCACCAACATAGCCTGTCCAAAACTTACTTACCCTAACCCGTATGTTTTTGCAACGTGGAAGGAAACCAGAACACCTGAAAGAAACCCATGCGGCCACAGTACAAACTTCTCATAGTGGTTGGAAATGAACCCCAATCGGTGATCGCTGGTGCTGTAAAGCGATTGTACTAATCACTATGCTGTGCTGCCCACTCATTGCCCATGATGCCTCTAATCCTTGTTTGGATAATAATTGATCCTCTTTAAAATACATCATTGCTACCCTGTATAGTTTTTAAAAAAAGGACACAAACATAAATGTAAGAATTCAGCAAATGAGTTGAACATCTGACCTTTGGAACTTTTTTCTCTGTTCATCAAGATCATTGGCACTATTTTCCTGCACTATCCCTCCTCCCTTATTTTCCTTAATCTAGAAACCATTGCGCTCTAGAACATAGAACAGTACAGCACAGTGCAGGCTCTTCGGCACATGATGTTGAGCTGAGCTTTTAACTAATTCTAAATACAGTATAACCCTACCCTCCAACACGGCCCTCCGTTTTTTTTCTGCCACCCATGTACCTGTCTGAGTTTCTTGTATGCCTCTAATGTATCTGCCTCACCCCTGACAGCATGTTCTAAAATGTACTTATACCAAAAACACTTAACTTTGACATCCCACCCCCCCCCCCCAAACTTTTCTCCAATCAATTTAAAATTATGGCTCCTCATGTTAGTCATTGGGTTCTCTAAAGCATCATAGGCTGAGGGGAGAGTTGATAGGATGTTCCTATAGATGGAGCTCAATAACTTGGTCCACAACTTTTCATGGTAGAGAATTGTAAAGAATCAGCTCCCCCTTGAGTGAAAGGCTTTCTTATCATAATCCTAATTTGCCTAGTTCTGATCCCTCATTCTCTCTGTACTGTCTGGTTTTGGAGGATCTTGCCAAGGGATGCCATTCTCCCTACTTCCACTTTGCTGAGTCTTGTGAGAATTTTTGTAAGCTTCAATGAGATCTTCTAATTTCTGGGGAATACAGGGATTGAAAACTCAGCGTCGCCTTGTACGGCATACCTGCCATCCCAGGAGCCAGTCTAATGAATTCTCACTGCTGTCTCTTGATAGTAAGTATATCCTTTTTATAGTAAGAAACAGTAAAACTGTACAATACACCAGGTGCACTCTCATCCAGGCCCTGTATGTAATTGCAGTATTTACTGTACTCCAATCCTTTTACATGAAACGCTAACATTCTAACTGTTTGCTGCAGCTACAAGCTAGATTTCAGTGACCTGCACCCAAGGGCATCCAGGTTCCTTTTAAACATCAGCATTTAACAATCTCTTGCTATTTGAAGAAATACTGCTTTTCTATTTTGTGCCCCAAAGTAGGGGTTAATTTTCCTACCAGGCTTAAGAACAGCTTCTATTCTGCTGTTATCAGAAACTTGAACAGATCTGATCAAGGATCTCAGCTCAAAATGTTGATTGTTTATTCCGCTGCCTGACTTGCTGAGTTCGTTTTGGTTCTTTGTTTATTTCTCTGGATTTCCAGCATCTATACACTCGCTTCTGTACTTGAACTGCTGAAAGATGAATTCTTGATTTCCCGATTCACCTTATCATGAACCCTGTGCTTTGTCTGGTTGCATTACTTTATTGTTTTCTTTTTACGACTTTGTGTATGATGTGATCTGTCTGGATGGCACACAAAGAAATAACTTTTCACTGTAAACCAGTACCCGTGACAATAATATTCTAAAATCAATTCCGTCTGCAATGTTCTTTCCTCCTCATTCAGCTTATCTGTATCCCCTTGAAGCCTCTTTACTTGTCTTTTCCTATTCACAAGCCTACCTAGTTTTGTACTGTCAGCTAACTTGGATATGATATTTGGTCACCTTGGACCCACACTCAGTGACCAATTTATTAGGTACACCTGCTTGTTAATGCAAATATCTAATCAACCAATCATGTGGCAGCAACTCAATGCATAAAAGGATGCAGACATAGTCAAGAGGTTCAGTTGTTCAGACGAAACATCAGACTTGGGAAGAAATATGACTGACTGTCGATTGGTAGTTGGTGCCCAGACAGGGTTGATCTGGGATCCAGTAAACTGCTGTTCTGTGGGCAGAAAGCACCTTTTAATGAGATAGGTCAGAGGTGAATGGCCAGACTGGTTCAAGTTGACAGGAAAATAACAGTAACTGAAATAACCACTGCTGTACAGAAGAGCATCTCTAAATGCTCAACACATCGAACCTTGGTGGATGAGCTACAACAGCAGAAGACCATGAACATACATTCAGTAGCCACTTTATTAGGTTGTGCTGACCTTTTAACTTTAAGATCAGTCTAACCTTTCACTCCTACCTTTCCACTCGCCCAGCACTTTTTTTTTAAAAGAAAAAAACCCAACTGCCTTTGACATACCCCTAAACATTCCTCTAATCACCTTAAAATCATGCCCCCACATATTAGCTATTTCTGCCCTGGAAATGTATCTAGCTGTCCAATTTCTCACCCTAACCCAATTACAACAAAATTATGACTAGCTGCAACCCAAGTCTTGAATCATGTGGTATTCACTGGATCACCACAGCCACTCACCAGGACTGCTTGGGCAAATAGTCCTTCACAGGATCTGAAGGAATAATGGGCAAGAGAAAGAGAGCCACTACATTGATTCCTGAGTCCTGACGAAGGGTCTCGGCCCGAAACGTCGACAGCGCTTCTCCCTATAGATGCTGCCTAGCCTGCTGTGTTCCACCAGCATTTTGTGTGTGTTGTTGTTTGAATTTCCAGCATCTGCAGATTTCCTCGTGTTTACACTAATTCCTCTCCTTGTTTCATGTCACCCTGGTTCAGCCCATCAAGTCTGCTCCATCATTTGATCATGGCTGATTCATTTTCTCTCTCAACCCCATTCTTCAGCCCTCTTCCTGTAACCTTTGACGCCCTAATGAATCAAATGCCTATCGACCTCTTTAAGTATTCCCAATGACTTGGTATCCATGGCCGTCTGTGCAATGAATTTCACCGATTTACCATCTTCTGGTGAAAAACATTTCTCCTCATCTCTATTCTAAGGTAGTGCCCTTTGGCCCAAGACTCACCACTATTTGAAACATCCTCTATACATCCATCTTAGCCTTTAAATAGTTGGTAGGTTTTGATAAGATCCTCCTCATTTTTCTAAGCTCCAGCAACTATAGACCTAGAGCCATCAACACTCCCCATATGTTAACTCTTTCATTCCTAGCATCATTTTCTTAAATCTCCAAAGCCAGCGCATTATTTCTTGGGTAATGGGCCCAAAACTATTCACAATGCTGCAAAAATGGTCTGACCAGTGGCATTTCAAGCCCCAGCATTACATCATTGCTTTTAAGACCATAAGACATAGGAGCAGAATTGGGCCATTCAGCCCATTTGAGTCTGCTCTGTCATTCAGTCATGGCTGATCCCGGATCCCATTCAACCCCATGCACCTGCCTTCTTGCCATATCTTTTTGATGCCCTCACAAATCAGGAAGCTTTGAATATACCATGGACTTGGCCTTTGCCTTCACTGCATACTGTGGCAGGGCATTCCACAGATTCACAACTCTCTGGTTAAAAAATTTCCTCCTTACCTCTGTTCTAAAAGGCTGCACCTCAATTTTGAGGCAGTACCCTCTAGTATTGGATACCCCCACCATAGGAAACATCTGCTCCACATCCATCTTACCTAGACCTTTCAACATTCAGTAGGCTTCAATGAGATCTCTCCCCCCCCCCCCCCAACATTCTTCGAAGTTCCAGTAAGTACAGGCCTAAAGCTGCCGAATACACCTCATATATTAACCCCTTCATTTCCAGAGTAATCCTCGTGAACCTCCTCTGGACTCTCTTTGACAACACAATTTTAAATTGTAGTCCTCTTTAAATAAAGATGAATATTGCATTTGCCTTCCTTATTACAGTATCAACCTGTTAGTTAACTTTTAGGGACTTCTAAGATCCCTTTGCACTTACAATTTCTGAATTTGCTCCCTGTTGTCAATGTCTTTATTCTTTCTATCAAAGTGCATGACTATACACCTCCACCTGCCACTTGGCCCATTCTTCTAATCTGTCCAAGTCCTTCTGCAGGCTCCCTGCTTCCTCAGTGCTGCCTACCTTTCCACCTAACTTTGTATCGTCCACAGACTTGGCCACAAAGCCCTCAGTTCAATCATCCAGATCACTAACAAACACTGAAAAGAAGTGATCTGAGCACCACCTGTCACTGGCAGCCAACCTGAAATTAGGCTCTGGGTTCATTTCCAAGAACTTCTGACTGAGCAGCTGTGTGGACTGCATTTATACCAGCTGTGGAAGTTCAGGGTGGTTTATCATTATACTGAATTATTTGGAATGGGTAAGGCTAATTCTCATTGCCAGAAACTCCTATATCACACGAGTTAATTTCTAAAGGTAATTGCAGCATTTCTTTCTCCCTTCTCATCCTGTCCCTTGAGAATGAGGAATAAAAGCCTTGGATGTTTCCAAAGCTCTTAATATATCTATTAGTGCCTCATGTAGCATGATTAATAATTGCCACATGTAAAATTAAGTAATCAGTTGCAACATGCCAATATGTTGCGTCTTCTATAACCTTGATGATCTAAAGCCAAATGCGTGCATTTGGAAGTTTAACTCCTGAGTTGGAAATCCGGCAACAAGCTTCTACAAGTGACAAGCCTGAATATTCCATTGATAATGTAGGTTGAGAGATCAAAGTGTTGCTGGAATGTGTGGTGACACATGCCAGCTGCCCCCAGCACATCCTTGGGTTGTGTTGGTAATGCAAGCAATGCCTTTCACTGTACTGTTTCAATGCATATGTGATAAATCTGAATCTTGGATTGTCATTGGGACAATTACATGCATACACAGGTAAAATGAAAAACAAACGTGCAGCAGTTTCACAGGTTTTCCCCTTGACCATGTGTGTTTCTTCTGGTTTCCTTGCACCAACCATGTATGGGTTAGTGTTAATAAATTGTGGCATGCTATGTTGGTGCTGGAAGCATGGTGACACTTGCAGATATCCCCAGCACATCCCCAGTGGAAGCAATGCATTTCACCATCTGTTTTGATGTTCATGTGACAAAGCTGATTTTTTAAAATGTAAAGTATGAGGTAATATTTGGAAGAACATTGAAGCCTTTGAGTCTGATGTATTGGAGACCATACCCAACACCACTTCTAAAGTGCTGGCATGTCAGTTGACGCTGGCTGAGTTTTAACTTGGGTGGACATTACTGCAAAGGTCCAAATTATTCTTTTATTATTACCTGATTTGTGGAAAGGAGAAACTAATCTTGCTGCCCAGTTTGGCTGTTAGGTCTGCTCAGCTTGTCCACTGTCGACATCTAATGACAACACAGCTGTTAGCTCTTTGGTTCAGCAGTGTAGTCATAGAACATAGTCCCTTCAGCCCATGATGTTGTGCTGACCTATTAACCTATTCTAAGATCAATCTAACCCTTTCTCCCCATTTCTCTTTCATCCATTTGCCTAGGAGTTTCTTAAATGCCCCTAATGTATCTGCCTCTACCATCATCCCTGTCAGTGTGTCCTGTTTTCATCATCCTATATATAAAGAAAAACTCTACCTCTGACATCCCTCCCATACTTTTCACCAACCACCTTAAAATTATGCCCTCTTGTATTAGCCATTGTATTAGCTATTGTACAAGTGTATAAGAGACATCTTGTAGACTAGTTTTGTACAATACTCCCTCTAGGTCTGACAGCTGTGGGCTAAACCCCCATTCCATAGACTCGGCCCAAGAATGTAGGCGGATTGCCTTAGTGTGATGCTGAGGGATATCGTTAGGTGGAGAAATTGAGACCCTTTCTGCTCTTAAAATGTTTCAAAGATCGCTGGTGCCTTCTGGGCAAATGCCAGGTAATGTTACAGCTCTATAAAACCCTAGTTAGACTATAATTGGAGTGTTGTGTTCATTTCTGGTCACCTTATTAGAGGAAGGGTATGAAAGTTTTAGAGTGGGTGCAAAGGATGTTTACCAGAATGCTGTCTGTTAGAGAGCATGTCTTACGAGGATAGATTAAGCAAGATGGGGCTTTTCTCTTTGGAATAAAGAAGGATGAGAGGTGACTTGGCAGAGATGTACAAGAATTTAAGAGAGGCTAGCCAGATGATACTTTCTCCCAGGGCCAAAATGGGTATATAAGAGGGCATTATTTTAAAATGATTGGAGGAACATACATATGGGGTGGGGATGTCAGAGGACTTTTTAAAATATAGTGCTGGGTGCATGGAACACACTTCCAGGGTCTGTGGTAGAGGCAGATACATTAGGAACATTTAAGAGACTCTTGGGCTCGTGAATGATAGAAAAATGGAGAGCTATGTAGGAGGAAAGAGTTGAGTTAAAAGGATGGCGTGCCATGGACCAAAAAGCCTGTACTGTGCTATATTTTTCCTGGTGCCCTGACTAATATTAGTCTCTGAACCGACATCGCCAAGATAATCCGGTGGTTGGAACGCTGCGGGAGCCTACTTCGTGCACGCTGTGGCAGTTGCTTCGAATTTAATTGGTTTATAATTATCACATGTACTGATGTACAGTGGAACACTGTTTTGCATACCATCCTTACAGCTTATTTCATCACATCAGTACATTGAGGTAGTGCAAGGGAAAATAATAATGGAATGAGAATAGTGTTAGTTACAGAGTAAGTACCCATGGTCATGCACCATATTGTCTGCCTGCACTGCATTTAACCATTTGAGCAGTTCTCATACCAAACCGTGGTGCATCCAGATACAGGACGAAGAATGGTGCATCACTAAAAATGGTGAGAGTCAATGAAGATGTGCTGAATTTCTTTACCCTCAGGTTGGTGTACATCTCCATCATCGTTGGACCAGGGCAGGCTATTCAAATTTCAAAGTAAATTTATCGTCAAGGTATAGAATGTGCCGGTTACCATATACTGTGCTACGACCTTGAGATACATTTTCTTGCAGAAATTTGCAGGAAAATACAGAAATACAATAGAATTTTACAAAAAAAGAACTATACATAAATACATTAATTAACAAATGTGCAAAAGACTTGTTGCAACTCATGCTCTATTATTTTTAATTTACAGTTTAAAAATAGAGCATAAGTTGTAAAGAGTCTTAGAAAATGAAGCTATGCAGTGTAATCAGTTCAGAGTGGTGGTGAGTTCAACAGCTTGATGCTTGAAAAGTAATAACTTTGTGAACCTTGTGGTGTGGAACCTCCTGCCTGATGTTTGAAGTGGGTAGAAAGCATGGCCTGAATGGCAGGGGGGCTTTGATGGTTGCTGCATTCTTGTCGCAGCACTCATGTAAATATGCTCAGTGATGGGGAGGGCTTTTCCTGTGATGGACTGGGCCTGTATTCACTGATTTCTGTAGCCTTTTCCATTCCTGGGCATTGGTGTTTACATTCAGGCTGTGATGCAACCAGTCAGGATACTCTGACAAACTTCTGAAGATGCACAGTGCGAAGTTTTTGGTGATGAGCTGAATCTGCGCAAACTTCTAGGAAAGTACAGGTGCTGTTGTGCCGTCTGTGTGGTGACACTTAAATGCTGATTCCAAGACAGATCCTTTTGTGTTAACACAAGAAATTTAAAGCTACTAACCCTCTCTCAATCACCTTGTAAGTACTGGATCATGAACTCTGGCTTCTTCCTCTGTAGTCCATAATCAACTCTTTGGTTTTGCTGACATTGAGAGGTGGTTTTTGTGGCACCATTCAACCAGATTTTCAGTCTCATTTGTATGCCAATTCGTCACCACCATCTGATTTGACCAACAACAGTGGTGTCATCAGTAAACTTAAGTACAGCATGGGAACTTTATACTTATGATTGTATGGCTAAGTAAAGTTCGTATAGTTGGACTCTGTGGTGCACCGGTGCTGATGGTGATTGTGGAGAAGATGTTGCCAATCTATATGAAATGGCCAGTGAGGAAATAGGGGATCTAGTTGCATAGGGAGACCCTGAGGCCTGGCTCGTGGAGTTTTGTGATGAGTTTTGAGGGGATTGATCATGTTTAGTCGTAGAAAATAGTAGCTCTCAGCCCTCTTGACATCATATTTGTAACCAGTGCCATTCTTCCGAACCATTGTAAAGTGGTTGCAAAAAACACTGGAAGAACATGAGATGGTGCCCTGCTATGTTACCACCTCAAGCAAAACAAATTCCAAGAAATTCATTGAGTAGATGATTTTGTTGTATATAGATTGAACCATTGCAATTCAGGCACGTTCTTCAGCCAGCAAGAGAAATTGGCTTGCTTTAACCGTCCTGTGACCACTCAGAGGATGTAAATGACTTTTTTTTTACCCATTTAAAAAAAACAGCACCCGCTTTCATTCAGCTCAATGAGTCATTGTCTACCCTTGGTAATCCCACAGAGAAGGAAGCCAGGTGCAGAGAGGATTCAGATAACCTCAGCACTTAAGTGTGACATGGGCATTGTCCAACAATTACATAACATGCAAAGGCTGCGTTTCAGATCTCTCAGCGTATTCAAACATTTATGAATTTCTTTGTTAATGTGAAACTGAAAACAACTTTTTCTCCCCCTCCCCCTTCTCATGACTGGACTGTTGAGGATTCTAGTATTTTTATATCTAATCTGCCAAACTATCAGGGTCAAACAAAAGAAAATCTGCAGATGCTGGAAATACAAGCAACACACACACAATATTGGAGGAATTTAGCAGGCCAGGCAGCATCTATGGAAAAGAGTATAGTCGAAGTTTTGGGCTGAGACCCTTCAGCAGGACACTGAATCCTGCTGAAGGGTCTCGGCCTGAAATGTTGACTGTAAACTATCAGGGTATTCATTTTAGTGTATACATCAGAGATGAGGTAAAGGAACCTGAAGACCCACATTCAACGTTTTAGGAACAGCTTATTTCCCCAAGCCATCAGATTTCTGAAAGGTCCATGAATTCTACCTCAGTATTTTTGCTTTCTTTTAGCTCCATTTAACTTTTTAATATATATCTATGTCTCCCAATGTATTGGACAGCACTGTAACTTAGCAGGGCAAGGTGTAAGATCACAGGTTCAATTCCTGCTGCCGTCTGTACGGAGTTTGTACATGTGCACTGTGACCGTATGGGTTTCCTCTGGTTATGGTTAGTGAGTTGGGGCATACTATGTTGGCACCAGAAGTGGGGTGACTGAAGGAGCAGTGTCTCAGTAAGGCAGCATCCATTATTAAGGACCTCCAGCACCCAGGGCATGCCCTTTTCTCACTGTTACCATCAGGTAAGAGGTGCAGAAGCCTGAAAGCACACAGTGATTCAAGAACAGCTTCTTTCCCTCTGCCATCCAATTCCTAAATGGACAATGAACCCGTGAACACGACTTCACTTTTCTAATATGTTGTTTCTGTTTATTTTGCATGATTTTTAATTATTCAGTATACATATAATGTAATTGATGTATTTATTTTTTTCTTCTGTATAAATTTGCTGCTGCTAAGTTAACATGCCAGTGATAATAAATGTGATTCTGACTTGTGGCCTGCCCCCAACACAATCCTTGCTGATTCGATTTGTCACAAATAATGCATTTCACTATGTTTGTACAAGTGACAAAGCTAATCTTAGCTTTTAAATTTTTTTCTAATTTATGGTATATTTTGTCTTGCGCTGTACTGCTGCCACAAAAATTTCATGACCTGATACCTAATTCTGATTCTAATTCAATTCATTCAGAATTATTCAACTTTGTTCTCCTCGTGTCTGATTTACTTTGGATGAAACAGAATGAGGCTTTCAAAGCAAAGGGGGCAATTAGTGCTATGGCTGTGGAGACATGGCATTTGGCAACTTACAAGGTAACCACTTGGCCAAGAGCACAACGGAGGGTCGATTGGCTGGCCTTTCCAAGCAGAGTGAAATTTGCAGTGGAGCAAGCAGGCACGAGACAGTAGGGTGGAGTGAGGCCACAGTTCTTTCAGAGGACTAAGTCTGAACTTGTAACTGGAGCATTGCCATATTGAAAAGTTCTGATCTGTTGCTCACTGCTGCAATGGACGTTGGGAGGTGATTTCAGCAGGAACGTTCAAAAGAGCATTGGATAGACATGGAAAAAAATTTCTGGGCAGGTAGAACTATATTACCGTTGGTGATTTTGTTTTAGAAAAATATTTGTCCAAATTCCATCTTGCTTGCAGAAGTTGTAGGTTGGGGGATGGAGAGTGAGGCATTCAAGAGCCCAGCCATAAAAGAAAGAGGCATATTTAAGCCAGAGATTGATAGGCCCTTTAATTGAAAGGGATTATGGGTTACAGGGAGGAGGTGGAAGAATGGGTGTTGAAAAAATCTGTCATGGTTGAATGGTGGAGCAGACTCAATAGGCCAAATGGCCTAATTTTGCTCCTGTATGTTGTGGAGTTATGTTCATGGGCTGCATAAAATCATAAAACATACAGCAGGAACAGAATTAGGCCATTCAAATGACTTTCTGTGCTGTGGAAACTTGCCCCCCAATTAAATTGCAGACATTATAAAGAGACAATAAATATACAATCTCAGCTTTTTTAATCTTGTTTTGTTTTGGTCTATGGAAGGAACCACATCTCCAAGAGTTCCAGATTCTGCTTGTAAAGTGCTTTGAAAAGAGTCAATACAATTTTTATGCAGTTCAGAGGATGCTGCCTCCTACTGGCAGTCTACTTCCAGCCATCAGGCTGCTTATCTGAGGAAACTCTCCTTAGTTAATTTATCAGCATTCTTTTAATGAATTCTAATTTCTTGTTCAGACCTCTACCACTAAATACATCTTTACCCCTGAATCTCCTTCAGACAAAACCCTTGAGTTTTGAAATCCTTCAGTACTTGCACCACTTTCTCACTCAGCCAGTAGTTGTTTCTATCTGCTTCTCTCCTGAGACCCTCTTTCTCCAAACTTTTGTTTACCTCCCATAACATCCCCTTCTGTACTAACTCTAGTTAGTTCAAATTTTCTATGCATAATCAAAGCTAGTTTTAAATGGAAATTGATTTTTTCAAGGGTGACACGGTAATGTTGCAGTTTGCCTAATGCTTTACAGTGCCAGAAATCTGGGTTCAATTCTCACAGCTGTCTTATAAGGAGTTTGTACCCTGTGGGCTTCCTCTGAGGGTGCTCCAGACTTGGGGTCTTTGGAATGTTTAAGGGTTAGGGTTAGAGTTGTGGGTAGTTGTCAGTTGTCATCAGAAATGTAGGATGCCCCCAGCACATCCTCTGATTGTGGTCATTGACACAAATGATGCATTTCACTGTATGTTTCGATGTACATGTGATAAGTAAAGCTAATCTTGTAATTTCATAGCCACCCAGACTGCAAGTAAAATGTTTGACTGGTTAGATAGATGGTTAGTGTCTTGGTGATATGATGCTTTCTCACTTGCAGTGTTATCTTGCTTTATTCTTTCAGCTACCATTGGAAGGGCTAGAACCCATGCATTTCCAGCAGTTAGATGACATTGAGATGTCAGTGAAGGGATGCTGCTGACCGGCACATTCCAGGGTTCAGGAGCATGAGCTGAGGGGATGCACTGAAGTTTGGTGTAGCCACTGCAGGGGCACAGTAGGGGAGGTCCACAGTATAGGGTTGTTCTGCTACTGGAGAAAGGGGGCCTGGGCTGGGTGAGGATGCGCTTCAGTTATTGTAGTGCACACTAGTAGCAACAGTGCTGTTGGTTTTCAGGGATGTAATAAAAAGTACTTAATGCATTTACTATGGATGGAAGAATGAAAAGGTATTGCAGTTTGTTCTTGTAAATGGTTTTATTAGGAAAAAAGTTTATTTTGATTTTTAAAAAACATGAGATTTTGCTGATCTGGAAATCCAGAGTTATACACACAAAATGTTGGAGGAACTCTGTAGATCAGGTGGCATCTATGAAAAGGAACAGAGCTGACATTTCAGGCTGAGGCACTTAGACTTGATTTAAAAGAAAGTTGTTAGATGAGCTGACTTCCATCATGGAAACAGGCTTTGTGCTTGCAGTGGCACTGAAATATCGATTCCTTCCATTTCAGAAGGGACCATTTCCACCATAGTCTCTAGTCCACTCTACCACTAATACCCATTTCCCTTTTCTTGGCACTGTCTCATTTAACAGCTGTCCTTGTACCTCCTCCCTACTTGTTCAGGATTCATCTGTTCCTGACTTTGTCAGAGACACAGAGGACTACAGCACAGAAACAGGCCCTTCGGCGTAATAAGAGTTCGACACAAACTGGATAACCCATCCATTCTGAGTTGAACTGTTATTACAGCTAGTCCCATTGACCCACGTCTGGACCATAGCCCTCCATAGCCTCTTGTTCATGTACTTATCCAAACTTCTCTTAAAAGTTGCAAATGAACCTGCAACCATCACTTCACTGGCAGCTCATTCCACATTTGCACCACCCTCTGAATTGTGAAGAAAATGCTAATTGCTTTCTTGTATGAGTGGAAAAAGTACCTCCTTGTTTCCTTTAAATATTTTACCTTTCATCCTTAACCTTTAGCCTCTAGTTCTTGTTTCACTCAAACTCAGTGGAAAGACCTTGCTCGCATTTACCCTTTCTACATCCCCCCATAAATTTTTATGCTTCTATCTCTCTTCTGTCTCCTGCTCTCCAAGGAATACTCTTAGCCTGCCAATCTCCCACTCAGAAGTAAGTCTCTCAATTCCTGGCAACATCCTTATAAATCTTTGCACACTTTCCGGCTTAATGACATCTTTATATAAGGTGACCAAAACTATACATAACACTCTAGGTGCAACCTCACCAAAGTCTTGTACAGCTGCTGCATAACATCCCTATTTCTATACTCACACTCTCAATGCTGGAAGAAATGAGCAGGTTAGACAACATCTATAGAGAGGAATTAAACAGTTGACATTTTGGGCTGAGACTCTTCAGTCTGATGAAGTATCTTGGCCCAAAACATTGACAGTTTATTCCTATCTATAGGTGCTACCTGATGTTGCTGAGTTCCTGTGGCATTTTGTGTGTGATTCTGGATTTCCAGCAAATGCAAAATCTCTTCTATTCTATACTCAGTGCCTTGTTTGATGAAGGCCGGCATGCCAAATGCCACCACATTCACCACTAAGTCTACCTGTGACACCTTTTTCATGGTACTACTTGGTCTTCCTGTTCTAGAACACTTCTCAGGGCCCTACCATTGACTGTGAATGTTCTACCCTTATTTGCTATGGGTAAAATGGACTTTGCACCAGATTTACAAGGATTCTACAAGGATTATAAAGTGTGTCTTGAGGATAGGTTGAGTGAGCTACGGCTTTTCTCTTTGGAGTAAAGGAAGATGAGAGGTGACTTGAGAGAGGTGCACAAAATGATAAGAGGCATAGATAGAGTTTTACAGCCAGAGACGGGAGTGGTGGGTGTGTGGAACACACTGCCAGGAAAGGTGGTAGAGACAGATACATTAGGGACATTGAAGAAACTCTTAGGTAGGTATATAGACAATAGAAAAATGGAGGGCTATATGGGAGGGAAGAGTTAGATTGATCTTGGAGTAGTTTAAAAGGGTGGGACAACATTGGTTGGAAGGACCTGTACGGTGCAGTACTGCTCTATTCTATGCATTATGAAGACTGATTGCATTTAAAAAAAGTCCTCAGGGTGTGAAAGGGCTGCTGTGGTCTACATTTCACTGGTATTTTGTGCAGTGTCCAGAGGCCTAATTCCAGAAGGAAATTGATACCTGAATTGTTTTCCCAGGACTGCATTTTAATGCAGCTCTTGGTATAGTAGTTAGACCTGCAGAATAGGAAGATGCACACTTTGATGTCTGGCTCGTGCTGTGCTTGGTTTGATTTGTTAGCAGCCACTGTGAGGGCTGCAATTATGCTTGGCACTCCTGGGCTTGGGAGGGGCAATAATCTACCATTAATCCTGCTGTAGATGATTATCTGGGGAGTACAGGCTTGGAAGTGTGTCTCTGTCTTCAAGCACGTGCCAAATCAGGCTCTGAATTGGAGTATTCTCTGGTGCCCTCGAGCTATAACAGCTTGTTCACTCTTGAAGAATGTCTACCTGGAGGTGTGCAGGTGGAGACAGCAGCGAATTTGCTATAGGAAGGAAGGCAAATGCAGTTAGCATTCATTTCGAGAGGACGAGAATATAAAGGAAGGATTGTAATGCTGAAGCTTTATAAGCAGCTGGTTAGACTGCACTCAGAGATTGAGCAGTTTTGGGCACATCGTCTAAGAAAGGATGTACTCGAATTGGAGAGGGTCCAGAAGGGGTACACAAGAATAATCCTGGAAATGAAAGGGTTAATGTATGAGGTATGTTTGATGTCTCTGGGCCTGTACTTCCTGGAGTTTAGAAGAATTGGTTGGGGAATCTCATTGAAAGTGAACCAACATTGAAAGGTCTAGATGGAGTGGGTACGGAGAGGATGTTTCCAGTAGTGGGGGAGACTAGGACCAGAGGGCACAATCTCAGAATACAAGGTTAGAAATAAGAAGGAATGTCTTTAGCCAGAGGATGGTGAATGTGTGGAATTCATTGTCACACATGGCTCCAGAGGCCAGTTATTGGGTATATTTAAAGTGTAGATGATAGATTCTTGATTAGGGTGTCAAAGGTTACGAGGAAAAGGCAGGAGAATGGGATTGAGGGGGGATTTTAAAAATGGACTGAATGGCCAATTTAGCTCCTATGCCTTATGGTCTTAAGAATCTCTTGTGTTTGCAATCTTATGGACTTGTGGAAAGAAAGCACTAGGTTGAGTTACCCAAACAGTGATGGTTTCTAAGAGTCGAAGCCTCAGGCTTCTGGTCGTGCAGAAGATCTGTCTTTTTATTTCCCTCCTTTAGTAGGAATGTTGGGTTATGGCTGGAAACAAAGCATGGAATGGGAGAGCTCAAAGCCTGAGGAAGTGAGAGTGCATGTTGTGTAAATAAAATTCACAGCTTGGGTGGAACCAGCAAGTCTTTTAATTGCACTTGTCAAGGCAAGACCTTAATAGTTCTCTTGTTACTTGGAAGCACTATTTATCTTAACAAAAGTAGGATGTTGGGTGGGGATTAAGCAACCCTTATTTTCTATGTGAAGGGAGAGGAGGTAAAGAACATAGAACAGTATAGCACAGGAACAAGCTCTTCGGCCCACAATGTTATGCCATGCCAATTAAATTAATCATCAAATGGCCAACTAAACTAATCCCCACTGCCTACACAATGTCCATATTCTTCAATTTCCTTCACATTTATGTGCCCATCTAAACTTCTCTACATCTGGCTCTACCACCTCCCTAGGCAATGCAGTCCAGGTGCTTACCACCCTGTATAACAAAAAAAAACTTGCCCCTCACATCTCCTTTGAACTTGCCCCCCTTACCATTTAAATGTATGCCCTCTGGCATTAGACATTTCAACCTTCGGAAAAGATGTTGTCTTCCTGTCATAATCTTATAAACTTCTATAACATCTCCCCTTGGCCTCTGCCGTTCCAGAGAAAACTTTTATAAAGCTGCAACATAACTTGTTAATTTTAGTACTCAATCCCTTGACTAATAAAGGTATATGGCATACTTGCCGTCTCAACCACTCTATCAACCTGTATAATCACTTTCAGGTTGTTATGAACTTGGACCCCAAGTTGACTCTGCTCGTCAACATATAAGGATCTTGCCCTCAAGTGTTCTGTCTCTTTACATCTGACCTAACAAGGTGCAACACTTCACATTGTCCAGGTTAAACTCCATCTGCCATTTCTTTGTCCTTGTTTGCAACTGATTTGTATCCCACAGTATTCTTTGCCAATCTTCTACGCTATCTAGAATAGCACCAATCTTCATATCACCTGCATTTACTACTCTACCCATCTACATTTTCATCCAGGTTATTTTATTTATATATGTCACAAATAGCAGAGGTCAAACGCTGTCCTCTGTTCTATGGAATGACATCCCATGAGGGATCTTGTCAAACGCCTTACTAAAATCCATGTAGGTAACATTCAAAGTTCTACCTTCAATCACCTCATCAAAAAATTTGAGTAAGACACAACTTGCCCTGCATAAAACCATGGTTACTCTCCATAATTAGCCATTGTTTTCCAAATGCTCATAAATCCTATCCTTAAGAATTTTCTCCAGTAACTTACCTACCACTGACAGACTCAGTGGTTTGTAGTTTGCAGGATTATCCCTAGCTTCCTTCTTGAATAATGGAACAACATTAGAACAATATTAGCTATCTGCCAGTCCTCTGGGACCTTGGCCAGAGAGGACATGAAGATGAATACAATGGTGCTATAAAGTTTTGTGAACCCTTTAGAAGTTCTTCTGTTTCTTCATAAAAAGATCTAAAATATGATCAGATCTTCATGTCGGTCCTAAAACCAGATAAAGAGAATCCAATTAAATAACTAACGTGAAAAACATTATACTTTATCCACTTATTGAGAAAAAAGGTCCAATATTACTTGCATTTGTTGGAAAAGGTATGTGAACCTTTGCTTTCAGTAACTTGTGTGACCCCCCCCTCTTACAGCAATAACTTCAACCAAATGTTTCCAATAATTGTTGATCAGTCGTGCACATTGGCTTGTGGGAATTTTAGGCCATTCACAGTACAAAGCTGCTTCAACTCTGGGATGCTGGTGGGATTCCTTGCATGAACTGCTTGCTTCAGGTCCTTTCAGAACACTTCTATAGGATTAAGGTCAGGACCTTGACTTGGCCATTCCAAAACACAAATTTTCTTCTTTTTAAGCCATTCCGTTGTTGATTTACTCTTGCTTTTTGAATTATTTTCTTGTTGCATTATACAACTTTTATTATGCTTCAGGGGTTGGACTACTAACTTGATACTCTCCTGTAAAATGTCTTGATATAATTTTGAGTTCATTGTTTCCTCAACGATTGCAAGCTGTCCAGGCCCTGAGGCAACAAAGCAACCGTAAACCAGGACATTGCCACCAGTATGTTTTACAGATGGGAAGAGGTTCTTGTACTGGAATTCAGACATAACGCTTCTCATTTAAGCCAAAAAATTCCATTTCAGACTTGTCTGTCCACAGAAGATACTAACAATAGCCTTCTAGCTTATTCACAGAGTCTTTAGCACACTTTAGGTGGGCAGCAGTGTTCTTCTTGGAGAGTAGCGGCTTTCTTCTTGTAATCCTGCCATGCACATCACTACTATTGAGCGTTTGACTGATGGTAGACTCATGAACATTGACATTAGCCACACAAGAGAGGCCTGTAGCTCATTAAATGTTACCTTAAGGTTCTTTGAGATCTCCTGGGATACTACACGTCTTGCTCTTGGAATGATTGTTTTGATTAACTTATTATTTAATTATTTATGGTTTTATATTGCTGTATTTCTTCACTATTCTTGGTTGGTGCAGCTGTAACGAAACCCAATTTCCCTCGGGATCAATAAAGTATGTATGTCTGTCTGTCTGTCTGATTGATCACTCCTAGGGAGAGTAACAATGGTGTTGAATTTCCTCCATTTGTACACCATCTCCCTGACTGTGGATTGGTGGAGCCCAAACTCTTCAGAAATGTTTTTTGTATCCTTTTCCAACCTGGTGAGCATCAGCTTTTTTTCAGAGGTACTCAGAAATCTCCCTTGATCGAGGCATGGCATGCTTCCAAAACCTGTGTGGTGAAGACCCAGGTTTATGTTCTTTAAATAGGACAGGGCCTCCCATACTCACACCTGATTGTCATCCCATTGATTGAAACACCTGACTCTAATTTCCCCTTTAAATGAACTGATTATCCTAGAGGTTCACATACTACTTTCAACAAATACATGTAATATTGGATCATTTTTCTCCATAAATGAACAAGTATAATGTTTTTGTTATTTAATTGGGTTCGCTTTAGTTTTAGGGTTTGTGTGAATATCTAATCACATTTTAGGTCCTATTTATGCAGAAATAGAAAATTCTAAAGGGTTCACTAGCTTTCCAGCACCACTGTAGGTATGTCATTGATCCCAAAAGAAATTCGAGTCACAGTAGCATTACAAGTGTAGAGATATACAAATATACAAATATTAGAAGAGAAGTAAGAAAGAATAAAAAATAAGTTACCTCAAACAATCTAACAGAAGGAGATCATCACTTCCCCAGCTATTGGTTGACTCACTATAGAGCCTAATGGTCGCAGGTATAGTGCTCTTTGGAGCAGTGCATTTATCTTGGTCTATTACTAAAAATGCTGCTTGGTATTGAAGGCACTTGAGAAATCAAAAAATATGATCCTCATAGTGCTGCCCTGCTTATCCAAATGGGAGTAAGCTCTGTTCAGCAGGTAGATGAGAGCATCATTGACTCTGGTGTGCTCTTGGTCGGCAAACTGCAGGGGATTGAGGGCTGATGTGACCAGGGCTTGGAGGTGAGCTAAGATCAGGTGCTTTGGGATCTTCAAGGTATGCGATGTCAAGATCATTGGATGGTAGTCATTCAAGATTTTCAGTTGGCCCTTGGGTACTGGGGCCACACATGATGTTTTTCACACAGCCGTGACCCTTTCCAGACTGAGACTCAGATTGAAAATGTGCTGGAGAACTCCACAAAGCTGTTCAGCACACTCCTTCAGGACCTTGGGTTTCACATCATTTGGTCTCAGTGCTTTGTCAGTCAAGGGCCCAGCAATCTGATCCCTTGCCTCTCTCAGTAACCTGGGCTAAACCCATCAACCCTGAGGACTTGTCCACTTTCATGCTCTTTAAGAGACCCAAGACTACCACCTCCTCTACCTTAAAATGCCCCAGCATGTCAATACGCTCAGTACTGATCTCCCTATCCTCCATGTCCTTCTCCCTAGTAAACACTGATGTAAAGTACTCATTAAGGACCTCGCCCACAATCTCTGCATCCAAGCCAATATTCCCCCCCCCCCCTTTATCCTTGAGTTGTCCTACCCTCTCCTTAGTTATTCTCCTGCTCTTGATGTATGCATAGAATGTCTTGGGGTTCTCTTTAATCCTACTTGCCAAGAATGCACCCCCACCCCATTGATAATTCCCTTCATGATTTCTTTTTTGGTTCCTTTATAATCCCAAGGACTCTGTTTGATTCTGGGTTGCTAAACTTTACATACTTTTCTATCTCTTGACTAAATTCATCCTTTCTTGACATCCATGGTTCTTACCTTGCCATCCTTACCCTTATTTCTGACTTGAACATACCTGTCTTGAAACTGTGCAGTTGGTCTTTAAACACCTTCCAGATGTGGACTTGCCCAAAATCAGCAGTTCCCAATTAACTGTCTAGTTCCTTCCTAATGCCCTCGTAATTTACTCTGCTGAATTTTAATACTCTCCTGCAAGGTCCATACTTATGCTTATCTGTAGCTATCTTGAGACTTAAGGAGTTGTGGTCATGTTTCCCTAACTGCTCACCCATTGAAAGTTCGGATACTTGGCCAAGCTCATTACCCAGCACCAGGTCCAGTGCAGCCTCTCCACTTGATGGACTATCTACATCGTGGTTTGCAAAACCACTAGATGCACCTAAAAAAAAATTAATAATAATTTTGGTCCATCTCAAACTCTTGCACTATGAGTGCCTTAGTTTATTTGGGGAAGTTGAAGCCCCCTGTAACAACAACACTATTATTTTAACACCTGCCTGCACAGTTGGCATGGACATGGAGGATTTGTTCCTGTGCTGTACTGTTCTATAGCTGTGGTACCTATGGAGTTGGGATGTTGTGATAGCACTATAGTTGGGTTGCATTTTGCGTGCAATAATTAATTTTATTGTAAAATGTACATTAGACATCAGTTTTACTTTTCGGTTCAACAATAACTCAGCAGGCCAGAAGCATTTATGGAAAAGAGTATAGTTGATGTTTCAGGCCTATGTAGGGTCTCGGCCCGAACGTCGACTATACTTTTCCATATATGCTGCCTGGCTTGCTGAATTTCTCCAGCATTTTGTGTGTTGCTTGGATTTCCAGCATCTGCAGACTTTCTCTTATTTGTGGTTGCACCTCTCATTCTATTGTGCTCCATATAAACATACAACATAAGACATAAAACCTCAGCTTAGTATATGTTTGAGGAATATACCTAGTCTGCTGTTGAAATATCTAAGGGCTTCCATTGTTCAATTACACATGTACCTGCTAAACTTTAATTTCAGATTACGTAGACCAGATCTGTTTGCATCCCAATGACACTGGCCCTTCTCCAGTTGCCTATATTTACATCTGAGTGGACTGTATCCTATTTCATAGCTGCTCTCAACTTTTAGATTTATAGTTATACACAATGGAAACAGGCCCTTTGGCCCAGTTCGTTCATGCCAACCCGAAGTTGTCTATTTGAGCTTGTTCCATTTACCAGCATTTAGCCTATCTCCTGGTCAGCCTTGAACCTTTCCTATCCATATACCTGTCTAGATGTATCTCACATTGAATTTTGTATCTTTCCTATCCGTATACCCATCTAGATTCCTTTTACATTGAACTTTGGACCTTTCCTATCCATCTACC
Source organism: Hemitrygon akajei (assembly GCF_048418815.1). Taxonomy (NCBI): domain Eukaryota; kingdom Metazoa; phylum Chordata; class Chondrichthyes; order Myliobatiformes; family Dasyatidae; genus Hemitrygon; species Hemitrygon akajei. The sequence continues at coordinate 28,900,353 of NC_133126.1, read as the reverse complement.
TTTGAGATGTTGTAGTGCTCTCGCACAGGTGTAAAAACTCTGAACTAAACACCAAGTATAAACCAGTCAATGAAGCGCGATCCCAGTAAGATTAACCAGTTACTGTTCACTCTTCCACATTAACGTATGGTGAAAACTGTTGATAAAACAATACAAAATATATACAGTATTTGTTTCCTTCTTGGCATCACATTTACATCATAAATACTTGCAAAAATAAAACTACAACAAACTATATTACATTAAAGTGCAACATACAGTCAGAATCTACCTACGCCATCAGCTGCTTTAAATACACTTCAACACAAACTATCCGCAACAAAGAACATAAACTTTATCAACCATCATTACTTTTAACAGAATCAGCGTTAACATTTTTACTTCAACATGTCTATTATCTTACGAACTTACGGCGTTGCTTCTATGATGTTTCTAGTGTGTAGAAAGAAAACTTCTCTCGCGCTGATCCTGCACACACAAGACCCCTCCTTCCTGTTTCTCCAAACCAGTATCTTCCCACATGACACAGTGAAACCGGGTATGATGTCACCGCATGCTGCGATATATCACAGACAAGGAATTTACTTTCAACAACCTTAACTTTAACTAGAAAAGGATTACAAACGAATTACTAAAACAAAAATATAATAAACTAAACGAATGCCTTAAGGGCAACACAGATGTCTTTAACCCATTGTAATTGTACCTTCCTCTACCACTTCCTTTGACAGCAGATTCCATATACCCCATTATGTGGGAAAGCTGCCCACCCCCCTGCGGCCCATTAAAATCTTTTTTCTCTCGCCTTAAGCCAATGCCCTCTGGTATTAGACTCCTCTGTTCTGGAAGATGACTGTGACCATGAACTTTATCCATGTCAAGATTTTATAAACATCTACAAAGATCATCCTTCAACTTCCTTTGCTCCAGGAGAAACAGCCCCAGCTTGTCTCTTCTCTCCTTAAACTCAAAGCTTCAGCCCAGGCAATGTATCTGAATCTTTTTCTGTACTCTCTCGAATATTTTCCCAGCTATCACTCGGTTTCACAACTTCATTTCTGAATTGGTTTATGTATGAATTGCGAAGGGCAGAATTCCAAAAGTGAGCTTCCAAATCCTACTCTATCCTGATGAGATGTATTACCATTCCTTTAGTGCTGGCTCTAACTGCTGCAACTTAGCACCAAGTTTGAGAGTGCCTTCACCAGAAGGAATGGCTATCCACTATCTTCTTGAGAATAGTGGATGCTGTGTCAATTAATATGTTTTAAAGTGCAGGTAAATGGAAAATGTTTAATCTGTCTTTGTTCCTGTAATGATTTTATTTATTTCTGAGGCAGAGTTGGCTGTTGTGATAATTCTTGAATGAGCCAATGTTACCTGTTTATACAGAACATAAATTATAGAGAATCTAATTGAGTTGCAAAGATCCAGAGGGCAAAATAATGGATTGATTGTTCCTTTTAAGCTATCGCTGAGACAAGGAAGTGGAGTGTGAAATCCTGCAAGTTAGGATAAATCAAGCAGATGTTTTTGAAGCTAGAATGTGTTGAATTCTTGTCCTAAATCTCCCTCATTGTGACCTTGTACTTTATTGTCTGCCTACACTGCACTTTCTCTAACCATAGGGTGGGCACAGTAGCATAGTGGTTAACATCGCCAAGCAGTCACCTGTAACGAGTTTATACATTCTTCCCATGGCATGTTTCCTCACACATTCCAAAGATGTACAGGTTGGGATTAGTGAGTTGTTGGCAGGCTCTGTTGGTGCCAAAAGTGTAGCGACAATTGTGGACTGTCCACAGGGCAATCCTCACTGATTTGATTTCATGGTATGCTTCAATGTGCATGTGACAATTAAAGCTGATCTTTTTAACAGTCTATTCTGCATACTATTACTGTTATTTCTTGTACTACCTCAAAACACTGATGTGACGATGTTCTGGATAGATGGCAGGCAAAACAATTTTTCACTGTAAGCACAAAGTACACTGCAGATGCTGTGGTCAAAGCAACACATACAACAAGCTGGAGGAACTCAGCAGGTCGGACAGCATCCGTGGAAACAAGCAGTCAAGGTTTTGGGCCAGGACCCTTCAGTCCTGACGTGTTAATTTTTCAGTGTGCCTTGGTGCATGTGACAATAGTACATAAAACACTACAGCATAGTTACAGGTCTCACAACAATGTGTTAACCCTTAACTTGCTTGAAAGTCAGTCTAACCCTTCCCTCTCACATAGCCCTCCATTTTTTATGATCCATCTGCCTATCTAAGAGTTTCTTAAAACCCCTAATGTATTTGTCTCTACCATTATCCTTGCACTCACCATTCTCTGTGTAAAGAACCTACCTCTGGCAAACCTCTTATACTTTCATCCTATCACTTTTAAATTATGCCCCCTGGTATTACTTATTTCTGCTGGGGGGGGGTGGTGGGGAGAATCTTTGACTGTCCACTCATGTAATCCTCTCTCAAGTAACCTCTCATCCTCCTTCACTCCAAAGAGAAAAGCCCTAGCTCACTCAACCTTTCCTCATAAGACATGCCCTCTAATCCAGACATGATCCTGGTAAATCTCTTTGAAACACTCTCTAAACTGTCTACTTCCTTCCTATAATAATAAACCAATTTACCAATCCTAGATTTATTATGTATGGCTCAACACCTTACTAACCCTACCCTGTACATAATTGGGCATGCAGGTACAACAGGCGGTAAAAAAGGCAAATGGTATGTTGGCATTCATAGCAAAAGGATTTGAGTACAGGAGCAGGGAGGTTCTACTGCAGTTGTACAAGGCCTTGGTGAGACCGCACCTAGAATATTGTGTGCAGTTTTGGTCCCCTAATCTGAGGAAAGACATTCTTGCCATAGAGGGAGTACAGAGAAGGTTCACCAGATTGATTCCTGGGATGGCAGGACTTTCATATGAAGAAAGACTGGATCGACTAGGCTTATACTCACTGAAATTTAGAAGATTGAGGGGGGATCTTATTGAAACGTATAAAATTCTAAAGGGATTGGACAGGCTAGATGCAGGAGGATTGTTTCCGATGTTGGGGAAGTCCAGAACGAGGAGTCACAGTTTAAGGATAAAGGGAAAGCCTTTTAGGACTGAGATGAGGAAAAACTTCTTCACACAGAGAGTGGTGAATCTGTGGAATTCTCTGCCACAGGAAACAGTTGAGGCTGGTTCATTGGCTATATTTAAGAGGAAGTTAGATATGGCCCTTGTGGCTAAAGGGATCAGGGGGTATGGAGAGAAAGCAGGTACAGGGTTCTGAGTTGGATGATCAGCCATGATCATACTGAATGGCGGTGCAGGCTCAAAGGGCCGAATGGCCTACTGCTGCACCTATTTTCTATGTTTCTATGTTTCTCTCGACTGGGTGGTTGGTTAAAGATTGCCAAGATGCCAGTCTCTGAAAATACGGGAGCAGAGACTGGAAGGGAACAATCACCTGTGCAGGAATGTGCCTACTGAACTAATTTAGTTTGCAAACATGCAGAACAGAAAGCATCTTCTTTCACAATCCCTATTTGATGAAGGCCAGTGTGCTGAACACCACTTTCACTGCCTGTGATGCCATTTTCAGGAAGTAGTTTTCAGTCCTATTCTACAACACTCTGCAGGGCCCTACCATTTACTGTGAACATTCTACCTGGGTTTGATATGGGTAAAGTGACTGCTGCACAGATTTACCAGGAAGCTGCTTGGATTAGAGAGCATGTCTTATGAGGATAGGTTGGGCATGCTAGGGCTTCTGTCTTTGAAGTGAAGGAGGATGAGAGGTGTAGAGGATGATAAGAGGCATTGATCGAGTGCCACTGTTCTGTACTATTCTGTGTTTAACTATTCTTCAATAAAGGCTTCCAGATCTATTATTTTCTCCTGATAGTGATGTTTAATCTTTCTGCATGCAGTGGCGTAGTGATCCAACATACAGGTAGGTATTTGAACTGAACGATAGTGCCAATGTTTAAAAGGTATTCAACCCCTTGGAATTTTCATGTTTTATTGTTTAACAACATTGAATCACAGTAGATTTAATTGGGCTTTTTGACACTGGTCAACAGAAAAGACTCGTCAAAGTGAAAGCAGATTTCTACAAAGAGATCTAAATTACTTACAAATATAAAACAAAATAATTGCATAAGTATTCACCCCCTTTAATGTGACACACCAGTTCATCACTGGTGCAGCTAGTTGGTTTTAGAAGTCACCTAGTTAGTTAAATGGAGATCTGTTTTTGGAGACCTGTGTGCGGTCAGGTATTTTAATTGATTGTTGTGAAAATATACCTGTATCTGGAAGGTCCGATTGCAGGTGAGTCAGAATCCTGGCAAAAACTACCCAGTGAAGACAAAAGAACACTCCAAGCCATTCCTCAAAAAGGCAATTGAAAAGCACAAGCCAGGAGATGGATACAAGAAAATTTCCAAGTCACTGAATATCCATTGAAGTACAGTTAAGTCAATCATCAAGAAATGGAAATAATATGGCACAGTTGTAAATCTACCTAAAGCTTGCAGTCCTCAAAAACTGACTGACTGTGCAAGAAGGGGACTAGTGATGGAGGCCACCAAGAGACCTATGACAACTCTGGAGGAGTTACAAGCTTCAGTGGCTGAGATGAGAGAGACTACGCGTGCAACAACTGTTGCCCGGGTGCTTCACCAGTTGCAGCTTTATGGGAGAGTGACAGCGAAAACCACTGTTGGGGGTGGGGAACACATGAAATCTCAGCTAGAGTTTACTGGAAGGCATGTGGGAGACTCTGAAGTCAGCTGGAAGAACATTCTTTGTGAAACCAAATTTGAGCTTTTTTGGAGACTAAACGCTTTGTTTGGCGTTAGCCAAATACTGCACATCATCAAAAACACACTCACCCTATCATGAAGCATGGTGGTGGCTGCATCATACTGTGGGGATACTTCACTGCAGCAGACCCTGGAAAACCTAGGAAGGTTGAGGGTAAAATGATTGCAACAATATACAAGGAAATTCTGGAGGAAAAACCTGATGCACTCTGCTAGAGAACTGCAACTTCAGAGAAGATTTGTTTTCCAGCAAGACAATGACCCCAAGCATAAAGTCAAAACTACAAAGGAAAGGTTTAAAAACAACAAAGTTAATGTCTTGGAGTGGCCAAGTCAGAGTCCAGACCTCAATGCAATTGAGAATTTGTGGCTGGACTTGGAAAAAGGCTGCTCACTCATGATCCCCTTGCAATCTGACAGGGCTTGAGCAGTTTTGTAAGGAAGAATGGGGGAAAAATTGCGGTGTCCAGATATGCAGAGACCTATCCACACAGACTTGAGGCTATAATTGCTGCCAAAGGTGCATCTACTAAGTGCTGACATAAAGGGGCGAGTAATTATGCAATCAATTATTTTGTGCTTAATAATTGTAATAATGTTAGACCAATTTGTAGAAATTTGTTTTCACTTTGACATGGAAGAGTCTTCTGTTGATCAGTGTCAAAAAAGCCAAATTAAATCCACTGTGATTCAATGTTGTAAAACATGAAAATTTCCAAGGGGGAGAGGTTGAATACTTTGTATGGGCACAGTATGTTGACTTGAATGGTTGGATTGAAAGCTGCTGTTGAATCATGCAAGCTGGTATGGTTGGCTGGTGGTTGGGTTGTTAAGGCATCATTACAGGTGTTAAGGGAGTCTTTGACAATGTCAGATAAACTTTTCTTGTAACATAAAAAATGCAAAGCATTTTATCATTGAGGATTGGAGGGTGAATTGTACTCTCATCTCCTACCATTGACAATATGCTCACTAACTACTGCCATGAGGCTGGAGGTACAAGAGCCTTGGGTTCTGGTGCAATTATTACTGTGCAACCATTGTGGATAACTTCACTCCCCTCAACTATGAACCTGTTCGACAACTTACAATACTCTTATTCAAGGACTCTGCAACTCACTCTCAGTTCTTTCTATTTACTTATTTATTTTATTTGTATGATTTCTTTTGGTTGTTTTTTTGTTTTTCATTACTTCTATTGTATTTCATTATTTTCCTGTAAATGTCTTGAAGAAAATGAATCTCAAATTAGTATAGGATAACATTTGCATTTTGAAAATAACTTTGCTTTAAACTTTGAATTCCAGACTGTGGCCAAAGTACAAGACAATCCAAGGTGACTGTACTGAGAGGGTGCTACACTTGGAAGCTGGGCTTTATCTCAAGTAGTCCCATCTGTCCTCTGGTGCTAATGTAGTTGGTTGATTAAGCACTGTTTTTAATGGTAGTAATCTGGTGGTGGTGAGAAAGAAATATTCTCTATGTGAAATGTGGTGCGGGCGTGGTGATAGAGGCAAATTCATTAGATACATTTAAGAGGCTCTCGGGTGAGCACGTAGATGATAGAAAAATAGAGGACAATGAAGGAGGGGACGGGTTAGATTGGTCTTGGAGTAGGTTAGAGGGTTTGCAGAACATTGTGGACTGAAGGGCCTGAACTGTTCTGTGTGCTAGTTTTAGGATCCAAAGTTATAGTGAACTGGAGGAAAGAATGTGTGGTGAGTCTTCTATGAAATAGGTTGCAGGAAGAGAGCCGTCATCAAGGATGGCATTTGTGGAGATGAAAAGAAAAAAGGAAGCTTTTCTTCAAAAAAAACATTGAACAGTCCTGTTAATTACAGAACAATCATGAAAAGAGATTTTTATCACTCCAGTCCTTCGGTCAATAGTATTATGCTGGATTCAATTTCTGTGCACGCCAGCTGCTAGATATCTGAGCAAGTTCTGGCTCAGACAAAGGAACAGGATTAGTACCTGTCAAAAAGGGATTAATGGTTCTATATTAATAGGTGTGTTTGGAGAGGGAGATGGCCACTCAGCCTGTCGAGCTTGTGCCAGCTCTTCAGATATCTGTTGGTCCTCATATTCCTCAGAATAGAAGGATATCCCTTTAGAACAGAGATGAGGAATTTTTTTAGCCAGAGGGTGGTAAATCTGTGGAATTCATTGCCACAGATGGCTATAGAGACCAACTCATTAGGTATTTTTAAAGCAGAGGTTGATAGATACTTATTTCCTTTGGGATCAATAAAGGTATCATAGTAGCATTACAAGTGCATGGATGTACAAATATTAGTAGAGAAGTATGAAATAATAAAAAATTAAGTTGCCTCAAACAGTTTAACTGCTTATCACTTCCCTGGCTATAGGTTGACTCGTTATAGAGCCTAATAGCTGAGGGTAAGAATGACCTTGTATAGCGCTCTTTGGAACAGCACAGTTGTATTAGTCTAGTATTAAAGGTGCTCCTCTGTTCAGCCAAGGTGGCATGCAGAGGGTGAGAAACAGTGTCCAGAATTGCCAGGATTTTACATAGAGTCCTTACTACACATCCTCCAGTATGTCCAGTTTGACTCCTATAACGGAGTCAGCCTTTCTAATTAGTTTATTGAGCCTGTTGGCATCACCCGTGTTGATGCCATTGCCCCTGCACACCACCGCATAGAAGGTTGTGCTGGCGACAGCAGACTGGTAGAACATATGAAGGAGAGGCCTGCATACCCCAAAGGACCTCAGTCTCCTCAGGAAGCAGAGGTGACTCTGGCCCTTGTATACAGCCTCTGTGTTGGTGCTCCACTCAAGTCTGTCATCCAGGTGTACCCCCAGCTACTTGTAGGTCCTCACCGCATGAGTGTCCTCACCATCAGTAGTAACAGAGAGCAGTACAGGCTTAGTCTTCCTAAAGGCCATTGCTATCGCCTTACTGATACTGAGCTGCAAATGATTCAGCTTCCATTAGAGCCCTGTATTCATCCTCCCAACCTCCCTTTATAGAGTCATCAGAGAATTTCTGCAGATGACATTGCCTAGTGTTGTATCTCAAGTCCAAGGTATACAGGGTAAACAGGAAGGGAACCAATGCTGTACCCTGTGGGGCCTGGTGCTGCTTATAGCCGTATCTGACACACCACTCTGAAGCCACACAAACTGTGGTCTGCCAGTCAGGTAGTCCTTTATCCAGGATGCGATGGAAGTGCCAACCTGGCTGAATGGAACTTTTCCCCCAGCAATGAGGGCTGTGTGATATTGAAAGCACTTAAGAAATTAAAAGCATAGTCCTCACAGTGCTGCCTTGCTTATCTAACTGCGAGCAGGCTCTATTCAAGAGGTAGCTGAGAGCATTGTTGACTCCAGTGTGCTCCTAGCCAGCAAACTGCAGGGGATTGGGAGTGATTCTGACCAGGGGTTGGAGGTGTGCAAGAATCATGCACTCTAGGATCTTCGAGATATGTGAGGTCAGGGCCACTGGACAGTAGTCATTCAAGACTTCTGGTTGCCCTTCTTGGGTACTGGGACCACACATGATGTTTTCACACAGTTGGGACCCTTTCCAGGCTGAGACTCAGAGTAAAGATGCACTGGAGAAATCCACAGAGCTGTTCAGCACACTCCTTCAGGACTTTGGGGTTCATACCATCCAGTCCCAGTGCTTCGCTGTGTCTGAGTTTCCCCAGAGCCCTTCTCACCAGCTCAGTAGTGAAGGTGAGTTCATGATGACAGGGGAGTTGATGGAAGGTGGGGGCTGGGGAAAGTGAAGATTGGGATGTTTGTTGGTATATGGAAGTGTGGGTAGTAGGTGCAGGGCAAGAAGTGGATGTAGACAGTGGTAGCCTGTGTTGTTCTTCCACGTATTGAACTGGAGGTGGGGGAGTGGGGGGAGATGTTGGTGCTGAGAAAGCATTGGGTGCCCTGGCACATGGACTTGTTTGCTGAGGGGGGTGTGAACAGGAGAGCAATTGTCAAACCTATTGAAGAATTGCTTCTTGATTAGTAAGGGTGTCAAAAGTTATGGGGAGAAGGCAGGAGAATGGCCTTAAGGATGATAAATTGTCTGTGGAGTGACTCGATAGGCCAAATGGCCTAATTCTGCTCTAATAGTATTATGGTCTTTTCTGTATCTTGCCTCTCACCCATCAGTTTCCCTTCTGAAAGAATGTGTTTCAAAACCTCTCACCCAGCACATTCCAGCTTTTTTCGCGAAGCAGTTCTCTTTTTTTTTTGTGTGGCATATTACGTTAGTTAAAAAGTTTCTGAAGATTTCAACACTGCAGTTGGAGAATTAGTTGGGGACTGGTGATGAAGATTAAAGGTAAAGAATATAAACAGAGATCATAAGACATAGGAGCAAAATTAGGCCATTCAAGATGGAAGCTGTCATTGGCACTGGTGGTATGGTGCTCTCAGGTTTTTGTATCTTCTGTCTGATGGATTGGAGAGGATGAAAGAATGTCTTGGGTCGGATGGGGTCTTTAATTATGCTGGCTGCTTTACTGAGGCAGTGAGAGTCTATGGAGTGAAGTTCTGATGAAGGACCTCAGCCCGAAACGTCAACTGTTTGCTCTTTTCTATAGGTGCTGCCTGGCCTGCTGAGTTCCTCCAACATTTTGTGTGCCTTCCATGGAGGGAAGGCTGTTTTCTGTGATATGCTGAGCTGTGTCTGAAAGGGTAGGAGATTCAGAGGGACCTGAAGTATCACCTGGAAGGTGATTGAAATCTGGAAAGCACTGTCTGAGAGTGTGGTGGTTCATTTTGGTAGGTCAAATGTGATGGCAGAATATAGTATTGATGGTAAGACTCTTGGCAGCGTGGAGGATCAGAGGGATTTTGGGGTCTGAGTCCATAAGACACTCAAAGCTGCTGCGCAAGTTGACTCTGTGGTTAAGAAGGCATACGGCGTATTGGCCTTCGTCAACTGTGGGATTGAGTTGAAGAGCTGAGAGGTAATGTTGCAGCTATATAGGACCCTCGTCAGACCCCACTTGGAATACTGTGCTCAGTTCTGGTCACCTCACCACAGAAAGGATATGGAAACTATAGAAAGGGTGCAGAGGAGATTTACAAGGATGTTGCCTGGATTGGGGAGCATGCTTTATGAGAATAGGTTGAGTGAACTTGGCCTTTTCTCCTTGGAGAGATGGAGGATGAGAGGTGACCTGATAGAGATGTATAAGATGATGAGAGGCATTGATCGTGTGAATAGTCAGAGGCTTTTTTGCAGGGCTGGAATGGCTAGCACGAGAGGACACAATTTTAAGGTGCTTGGAAGTAGGTACAGAGGAGATATCAGGGGTAAGTTTTTTTTTTACACAGAATAGTGAGTGTGTGGAATGGGCTGCTAGCAACGGTGGTGGAGGTGGATACAATAGGGTCTTTTAAGAGACTCCTGGATAGGTACATGGAGCTTAGAAAAATAGTGGGCTATGGGTAACCCAAGGTAATTTCTAAAGTAAGTATATGTTCGGCACAGCATTGTGGGCTGAAGGGCCTGTGTTGTGCTGTAGGTTTTCTGTTTTCAGAAAGATTCAAAACATTTGGATAAGCCGTTGAAATGCCTTGGCACAGAAGAAGGTTTATGAATGAATGTTGGGTAATGTGCTTCTTCAAGCTCAGGACCTAAAGTCTGGCACAGACGTGGAGACAAAGGGTCTGTTTCTATGCTTGTATGACTCTGTGTAAGAAGGAGAAACCTGATGGTTGTTTCAATTATGCAAGAAGCCTTAATTGGAAAAATGGCCTTGTTCCAAACCAAGGTTTACTATGTTGTGTGTGTGATTCTGGATGAATGTTGAGGCCATTGGCTGTTGGCCTCACCACTGGTTCCGATCCAGTTGTCATTTGATACCCACGCACATTGACGTTTGACCCAAGAGTAGCTCTTTCTCTAGAGAGGGGAGCCATTTAAAGGGGACCCAAGGAGCAAATTTTCTCACACATAGGGGGATGGGTATATGAAATGAGCTGCCTGAGGAAGTGGTAGAGTTGGGTACAATTATGACATTTAAAAGGAATTTTGACAGTTACTTGGATAGGACAGGTTTGGAGGGATATTGGCTGAATGCAGATAAAGTGGGACCAACTTGGTGAACAATATGGTCAGCATGGACAAGTTGGACCAATGGGCCTGTTTCCATGTTGTGTTAATTTATTTGACCCACATGAGCACTGCCATGGGTTATGGCATCTTTCAGGACCTGCTTGCTGTCAAGGAGTTGTATAGCACAGAAGAAAGCCTTTTGGCCCATCATGTCCCCATAGACGTTTTTGCTCATCTACACTAATTCTATTTGCCTGTGTTAGAATTTTAAAAATTTAAATATGAAAATAACTGTATTTGTTATGTGTACGTCAAAACATAGTGAAATGTGCCATTTGGATCAATGACCAATACAGTCCAAGGATGCGCTGAAATCATGCTGCAAGAATGACCTGCCTTAGGTGCTAATATGGTCACAATTTGCTCACCCATACATCTTTTGAATGTGGGATGAAATGGGAACATCTGGAGGAAACCCAAGCAGTCATGGGTAGAACATGTAAGCCCCTTACAGACAACGGTGGGAATTGAACCCTGATAGCTGGCACTGTAAAGTATTATGCTAGTCACTACACTACTATGTCACCCTATTCTTTATGGCATGAGCTGCCTGAGGAAGTGGTTGAGGCAAGTTTAGGAACAACTTTTAAGACAGGTATATGGATTGGGAAGGTTTAGGAGATTATCGGCTAAACATTGGCAACTAGCTTGGATAGTGTATCTTTGTTGACATAGACCATTGGGCTGATTGGCCTGTTTTTATTTTTTTTATTTGGAGATGCAGGTAACAGGCCCTTCTGGTTCAACAAGCATGCTCAATTACACCCATGTGATCAGTTTACCATATGTCTTTTGAATATGGGAGGAAACCAGAATACCTAGAGGAAGCCCACGCAGATATAGGGAGAACATACTAATTGCTGATAGAGAGCGGTGGAATTGAACCTGGGTTGCTAGCATTATAATAGTGTTAGGCTAACCACTACATTACTGTGCCACCCCAAAGCATTAGACGCTTTCAAGCCAAGATCAACCAAGTCAATTTAGTCGAGCTAGGCAACACTGAAGCAGACCATTTGGCCCAACTGGTCCATCTCAACTAAGACATACTTTGTGCTGTACAACTCTGTCACAGTGAACCTGTCTCTCAGACTCGAAGATGAATGTATTAGTGATATTGGTTGAGGGTACTAGAAGAAAGCTCTTGATGCTTTTTAGTTGTGGTTTGGTAGCGTCATTCCCTCAATATTGGACTAATATCATCATGGATTGATGTACTCAAGCAAGGCACAATCCTAGAGTCCAACAGTGAATATTGTTTGATGCAGCAGAGTCAAGTCTCTGTGTGGGAAGTGGGAAACTAAGGGAAGGTATGCGGAAATGTGTTGTTTATTTCAATGTCTGCCTTGTTAAGGCCACAGAATCGTTGAAATTTGCGGCTGTCTTAAATCTGTCTCTGTTGCTTTCTGCTGCTAGTTGGGTGTGGTGTGCCTGGCTGTCTTGAGAAAATAACAAGCTCTGATACTTGTTTTGTTTCACAATTCCTTAATATTTCCGTTCTGGCTGAAAGGCGAAAAAAAAAGTCTTCTCAGCAGCACTTCCTGGAAAGTTTGTAGGAAAACTAAAAACAATGTAAAGTTATCAAATAATAATCCAGTTACTCCCTTATTTGTAAGGTTAGTGCCCTTGATGTTGATGAGAATTTATAATTTCTTCTTTCCTGCTGTCCTTTTGTGTGATTCCTCATATTCCAGGCACCTTTCACTTAATTGAAAGGGGCAGTGGAAACCCTGAGGTCCACGTCCATAGATCACTCAACGTTGCTACTTAAATTGATAGGGTGAAGAAAGTGTATTCTATGTTGGCCTTCATTAGTCAGGGGATTGAGTTCAATAGCCATGAGGTAAAGCTGCAGCTCTGTAAAAATCTGGTTGGATCATACTTAGAATATTGTGTTCGGTTCTGGTCACCTCATTATAGGAAGGATCTTGGAAGCTTTAGAGAGGGTGCAGCGGACATTTACCAGGATGCTGCTTGGACTGCAGAGTGCATGTCTTGTGAAGAACTGTTGAGCGAGCTTTACTCTTTGGAATGGAGGAGGATGAGAGGTGACTTAGTGGAAGTGTACAAAATGATAAGAGACATAGATTGAGTGAATAACCATTTTTCCAGGGCGAGATGGTTAATACGAGGGGGGCATAACTTTAAGGTGAATGGAAGAAAGTATTGGGGATATAAGAGGTAGTTGTGTTTTCTTTTCAGAATGTTAGTTGCATACAATACCCAAAAGATCAGTACAACATCTACTGTGCTGTTTATATTCTATGAACCTGACTGGAGAACTGCTGTGAAAGTATCATGTCCCTAGGTCAGACTGCCATCAAGGGCACCTTCAAAAGACGCTGCCTCAAGAAAGTGGCATCCATCATTAAGAGACTCTCACTATCCAGGACATGCCTTCCTTTAAAAACAGCTTCTTCCTCTTTACTGTCGGATTTCTGAATGGTCCATATTATGGGGTTAGTAAGTTGTGGATGTGCTTTGTTGGTGACAGAAGCATGGCGACACTTGTGGGCTGTCCTAAGCACATCCTCGGACTCTGATGCAAATGACACAATTTCACAGTATACTTTGATGTTTCGATGTACATATTAAATAGAAAGCTAATCTTTAAAAGGTTTGCCTCAGACCTTCATGTTCTGTACTGAACAGATAAGGAAGGTGAGGTTTTAATTTATTACTCCTTATGGATTATAAATGCTTAAAAGGGTAGAAGTGAAGAAGAGGAATTATGGGGGAAAACTGCTATTTTAGGTAAGAAGTTCTCTGTGTAGCATCTGTGACTTAAACCATTTGGCAACAGGCAATCAACCACAGGTTCATGTAGGATATTGAGAGGGGAAGCTATTGTTAAAAATACAAAGTACTGGAGACCGTTAAGACGGTTTGATAGTTGTAGAAGGCTGGAATATTCTCTCTCAGTTGAATGTAAAACAGTACAGTGCAGTACAGTGCCTCCTTGGCCCATGGTATCTATACCAATCATGACACTAATTCAAATTAATCTCACCTGCATGTGCCTCACATCTCCCATTCCCTGCCTATGTGCCTGTCGGAATGCCTCTTAAACTTTGCCATTGTAGCTGTTTTGTAAACCTCATTAAACATTCTCCTTAAGTTATGCCTTTTAGTAGTGCATGTTGGATGGTCACTGTTAAATCTGATTAGGAATTCAGGAATTTGAATATAGATAAGTGTGAGGTGTTGCATTTTGGAATGTCTAACCAGTGCATGACTTGTACTATGAAAGAGAAGGCGCTGGGGTGTGTCATGGAACAGAGGAATTTTGGAGTGCATAGTTTGTTGAAAGTGGTGTCAGGGCACCGAGTACAGGAGTTGGGACATTATGTTGCAGTTGAAGTTGTTGAGGCCACTCTTGGAGTGCTGTGTAGGGATTTGGCCCTTCAAGAGGACCACAACCTTGTTGTAATTTGGAGGCTTGTGTGCCTCAGTGACCCTGGAGAGTTATGCTGTCTGGAGTCGGGGCTTTCTGCTTTAGCCCTTGGTAGGGTCACCCATGCTAAGCAGGTCAAAGGGTAGAGGCCAGACTAAATGGACCACCTGTCCTCCAGGTTCAGGGGTTCAGCTCAGGGCTAACAACCCCGACTGGTAAAACAAAACTGTTATGGAAACAACAAAATGAAGAATCCTTCCACATCTGTGTACAACAGTATTCTTAAGTCTCCATCTGGGACTTGCATGACTGACAGTAAACTGAGTGGAAGCTACTGACACGATGAAGGAAGCTGTGAATGCTGCCAGAGATGGAGGACCTTCATTGCTGCCCTAAATGCCAGCAGCATAACAGGCAAAAGAAGTCTTCCTGTTATAGGAAAGTTGTGCTGAAACTGGAAAGAATGCAGAGATTTGAGGATGTTGCCAGGTCTAGAAGGCTGAGTTCTAGGGAGAGGTTGACCAAGTTAAATCTTTATTGCTAGGAACATAGATGAATGAGAGGACAACCTTAGAAATGTTTAAAAATTATGAGGGGCACAGATAAAGTGGGTGATAACATATTTCCTCAGAGAAGGGGAGTCCAAAACTAGAGGGCATAGATTTATGATTTATAAAGACTTAAAAGGGACCTGAGGGGCAACTTTCTCACGCAGAGGGTGGTGAGTGAATGGAACAAGCTGCCAGAGGAAGTGATTGAGATGGGTATAATAGTATAATTTAAGAGGCACTTTTTTTACTTTTAAGTTCTGTGCAAAAGCCAACAGCTGTCCATCGTTTAAAAATTTTCTAGTCTGTAACTACACAAATGTGCACTTTTACGGCAAGATTCGACACCAAACATGTCGCTTGTTTTCGGTAGATGTGTCCTGCACATGCACCGTTTCAATGTGGATAGTTTTTTTAAAAAACGCATAGTGTGGATGCCTATCGTTTTTACACGAAACCGGCGTTTTCAAAATTATCCGGTCTAGTGTGGACGTAGCCTGTAGTAGCCCCTACCATTGTCATGGAATTCACCAGAGTAGTTTATAGTCACAGTTGTTGTTCACTGTTATAATGAAGGAAATGTAACTCATTTGTTCACAAATTCCTAAAATCTACAGAGAAATAACAAGGAGATTTTCAGTTTGTTGAAGTATGAGTTAGGGGGAGTTGGTAGTCAGGACAAGGGGATCTGCTCTTTGAATAGCTCTGTGGGAAATGTTGTTGCCTTGAAGGGGTAGATGGAGTCTTTAAGACCTCATTTACTTAACTTCCTTTTCCCATTTTGACATGTCAGTCCATGGCCACCTCTACTGTCATGAGGCTACTTTCAGGTTGGAGGAGCAATACCTCATATTCCATCTGGATGGCCTCCAACCTGATGGCATGAATATCGATTTCTCTAACTTCAAGTAATTTCTCCCCTTCCCCTCTTATTTCCCCATTATGGTTCCATTCTTACCCCTTCTCTCTTACCTGCTCATCACCTCCCTCTAGTGCCCCTCCTCCTCCTGATTTTCCCATGGTCCACTGTCCTGTCTTATCAGATTCCATGTTCTTCAGTCCTTTACCTTTTTCACCTATGCCCTCCCAGCTTCTCGCATCATTCCCCCTCCTCCACCCATTCACTTTCCGCCTCACCTGGTCTTACCTACCACCTTCCAGCTTGTACTACTTCCCCTCTCCCCACCTTAGTCTGGCCCCTGCCCTCTTCCTTTCCAGTCCTGGTGAAGGATATTGCCCTGAAGCATCAACTGTTTATTTCTCTCCATAGATGCTACCTGACCTGTGGAATTCTTCCAGCATTTTGTTTGTGATTTGGAAGACTGTTTCTTCTCTCTTCTAACACTATATTATGCGCTCTTTTCTCTTGTTTTAAACTATATTGTTGCACTTCTGTAAGGAATGATTTGACTGGATGACATGCAAGCAAATGTTTTTTCACAGTATCTCTGTAAATGTGACGATAGTAAACCAATTGATTGTTTGGGGGGGGGGGGGGGGGCGGTGGTTGGTTCTGTTGAGGAGATGATTGAAGATTGTAGTCATTTTTCTCCGGAGGCCATGCACCCATCATGGCCATTCTAGGCAAAAAAATTGGACTAAGTAGGTAATGATCCAACTAGTCCCTGTTGCTCTTTGAGAATATTGCCCCCTGTGTCGTAATTAGTTTAGTTCATTGTCATATATACCAGGATGCAGTGAAGTTCCTTGCTTGCATAAAGCTCACAGAGTAAACAGTCTAATCTGATGCAAGGTTTCTACCAGTAGCATTGACAGTTCATTTACCCCCACAAATGCTGTTTGACCAACACATTCTTTCAGCAGGTTGTAAATACTCCAATGGATTTATGCTTGAGTGAAACTTGATGCATGTTGATGTCATCTTTTCACGTAGGTGAAGGTCAGCTGATTGAGCGAGGCACTCAGACAGGAATGATCAACCCTGGAGGTCCCTGGATGACATTGCAACACAATGGGCCAGTGGCTCACTTTGACTACAGCATCCGGGTCAAGTGCGAAGAGCACTACTATGGGACCGGCTGTAACAAGCTCTGCCGGCCACGGGACGACTTCTTCGGCCACTTCATGTGCGACCAGAATGGGAACAAGCTTTGTATGGAGGGCTGGATGGGTCAGGACTGCAAAAAAGGTAAAGCAAAAATTCCCTGTGGCATCTATGGCATGAACAATACAATTTGGCTTGTTAGCATATTGAGAATGGAAACTAGTGTTGAAAATACAAAATTATGAAGGCTGTGGAGAAAGTTCAACATTTGTAGAGGGCAGGAGTTTGTTCTCATGGTGCAGCACAGGAACAAACCCTTCAGCCCACAATATTTGAGCTAACTTTGAAGTCAACCCTAACATTACATCATCCTGCACAGGAGCTATGTCCCTCTATTCCCTGCTGTTCAGTTTCCTGCCTAAATGCTACTGTTTAAACCATTACAGTTAAGGAAGTGGAGGGGGAGATGTCCAGGATACCCTGTTTGGGTGTCATGTAAGTATTTGTTGCTATATCTGATTCCATTATTTCCCCGGCAGCATGTTGAAGGCACCCACCACTGTGTTTGAACAAAAAAAATCTTGCCTTGTAAATCTCCTTTAAACTTTTCCCCCCACTCACCTTAAAGCTACATTATAGAGCAGAGAGGTGGATTTGAAGGGGATAGAGCCTCCATATGTTTTAACTTCATTTAATAGACTGGATCCGTCGCTAGGCGGAGACGCCCTCTGTGTGGACAGACGGGGGCTTGGCTGTTGTCAGTCTGAAGTCTGACAGTGAGGTGATGGAGGATGTCCACTTGAGCTATCCAGTAGGTGGTTGACTTGGTAGTCCACGCTGAAGACACTGACTCCTGGGATCCAGAGCGCAAAAGTAATTCTAAAATACTTCAGTGAATGATTGATTGAGAAATATCCTTTTTTTTTTAAATTTCAGCCATATGCAAGCAGGGTTGTCATTCAATCCACGGAGGGTGTGATGTCCCTGGGGAATGCAAGTAAGTAATCAGTTTCAAGTTTTATTTAGAGAGATGCAGCATGGTAGTTGGCTCATTTGGCCCAGTGATTACACCCATGTAATTTTTATTCTATTAGTGTGATGAGAATGGGTCCAGAGTTAGTGGTACTGGTAGTCCCCGAGTTACGAACTTCCGACTTACGGACAACTCGTACTTACGAACCGGGGAAGGAGAACGCTGTCCACCATTTTAAGTCATTGCTGTTGACGCTGTGTTGAGTGTTTAACTTTGTATTTGGCTTAAATTTTTCTTAGTAAAATTCACCCTGACCCTGCCCCCCCCCACCCCCCCACAGTTCCGGTCAGCTGGTGGCACCGTGAGATCAGCGCCGGGCTGGAGAATGGAGGTTTCCGAGTTCGATCCAGTGACAGACTGCTCCTGTGCTGGGCTGATGTCGATCCAGTGACTCCCGTACCATCCCTGTTGGGTTGATGTCGAGCTCGCAACTCGACCTCGTTAAAAAAAAACGCTGCCACCTCCAGTTTAAATTCCCATGCAGAATATTGTGGAGGATCAAATGCCCAAACCCAGCACAGCTCCCACTTGTCCCATTTAGCCTGTCTCAGTGTGGTGGACCTTAGGACTCAGTGGACCTCGGGAACCAGCGCAGGTCGGTACCTGCCGCCCGCAGTGTTTCTGTTCCATTGACGGGAAGCGATTGCGATTGAAAATAAAGTGGAAATAATAAAGCATTTGGAAAGAGATGAAATGCCATCGGTCATTGGAAAAGCATTAGGCTACAGTCAGTCAACAATTTTAAAGGATAAAGTGAGAATAATGGAGCATGTAAAAGGCCCTGCCCCGACAAAAGCTACAATTATTACTAAGCAACGCAGTGGTTTAATTATTGGAATACATATGTTTCTTAAGTGTTTTATATGCATAGAAAGGTAAAATATATACTATATACTAAGACAAACGTTTGACTATCTGACGCTAAATAATACCGGATGTACTTGTTCTGACTTACGTACAAATCTGATTTAAAGATGGGCTCAGGAACGGAACTCGTACGTAACCCGGGGACTGCCTGTACAATATTTCTGATTTTGCATGTTTTTTGTAATCTATTCAATATATGTAATTGATTTATTTGTTTCTTTATTATTTTATTTATTATGTTTTTTCTCTGCTAGATTATGTATTGCATTGAACTGCTGCTGCTAAATTAACAAATTTCACATCACATGCCAGTGATAATAAACCTGATTCTGATTCTGGTGAACAGGAGCTATAGGAAGATAGTCATCTGTAAATTGAAGGAGCCAGGTACCTAGGTGACTCTCAGGGCAGGGAAGGGGAATAAGGCAGCCATTTCAGAGTACCCTGTGGCTGTTCCCTTAATAATAAATATCTGCTTTGAATGCTGTTGGAGGGCATGGGGAGAGGGGAACAGCCTTCTGGGTGAAACCATCTCTGGCACTGATGAGAGAAAATCTGTAAATGCTGGGAATCAAAGTAATGCACAAAATGCTGGAGGAACTCAGCAGGCTAGGCAGCATCTATGGACAAGAGTAAACAGTTAAAGTTTTGGGCTGAAACCCTTCATCAGGACTGGAAGAAGAGATGAGAAGTCAGAGTAACAAAGTGGGAGGAGGGGACGGTGGGTCACTGACACTGTAATAGCGTTAGGCTAACTGCTATGTTATCATGCTGCCCATCTGTTTTATAACAGTTCTTTGTTATAAAAGCTCCTCGACATCTTGAAGTCAATCTCACTTTTAATGGTTTTAATACCTTTATGATGGTAATGAAAAGATTATTGGTGATCATTTGTCTACAATAAAATCCGATCTCTAAAACTGTCCATTGCTGTTTTGAGAAAAAAAGGTAGTGAAAAGCAAATTGGTTGATGGCTTCTGAGCAATTGACTTAGTTTATGATTGAGTGCAGTACCTGAGGATTGAGCCTATATGACCTCTGGTTTCTTCATTCTGAAGTCAATAATCAGATCCCTGGTCTTACTGACATTGAGTGAGAGGTGGTGGTTGTGACACCACTCAGCCAGATTTTTAATCTCCCTCCTATGTGCTGATTTGTCACCATCTTTGATTCAGCTAATGGCAGTGGTATTGTCAGCAAACTGTCTTGAGTCTGAGTGTTTACCTCCAATGAATGTTTCTAGCACTGTATCCTCACCTGGTGAGATACAGAATGGCATTGGAACTGTGCTTAGGCATACAGTCATAAGTGTCAAGCGAGTGGAGCAGGAGGCTAGGCACAGAGCCTTGTCGTGCATCTATGCTGATATAGATTGTGGAGGAAATGTTGTTGCCAATCTAAAATGACTGGGGTCTGCAAGTGAGGAAATAAGTGGATCTAATTGCACAGGGGGTAGGTATTGAAATCAAGGCTGTGAAGTGTATTGATTAGTTTTGAGGGGATGATGGTATTGAATACTGAGCTATAGTCGATAAAGAGCATCTTTGCTGTTCAGATGTTCCAGGGTTTAGTGAAGAGCCAACAAAACAACATCTGCTATGACTTGTTGTGCCAGTAGGCAAATTGAAGCAGATCCAAGTCACTTCTCAGGGAGGGGTTGATGTGCTTCATGACCAACTCTCAAAATGCTTCTTCATAGTGGATGTAAATGCTACTGGAGGATAGTCATTGAGGCGGGTTACCACGTTCTTCTTGGGCACCAGTATAATTGAAGCCTACTTGAAGCAGACTGCCAAAGCAAGCACTTAAAGATATTGGTGAACACTGCGGCTAGTTGATCAGCACAGGTCTCTAGTACTTGCCCAGGTACTCCATCTGGGTCAAATGCTTTACTGTGGGTTCACCCTCCTGAAGGATGCTGTTCCTAAACCTGGAGGTTTGGGACTTCAGGTATCTGTATCTTCTGCCCGATGGTAGCTGCAAGAGGAGGGTGTGCCTTGGGTAGTGAGAATCTTTGATGGATGCTGCCTTCTTGAGGCAGCATCTCCTGTAGATGGTGGGAGGAATGTCCCCCTAATGTACTGCGCAGAGTCCACTGCTCTCTGTAGCTTTTTGTGTTCCTGGGTGTGGTGTGCCCGAGTCTCAGTGTTTACCTCCATTGGATTATGAATGTTTCTAGCAGTGTATCCTCACCTGGTGAGATACAGAATGGAACCCCAATCATCTATTTAGACTCAGAGCTATGCAGCTTGGTAAGTAGGCTTTTCTGTCCATCTTGGTAATGGCTAAGTTGCCTCACTTATCTAATTCCATTTGCCTGTGTTTGGCTGATATCTTTCTAAATCTTTCAAGTCCATGTACCAATGTACCCGTGTGGCAAGTTTCAGAAGAGAGCATGGCATAATTTGATGTGAATGGGAGGTGTTTGATAAACAAGCCTGCAAGGGAAAGGAGTGAATTCAGAAGGCAAATAAAAGAAAGGCCAAGAAATAACTAATGAAAGTTTTAGTCAATGCTTGTTTATATAACATAGAACATTAGCACATTTCAGGTCCTTCGGCCCACAACCTTGAGCCAACCCTTTAAACTATTCTTAAGATCAATCTAACTCTTCCCTCCTTCGTAGCCCTCCATTTTCCTTTCATCCATGTGCCTATTTAAGAGTTTCTTAAATATTCCTGATGTATCTGCCTTTACAACCAATCCTGGCAGTGCGCTTCACGCACCCACCGCTCTGTGAACTTCTAATATCCTCCCTACACTTTTGTTCAATCACCTTAAAATTATGCCACTTATTAGCCATTTCCATCCTCAGAAAAAGGCTCTGGTTATCCACTTGTCATCTTGGACAACTCTAATCAAGTCACCTCTCATCCTCCTCCTCTCCAAAGAGAAAAACCCTAGCTCGATCAGCCATTCCTTACTGTATACATTAATGTATGATGAAGAGACGTCTCTGGTAAGTATTAGGATTATAAGTCTGGGTGTGAAAATGGGAGGTGTTGTTCCTTTCCAAATGGGTGCTCCATTTTCCTCCCTCAACCCAAAGACATGCTGGTTGGTGGGTTAATTGGCTAAGTTGCCCTTTGTGTGTAAATGACTGGTGGAATCCAGAAGAAGATGATTAAAAGAGTAGTTGGTGTGAGACGGGATTGCTGTGTGAGGCACTGTAAAGCTGATGGGGTGAGATTTCCTGTGGTTGAGAAGTAAGGTAAGTTTCTGAAGGAATAGTTTGTATCAGTCTTCACAGAGGATATGAAATAGGTTTTGACGTGAGGTGAATGAAGGTGAATTATGCAAAATTATAAGCAGAGAAAACATAAAGGAGTATTACATCTTTAAAAGTTCTGAGCATTGTGAGTATGTTATGTTGGCACCAGAGTATGTGGTGACTCTTGCAGGCTTCCCCGAGCCTTGTATAGTGTTGTTTGTTAATGCAAAGGGCGCATTTCACTATATGCTTCAATGTGCGTGCGATGAATCTGAAAAGTAAATGAACTGTCAGGGCAGGAGAACACTGACTCAGGTTTTTATGCACTGGTGTGGTGTAGAAGACTTGGGGTCTGATGTAGTGCTTTTGTTTAAAATGGGCAGCAGGGATTGACACAGTAAACTACAGGTCAGGCAGCTTGACATCTGTGGCCTGTTAGAAATATTTGGAAAGTGTGGCATTAATCAGAGACATTAGCTTATCAAAGACATTCAAATAGAATTACTGGAAGGCAGCACCTGACTAACTACAAAACCTTCAATGAGGTTAACAAGGAGTGATGATGTGATAGTTTGGTTGATGTAATCCTTGTGGGCTTTAGCAAGGTATCTCTAAAGTTCGGTGTGGCAGATTCACCCTGGAAGTAATAGCTCATAGGATCCAAGGGAAGGTGGAGAGCTGAAGGGTGGCTATGAGTACGAGGACTCTGATCATTGTGGTTCTGCAAGGTTCCTTGTTCCTGCTGTTGAATAAGTGATTTGTACTTGACTGAGAAATTTGTGGATGGGACCAATAGTTGGCAGTTTTGCAACACTCATTGCAAAAGCGTATATGATTTGGAAAATCTTCAGTCAGTTCTTCTCAGGATTTCCAGCTTGTCACATTCTTAAGTAGAAAGTATTATCCTTGAACCATCCTGAAAAGCTGGGGCTTGAAGTACTTCACTTGTGTTACTAAGAATAGCCTTTGGCTCTGATCATCAGGTGCCATTTATAGCTTACCTTGGTCCATTTTATTCTCTCCATGTTATCATTGACTCTTCCCAGATTTCACCTCTCACCTTCACACTATGGACCAATCTGTAATCATCACAGAATTGGGATGTGGGAGGAAATTATAGCAAACAGTGAACACTCACATGGGCACAGAGATGACCTGTATACTCCATATACAGCACCTGATGTCAGAATAGATCCTGAGTCTCGGGAACAGTGAGGAAATGGCTCCCTTGTCAATGCACTGTAAACATTTTAAACCATGTTTTGTAATGCTGTTTACAATATAAATATATGCTGATATTTATTTATACACATTTTATTCCATATCTGTACTTTAACCTGTTTATTCACTTTTTATTTATATACTGTATAATTTTTTAAAAGTTATTTCTTTATTCTTTACAAGTGTTGAACGTTCTTTGTTGCATGTCACACCCTGCCCAATGCATCACAGTAAATTTCTAAAATGTATAAAGTTGATTCTTGATCCTAGATTTATTAAACTCTTGTGGTAAATTCAATTCTGGCTTTAGCGACCCAAGTACAGAATTCAGGCTGAACACTTCTAAAGTGACTGCTACGCTGTTCTATGTGCTGTTTCTCATCCAGTTTTTTTTGTCGGCTCTCTTGGATATGTAAAGAGAAAATTTACAAGGGTGGTGCTGAGACATGAAGGCCTGAGTTATAGAGAAAGATTGAAATAGTTGTGACTTTTTTTTTTAACCTGCACATAGAATGAGTGGATATTTGACAGAGATGTACAAAATTAGGATGAGTATAGATGGAATAAATGCAGTCAAACTTTTTCCACTGAAGTTGGCTGAGACTAGAACTAGAGGTCATAGGTTTAGGGTGAAAGGTGAAATATTCAAGGGGAACTTGAAGGGGAACAGGGTGGTGTGAGCAGAATAGCTGCCAGCAGAAGTGGTAGATGCAGGTTCGATTGCAACATTTAAGAGAAATTTGGATAAGTACGTGGATGTGAGGGGCACCATGGTTCATGTCCTGGCAGATGGGACTAGGCAAAATAACAGTTTGGCATGGATCAGATGAGCCCAAGGGCCTGTTTCTTTGCTGTAGTGCTAATTCTGTGAAGCACTCATCTAGGTAAATGGAGAGTTTTCTGTCACACTGCTGACTTAAGTATTGTTTTTATTCATCATTGTGTATGTTGACAATGAGGTTTCCAGAAGTAATGCCAAACATGCTGAAGAAATGGACTTAAACCAAGGTTACTGAGACCAAGGTACTGATCATTTTGTACTAACTTGCAAATGGACTCTCTTGGATTCTGCCTGACTCCAGTTATATTTGCCATGGAGATTTAAAGGCATCTCTAAGTCGATTTAAATGTACCAAAAAGACAATAATTTGCATTGCATTCTGTGCCAGTCTTGGACATGTTTTAGATTAGTTTTTTTATTTGTCACATGTACATTGAAACATACAAAGTGTATTGTTTGCATCAACAACCAACAGTGAGCAGCCCGCTAATGTTACCATGCTTCTAGTGCCAACATAGCATGCCCACAACTTATTAACCCTGACCCATACATCTTTGGAATGCAAGAGGAAACCAGACCACACAGTGGAAACCCACACCGTGATGGGAAGGAGTACAATCTTCTCTCAAACAGTGGCAAAAATTGAGCCCAGTTCCTGATGCTCTAAAGCGTTACATTAACCACTGCGCTACCACGCTGCTTGCTTGGCAGTGCACTGATTGTTCTGTTGCCGCTGTAGCAATCTCTGTGCACAGCAAGATCAAGTAAACAGCAATGTGATGAGTGACCCCTTTAATCTATTTTTGGTCATGGTGGTGGAAACTTTGGCTTGAATTGTAAGCGAGTTCCCATAACAGAACAAATAGAAACTATTTGCCTTAATATAGCATTTCCTGTATTCCATGCTTAATGAGCTATTTTTGGAAAGTATAAGGAGTCTGATTCTATTGTTGAAGGTTGCCATCTTTCTACATAAGATTTTTAGTTCCCATTTTCCATAGAGTCATACAGCATGGGAGCAGGCCCTTCGGCCCAACTAGTCAAGGCTAACCACAGCGTTTTTCCTGCTGGTCCCGGATACCTGAGTTCACCCCATAACCCTTCAAGCTGCTCCCCGTCATGCACCTATCTAAATGCCTTTTAAATGCTGCAATTGTATCTGCCTGGGCCACTTAATCTGGCAGCTCATTCCAGGTGCTTACTAACCTCTGTGTAAAGAAGTTGCTTTTCTGGTATATTTTAAATCTTTCCTGTCTTATATTGTGTCTGTGCCCTCGAGTTTTGAACTCCTTCACCTTGGAAAAGACTGAGCGACCATATTATCCATACCCCTAATTCAATAAACTCATTCTCCTACGCTCCAAGAAATAAAGATCCAGCATGGCCAACCTCAGTGTAAATTTATTATCAATGTATGTACAGTATGTGTCAACATATACTCTCTCCAGATTCATTTTCTTGCAGGCATTTATAGGAAAATAAAGAAACAACTTATGGAGAAACTATACATAAAGAGACTGACAACATTGTGCAAGACAAATTGCAACAAAAATTAACTCTCCCTAAAACTCGGGCCATTTCATTCAGGCCGCATCCTTGTAAAGTGGCAAGGTTTTTTATTGTTTTAAGTGGTTGGTGTTTGCTGAAAGTGCTGCCGTGGGTACTGGCAGAGTTGGATTCAGTTCAATAGGGAGTTACTGTAATCCAAAAACTAAACTACTGGAGGGGCTCAGCTGGTCAGGCAGCATCTGTTGAGGCAGAGGGCTGCACGATGTTCTGGATTGAGTTCCACTTGTGGTACGTTTTATTGTTTTCAGTTCAGCAGGGTACTAGTAAGTGTCTGAAAGGAAGTAAGTTTGTAGGGCTCTGATTCTGATTTATTTTTCATGGGTGTGTATCGACACTAAAGTCCAGCGATGTGGACAAGTGACAAAGAGAAAGGATATAGAGTGGAGGCCTGACCTCTTAACTCCTTTGCATCCCTGTCATCTGATCTCTCTCTCTCCCCATCATCATTGTCCCTAAACTCTAACCTGACTTCTAACTCCCCTCTCTGTCCCCAAAACCATACCTACACCTTTTAAAAGAAAAAAAATCACCTAAGTCTGAGCTACAATCTCCCTCACCTGCCCTCACCTGTCACTGGCCAGCTTGTACTCTTACGTCTCCCCTCACCTTATTGTGTTCTTTCCCCTTTCTTTCCAGTCCTAATGAAGGATCTCAGCCCAAAATGTCAACTGTTTATTGGCCTCCGTAGATGCTGCCTGACCTGTTGTGTTCCTCCAACATTTTACGTGTGGCTGATTTGTCAGTCAAGCTGTTTAGAGCTTTGTGGGATATGAAAGGCTATAGAAATTCTTACTACATTTTACATTCCCTCCTATGTTCTCCTTCCTCCAGTTTCTCTGAGATGACGTGAAGCCTTTGGCATTCCTGGCTTGGTTGAAGACCTGCCACTATTACATCATATGAAAATATTGAATAAATGGTCTCCATATCTTTTCAAATTTAATAGAAGTATCAAATACAACACTTCTAATTTTTTTCTAAATTTAGACATAATATAGTTTGAGAAAACCAATGAAATATGGTAGGAGGATTAATTTCTTTCCAATTTAACAAAATAGATCTTCTAGCCATTAATGTAAGAAATGCAATCATTCGACAAGCAGAAGAGGATAAATGGAGTGAGTCCATCATTGGTAAACCAAGAATTGCAGTAATAGGATGAGGTTGTAAATCAATGTTCAATACCGTAGAAATAATAGCAAAAATGTCTTTCCAATATTTTTTCAAAAGCGGACACGACCAGAACATATGAGTTAAAGACGCTATGACAGAATGACATCTGTCACAAATAGGATTTATATAGGAATAAAAATGAGCCAATTTATCCTTGTTCCAACCTTGACCCTGTTCCAAGCCTATTTGTTTTTCCAGTTTCGATTTTATATATGTTGAGAGGATCGGAGTTGACGACACTGATGATTTTGTATTTTTGTGAGATATTATAAACAGCCCTTTTTTCCCCCATTTTTTCTTTTTCTCTTTTTTCTTTTTTTGTTTTTTTTCCTTATTAGTTATTAGATTAGTTTTTTATTGCATAAATTTTTTTCTTTTTCTTTTTTCTGTTTTTTTAATATATATTATGATATACCTAGGTGTGCCTTGTTTATTTGTTACTTGTATCATCCATGATTTGGGAATACTCATTTATACTGTAACCATGGCTTATGTATTCTTTCATGTTCAGTTGAAATGTGTATGTTTGTAATCCCATTATCTATGTATCAATTTTATTTTGTTGATATTAATAATAATAATAAAAAGATTGAAAAAGAAAACCTGCCACTGTGGTGCTTTGAGCCAGACAGTCACGGGTATCACAGAATGAGATGTTGTTCACTACTACTAGTGCACGTCATCACTGGAAGTCTCCCCATGCCCAGGGACACATCCAAATAAAGCTCTGGCTTCTATTGTGTCCATTAATACAACTGTGTTTATACTCCTTATTCTCCATGTGTTTCCTTTCTCCGGAGGGTGACCCCTTCTCTATTGCAAGCAAGTTTTGCAATACTTCTACTTTTAGTAATTGTTTTCTCAAGTCTGTGATGTTTTGAAGGAAGGACTGAAGTCGTCTGAACTCACTGTCGGAAGTTGTTGACTGGTCTGATGGTTGGGAGTGTGATGGAAATGTGATGATCTTTCTGAACCTGTACGTGGAAAGTTGAGTTTGCATTATATCACTGCATCTCTGGAACGCAAGTCTTTTAAGAGACTTTTGGATAGGTACATGGAGCTTAGAAAAATAGAGGGCTATAGGTAGGCCTAGAAATTTCTAAGGTAGGGACATGTTTGGCACAACTTTGTGGGCTGAAGGGCCTGTATTGTGTTGTAGGTTTTCTATGTTTCTAAATTGAAGAAATTATGTAAAATGAAGTAGTCTTGGTAAAAGTGACCAGAATGATACTGGATTGCTATGACCTGTTGGCCTCATCGATGTTTTGGAAGCTGGTCTGGCCTCAATGAGATTAGACCACCTCAGGATCAGATTCAAGTTTATATTCACTGTCATATGTTGTGAAATATATTGTTTTGCAGCAGCAACACAGTGTGGTATATAAAATATTACAAATAAGTGCCAATTAAAAACAAAATTGGTGGATTCTAGTTAATTGGACCTTCAGTTGATCAGGGCAGCCGTTTATTAGGGGTGATTCTTAAAGGGGGGAAACACTAATCAAAAAAAATAGCTGGGATTCCCTTTGTTTATTTAGGACTCTGTGCCACTTAATTGGGACAGGAGACTGTTGTTGAACAGTTTCTAACTCTCGTCAGTTATGCGCACCTTTGTGGATGTTGAATTTTCAAATAGCATCAGTTGCATGTGCTTGTGTTCAAAAAACAGTGACCCTGATGGTAATAATAAGAAGATGGCATGTCCTGGGTGGTGAGTGTACTTCAAGATGGATGCTGCCGGCTTGAGTAGTGGGAGGCTAGTGCCCGTGATGGAACTGTCTGAGTTTACAATCCTCTGTAGCTTTTTCCAATCCTGTGCAGTGGCACCCCCATACCAGACAGTGATGCAACCAGTTGGAATGCTTTCCACAGTGCATCTGTAGAAATCTGCTAGTCTTTGGTTACATAGCCAAATCTTCCCAAACCCATAATGAAACATACTAGCTGTACATGTGTCTTCTTTGTAACTACATCAGTGTGTTGTGCCCAGGATAGATCTTCGAAGATCTAAATACCCAAGAGCTTGATGCTGCTTACCTTTTCCACTACTGATCCCTAAATGAGGACTGATGTGTGTTCTCCCATGTTGTCCTTCCTGAAATCCACAATCAATCCTTTGGTCTTACTGATGTTGAGTGCAAAGGTGTTGTGACACCAGCCAATCTTTCTCACTCTTGTACACCTCCATGTCACCATCTGAGATTCTGCCACCAGTTGCCTTGTTGTGGGCTCAAGAGTCCACTCCAGAATGTCGACTGTTATTCTCCTCCATAGATGCTGTTTGAATTGCTTAGATCCTCTAGCATTTTATGTGTGTGTGGGGTGGTGGTGTGCTTCACCACCCTCCCCAACCATCAGAATCCAGAACCAGTGTGGATAACTTAATTCACCTCCGTGCTGAATTAATTCCTATAGACTCTCTTTCAAGGACTCTGCAACTCATGTTTTTTGTATTATTTGTTCTTTTATTATTTGCATGATTTGATTTTTGCGCATTTGTTTGTGAATCTTTGTTTATGTATAGTTTTTTCATAAATGCTATTGTATGTCTATTTTCTTGTAAATGCCTGCAAGAAAATGAATCTTGGTATGATATGGTGACCTGTACGTACTTGGGTATAAATTGATTTTTGACTTTTTCTCTTTTTCTAAATTACCTTTGTTCAACATGTAAGCAAAATACTGGTCTTGCTCAGTAGTGATTTACTTGTGATATGTTTGTGGATGAAAAACTGCCCTTTTATCCATAGTTATCTCAAAGTTGCTGTGCAAGTGGATAAATGGTTAAGAAGGCTTTTGGTGTGTTGGCCTTTGTTAATCAGAGGACTGAGTTCAAGAGCCGCAAATTAATGTTGCAGCTCTATAAAACTCTTATTAGACCACACTTGGAGAATTGTGTTCAGTTCTGGTCACATCATTATAGGAAGGATGTGGAAGCTTTAGAGAAGATTTGGCAGGATGCTGTCTGGATTAGAGAGCATGTCTTCTGAGGAAAGGTTAAGTGAGCTGTGCTTTTCTCTTTGAAGTGAAGGAGGATGAGATGTGACTTGATAGAAGTGTACAGGATGATTAAAAGCAGAGATAAAATGGACAGCTGGAGACTTTTTCCCAGGGTGGAA
This sequence comes from Hemitrygon akajei, assembly GCF_048418815.1. Classification (NCBI taxonomy): domain Eukaryota; kingdom Metazoa; phylum Chordata; class Chondrichthyes; order Myliobatiformes; family Dasyatidae; genus Hemitrygon; species Hemitrygon akajei. The sequence continues at coordinate 28,870,515 of NC_133126.1, read as the reverse complement.
ATGGCTAATACAAGGGCCCATAATTTTAAAGTGATTGGATGAAAGTATAAGGGAGATGTCAGAGGTAGCTTTCTTACAGAGAATGGTGCAAGCTTGGAACGCCCTTACAGGAATGGTAGTAGATGCAGATACATCATGGATATTTAAGACGCTCTTTGGCAAATGGATGAAAGAAAAATAGAGAGCTTTTAGGTGAAAGAGGCTAGATTGATCTTGGAGCAGGTTCAGGAGTTGACACACATTTGTGGGCTGAAATCCCTGTTCTGTTCTGTTCTGCGTTCTAAAGCAAACCGCTGGGGGAGCTCGGTGGGCGAAATGGCATCTGTAGAGGCAGAGGGATAGTCAATGTTTCTGGTTCAGACCCTGTATCAGGATCCGTTTCACTGGGAAAGTCAGTCTGGTCTCAACTGCTACCCTGATCTCATCAGGGAAAATAATGATGTTCTAGAGATATAGCTCTATGCTATTGGGATGTAGCCTGAATCTACCTACATCTCAGTGGGTGTTGCAGCCTTACTGACGAGAACTGTGTGGCACTCCGGGTTTTAAGTTGAAATGTTGGTCTTTTTACCATTCTGTTGGGGAAAGATTTTTGTTGACATTTCTGATTGGATAACTTGAGGCCATTACAAAAGTTGAAAATATTAAAGAATCTAAAAATACTGTCAGAGAGAACTACACACAGAAACAGGTCTTGCAGCCCATCTAGTCATGCCAAGCTGTTATATTCTGCCTAGTTCCTTGGCCCTCCATACCCTTTCCACACTCTGAGTGAAGAAGTTCCCCCTCGTGTTCCTCTTAAAAGTGAAGTATTTAATTAAACTTGAATTAAAATTGAATTTGCCCTTGATCAATGATCTCTAATTTTAGTCCCACTTAACCTCAGTGGAAGAAGCCTGCTTGCATTTACCTTCTCTATATCCTTCATAATTTTATATACCTCTTCCAAATCTTCCTCCTCCTCCTATGTTCCAGGGAATAAAGTCATAACCTGTTCAACCTTTCCATATAACTCAGATCCTCGACTCAGCAAAATGTTTAATTTTGAAGTGTTTGAATTAAATTTTCCTCTCAAATGACAAGTATTGTATTTCCAGAATTTTCTTTTCTAATTTTATAAAATACCCAAACTTTTCACCAGATTGTGTAGTGTCTTTTGTTTTGTTTTTACTGGGTTCTATTGCGATACTTTGTTTTCTGGCTGCCTGCAAAAAGACGAATCTCAAGATTGTACATGGTATGCATACTTTGATAAGAAATGTACTTTGAACTTCGAATGCAGCAAATTAAATTGCATTTGAGTCCTTTCTTTAAGAACCCCTGATGCCTTCCTGTTTTGTGTTGAATCTCTTTTCCTTCCTGGTGTGTGGGCACTTTTGATTTTTGCTCTGTTTTTACAACATTGGTTATTTATAGCAAGAAATGGACCTGGAATTTAATTCCATTGTTGTCTCAAACAACTCCATCCTGTTCAATATTGTTGTAAAAGGCCAGAAACATTTTTCACTCCATGTAGTCAATCCCTATGTGGAAAATTTGCTGCCGGTGGAATGCGTTTTAATTTTTCCCAAATTCCTTTTTAAGACAGGAAGTACCTAGAACACATATACAATTCAAGGAAGGCACTGTTTGACCCTGTAGAACTAGTCTTAAGGAGTTAGTCCATTTGCCCAAAGAGTCTGCTCTCACATTCCGTCATGGTTGATTTATTATCCCTCTCAACCCCATTCTGCTGCCTTCTCCCAATAACCCTCGACTCCCTTACAAATCAAGGAAGGGCCTGTCAACCTCTGCTTTAAATGTATCCAGTGATTTGGCCCTTTCAAACATCTGGCTGAAGAAATTCCTCCTCATCTCTGTTTTAAAGGGATCTTCTATTCAGAGGCTATGCTCTCTGGTCCTAGACTCCCTCCTATAGGAAACATACACTCTATCCAATCCTTTCAGTATTTGATAGGTTTCAATAAGTCTTCCCTGCTCCCTCCATTCTTCTAAACTCTAGTGAGTATATGCCCAGAGTCATCAAACAAGCTTCATGTTACACCTTTGGTTAACAATATGTCCTGGAATGAAATACAGCAGTTTATTTGATGCCTCTGCCTTCTTTCAGTTGTAGGGTTATGGGTTCAGAATAAGATTAATTTATCACATGTATCTCAAGATATACAGTGACATACATCATTTGCATCAACAACCAACACACCCAAAGGTGTGCTGGGGGAAGTCTGCAAGTGTCACCTCACATTCAGGTGCCAACAGAGCATGCTCACCGTGTTAGGGTTGGAGGAGAGATCAGAAGAACCTTATTTTACAATGAAGAACTAGACTGAGTCTGCCCCCTTAGGTGGTAGCATCCCAAGACTATATTTCATCTTGGACAGTCCTGTGAGATTGAGGATAGTTTGCATCCACTCCAGGTTGTGTGGTCCTGAGATGGCTGACATGAGGGTGGGGTAGGAGTTGGCTGACGGGGCGGGTGAGTAAGTAGTTCGGAAGGTCATGGGATCATTTGGCCACCTAGAGTCATAGAGCACTGCAGCACAGAAACAAACTCTGCGACTCATCTAGTCCATGCTGAACTTTTATTTTGCCTTGTTCCATTGACCTGCAACTGGGCCATAGACCTTCGTAACCTTCCCATCCACGTACTTAACTAAACTGCTCCTAAATGTTTCATTCGAACCTGTACCCACAACCTCCTCTGGCAGTTCATTCCACATACTCACTAAAGTTCAAAGTAACTTTCTTGTCAAAGTACGTGTATGTCACTGTATACTACCCTGAGATTCATTTTCATGTGGGTCTTCATAGTAGATACATAGAAACACAGTAGAATCAGTGGAAATATACAAATAAAGAGGGACAAACAACTTAGATAATTTGTATATGTATTTTGATAATTTTACTTTGAACTTTGAACCTATCACCTGTCACTTTGTAGTAGCCCTGCCCCCTCCTCCCACCTTCTTATTCAGGCGGATTCCCCCTTCCTTTCCACTCCCGATGAAGGGCCTTGGCTCAAAGTGGCGACTGTATGTTCCAATCCGTGGATGTTGCCTGACCTGCTGAGTTCCTCCAGTATTTTGTGTGTTATTACAGGCTTGTTGATCATTGACCTACCAGCTGGTTTCCTGTCCAAAACCATTCTGTGGTTTAGGACGAACTGACTGAAGAGGGATAAATGCTCAGTAGGTCTTGTTCTTTGCAGACTTGTACAGATCTGGTAGGGGCGGAGGGAGGGGATGGGGAAGGATAGGGCAGTTGATGTGAATAATTGCAGTCAGTGGGGACCTCACTACAGGAAGACTTTGATCACCTGATACATTGCCTTATAGAGATTGAACCAGTTCCAGCCCTCATCCAGAGAGATGTGATGAGCACAAGCAGGAAGGTCTGTAATAATACACCGAATCATTAAATATTGAAGAATGCACATGAGGCTCCACACACCAGCTTGCTGAGCCAAACGCACTGCAGCATGACATTGCAGGAATAGGCACCAGTGTTACAGATGCTCTCTTCAGCTCTCCGGGATCAATTACCCTGGAGCCCATTTTGTCTCATTTTCCAGCAAGTTATTCTCAGATGCCTGAAACAGTTATACACCATTAACTCTCCACTTCCTTAGCTCCCAAGATGGTTGTTACGTTCGGGTGTGATGGGCTATGCTTTCATGGCCCTTTTTTAAAAAAAAACCCCAACAATCTCAAATGATTAAATGTGAAAAGCAGCAAGCTGTTTACCTTGCTCAGAAGGACCTGGCCTGTTCTTTGTGGGGAAATTCCAAACTAATAGGGTTTAAGGTGAGAAGTGTGAGCTTGAGAGGGGACTTGAGGTTGGAATATGTGGTGACACCTGCAAGCTACCCCCAATACTTTGTGTATTGGTTGTTAACACAGATGTTGCATTTCTCTGTTTTTATTAACGTGATAAATAAACTTGAACCTTAAAGCTTTTTAACAGCTGTAGGCTCCTCTGCCCAACCAGTCCATGCTGATCAGAGTGTCGACCCAGCTAATCCCAATTTCTGGTATTTGGCCAAATTCCTCCAAGCCTCTCCCTTCCATGTACCAATCCAAGTACTTAAATTATGCATTTACCTGCCTCAACCACTTCCTCTGGAAGCTCATTCCATATACTCAACACCCTCTGGACTTAAAAAACAAATCCCTTAGCTCTCTTTTAAACATGTCCTATTTCACCCTAACCCTATACCCTCTAGTTTTGGTTTGCTCTACCCTGAAGAAAAGCCAGTTACAGTCCACCTTGTCTATGGTTAGCAAACATGAGGAAATCTGCAGATGCTGGAAATTCAAACAACACACACAAAATGCTGGTGGAATACAGCAGGCCAGGCAGTGTCAAGAAGAAGGGTCTCAGCCCGAAACGTCGACAGTGCTTCTCCCTATAGATGCTGCCTGGCCTGCTGTGTTTCACCAGCATTTTGTGTGTGTTGTTTGTCTATGGTGAGACCAGGTTGGGGGGGGGGCAGTGAAGAAAGAAGCTGGGAGGAGGTAGATGGGAAAGGTTAAGGCCTGGAGTAATAATTTGATAGGAGAGGACAATGGTCCATAGAAGAAGGGGAAGGAGTGCCACCAAAGGGAGGTGATGGTGGGCAGGTAAGAAGAAGAAGAAGAGGAGGGGTGAGAGGGGAACCAGAATGGAGAAAGAGAAGAGGAAGAGGGGTGGGGGAGGAGAAATTACCAGAAGTTGGTGAAATTGTTCATATGATTAGTTTGGAGACTACCCAGATTGAATGAGGTGCTGCTCCTCCAACCTGAGTTTGTTGTCCTCATAGCAATAAAGGAGGCCATGGACAGAGGACCTGGAATGGGAATGTGGCAGATGTTTGAATAGACAAGGGTGTAGAAGTGTACAGATCTAATTGAAGCAAACAGGATTGGTGTAGATCGGCATAAAGTTGGCATGACCATGGTGGGCTGAAGGGCATTTTTTGCCATATAATTTACTGAACTGTATAAAGATATGCATTAGGATGTGTTGATTTATTCAAGTTAGAAAATGCTTACTTAAGATCAGAGGTGGGAGATTTCAAAGAGACATCGGGCAGTTGCTTCACACAAAGGGTGGTGTGTATTTGAAATGAGCTGCCAGAAATGTTGATTGAGACAGGTATATTAACAACATGTAAAAGCCATTCAGATAAATGCATAGAAGAGGTTTAGAGGCCTGTAGAAATAGTGTAAAGAAGATTGAAAGAGCACAGAGAAAATTTACAAGGATGTTGCCAGGACTTGAGGACCTGACTTGTAGGAGAAGGTTGATTAGGTTAGGACTTTATCCCTGGAGTTAGGAGAATGAGGGGAGATTTGATAGAAGTATACAAAATTATGAGGGGTATAGATCGGGTAAATGTAGGCTTTTTCCACTGAGGTTGGCAGAGAATAGAACTAGAAATCATAGGTTAAGGATGAAAGGCGAAATATTTAAGGGGAGCATAAGGAGGCTTCTTCAATCATAGGGTGGTGTGTGTGGAATGACCTGCCAGCAGAAATGGTGGAAGCAAGTTTGATTGCAACATTTCAGAAGTTTGGATAAGTACATGGATGAGAGGGGTATGGAGGTTTGTGGTTCAGGTGTGGGTCAATGGCAGTTTGACATTCACTAGATGGGCCAAATGGCCTATTTTCTGTGCTGTAGTGCACTATAGCTCTGACTAAATGTAAGCAGATGGGCACATCACTGGACAACATGGTTGGTATGGGCAAGTTGAACCATTGGGCCTGTTTTCATGCTGCATGACTGAAGTGCTAAACAATATGTTTTGTGGCACCTGCTTAGACCACTGCTCGATATTGCTGAGTCCAGTGTTGATGCAGGGTCGTAAACTGAAACACCGACCGTTACGTCTGCCATCTGCCCATAGAAGCCACTGACTCGCTGATTTCCTCTGGTAGTTTTGCTAAACGTTGCTGTTGTGGTTGGTCACCAGCTCTCAATTGATCAATACGTTTGTCCGGTATGCCTTTTCTGCCTTCAGTCTACTTCCTCACCCAACCTGACTTCAAGGTATCAAGGACGAGAGTGAAGAAGTTACAGTGCAGTTATATGAAGGAGATGCAGAGAATTCAATTGGTTATGATATAATTTGTATTGATATTTATAATATCAGTTATATTATGCATTTATTTTTGAGAGATATTGAGCCCCTAGCTGAGAAAAAGGAAGTGCATAGCAGGTATAGGCATGTAGGAACAAATGAGGTACTTGAGTATAAGAAATCCATGAGAACACTTAAGGAAATCAAGAAAGCTGAAAGGTAAAGCAGACAAGGTAAAGGAGAATCCCAAGGGCTTCTACAAATATATCCATAGCAAAAAGATAGCGACTGACAAAATCTCCAGAAGATCAGAAAGGTAATCTATGCATGAAACCTAAAGAGATGGGGAAGATCTTAAGTTGATTTTTAAAAAAATCATCAGTATTTACTCGAGAGACAGACGCAGAGTCTGTAGAAGCGAGGCAAAACAGCAGTGAGGTAATGAACCCTATACAGTTCACAGAGGATGAGGTGTTTGCTGTCTTGAGGCAAATTAGGGTGGATAAATCCCCAGGGCCTGACAAGGTGTTCCCTCAGATCCTTTGGGAGGCTGGTGCAGAAATTGCAGGGGCCGCAGTAGAGATGTTTAAAACGTCCATAACTACAGGTGAAGTGTAGGAAGGTTGGGAGGATAACTAATATTGTTTTGTTGTTTAGAAAGGCTGTTTGTTGTTTAAGTAAGCCAGGAAGTTATAGGCTGGTGAGCCTGATACTGGTAGTGGGAAAGTTATTAGAAGGTATTCTAAAGGGCTAGATATATAGGTATTGGACAGACAGGGATTGTTTAGGGATAGTCAGCATGGCTTTGTGCATAGTAGGTTATGCCTAACCAATCTTTTTTTTAAGATGTAGTTTTTTTTTCAGGAAGTAACCGGGAAAGTAAAGGAAGGAAAAGCAGTGTATGTTGTCTGCATGGACTTTAGCAAGTCCTTTGATAAGGTCCTGCATAAGAGTTCGATCAAGAAGGTTCAGTCGCATGACATTCAAGGTGAGGTAGTAGATAGTTGCTTCTTTGACTGCAGGTCTGTAACTAGTGGTGTGCCACAGACATTGGTGTTGGTGCTGGCTGCTGATTTTCATCTATATTAACAATCTGGATGATAATGTGGTATACTGGATTAGCAAATTTGTGGATGACACCAAGATTGAGGGTGAAGTGGACAGCGAGGAAGATTATCAAAGCTTGCAGGGGCATCTGCACCAGCTGGAAAAATGGGCTGAAAAATGACAGATGGAATTTAATGCAGACAGGTCTGAGGTGTTGCACTTTGGAAGGACCAACCAGGGTAGATTTTACACGGTGAGCTGAAGGGCCCTGAGGAGTGTGTTAGACAGAGGAATCTGGGAACACAGATCCAAAATTCGTTGAAAATGGTGTCACAGGTAGATAGGGTTGTTATGAAATCTTTTTGGCACATTGGCCTTCATAAATCAAAGTATTGAATACAGGAGTTGGGAAGTTATGTTGAAGTTGTATAAGGTGTTGGTGAGGCCTAATTTGGAGTATTGTGTGCAATTTTGGTCACCTACCTACGGGAGTTGTAGATATGATTGAAAGAGTTCAGAGAAAATTTATAAGGATATTGCCAGGAATTGAGGACCTGTGTTACAGAGAAAGGTTGAATAGGTTAGGACTTTAATCCCTAGAATGTAGAAGATTGAGAGGAGATTTGATAGGTATGCGAAATTGAGTGGTCTAGATAGGGTAAATGCAAGCAGGTTTTTTCCACCGCAGTTGGGTGAGACTGCTAGAAGTCATGAGTTAAGGGTATAAGGTGAGATGTTTCGGGGAACATGGGGGAACTTTTTCACTGAGTCTGCTGAGAGTGTGGAATGAGCTGATAGTGGAAGTGGTGGATATGAATTCGATTCTAACATTTAAGAGAAATTTGGATAGGTACATGGATGGGAGGGGTATGGAAGCCTATGGTTCACCAACAGGTTGATGGGACTAGGCTTGATTAATGATTTGGCATGGACTAGATGGGCTGACGAGCCTGTTTCTTTGCTGTAGTGTTCTATGACTCTGAGGGGTTGTACAAACTGAATTAGTTTTCTCTGGTGTGGCAAGTGCACCCTGTGACCACATGGGTTTTCTCCGGGTGCTCCAGTTTCCTCCCACAGTCTAAAGCAGTACTGTTTAGTAGGTCATGTAAATTGTCCTGTGATTAGGCTAGGGTTAAATAGGTGGATTGCTGAGTGGCACGACTCATCGGGCTGGAAGGGCCTGTTACGCACTGTATCTCTAAATAAATAAAAATAATATAAATTGCAGATGTTGCAAATCTGAAATAAAAATTTAAAAAACAGTTGCAGGAAATAGCAGGTCAAGCAGCATTTGTGAAAGAAAGAGTTAATGTTTCAAGTGGAAGACATTTTGTGTGTCCCTCCACCTGCCTCCAAGCTTCATACTGGCTTCCTGCACTAACTTTACATCACAGCACATCTGACTTTATCTCTGAGCTTCTTCCAATGTGCGTTCAAAAGAGGAGAGTTAAGAAAGCAAAGTTAAATTTAGGGTGGGGGAGAGGTGGCATGAACAAAGAGGTAATCTGTGATGGGGTGGAGACTAAGATTGTCCCAGGGAGATGTAGGCTGTTGATGCCATCTCAGAATGGTTGATGAGACTTGTTAATCGTAGCTGATCTGTCTGCAGGAGTCATAAATAGAAGAAAATAAATGGAAGTAATTAAAGAGACGTTAGAGATTAGCTTTGTCACATGTACATCAAACACGAAAGCATACAGTGAAATGTGTCATTTGTGCCAATGACCAGCACAGTCTGATGATGTGCTGGGGGCAGACTGCAAGTGACGCCACTTTTCCAGCACAATTTGGTAATCCTGACCCATACATCTTTAGAATATGGAGGAAACAGGAGTAATCCAGGGGAAACCCAAGCAGTCATGGGGAGAACATATCAATTCCTTATAGACAGCAGCAGGAACTGAACACTAATGACTGGTGCTATAAACTAACCATGATGCTACCATGCTGAGGTGCAGAACACAGCTGTTTTAGGGAATGCTGGAAATTCAGTTGGGAGAAAGGAGTTGATGTGACAAGTTGATGACCCTGTCCGGTTTGTGTTAGCTGTAGGAAGTGCCTGCCTCCCACATTAAACTTGACCTTGCTCCCTGTAATAGTTTGTAAAGCAGCTCCAAAGCAATTTCCTCTGTGCTGTGGCCAGTGAACATTCCTGCCTGTGAGGAGTGTGCCAGACAAATCTGAAGTGATTCACACTTCCACATGGGAAGTAGATTCTTTCCTTTCAGAACCTGCTGATGTCAAGTACAGCAAGACATCCTGCCTAGCGGAAACTGAATCACTAAGTGTAAGGATGCTGTGCTGAAGCTTTATAAGGCATTAGTCAGGCTGTACTTGAAGTATTGTCAGCTGTTTTGGGCCCCTTATCTAAGGAAGGATATGCTGGCATTGGAGAGGGTCCAGAGGAGGTTTGTGAGAATGATCCCAGGAATGAAAGAGTTAACATGAATGTTTGGCGTCTCTGAGCTTGTACTCACTGGGGTTCAGAAGAATGAGATGGGATCTCCTTCAAAACTTATAAATATTGAAAGACCGAAATAAAGTGGATGCTTCCAATAGTGGGGCAGTCTAGGACCAATGGGCCCATCTTAGAATACACACAGACAATCCCTTTAGAACAGAGATGAGGAAATTTATTTAGCCAGAGGGTGGTGAATTTGTGGAAATCATTGCCAGCTGGAAGGCCAAGTCATTGGATATATTTAAAGCAGAGGATGAAGGTTTCTTGAGTAGTAAGGGGATCAAAGGTTATGGGGAGAAGACGAGAATGGGGTTGGGAATGATAATAAATCAACTGTGGTTGAATGGCAGAGCAGACTTGGTGGGCCAAATGGCCTAAATTCTGCTCCGATGCTTTGTGGTAAGCAGCCATTTGTCCTGAAGTAGGGAAGTTCACTTTTCCTCCAAATGTACCATTACATTTTTGGAGGAGGGAATGTTCTCAAGTGCTACTGGTACTGTTAATCTTCCATTTGGAGTGAAATTAAAGCAGGAATAAACTTTTGTTTCTAGAATACGAGTATTGAGCTTGAGGCACTCTTAACTACTGTTAACTCTCGATTTTGGGTAATAGTGTTTTGGGGGAGAGGGTGGTGCTCCTACGTGCAGTCCTTCAAGGTAGCCTTGATGAATGTTCTGGTAAGTTGGCATTGTACAGACTGTTTAAATTGTTAAGAGCTTCAGAAACTGAGATATTTGGAATCATGAGGGTAATATGCAGGGTTAATACGCTCAGTCTTTTCCCAGGGTTGGTGAATCTAGAATTAGAGGACATAGGTTTAATGTGAGAGAAGTAAGATTCAAGAGGAACTTAGGCAAATATTTTTACACATGGGGTGAAATCTATGTGGAATCAGCTGTCAGAAGAAGTGGCAAGGTAGGTACATGAACACTTTTTAAAAGATAGTTGAACAGAGGTACCTGGATAGGAAAGATTCAAAGTACATTTATTATCAAAGTATATATACGGAATACATCTGAGATTTATCCTCCTGCAGGCAGCCATGAAACAAAGAAACATCATAGAACCCATTCAAGAAAGTATCAAAGCATCAAATACTCGAAAAAAGAACGAATTGCACAAATGGATAAAAGTGAGCGAATAACACATAGAATATCAAACATCAAACCAGGAGCCCAGTGGTATTCAGTTTAGTTCAGTTCAGCACTGAAGCACCTTAGTCCAGATCAATGGCCGTGATCAAACTGCTTAAAAACAGTGAAAAGAAAAAGAGTGAGTAGAATCCAGGGAGACATGGAACATGACAAAGTCCCCCAAAGTGAGTCCACAACCTTGCCACTCAATCCTTGCAAAGTGGATCCCAAAACTACTGCACTTTCCTCTGACAGCAGCTAGTAAGAGAGTGAGGAAGACCGGCCAAATGCAGGCAGGTGGCACCGAGCACCCACCCATCCTCTGCGCTTGCCAGGCTTCCAGGCTGCATACTCCACTCTAAACCTCACCGAACTTTCAGAGACAGCAAAGCAATAGATCACTTCATCAGCCCAAAAACACATTATCAAAATGTAAATCTCAGGTTCTGATTGCATGCAGCTTAGTAGTAGAATCATATTTGAACAAAGTAGTTTTGTGAACTGTCTGCAGGATGTTGCCATTGGTTGCGTTGTTAGTTTGCACCATCTTGAAGATTTACAAGCTTACGTGTTGAAGTCTGGCAAATGGGACAAGTTTGAATGGGGCATCTTGACTGGCATGAACCAATTGGGCTGAAGGGCCAGTTTCCATGCTGTATGACTCTGACTACATGCAGGGTACTATTGCTGCGATAACTTTGTGGAGTCAGCTGGGGCTCAGACAGGTAAAATCTACTGGCAACAGCCTGGTAATTACGTAGATCATTGACACAGAACAGCATGATACAGATCCTTCGGCCCATGACATTGTACCAAACATTTAACCATCTGTAAGATCAATCTAACCTTTCCCTCCTATCTGGCCTTCCATTTTTGTTTCATCCTGATGCCTAAGGATATCTTATCCGTGCCTACCACTTCTGGCAACGTCTTCCATGCACCCACCACTCTCTGTGTAAAGAAATAATAAACCTACTTCCGACTTCCCTCCTATTCTTCCCTCAAAATTATGTCCCCTCGTATTAGCCATTCTGTCCTGTGATAAAAGCTCTCTCTGTCCACTTTATCTATTGTCTTGTACACCTCTATCAAGCCACCTCTCATTTTTTGCTCCAAAGAGGAAAGCCTTAGCTTGCTTGGCCCATCCCAATAAGATATGCTCTCTAATCCATAAATCTGATAAATCTCCTGTGCACCCTCTAAAGCTTCCACATCCTTCCTATAATGAGGCAACCAGAACTGAAAACTGTATGTGTAACCAGAATTTTATGGAGCTGCAACATTACCTTGCAGCTCTTGAACTCAATCCCCCAACTAATGAATGCCAGTATACACTTTCTTAACCACCCTATCAGCTTTGAGGGATCTATGGATGTCGACCCCAAGATCCCCAAGTTCCTGCACATGACTAAGAATCCTGCCATTAACCCTGTACTCTGCTTTCAAGTTTGACTTTCCAAAGTGTATCACCTCACAAATGTGGAATATTATCAAGTTCATTCCACATAAAGGATGTAAGAGAAACACAGATCACACCATAAATCATTTGATTAAGGTCACTCTTGCTCACTGTACTCAATCCAATTGCCAGATGGCTCCTGGAGGCAGCATGATAGAAACCCAATCCTGTGCACCTCCAATGTTTTTGCTCCATTTGTGTTCTTCTGATGGATTGAATTGCTGGATACATGATTAAATAAGTCATGCGACAAAGAATTATAGAACAATGAGACCCCACCTGGTCTTCTCAGGAGCTCCGAGTGCAAGTCAGGTGTTAGCTCACCCATTGCTTGTTTAGAATCAGTGATCACTACAGCACAGAAACTGGCCCACTCTCTTGTCCCATCGACCTGCATTTAGACCATATCCCTCAAAATCCCTCTCAAAAATGTACCTAACTGAACTTCTCTTAAATATTACAATTGAACCCACGTCTTCCACTTCCTTGGGCAGTTTTTCTCAACTCACAGCATCCTCTTGAGTGAAGATTAGTTGGTCTGATCTTGGGAATATATACTCAGTGGTCAGATTATTGGGTGCAAGGGTGGAACCCAGCATGGTCTTCTCCTGCTGTAGCCCATCCACTTCGATGTGTTGTGCTTTCATAGAAACTATTCTGCACTGGCTTGAACCAGTCTGGCCATTTTCCTCTGATCTCTCTCATTTACTAGATGTTTTCATCCACAGAACTGGTGCTCACTGGATGTTTTTTGTTTCTCGTACCGTTCTCTGTAAACTCCAGAGTGTGCTGTATGTGAAAACACCAGGAGATCAGAAGTTTCTGAGATGCTCAAACTATGTCTGGCAACAAGAATTATTCCATGGTCAAAATCATTCAAATCACATTTCTTCTTCATTCTGACGTTTGGTCTGAACAACTGAATCTCTTGACCATATCTACATGCTTTTGTGCATTGAGTTGCTGCCACGTCTGGATGATTAGAAATTTGCATTAATGAGTAGGTGTACCTAATAAAAGTGGCCACTATTCTGAAGATTCCTCTGTGATTTGAGCATTAAAGCTTCCATAAATTTTCATTGGAGACACTGAGATAGACAGAGAGACACACACGCCTGCTGAGTTCGTCCAGCATTTTGTGAGGGGAGAAAGTCTGTTGCTTTCAGTAGGTCGATCTTGCCAGTGACATCAGACACATCTGTGGAAGAAATTAGCCCTTGGAACAGCATCAATGGGAGGAAAGAATCTGAATCAGGAGTTGGAGTTTGAGGTGCTGCAGATTCCAGCAACTATAGTCTTTATTCTGGAGTTGCCCATCACCTCATCCATGAGGTATCAAGGCTCACCGCCACCTCCTTGAGGCCAGTTATGAATGGGCAGTAGAAGTGAGTCAGATCATGGAAAATTAATTTTATTTAAAAAGAGCCCTGGTAATCTTCCACTTTAAGTATACCCAGTGGCTTGGCCTCCACAGCCATCTGTGACAATGAATTCCAGAGATTCACCAACCTCTAGCTAAAGAAATCCCTCCTCATCTCTGTTCTAAAGGATTGTACTTGTATTGTTGAGTCTGTGCTGCCTGGTTCTAGACTCCACCACTATTAGAAGCATTCTCTCCACGTCCACTCTTGTCTAGATGTTCAGTGTTACATAGATTTCAATGAATTCCCCTCTCATTCTTCTAAATGCCAGCTTCTACAGGTCCAGAACCATCAAACACCTCTCACACATTAACTTTGTCATTCCTGGGAACTTCCTTGTGAACCTGGGAATGAAAAGGTTTATGTATGGCTATTCCTTTGTACGTATGGTACCTACCTTACTGAACTAAATCCATTCCTGACTGCAAAGACCTCTTTTGCGTCACCTTTCCCTCTCCACCACCTGGAACATCTGTGGAAGGTTTCCAGGTGAATAGGCTCACTGCAACACACGGACTTGCTGGACAAAGAAAAAGGTTTCTACCACATTGATTCTGAGTGACTGTTTTTAAACTGTATTGCTGTACATTGTACGATGAGATGGTGCATAAATGCTGGTGTAGAATCAGAGGGCTGAATGGTCTGTTTCTGTAGTGTGTACAGTGATAGTTTCACCTTGTACCTTTCCATATTCCCAGTTGGGCAGCTCCTAACCGAGGGCTCTAATTTTAGTTTCATTACTTAAAAGTTACCTCTGACAGATGATAACAACAGAACTGTTATTTTTTTCAGATTCAGATTTGTCACATGTGCATCAAACATCCAGTGAAATCCATTGCTTGTGTTAAGAGCCAACATAACTTCAGGATGTGCAGGGGGCAGCCCACAAGTGTTTCCACACATTCTGGCGCCAACATTAGCATGTCTGCTGTGCTCGGCAGAACAACGCAAGTAGCAATAACAACAACAACAAAAAAAGCCCCTTTCCCACCTTCCTCTCACACAGATAGGCCTCCAACCGCAGGACAGGCCTCCTATGGATCTCTAGTACTTGGCCTTGGACTTTCAGACACTCAAACATCTGGCCTCCAATCTTCAGAAGCTTCGACATACAGACCACTCCCACTTCACTTCCCACTTTCTCCAAACACGCCCTGGAAAGAAAGAAATACATCCACTAAAATGTTTAATCAGGCTTCTCAGGCATCTGTTCTAATTGTTTATCTCTCTCGCCTTTTGAGTCAAGTTTTAGTCAGCTGCCCTAATGATCCCTTGAGTGGTCAGTGTTACAGCTGTCTACTCACCTGGGAGGTGACTTACTCTCCTGTGGTAAATGGAGCTGTATAAATCAAAGTGGTGTTTTGATGGTGTTGCTGACAGTGATGTGGCTTGGTTCATGGTGTTTCAAATGGGATGTTTGAGTTGGAAATGTATTGTCCACTCCATGAAGTCGTAATATTAAGATCATTTTTATTTGTCACATGTACATTCAAACATACAGTGAAATGCTTTGTTTGTGTCAACAACCAACACAGTTCAAGAATGTGCTGAGGGCAACCCACAAGTGTTGATGCTTCTGGCACTGACAAAGCGTGCCCACATCTTACTAACCCCTAATTTGTACGCTTTGGAATGTGGGAGAAACAGGAGCATCTGGAGGAAACCCACACAGTCATTGGGTTAATGTACAAACTTCTTACGGACAGCAGCAGAATTGAACCTGTATCACTGGTGTTATTTTACATTTTGCAGTCAATTGTGAAGTAAGTGCGTGTGTGTGGGATATCTTTTCCCCACCTAGCATTGATTTATGATTGATTCTGGTATCAGATACAGACCATTCAATTTGAGCCTGACTCTTTAATGACTCCACATCAGGAATACAATTACTCTGGTCTCGCAAGATGCCTTAAAGTAGATTGTCCCTAGAATGACGCCAAGACATCTGTGACTTCAGTCATTGCCAACAATAAAGTAGCTCCCTGCAGCCCTTATAATAGCTGAAGATACCTTTCACCAGATATGCTTGCTCCTGACTCTGACGAGGCACTCCTTGTGTGTGTGAGAGACCATAAGACATAGGAGCAGATAAAGGCCAATCGGCCCCTCAAGTCTGCTCCACCATTCCATCGTGGCTGATCTATTTTCCCCCTCATCACCATTCTCCTATCTTCACCCGTAACCTGTGACATCCTTACTAATCAGGAAATTATCAATCTCCACTTTAAATATATCCAGTGACCTGGCCACCTTAGGTGTCTGTCACAATAAATTCCACAGATTCACCACCCTCTTGCCAAAGAAATTCCTCATCTCTGTTGTAAAGGGATGCCCTTGTATTCTGAAGTTGAGACTTCTGGTTCCATACTCTCCCACTACTAGAAACAACCTCTTCACATCCACTGTAACCTTTGGTAAGTTTCAATGAGATCCCCCTTCATTCTTGTAAACTCCAGTGAGTACAGGCCCAGAGCTATCAAGCACTCCTCATATGTTAGCTCGTTCATTCTCATGAGCCTCCTCGGGACCCTGTTCAATGTCACCGCATACTTTTTAAGAGAAGGGACCCAAACCTGCTCAAACTACTCCAAATGCAGTCTGACCAATGCCTTCTAAAGCCTTAACATTACATCCTTGCTTTTATATTCTAGTCCTCTGGAATGAATGCTGACAATGTATTTCCCTTCCTTACTCAACCTGCAATTATGTGTGTGTAAACTGGAAGGTATCTCTACACTAGTTATTCAGCTCCTAGTTGTGTTCAGTTAATATGATATACATCCATATCCACTCCTCCTTCATATTCCTGTTATCGTATCTAATTTCTGTTGTGTCTGCTTCCAGTGAAAAATGGAGGGCTATGTGGAGGGAAAGGGTTAGATTGATCTTGGAGTAGGTTAAAAGGACGGCACAACATGTATGGTACTGTTCTATGTTCTGTCTCCTTTTTGGGTGGTGCAGTCTAGATTTTTGAAAATAAATCTTGTCTCTTTGGCCCATTATCTTAAATCAGTGTTCCTGAAATTTTAAAGTTTGTTAAAACTCCTAACTTTTGAACAATAATCTTCCCCTAACCTTCTCTGCTACAAGGGGCTTTTTGGGGGAGGGGCTTCTTTCCTCTTCCCTTTCTAGCCCTGATGAAGGGTCTCGACCTGAAACATTGACTGTTATTCCCCTCTATAGAGGCGGCCTGACCTGCTGAATTCCTCCTGCATTTTGTGTGTGTTACTCTGGATTTCCAGCATTTGCACAATCTCGTGTTTATAATCTGCTGTAAGGGGTGCAGTTCTGAGTTTTCCCATCTCGCTCGCAGGGTGGATAACTCTGGTACTTTCTCTTCTCCAGGAGCTTGATGCTGTCTTGTGTGCAGTCATTAGCAGCCTGCTTGTAGCAACTTGCAGGAAGTACTTGTCAGTTTTCAAAGGGATATGGAACATTGGAAAATCGGAGCTGGGGTTGGCCACTTGCCCTCTTAAGCCAGCCTCGCTATTCACCTTGATCATGGTTGATATGTTCCAGGTCCCCTCCCTTCTATGTTGGAGGGTTCTGAAGATGAGCTGTAAGCATTGCACGGTAGTGTTCAAAGTAAAATTTATTACATACATGTCATCACATACAGCCCTGAGATTCTTTTTCTGCAGGCATACTCGGCAAATCTATAGAACAGTAACTGTAAACGATGGACAATGCAGATATAAATAAATGGCAATAAATAATCATGAAATAATGAGATAAGAGTCCTTAAATGAGTATAGTTATCCCTTTTTTTTCCAATAGCCCAATGGTTGAGGTGTAGTAACTGTTCGAACCTGGTGTTGTGAGTCCTGAGGCACTTGTACCTTCTACCTGATGGCAGCAGTGAGAAGAGAGCATGGCTTGGGTGGTGAGGATCTTTGGATGCTGCTTTTCTATGGCAACGTTTCACATAGATGTGCTCATTAGTTGTGAGGTTTTTCCCTGTGATGTACTGGGCGGAATCCACTACTGTTTGGAGGATTTTACTCTCAAGGGCATTGGTGTTCCCATACCAGGCCGTAATGCAGCCAGTCTGCACACTTTCCACTGCACATCTATAAAAGTTTGCCAAAATTTTTGACATGCCGAATCCTTGCAGACTTCTAAGGAAGTAGAGGTGCTGTCGTGCTTTCTTTGCAATTATATTTATATAATGGGTCCACGACAGGTCCTCTGGGATAGTGACACCCAGGAATTTAAAGTTACTGACCCTCTCCACCTCTGATTATTGGCTCTTGGACCTCTGGTTTCCCTCTCCTGAAGTCTACAATCATTTCCTTGGTCTTATTGACATGAGGGGTTGTTGTTATTACGCGGCTCGGTCAAATTTTTAGTCTTCCTCCTGTATGCTGATTCACCACCTTTGATACAGCCCATAACAGTGGTGTCATTAGCAAACTTATATATGCTGTTGGAGGTGTATTTAACCACACAGTCATGGGTGGAAAGTGAGTAGAGCAGGGGGCTAAGTACACATCACTGCGGTGCTCCTGTGCTGATGGAGATTGTGGAGGAGATGAATTTTAGTGTTGTGGTTAATTCTAGTGTGTGATTTTTAGTGATCCGGGTTCAATTCTGTTGCTCTCTGTAAGGAGTTTTCATGTTCTCCGCATGACAGCTACGTTTTCATCGAGAGCTCTGGTTTCTTCCCGTATCCCAAAGGCTTGAGGGTTAGTAGGTCACATGGATGTAATTGTGTGGCACAGGCTTGTTGGCCTAGTAGGGCTTGTACCATACTTTTGTCTGTAAATAAAATAAAAGGCTTCAATGCATGTGTGTCTTATGAGCAAGGTTGAGAAAGATAAGGATTTTCCCTAGGGCGAAGGAGGGTGAGAGGTGACTTGATGGAGGTGTAGATAGAGTGGACAGTCAAATACGTTGGAGTACAGGGGGCATAATTTTAAGGTGTTTGGAGGAAAGTGTAGTGGGGTGGATGTCAGAGTTAGATTTTTACAGTGTTAAGTCTGTAGTACACCCTGACGGGGTGGTGGTAGAGGTAGATACATTAGGAACATTTAAGAGACTTAAATAGGCACATGGATGGGGGAAGAAAAAAGTTACGAGTATGTAGGAGGGAAATGTTAGATTGATCTTAAAGTGAATTAAAAAGTCAGCTCACTATCATGAGCTGAAGGGCTTGTACTGTTCTAGGTATTATTGTGCCTGCCTTGGACACAAGATTGTGCGTGATGGTCTTTAGATTTATCAGAAGTGCTGCCATTGTCATATTGGTGATCAGTCTGAATGTTATAGCTCGAAGGTACATTGCGCCTGGAAGTTCCTCTGTATGGCTGGTTTTAACCTTGATTCACCCTCTCTTTCCAGGTGTCTGTATGGATGGCAGGGGCAGTTCTGTGATGAGTGTGTCCCATATCCAGGCTGTGTCCATGGGACGTGTGTGGAGCCGTGGAAATGTAATTGTGAAACCAACTGGGGTGGTCTACTCTGCAACAAAGGTACAAATATCTATTAATGAACTGTAGAAAGGTAATGCATATACTGACTAACAGTTCCACCGGTATGCCACAATCCTCAATGTGCACCCAGTGAGACAGAAAGATCCAACACTGCCCTTTCTGACAGGCTGACTTGCCTAAACAAATCTGGAGAAACAATTTGGACCATGAGACATAGGAACAAAATTAGGTCATTCAGCCCATCATGTATGCTGTGACATTCCATCATGGCTGATTTATTCGCCCTCTCAACCCCATTCTCCTGCCTTCATCCCGTAACTTTTGACACCCTTACTAATCAAGAACCAATCGACCTTGGTTTTAAAAATGCCCAATGACTTGGGCTTCACAGCCATCTGTGGCAATGAATTCCACAGATTCACCGCCCTCTGGCTAAAGAAATTCTTCCTCATCTCTATTCTAAAACTTTTCTCGGAGTGGTAAGAATGCAGAACTCGCTTTTACAATGAGTGCCGGGGTGGACGATATAGCTCTAGTCAAGAGGGATCAAATTACTCTGTAGTAAAGGAGTGTGTTATACGGACAGAGATGGTTGCAGATTTCAGACCCAGATCATTTGAACCAAATTTATAGTCATTGGTTAAGAGTGAGAGGTGAAATGTTCAAGGACCTGAGAGGGAACTACTTCACTCAGCGGGTGGTGAGAGTGTGGAACAAGCTGCCACCAGAAGTGGTGGATACGGGTTCAATTGCAATATTTAAGAGAAATTTGAATAAATAAATGTATGGGGAGCTGTGATCCAGGTGTCGGTCAATGGGACTAGGTAAAATAATAGTTCAGCATGAACTAGATAAGCTGAAGGGCCTGTTTCTGTGTTGTAGGGCTCTCTGCCACTATGATTCAAATTGTCCATTTTCCTTGCTGTAAAGTCTCTGCAAGGCTCATTTTGACTTCCAGTCCTTGAAACTATTTTCCCTTCATTATTTTTGTCTTGCTCCAGTGACCATTTTGCATTAGCCAGCCACTCCGTCGTTTTGGAAACCCAGTTCTCTTTACTGTCTCCACTCCTGATTGAGTAAAAGCTGTACCTCAACAGGAAGCCTAGCTGAAAATTTCACACGCCCACCATTACACCCCATTGAAATTGCACGATTGACTAGTTTCCTGCCTTTGAGGAGATGCTGTAATGGCTAGTTGAGTCACGCACATAATGGTTCCATTTAATGCTGAATATTTTTGTATAGTTTTGAGGATGCATCCATCAAAATCCTTACAGTTTTAGTTTCAGCCCTTAGCTTATTTCCTCCTCCTCCCTGACAATCTACAGGAAGGTTGTGATTGTGCAGGAAAGACTGCAGAGGAGGTTTGCCAGGATGTTGCCTAGATTGGAGGACTTTACTATGGGGAGAGATTGGATAAGCCGAGTTTGTTTTTGTTGGAGTGAAAGAAGCCAATATTCAAGAAAACTGGAGCGTTATAGCCCAGGTGCAGGTTGATGGGACTAGGTAGAATAACACTTCCACACATCTAGACAGAATAACAGTTTGGAACCAACTAGATGGGCCAAAGGACCTGTTTCTGAGCTGTAGAGCTCTTTGACTTGATTATGAAAAACATGGAGAGAGTTGATGGTCACAATCTTTTTCCCATGGGTGGAGTATCAAAAACTGGAGGTCATAGATTAGGTTGAGAGAAGAGTTTTAAAGGGGATCTGAGGGGCAAGTTTGGTTTTACTCCAAAAATAATTAATATCTACTGTAGGAGGAGATAGTAGAATTGGATATACAGCCACTACGAATGAGAGGCATTTAGGTAAACGAATGTTGGATGGTAGAGACCTAGTGCTGGCAAATGGGATTAATGTAGATTGGCAGGGTCTGCATAGACATGAAAGGCTAAAGGGCCCATTTCTTTACTGTGCAATTCTTTGACTCTAAGCCCCATTGTCTTCAAACAAATTACATAGAACATTTAACAGTGCAGCACAGTACATACCCTTCAGCCTTAATGTCGTGCTGACCTTTTTAACTTGCTCAAAGATTAATCTAACACTTCCCTCCCACATCAACCTCTATTTTTATATCGTCCATGTGCCTATCTAAGAGTCTTTTTAATGTTTTTAATGTATTTGCTTCTACCATCATCCTTGGCAGCATGTGCCTGCACCCACCACTCTGTGTAAAAAAAACAAAACAAAACAAAAACCCACAAAACGAAACATATCTTTGACATGTCCTATACTTCTTTCCAATCATCTTAAAATTATGTCCTTTCATATTAGCCATTTCCACCCTGAGAAAAAGGAGTTGGTTGTCCAATTTATCTATGCTTCTCACCAAGTTGTACACCTCTATCAAGTCACCTCCCATCCTCCCTCACTCCAAAGAGAAAAGCCCTAGCTCACTCAACCTATCCTCATATGACATGCTCTCTTATCTAGGCAACATTCTGATAAATCTCCTCTGCATCCTCTCTAAAACTTCTGCTCCTTCCTATAACGAGGCAACCAGAACTGAACACAATACTCCAAATCCCACAGCTTAGTATGCAGTGCAGTCAAACGCAAGTTGTTTTGCTCTGTGTTGAGCCTGGTTTCTAATTCCAGTTTATGTTCATGTTGTTACTTTGTTTTCCTCAAAATATGGAAAACTTCGGGTTAACTTCCCCATTACTTTCTCTCAATGTTAAGTGACCTCTACCAGTATACCCATTAGGACATGCCTATTGCTTTATTAATATCTTCAAAACCTTTAAGGGCAGAACTTGGTTTAAAAGCAACACAGTTTTAAGTCTTTGTGTGAATTGAACTATGCACCTGGCTGATCAATGATTAATGAGCTTCAGGTGCCCTGGGACAATGACAGGTCCTTGCTTGTACACAGACCTGGCTGAATGTCTGGTATCTCAACCCCGAGGGTCTTGGTGTGTGCACATGGCTTCTGTGTCTGACCCTTTAACTGAAAACAATTCTCTTCACCCCTGAAGATTTGAATTACTGTGGGACACACCATCCGTGTGTCAACGGGGGGACCTGCATGAACACGGAACCCGACGAGTATCAATGTGCCTGTCCTGAAGGATATTCTGGCAAGACCTGTGAGATTGGTAAGTGTGTAACATACTGCAGCCATGAGACCAGATATACAACTATCTGAAGATAAAAAATTGTATACAATTTTTACAAGAAAGACCACAATTAGATAAAAAATAGTCCATTTTAGTGCAAAGTGATCAAAGTAATCACGATGTTACTAAACTGTAGTGATTATGGTTGTATGGAAGATTCAGGAACTGAGTAGTTGCAGGGAAGTAGCTGTTCCTAAACTTGGTGGTCTGAGTCTTAAAGCTTCTGTACCTCCTGCCTGATGGTAGCTGTGAGCAGAAGGAATGGCCTGGGTGGTTGGGATCTTTAATGACTGATGTTAAACATGGGGATTCCTCCTCCTACAGCCCTTAACATCTTTCACCTATCACCTCTCAGGTTCTTACTCATCCCCCCTTCCCCCATGCCTCGGCTGAGGCTCGATGTGTGTCCTTGAGCAAGGCACTTAACCACACACTGCTCCTGCATGTTTATAGCCCAGTGGTAGTATGGACAGGACAAGACAAGATGCTGGGAATCCAGACAAGTTCACATACAAAATGCTGGAGGAACTTCCCATGTGAGGCAGCATCTATGGAGGGGAATAAGCAGATGTTATTTTGGGAAGGAACAGTCATCAAGATAGGAAAGGAAGGTGGAAGAATTTGAAGGTGAAACCAGATGGGGGGTAAGGTAGGTGGGGGAAGGGGGGATGAGTAAGAACCTGAGAGGTGATAGGTGAAAGATGTTAAGGGCTGTAGGAGGAGGAATCTTCAGAAGAAGTTAAGGGAAGAAAAGGAAGAGAGTGGGCCATGGGAGAAAGAGGAGGAGGGGCACCAGGGAGAGATGATGGGTAGATGAGAAGAAAAAGTGTAAGATGGGAGCTAGAATAGGGAATGGGAAAAAGAGAAGGGGAGAAATTACTGGAGGTTGGAGAATTTTTTGATTTAGTAATGCAACTTATTCAGAGGCATAATTCTATTCCAGTGGCTACTCTGTTAGAGCAAGAAAGTATTTCATTGGAAGGCCAGGGAGTGGATAGAAGGAGGGTTTTGATGGATTTTGTTAGTTATTTGGTGTAACACTTGAGGTTAGTATAACACTTTACAACATCAGGAATCAGCGATCAGGCTTCAATATCCTCCGCTGTCTGTAAAGTCTATGTACGTTCTCCTGTGACCACATGGGTTTCCTGCAGGTGCTCCAGTTTCCTCCCACGTTCTAAAGATCTGGGGTTAAATTTAGTAAGTTGTGGGCATGTGATATTGATTACAGAAGCATGGTGACACTTGGGTTTGCCCCCCAGCACATCCTTGGATGGTTGACTGAAGCTACACATTTTACAGTCTTGATGTATTTGTGACAAATAAAGCTAATCATCAAGATAAAGCTTATCTTTGAAGTCTATCTGAATTTTGTGGTAATCCTCCATCAGAATCAGTTTTAATATCACTGGCATATGTTGTGAAATATATTTGATTTTCAGCAGCAGTACATTGTAATACAAAATAAAAACTAAATTACAATAAATATATAAAATTAAGTAGCGCAAAAAGAGGAAAAATACAGTGAGGTAGTGTGCATGGGTTAATTGTGCTTTCATAAATGTGATGGCGGAGGGGAAGAAGCTGATCCTAAAACATTGAGTGTAAGTCTTCAGGCTTCTGTACCACCATCTTGATGGGAGCAATAAGAAGAGAACATGTTCTGGGTGATGGGAGTCCTTAATAATGGATGCTGTCTTTTTGAGGCATTTCTCCTTGAAGATGTTCTCGACACTGGGGATGCTATGCCCATGTTGGAGCTGGTTGAGTTTGCAACTTTCTGCAGCTTCTCCTGTTCCTTGACAATTGCCCATCCATACAAGAGGGTGATGAACCCATTAGAATGCTTTTCATGGTACATTTGTAAAATTTTCAAGTCTTTGGTGATGTAGCAAGTCTCCTCCAACTCTTAATATAGCCGCTATCGTACCGCCCTTGTAATTACATCAATATGTTGGGGTCCAGGACAGATCTTCAGAGGTGTTGACATGCAGGAAGATGAAACTGCTCACCCTCCAGTTTTAGTCAGTGCCTTCTCTTGATCCTTTGTCGAGGCAGGTTCGGGTGGGGAGGATTAATTTGTGCATGTTTTGGGTTCAGGTGAGGAGGATTATGTTGTGCAAGTTTTGAGTTTGGCTCTAATTATCTCAAACTGGCTTCTTTGGTTCTAGCTGAGCATGCTTGTGTGTCCAACCCCTGTGCAAATGGAGGTACCTGCCATGAGGTCCCAACTGGTTTTGAATGTCAGTGTCCTTCAGGTTGGAATGGGACAACCTGTGCCATTGGTAGGTTGGTTCTGTTACCTTCAGTGATGGACGTAGTTTCCTCCTTCCTGCCCCTCGCCTGCCCCCTTTCTCCTCCTCCTCCCCCCCCCCCTGATCACCCCTCCCCCCTACCCACCCCTTCCTTGCTTTCTTTGCGTTGTATTGCTGTAGAGCAAATTTTACGTTATCTAATTCGGTGCTGATAAAACTAATTTTAATTCTCGCTCACTGACTGACCAACTATCTCTCTCCACAGATATAAATGACTGTGCATCACATCCATGTGCGCATGGTGGGACTTGCATTGACCGTGTTAACGGGTTTGAGTGCATCTGCACCTCACAGTGGATTGGGAAGACCTGCCAGCTGGGTAGGGAGTCTCAGGCTGATTTTTGCTTGTAAAGTGGTTGAGACTGAGTAAATAGATTGTTGATTGCCTCTTGCAATTAAGGCTTGTGGCTGCGTGTAACAATCTTGATAGTGTAATGAAATGGAGTGGAGATATAGTTTGGCCATGATCTTGAAGGACAGACCGGTATATAATTGCTGAATTCCGCTCTTTTGTCCTTGCAGCATGCTTATCCCTGTCTCCTGCAGGGTGGGCTCAGACCTAAGGCCAATTTCTCTTTCAGTATGGTTGGCATGGCTTCATTCGGGTGCCCTGTTTGGTGGTACTGAATTCCCTCCCTGAAATCTTAACTTCTGTTTCCTGTTTTTAATTGCAGTAATTACTGTATGCGTGGGGGGGGGGGGGGGAATGTTGTGGTAACCGTGAAAATGGTTTAGAGAGGAGTGTGTATTAATATACACAGTCACCTGACCCTTAATAAATTTCAAGTGTTTGCTTAGGGTGGAGACCTGGCAGAGATGAGAGTCCTGCAGTCTG
Organism: Hemitrygon akajei; assembly: GCF_048418815.1. Lineage (NCBI taxonomy): Eukaryota > Metazoa > Chordata > Chondrichthyes > Myliobatiformes > Dasyatidae > Hemitrygon > Hemitrygon akajei. Next base: position 28,845,224 of record NC_133126.1, on the reverse strand, counting down.
TACAAGGCTTTCCGAATCTGTGTCAGCCTCAGCAGGCTTTATCCGAAGGTTTTCAGAGTATTTCTTACTTTGCATTTACCCTCTTGACCTCAGCACGTTTTTAAAAATACACAGATCTAAGAAAGTCCCAGTTCATGTATCTTGTACCAGAGGAACTGTTAAATAATAGAGCATAGAAGATAGAGCAGTACAGTACAGGCCCTTCAGCCCACAATGTTATGTCAACCTTTAAACCTACTCCAAGATCAATCTAGCTCTTCCCTCCCACATAGTCCTCCATTCTTCTTTCATCCATGTGCCTGTCTAAGAGCTTCTTAGTTGTGCTGAATGGTGTGGCAGTTATGTACATTTAAGAAGAATGTGGATGGGTATGTGGATTGAAAGAATTTAAATATGGTCAAGTCCTGGGAAATGTACATCTTGGTTGGCATGGAATTTCATGGACTGAAGGGCCTTTTTCCATGCTGTACAACTGGCTCTCAAAGTGCTCCATGCATGTCTAACTATAGAGCAAGACTCGGCACCGTTTTTTTTGTTTGGACAATGGTGTTGGAGGATGCAAGTCTGTGTACAAGTCAGCCATTATCTAATTGAGTGGTAGGATAGTCCCTAGAGGTGAATGGCCTTGCTCTGTTTAAGAGGTCACAGGGTTTGGTCATTGCTTTGTGAACTGCAAACAAACAGGCAAGCAAGCACCCACCTGTGTGCGTTACTAATCCCCAATTCCTTCTGTTTTGGGCCCCATAATGTGAGTGTTTAGAGGTGTATACTCTTGTCCTCTAACCTTACTGCTGTGAGTGGAGCATTGCAGAGGCACACCAGATAAATGAGAATGGTTTTTGTTTAAAAACCTGCAGATACTGGAAATCTGGACAACACACAACATGCTGAAGGAGTTCAACGGGTCAGGCAGCATCTGTGGAGGGAAATGCACAGTGAATGTTTCGGGTTGAGAGCTAGTATAAAATGGGGGTGGGGGATGGAGCAAGAGCTTCCACCTTTTTTTACATTAAGGTAGGTATTTTAAAGATGCTCTAGGGACTTAAAGAGACCCCTACATATGCACATGGATGATATCAAAGAAAAGAGGACTACGTAGGAGAGAAGGCTTAAGGCTGATTTATACTTGTGTGTCGCATCAGTGCCATAGTTATTGTGTACCCTATGCAGCGGGGTGACGTGCCCCTCTCTAGAAAAGTCACCGTGACGCAAACGGCAACAACTGTGATTGGTCCGCTTGGTAGCATCGCATTTCCTCCTACGCATTTCCGGTTGCTTCTTCTCTGCCATGTTTGTATACTGTGTTTACACCAATGCAAAATAGATTAACCAAATCCTCAAATCTACCTGCCGACATGTGAAAATGTTTGAAATGCATTTCGTCGTCCATGTCTCTCACGAAGAAACTCAACACAGTGGCGTAGAAACCCCACCGCCAACTAGCGTTTTGGCGCACACCAACGCATGCTTGCTACGGCATAGAGTGACGCAGAAGTGAAAATCAGGGTTACGGCATAGACTGAGGCGTAGCCCGTATGCACAAGTATAAATCAGCCTTAAGATTGGTCATAGAAAGGGTTAGAAGGTCGGCACAATATTATGGACTGAAGGGCCTGTATTGTGATGCAACATTCTGTTTTTCCCCCTCTCTCACTTGCCTGCCAATCCTCCCACCCCATCTCGATGCACCCATTACCTGCTAACTCTTGCTCCACACCCTTTTTAGATTGGCTAACTCTCCTCTTTCCAGGCCAAAGGAACAGTTTCAACAGTCCATTTCCCTCCACAGATGCTGCCTGATGAGCTGAGTTTCTCCAGGAGTTTGGCCGCAGAATTATTGGAAACACTCAGCACAGGCAGCTTCTGCAGTAAGAGAAGTGTGGTCAGATACGAGACTGTTGGATTGAGCAAAGGATCTCAGATGAAGGGTCCGTGACTTGAAATCTTAATTCCGATTCTCTCTCCACAGATGATGCCTGACTTGCTGAGTGTTTCCATTGATTAATTGCTCAAGCATCATTTTTTTAAGAGCATAACTAGACAGATTTGGACTTCTTTCAGTGGGAATGTGTTGGATCTTTCTCTAGCTTTTCTGCTTGCATGCTTTTTATGGTGTGGTTGCTGACTATCTCTTTCTCGTTCTTTTGCATTTCTTCCCTCTCCTTTCACAGATGCTAATGAATGTGAGGCGGAGCCTTGTGTTCACTCTTACACTTGCAGAAATTTGATTGGTGGATATTACTGTGACTGCCTTCCGGGATGGTCTGGACAAAACTGTGACCTCCGTCAGTATTCTGTTTTATATTTTTGTGTGTTTGTGTGTGTATGTATATATATATGTGTGTGTATACACGTTTATTTCTCACATGTACATTGAAATGTACAGTGAAATGCATCATTTTGCTTCAGCGACCAGGAGGGTGAGAGTATGGCATCCTGGAAGTGACGCATCATGTACCCGCTGCCTTTCTGCCACTCTCCTTTCTCCAGCAGTCAGACTCTCCATTGCCCTTCACAGACTGGATTTCGGGGTTGTCAAGAGGTGTGGGAATGGGAGAGCGAGCAGTCAAGCTGCTGCAAAAACTCCTTTGAGACTTCAGGAGCAAGGGAGAATGGTTACAAGAGATTTCATCAGACTTCAGCTGGACAACTAACTCTGGGTATATTTAAAGTGAAGTTGATAGGCTCTTGACCTAAAGGGTGTCAAATTTTACAGGGAGAAGGCAGGAGAAAAGGAGTTAGAGGGAAAATGATTGAATGGGGGCCTAATTCTGCCCTTGTGTGTTATGGTCTTCTGGGCTCCAGTTGGATGCCTATCTCTGGTTTCTGTCGCCCACTGTTGGGCATAGAATGGTCCAGATAGTGGAAATGTTTCTGTGCTGTAATGTTCTATGGTTCTGTAGTTCTATGAAGAGAATGTTTTCAAATAGAGCGAGTTGAAGACCAGAGGGCACAGCCTCATAATACAAGCCCCACATATACATCCTTTTGAATCGAGATGAAGGAGGAATTTCTTTAGCCAGAGGGTGGTGAGTCTGTGGAATTCTTTGTTGCAGATAGCTGTAGAGGGAAGATAATTGGGTATATTTAAAATAGAGATTGATAGGTTATTGATTACTAAAGGTGTCTAAAGGTTATGGGGAAAAGGCAGGGAAATAGAGTTAAGATGGCTGATTTTCTATCCATGATCAAATGGCAGAGTAGACTTGATGGGTCAAATAGCCCAATTCTGCTCCTATGTTTTGTGGCCCATGGCATAAACTGCTTGGGATTACAAGTCCTGCTGTGTTTCCTGAGGTTTTGGAGCTTTTGGTGCTGAAAGGAGAGTGAAGAGGAAGCAGCCCGTGGCTATTCCTCATCGGGAATGTTAAGGAGTAGGGAAAGCCGGATACGCTGCTCTTCCAATTACAAATCCTGATTTGCTGTCAAGGAGTTGGGGGGGGGGGGGGGTAGTCTCACGTGAAATCCATGCACACACAAGAGACTGCAGATGCTGGATTCTGAAGCAAAACAACAAACTGCTGGAGGACAGCATTTCTAGAGGGGAAAAGATATTGGACGTTCCAGATGGGAGCCAAGTCCATGGAAGCTGCCTGACCTGCTGATTGCTCCAGTAGTCTGTTCTTTGTCTGAGCTTGTAGTTTTGGTCAGTGCTGTTCTGTATGTGGAGAGGGGAGATGATTAAAATGCAGCTAATACTACTGCCTCAGATAACTGGCTTATATGTAATGTGCTTTGAATTGTAGTCTAATTAAGCACAATATGACATTTTCTTTTAGATATTGATAACTGCCATGGACAGTGCCAGAATGGAGCCACCTGCAAGGTACAGAACTGAATTGTCTTTAACAGAACTACACAGAATACACAGGGTACAAAGTCAAAGATAAGTTTATTTTCATATGCACAGATGCAATGAAAATCTTATTGCAACAGAATTAGAGGTGCATGCCATCATATTGTTCAAAGTAAAATTTGTTATCGAAGTACATATGTGTTAGCATATACTTCAGACACTTTTTCTTGCAAATTTACAGGGAAATAATGAAATACAATAGAGATAATGAAAAATTGTGCATGAACATAGACTGACAAGTAACAAATGTGTAGCAAGGACAAATTGTGCAAATAAAGAAAATAAAAAAGCAGCATTAACAAGAAAATCATAAACTAAATATAAATTGACTTCGTATCTACCTGTTATGATCTTGTACTTTATCTTTTAACTGCACTGCTCTCTTTCAGTAGCCATTTCACTTTATTCTTCAATTTTTATTGTTTTCTCTTGTTCTACATCAGTGCATTATGTAATGATTTTATTTGTATGAACAGTGTGCAAGATAAGCTGTTCACTGTTATTTGGTACATGTAACAATAATAAACCAATGTTAAATTATATACAAGTTTTACAAAAGCATAATTATAATTTTAGAAAGTTCATTTTTAGTGCAAAGTAATCAGTGATCATAGTTTTGTTAAACTGTAGTGGTGGTTGGAGTTTACAAAGTGAATGGTTGAAGGGAAGTAGCTGCTAATGAGGGAATTCTGGCTTCTGTACTATTTGCCCAATGGTAACTGCAAAATAATTACATGGCTCGGATGGTAGGGATCTTTGGATGTAGCCTTCTCCGATGTTAGGGAGCGATGTGCCCTTGCTGTATTGGGCAGAGTTCACTACTCTGCAGCTACTTATGTTCTGATATTTCCTTTGTTCTGTGCTTGTTGCTGTATTTATTGCTTTGTTTACTATTGTTATATACTGATTACTTCTGTGAGGTTCACACAAAGAAGGAATTTCATTGCACCCTGGTGTATATGACAATAATCTTAATCTTGAAATCTGGATCAAGGGGTAAAAGGATCTTTGAAGAAGAGGGAGTTTGGTGGGGTTTATGTTCCAAGAATATTGACTGCAGAAGATGTGGTATGTAAAAGGACCTTTATTGATGTTGGTGTGACCTTTTCCTGTTCAATATTTCAGCCCAACAGTGTGCGTGGTTACCAGTGCATCTGCCCACGTGGGATTGTTGGCAGAAACTGCGAGGTTGAAATAAATGAATGTGCCAGTCAGCCATGCCTGAATGAAGGACAATGTCAGGACTTGCTCGGTGGCTTCCGGTGTCACTGTCTGCATGGTTACTCGGGGACCTTCTGTGAGGTGAGAGACCTTGGTGGCGTTCAACTGAAGTACTATACACGTGCATCTGAGCAGTTTGTTGCCCATGCTTGAAGCTGTATTTGTAAGTCAGTGGGTTCTGATGCTGTTGGGTCAGTCATAGTCTTGGAGGAGAAAACTGAAAATCAAAGTACTGCAGCTATTGGAAATCTGAAATAAAATGAGACAGTCAGGCAGTGTGAAGATAGAAACAGAATTAATGTTTCAGGTCCAAGGCCCAGAATCAGGCTAATTATCACTATTATATGTGACAGGAAATCTGTTTTGCAGCATCAGTACAGCGCAGATATAAAAAATATTCTCAATTACAAAATAAGTGTAAAGGAGTAATAAGGTAATGTTCATGGACCATTCAGAAATATGATAACTGAAGGAAAGAAGCTGTTTGTCTTTGGGCTCCTGTCCCTCCTCCGTGGTGGTAGTAATGAGAAGAGGACATGTCCCAGATGGTGAGGTTCCTTAGTGATGGACATTGCCTCCTTGAGGCACTGCCTGTCAAATCTTCATCAGAACTGTGGAAGAGAGGAAACAGTTTAAGGTAGCTGAGTAGGGATGGGTAGTATTTCTGATGGGTTAGATCAGTTGACATAATGTAGCAGTTACAATCGGATTCAACTGCTGTGCCTGTAGAATACGTTGCCAATGGTAAGATTGTGGGACACGTCAAAGAATATACACATGAAGAGGAAAATGGAACCTTTATAAGACAGATGGAAATGTGGTGGAATTGGATATAATCACTGCATTTAAGAGGCACTTAGACACTTGAATGGGCAAGGCATAGAAGGGTACAGATGGAATTAGCATGGATGGACAAAAATGGACATGATGCATTGAAGGACCACACAGTGACTATAATGGTCGACCAGGCGTCAAAAGCTGCTGGAGACACTTGGCAGATTGGGCAGCATCTGTCAAAGTAAAGGAATTGTTGGTGCTTCAGATCGAGACCCTGGAGGTGGTCAGTGAAGGGAAGAGGTGGAGCAAAAATTGGTAAGCAAGAACTGAATCCAGGTGAGGGGGGAGAGTGGAGGTGGAGTCAGGTTAGGGAGAGAGGGTAAATATACTGACAGGCAGGGAGATGATTACTGAAGATGGCTGCAAGTTGTGCTATCAGTTAGCCTTGGCTTGTTCTCTGGTTAAATCAATCAGCATTCCTGCTCTTAGTTTTGTTACTTGGAGTATTGTTCAGTTTTTGGTCGCTTCAATATAGGAAGGACGTGGCAGCTTTAGAGAGGATGCGGAGGAGATTTACCAGATGCTGTATGGACTTGAGAGGATGTCTTGTCAGGACAGGTTCATTGAGCTTTTCTCATTTGAGTATTAGAGTGAAGGAGGATGAGAGGTGATTTGATAGCGGTGTACAAGATAAGAGGCATTGATTGAATGGGCAGCCAGAGATTTTTTTGCAGGGCAGAATTGGCTATTATGAGGGATCATAATTGTAAAATGATTGCAGGACAGTATGGGGGATGAGAAAGGTATTTTATGCAGGGAGTGGTGGGTGCGTGGAACATGCTGCCATGTGTGGTCATAGAGGCACGTACATAAGGGATATTTGAGGTTTTTAGATATGCACATGGATGAAAGAAAAATGGGGGACTGTGGGAGGGAAAGGTTAGATTGATCTGGGAGTAGGTTAAAAGACTGGTACAACATTGTGGCCAAAGGGCCTGTACTGTTCTATGTCCTGAAGTTACTTCCGTTCCCAGCCCAAATGTACATCTATAAGTGCACTGGTAATCCAGTTTCTCAGACACATTTCAAGGGATGAGTAGTACAGTGAAATCTGTATCCTTGGCAAGAATAACCAGTTCAATAGAATGGAGGAAATTGTCACTATAAAGAACGTTGAATGATTTCTCCTCTGGCAAGAAACTCAGATTTTGTTACTTGGCATAGGTAAAGCAGAGAGCCATTGTCTTTGTCCCAGTGTTAGTGTTGAAATGTTTAGTACCGGAGGACATGCATTTAAGGTGAGAGGGGTAATTTCAAAGGAGATGTGTAGGGCCAGTTTTTTTTTAATGCAGAGTGGTGGATGCCTGGAATGTGCTACCAGAGGTGGTGGTTGAGACATATGATAGAGATATTTAGAAGGCTGTTAGTTCTCTAAGAGAAAAGTTCTAAGAGGGGATTAGTTTAATTAGGCATCAGCAGGATGTCTCTTGGATTTGAAGACGTGCTATAAGAAGAGGTTGGATAAACTTGGGTTATTTTCTCTGGAGTGGTGGAGGCTGTGGGGAAATCTGATAGAAGTTCATAAGATTATGTGGGGCATAGATAAAGTAGACAGTTGCTCTTTTTCCCAGAGTCAAAAAGTTTAATACGAAAGGGACTGAATTTAATGTGAGAGGGGTTAAGTTCTAAGGAGATGTATGGGACAAGTTTTGTTTTTACACAGTTGCAAGTGCCTGAATTGAGCTGCCCTGGGTGGTGGTGGAGGTAAATAAATGCTTTCAGGAGGCTCTTGGACGTGCAGGAATTAGAACAATACTTCCTTGTGTGGACAGAAGGAATTAGTTTAGTTGGGTATTTAATTATTAATTTAATTTATTTGGCACAGCATTGTGGGCTGAAGGGTGTAATCCTGTGCTGTGTTCTAAATGATGGCCGATCAACACATTTTACTATGTTTCAATGTATGTATCTGAGTCTCACATATGAGGTGAGATGAAACCTTAGAGTGTAGCACAGAGACTGGACAGCAAGCATAGTGTGTACTCTGTGCTGGACTTTCTCAAAAACTACTGGTCAGATGTGTGAATATTTGTCTATTGACAGCTGTCACTGTTTGTTTTATGCATTATTCCATTTGATCACCTTCCTAATACCAAAGCTATTGCATTTATATATAAGTACACTGATTAGATAAACTTTGTCACTTGTACATTGAAACATACAGCAGAATGCGTTGTTTGTGTTGAATTGAATCAGCAAAGATGTGTTGGGGACACCCGGTGAGTGTCACCATGCTTCCAGCGCCATCATGGCATGCCCACTACTCACTAACCTAATCATACATCTTTGGAATGTAGGAAGAAACCAGATCACCCAGAGGAAACCCGTGAGTTCACAGGGAGAAGGTACGAACTTCTTACAGACAGCGGCAGGAGTTGACCTTACAGCTGAAATTGTAATAGTGTTATGCTACCCCTTGTCCCCAGTTTATAAGCTGCAAGGACCCCTGTGTGATTATCATAGGGAGGTTATCAGACTATTGATTATAAGAGAAATGCTTCCAGCTTCCTGGTATTCAGTGAAACTGAAAGTCGCTGGTAAAACTTGGGAGGGTGTTATTGGAGTGGTGGCAAGAATTGGCAATGCATTCTATCTAGTAACTAGGGAATCTGGATCACATTTCCTTGGCCCTGATGTGCCAGCATGCAAACTGCCATTCACTAGAGGAAGGGAAACTGCCAGCAGAGGAAACAAATGCAACTGTATGATACTGAAGTTCGATAGGCAGCTCTTATTTATCTTCAGTTGCTTTAATATGCAAATCTCTCTTGATTGTGGATTTTAAACACTGACTTCTCTTTCATAGAACATAGAATAGTTCAGGCCCTTTGGCCCATGATGTTGTGCTGACCTTTTGATCTACTCTTAAATCAATCTAACCCTTCCCTTTCACGTAGCCCTGCATTATTTTTCTTGTCATTCATGTGCCTATCTAAGAGCTTCTTAAATATACCAAGTGCATCTGCCTCTATAACTACCTCTGGCAGGGTATTCCACACACCCATCACTCTCTGTGTGGGGAAAGAAAACCTAACTATAATATCCTCCCATACTTTCCTCCAGTCACCTTAAAATTAAGACACCTCTGGCTGTCCACACGATCTGTGCTTCTTACCATCTTGTACACCTCTATCTAGTCACCTCTCATCCTCCTTCACTGCAAAGAGAAGAGCCCTAACTCTCTCAACCTATCCTCATAAGACATGCTGTCCGGGCAGTATCCTGGTAAATCTCCTCAGCACCCTCTCGAAAGCTTCCACATCCTTCCTATAATGAGGCAACCGGAACTGAACACAATACTCCCAAGTGTGGACCAGCCAGTTTTATTGAGCTGCACTATTACCTTGTGATTCTTGAATTCTGCCCACCATCTCATGAAGGCTAACACACCAGACATCATCTTGAGAACCCGATCAACTTGCACCGCAACTTTGAGGGATGTGTAGATGGCTCCGGTTTCCTCCCACATCCCAAAGATGTACTGGTTAGGGTTAGTAAGTTGTGGGCATGCTACGTTGACACAGGAAGCACGGCTACACTTGCAGTCAGCACATCCTTAGACTGTTGGTTTCACTGTATGTACGTGTGACAAATAAAGCTCATTTTTAATCTTTAATTTTTTTAATCTCAAAGAAATGGTGAAATAATATTTAAAATTTATCCAAAATCCCTTGACTTTCAAGGCTGTTGCTTCCATTGAGTCTGTTCCAGCACCTAGTCCAGAAATCTCATCAGATTTACTACCCTCTGTTGAACGCTATTGTAGCTCTGCCCCACTGTTTCTGATTTCTCTTAACTGTGACGATCAACCCAGCAACCACTGCTTTCACTGACAGTTCTACACTTTCACCACTGTTTGAGTGACAAAGATCATTTTTCACTCTTGGCCCATAACCTCTAGTTCTAGTCTCACCCAACCTCTGTGGAAAAAGCTTGCTTGCATTTACCCTAATTATACCCCTCATAATTTTGCGTACCTGTATCAAATAAAAACTAAGACCTTAAGATGTAGGAGCAGAATTAGGCTATTTGGCCCATCGAGTCTGCTCACGGCTGATTTGTCAACCCCATTTTCCTGCCTTCTCCCCATAACCATTAACACCTTGACTAATCAAGAACCTATCAACCTCTGCTTTAAATGTACTCAATGACCTGGCTTCCACAGTCACCTATTCAATGAATTCCACAGATTCACTACTCTCTGGCCTATTTTGACATGTGCTTGCAAATACCCCGAAATCTCATCCTTAATAATGGACTCCAACACCTTACCAATCACTGAAGTCAGGCAAAATGGCCTATAATTTCCTTTCTTCTGCCTCCTCCCTCCCCCTTAAAAAGTACAGTGACATTTGCAATTTTCCAGTCCTCTGAAAAATCCAGAATGTAGTGATTCTTGAAAGATCATTACTAATGCCTCCACAATCTCTTTAGCCACTTCTTTCAGAATACTGGGGTGTTGTCCATCTGCTCCATGCGACTTATCTAACTTCAGACTTTTAAGCATTCCAAGTACCATCTTCTTAGTAATAGCAACTGCACTCTCCTCTGCCCCCTGACACTTGAACTTCTGGCATACTGCTAGTGTCTTCCACAGTGAAGACTCACGTAAAATCCCATGTACATTTGTCCACCATTTCTTTGTCTCTTGCCCACCCCCCCCCCCCCCCCCCCCCCCCCCGGCTACCTCTCCAGCATCATTTTTAGTGGTCCGATATTGACTCTCACCTCTCAATAGAAATCAAAAAAAGTGAGGCAGAGTAAGGAAATTGTAGGCCAGTTAGTCTGGACTCAATGGTTGAGTCCATTATTAAGGTTGTGTTTCGGGTTACTTGGAGGTGCATGGTAAAGTAGGCCAAATACATCATTGTTTCTTTGAGGGAAAATCTTGCCTGACAAATCTGTTGGAGTTCTTTGAAGAAATAACAAGCAGGATAGATGAAGGAGAATTGGTGGATGGTGTGTACTTGGATTTTCGGAAGGCCTTTGACAAGGTGCCACACATGAGGCTGCTTAATAGGATAAGAGGCTATGTATGGTATTACAGGAGAGGTACTAGTATAGATAGCATAGATAGTACTAGCATTGGCTGATTGGCAGGAGGCAAAGAGTGAGAACAAAGAGAGCCTTTTCCGGTTGGCTGTTGGTAACTGGTGATGTTCTATAGGTGTCAGAGTTGGGACAGCTTTTTTATGTTAATTTGGACAATGGAATTGTTGGCTTTTTGGCCAAGTTTGCAGACGGTACAAAGATAACTGGAGGAGCAGGTAGTGTTGAGGAAAACAGCAAGGCTGCAGAAAGACTTGGACCGATTAGGAGAACAAGCAACGAAGTGGAAAATGAAATATTGTCAGGAAGTGTATGGTCATGTACTTTGACAGAAAGAACAAAAATGTAGACTTTTTTAAATGGGCAGAAAATTCAAAAATTAGAGTTGCAAAGGAACTTGGGAGTCCTTGTGCAGAATTGTATTTGGAGTAGATTAAAAGGTCAGTACAACATTGTAGGCTGAAGGGCCTGTACTGTACTATAACGTTCTGTGTTAAATCTTCCGAGTCCTCTCTCAAGCATCTATATTCTTCCTAAGAATGCTGATGTAATAGCCCTAGGCTGTGTTTCATTCAGGTTCAATATAACCTCTCTGCTTACATCCCTTGTCTCTAGTTAAAAATACCAACATTCAATTCATTTTGTTAATTGCTAGCTCAATGCAGCCTGCTGTGTTCCAGAATTGGTGTACCCATACGTTCTGTTGCTGCCAACTCTTCTGAGTGGTGTCAGTTAGCCTGTGCCTTTGTTCTTCTCACCAGAGTGAATTACTCCTCATCCCTCTTCACTAAGTTCCTTCCACTTGTTCCTTCAGCTGTTAAATACACTTCCAATTTTATGTTATCTACTAGCACTGTACTGAAGGCTGTAATGGTCTCTGGAGCTGATTATTAAACAGGGTAGTGCCAGTTCTGAGTATTTTCAGATTGAAATGCAATTTGTTTTATCAGAAACAATTTTTGATTTACAGTATCTGCCTTTGTGTGATGTCACTATCCCAGTTAGTCTTCAGCTGCAATTGACCTCACAGAAACCTCTCCTTGAGAAGCAAAGGTGACAGCTTCAAACTCTAAGCTTTGCTGAAGAGCTGCTGGTTTAAATGAATAAACAGTTGATAATACAGGACTTTCAATCCCTGTATATTTTAGGTGGGGTTCAGTGAGGACAACAATCTAATTCTGACTAAGTATGCTGGGGTCTAGAATAGCGCTGGGTCTAAAAGGACAGTGACATCTAGAATGGGACTGAGGTCTGTCTTTGGAATCAAGAGGAGTTTCTACTGTGTTCCTGATGATAATTACAGAAGTTGCTTTGTAGGATGCAAAAGGTGGTAAGTTTGTGTGTTCTACTGCAACGTCTTTATTCTGCTCAATGACATTTGCCTCTCCTCTTCCAGAAGAAGATCAACTTCTGTGATCCCAGCCCATGCCAGAACGGTGCCAAGTGCTACATCCTTGGGGATGATTACTACTGTGCCTGTCCTGAGGACTATGAAGGGAAGAACTGCTCACTTCTGAAGGATCACTGCAGATCTGCTCCTTGCCAAGGTAGATTTTTGATTCAGATTCATTTATGCACATCAAAACATACAGTGAAATGCACCATTTGTATTCATAATCAATACACCCAAGGATGTGCCAGTGTTGCCGTGTATTCTGGTGACAACATAGTATGCCCACAGTGTTCAGCAGAACAACACAAACAGCACAGAAGCAACAAAAAAAGACCCTTTCCCATCCACTGTTATGCATATACAGGCCTCAAACCCCAGGACAGGCTGCCTCAAGGCCTTCAGCCTTCTGTTCCTGGCCCAGACTTGCAGACATCGGGCCTCTATCTGCCAGACACGCCAATCCACGTGGTTTGACCTCCAGACTTGCTGACTTCGGTCTTCGAATTTCAGGTTTCAACTTCTAGACTCAACAGCTTCCATTAGTCTTGCCCTCACTGACTTGGAGACTCACCGACTCTTGCCGACCTGGTGGCAGGGTAGTGGTGGAGGGTGGGGTTGGTGTTGTCACAAGCCCTCGTTCTCAGAACTGACGCAGGACCTCCATAGACATCACAGCTCACGCCATTTTGACCAGAAAATTCAGCTGTCACCCTCCTGCTCCACTCTAAAGAGCTGAACGTGACTCAGTCTTACATTACAGTGTACTGATGAGAGAGTGTCAAGCCGTTACATGTGCTATCTGACTCATGAAGCTGTGGTCCCAACCACACTCGGATGTTGGTTGAAGAACAGACAGGCACCTTTCCCCAGCGTCCTGCAAATAATGTGATCATGATGTTATTTGGGTAAACCAGAAAAGCAAAGACAACTCTCATGACGTGGATGTGGCATTCATGTTGACATGGAAAGCTTTCTTTGTGGATATCCAAAGATCAAAGGTCTCATTGAGGAACGTCTAACTCTTGCCAGTTTTTTGAAGGAAAAATCATCAGTTTGAAAAAAAAACATTTTTAACAAAGAAACGGGATGCAGATGAAGATGTACATCAAAAATATTGGGGGAAATCCTTGTCATTTTACCAGTATTCAAAAGTATTTTATTTGGAGTCTAAATAAAAATAAATTTAAAAAAAATTAAACAAGGGGTCATAACTATAAGGTAAAAGGCCAGATATTTAAAGCTGAGGAGTGTAGACATTCCTTCTCATGAAGGTAATTGGTGGGATGTCAGAGGTAAGTTGCACAGAGTGGTGGATGCATGGAATGCCCTGCCAGGGATGTTGGTAGAGGCAGATATACTCGAGACATTTGTGCGCATGAATGACCGAAAAAAGGAGGGCTAAGTGAGAGGGAAGGGTTAGATAGATTTTAAAGTAATTTGAATGGTCAGCAGTATATTGTGGGTTGGAAGGCCTGTACTGTTCTATGAAGGGTAGTGTATCTCTGAAATTCTCTGCCCTGCTGGTACTGGAAGCTGAATCATTAGAAGTATTAAAAGTGGAGGTGGATAAATATTTTATAGATCAAGGAATAGAGATCTGGCATAGAAGTGGAGTTGAGACCAGCATAGATTAGTAATAATCATATTGACAGTGGGGAACACTTGTGGGGTCAGTAGCCTACTCTTGCTCCTAGTATCTTGTGCCAGTATCCATACTACATTACTCTGACTCTTAAGTGATTATGCAGAACACAGATGCGCTCTGCCTTTCATAATCTTTAAACTTATATCTTGTCATCTCTATCAAGTTGCCTCCTTCAGTCCAAAGAGAAAAACCCTAGCTCGCTCAGTGTATCTTCATAAGATATGCTCCCTATTCCAGGTAGCATCCTGGTAAATCTCCTCTGCACCTCCTCTAGAGCTTCCATCATCCTTCCATAATGAGGTGAGCAGAACCAAACACGATACTCCAAGTGTGTTTAACCAAAGCTTTATAGAGCTGATATTTTCCATTTTACAGTGATTGACAGCTGCACTGTGGCGATCTCCAGCAACAGCAGTGAGGGTGGAGTCCGCTTAATATCATCCAATGTCTGTGGTCCACGGGGTACCTGCATCAGTCAGCCTGGTGGGAACTTCACGTGTGCCTGTAATCGGGGGTTTGCCGGGATGTATTGCCATGAAAGTAAGTCAAGAACCCGTCTAAATGTCGAGATGACAGTTGATGTTTTTGCATTGAGCTGTGGGGCGTGTGGGGAGGAGTTTTATAGTCACGGAGTGATGATGTACTGAAACTGACCCTTCGGCCACTGCGTCTGTGCTGACCATTACCCACACATTTGCATTCAGATTCTGGTTGAAATGTATTTATCACAGCCCACTGAAACATACAGTGAAGTGCATCATCTCCATCAAAAACCAACACAATTCAAGTGCTGACGGAAGCCTGCAAGGATCTCCACGTGTTCTGGCACCGACATAGCATACAACACAAGTAGGAACAACAACAAAAAAAAACAACAGCAAAACAAATCAATGTCTGTCTCTGTCTCTCTCCCCCCCACTCCGGCCAGACACACAGACAGGCAGGCCTCAAACCCCTGGACACTGATTAACATTGGTCTCAGTTTTGCTCCCCCCGCCTTGTGCAGCTGGATCCTAGACTTCCTATGGGATCGCTGACAGGTGGTAAAGATGAGCTCCCTCGCCTCTGACCGTCAACACAGGTGCCCCTCAGGGTTGTGTCCCGAGTCCCCTCCTCTTCTCCCTTTACACACATGACTGTGTTGCCACACACAGCTCCAATAAGCTGATCAAATTTGCAGATGACGTGACATTAATCGCCCTTATTTCTAGCGGTGATGAGACAGCCTACAGAGGGAGAGGTTGACACCCTGACACAGTGGTGCCAAGATAACATCCTCTCCCTCAATGTCCAAAAAACAAAAGAGCTGATTGTGGATTATAGGAGGAACGGAGACACACTCACCTCGATCAGTTAAGAGGGTGAGTAGTTTCAAGTTCCTCGGTATACACATCACCGAAGATCTTGCCTGGACTGTACACACCAGCTGCCTGGCAAAATAACACAACAGCATCCCTTCCACATTGGGCAACTAAAGAAGTTCAACATGAGCCCCCAAATCCTCAAGAATAGCGCACTATTGAGAGCATCATGACTGACTGTATCACCACTGGTACAGGAACTGCACCAACCTTGATCACTGGGCACTGCAGAGAGTGGTACAGACAGCCCAGTGCATCTGTGGACATGAACTTCCCTCATTGAGGGCATTTATAGCAGCAGGTGCAGAAAGAAGGCCTGGAAGATAATTTGGGACACCACTCACCCCAACCATTAACTGTTTGAACTGCTTCCGTCTGGCAAGCTGTACTGCAGCATTAAAACCAGGACCAACAGACTATGGGACAGTTTCTTTCTACAAGCCATTAGACTTATGCACATACATGAACATTGCGACAGAATCATAATGCAAAGATATTTACTCCCTCACGTTGTGGGATGGATGTAAGGTTTAAATAAATTTAAATTCATTCCCATCAACTGCCCCGGATTCTACCCCTTGCCCACACTGGTGGTAATTTAGAGCAGGATTTGGGAGGAAACCCATGACCACTGGAAAAAATGTGCAACTTCCACACAGACAGCTCTGGAGGTCAAAGTCAAGTTTATTGTCATGTACACAAGTACATCTGCCCTGCACTCTATGTACCTATCCAAGTGGTTCTTAAATGATACTTTTGTACCTGCCTCAATCACTTTCTCTGGCAGCTTGTTACGTGTACTCGCCACTCTGTGTGGTAAAAGATGTCCTCAGGTCCCTTCTCACCTTAAACCTACTCTACGTAGTTGTGTAGTCCACTACACTGAGGACTGTTACCAAATTATGCATGTTATCACATACTACCTTAAAGTATGGCACTTGTAAGAAAAAAAGAAATTCAATAGAATTTACAAAAAGGTATACATAAAAAGTTACAAACAATCAGTGTTACCACTTTTGTAAATAAAAGTAATGATACTGAGAACATGAGTTGTAAAGAGTCCTGGAAAGTGAGTCTGTGGGTCGTAGAATCAGTACTGGGTAGTGGTACATTGCTGCTGCCTTTTGGGTTCAGAAGCAGCCCATTCAGCCCAGTACAGACACTGATTGACACTATTCTTACACGGAACATAGAACATCACAGCACAGTACAGGCCCTTTGGCCCATGATGTTCTGACTTTTTAGCCAACCCTCAGATCAACTTATTCCTTCCCGTCTACATAACCCTCCATTTTTCTATCATTCATGTGCCTACCTAATACTTCCCTAATGCATCTGCCAATACCGTCACCCCTGGCAGGGTGTTCCATGCACCCACCACTCTCTGTGCTAAGAACTCTTCTCTGGCATCCTTCCTATACTTTCCTCCAATCATCTTAAAATATGCCCTCTTAGTGTTGGCCATTTCTGCCTTAGGCAAAAGGTCTCTGGCTGTCTACTTGATCTCTGCCTTTTATTATCTTGTGCATCTCTAAGTCACCTCTCATCTTCCTTCACTCCAAAGAGAAAAGCCCTAGCTGGCTTAACCTGTTGTCTTAAGACCTGCTCTGTAATCTAGCCATAATCCTAGTAAATCTCTGCACCACCTTTGAAGCTTCCACATCCTTCCTAAAATGAGGCAACCAGAAATGAACACAATATTCCAAGTTTGGTCTAGCCAGGATCTTATGGAATTGCAACATTGTCTTGCAGCTCTTGAACTCATTCCCCTGACTAATAAGTGCCAACATACTGTACACTTCCTTAACTATCCTATCATCTTGCGTGGTTAACTTTGAGGGTTACATGATCTACCCTGTAATCTACCTTCAAGTTTGACCTATCTATCAAAGTGAATCACTTCACTTTTCCAGATTGAACTCCCATCTGCCACTTCTCAGCCCAGCTCTGTATCCTGTTAATGTCAGGTTACGCCCTTCAACAACCCTTCACACTATCCATCAACCTTCGTGTCATCTGCAAACATACTAACATGCATTTCAACTGGTCCTATTAGATTCATTCTCCCCACATTCTCATCATCTCCCCCATCTCCAGATTTAACCCTTCATCTGCATGCTAGTAGCAATTTATAATGGTTGATTAACTTGCCTAACTGCTTGTCTTTGGGTTGCGAGAGGGAACAGGAGCAAATGAGGGACAACTGTGTGAATTACTGAATAATAGTGTTCCATTCTTGGAATTTTAGCCTCTTACATTAGGTTTATTTGAATGAGTTTAACTGTGCTAATTCAAAGCAGTACTGGGCTATTCATCTTGTCATTCACCCCAAAGCAATCGGGGATCATTTCCAGCTGTCATCTGTAAGAAATTTGTATGTTCTCCCTGTGACCATGTGAGATTCCTCCTATATCTTAGAAGAACTATACAGCCAGTCTTTCCACTGTGAAGATGAAACATTGGCTTTATTTGTCACATATACATTGAAACGTATAGTGAAATGCATCATTTGTATCAACAACCAACGCAGTCCAAGGATGTGTTGGGGGCAGCCTGCAAGTGTCACCATGTTTTTGGCATCAACATGGTATACTTGCAAATTACTAATCCTAACCTGTATGTTTGTGGAATGTAGAAGGAAACAGAAACACCTGGAGGAAACTCGTGTGACCAAGGGGAGAATGTACAAATTCCTTACAGCAGTGGGAATTGAACCCTGATAACTGGCTATGCTACTGTATTGCCTAAATTCCAGCAGTAATTTACAATTGCTTTTCCTTTAGATATCAATGATTGCATAGCGAACCGGTGTAAGAATGGGGGCACATGTATCGATGGAGTGGACTCCTTCCACTGTATTTGCCCTGATGGTTGGGAAGGAGAACTTTGTGAAATTGGTGAGTGATGAACATTTCTGTTGTGTTAGTTACTGGCGCTTTCCTACTTACCAGTGGCTAACTTGTGCAAGCTTTTAGAAGACCATTTGGATTGATTTTCTAGTTGCTATTGGGATTCAGCTGGTCTGACTGGTGTAAATTATTTGTCACAGCAAATATGTATGGGCCCCTCACTGTAACTGAAGCCAGTGGTATGCATTACCATTTAAAGATGGAGAAAATCAGGAAGTTATGTTTCTCTAGTGACTGGAATTTACAGGCTCGTTGCCAGTAATAAGTGGCAACAAATTTGTGCATTACAGGATTTAGTTTTATTTGTCACTTGTACATCAAAACATGCATAGAAATGTGTTGTTTGCATCTGCAACCAACATGGACAGCCTGCAAGAATCGTCATGCTTCTGCTGCCAACATACAGTAGTATAGCCATAATTCACTAACCTCTGATTGCTTTGCTACTGGTGCTGTGTTAAAACACATGGTTTTTGAAGTAACTACAGGGATAAGGTGGTAGTGGTGGTTCAAGTTGTTTGTTAAGTTCCCAAGCTGGGTTCTTTTGTCCTCTGAATCAAATTTGTCATCACTGATTTGTATGGCATAAAATCTGTTGTTTTGCAGCAGCTATACAGTGCAAGGACCTAAATTTACTATAATTACAGAAATAAAAAATGCAATGAAACAAGTGGTGAGGTAGTGTTCATGGTCCATTCAGAAATCTGATGGTGCAGGAGAAAAAGCTGTTTCTAAAATATGTGTGAACTACTTCCCTGATATTAGTAACACAAAGGGGGCATGTCACATGTGGTGAGGATTCTTTTGTGATGGATGTTGCCTCCTTGAGTCACTGGCTCTCGAAGATGTCTTCGATGGGGGAGTGGGTTGTGCCCATGCTGGAGCTGGCTGAGTCTACAGCCCTTTGCTGCATTGGATCCACCTTCCCAGATGGTGATGCAACCAGTCAGAATGTTCTCCATGGTACATCTGTAGAAATCTGCTAGAGCACTGCATCCACATTCTATGGATGATGCAATACCAAGGGCCCTGTGTAGCATCTCCGTTGAAGGGAGATCGCCCTAGTAATCGAGGGACTCATGCTGGTGAGGCACATTATCAGGTCGCCTTCACCTTGCTGCTTATGGAAGCCTAGTTTCCTACAATATCAACTATAAAGCTCTTTGGGACATCCTGAAGTTGTAAAGCATATATGTCAAACTCAAGGCCCGCGGTGGAATTATCTTTGGCCCGCGAGATAATATCTAATTACTATTAAAGCTGGCCCCAGTAATCGAAGCGCCTATGGCGTATGATATGGCTAATGCTGAGTTTATTCAGGTACCAGGTTTTCAGGGTTTTTAGTGTTTATTCGGCAGTCTTCTTCATAAGAAACGGAATTTGTAAAGTGAAACAGTTTGTAGTTATAGCAGAGACTGAGACACATGAGAGCAGGCTGAAAAAACGGAGGCAACGAAAGCTGCGTTCGCACGCGTCCGACTGATCCGGCCCGCATGAAGCTGCATTTTGCTCAATCCGGCCCATGACCTAAAATGAGTGTGACACCCCTGTTTAAAGGATTTGATGTATATACCAGACTGAAATATAGAAAAATGAAATATATAGTGACTTAATTCTGGTTGTTTCACTCTGTTTAATAATAAACTGGTGCACTGGTTAAGGTTTATGGTCTTTTTGTTTCCTCCTGTAGATGTTAATGACTGCAGCCCCAACCCTTGTCTCAATGGGGGCCGTTGTGTGGATGGACTCAACGATTTCCACTGTGAATGCACCAATAACTGGAAAGGAAAAACCTGCCACTCCAGTAAGTGGTCAGCCTGTCTATGGAGCTTATTTTCATTTCTCAGTGCCTTGGTAAGGCAGCCAACATAATTAAAGACCCCACCTACCCCAGCTTCTACTCCATTGTAATATGACTATTAAATGGTTCCCTTGAATGATAAGATGGACATGTGACCTCACAACCTGCCTTGTTATTATTTTGCACTTTATTGTTTACCCACACTCTGCTTTCTTTATAACTGCAACACTTTATTCTGCATTATTACTGTTTTCTGCTGTTCAGTCTCAGTGCACTGTGTAATGATTTGATCTCTATAAACAGGCAAATGTTTCACTGTATCACATACATTACAATAATAAACCAATTCCAGTTCTGATGAATGTGGTGCGTGCTTGTCCTATCTCCTCTCTCCCTCTTAGAGCATTTATTTAAATTGAAACATTGGGTTATTGCTGCCACTTGTCCAGAGATACAGTGAAAAAATTGGTTACAACAGTGCATTGAGATAGTGCAAGGGAAAGCAGTGGCAGAATGCAGAATAATGTGTAAATGCTACAACGAAAGTGCAATGCAGACAAGACAATAAGGTGCAAGGCCATAATGGGTTAGATTGTGAGCTCAAAGTCCATCTTAACATACTAGGGGACCATATGTTATCTTTTAACAGCAGGGTGGAAGTTGTCTTTGAGCCTGGTGGTATGTGCTTTCAGGCTTTTGTATCTTTCCAATGGGAGAGGGGAGAAGAGAAATGTCCGTGGTGGGAGGGGTATTTGATTTTGCTTCCTCTGCCTAAGCAGCAAAAGTCCCCAGTGGTGATTGACTCCACATTTAACAAAATGATATGTTGCATATTTCCATGAGCTCATCTTCTGTTTTACCCCTCCCTAATTCTAACCTGCTGCAGCGCCAGAATCCCTTAATATCTGCATGTACTGTAGATGATGGAATTCTGAACCACAACAGCAATGGAAAGAGGCATTTCAAGTCAATGAACCACTTACGTTCTCCCCTCATGCTCAGCCCTTTTCTTTCTTTCCCATTGCTATCAATGTAGCCCCAACCCATCCCCATAGCTTCTATTTTCCATATATCTGCCCTTGCTTCATTCATCACCCCTTCCCCCCACACCCCTGACACAATGGTTCCCCTAGTCCTGGTCTACTCTCTTATCAGCCCGAGTACCTAATGTATCATTTTTCACCACTTCTGTCATCTCCAACAGGATCTTACCACAGGCATATCTTGCCTGCCTCTCCCCTCTCTGCTTTCCACAGGAATTGCTCTCGTCATGGCTCACTTGCCCACTCATCCCTCTCCTGTGATCCTTCCTCCAGATATTTATCCCTGCTATCACACTAAATATTACACCAGCACCTTCATCTGGACTGGCGAGGGAGGTGCTGAGGGTTCTCAACCTGAAACATGGACTGTCCCTTTCCCTCCATAGATGCTGCCTGACCCACTGTATTTTGCATGTTGCTCCAGATTTCCAGCATCTGCAGTTTCTGGTATCTTTTTTTTCTTACAATTGCTCCCTTTCTGTAGTAGGCACAGACTAAACTCCCTGAACCTCTGTCAATTTCATCTCCATTAACTCAGGCCTAGCTTTCAGTCAGATCTCCATTGGTCTGGTATCAAATGTAATATTGCTAGAAACTAAAGATACTGAAACTCTTAAGTCAGGCAGGATCTGTAGGGGAAACAGTAAACATTGCAGGCTGAAGATTTCTCATTACAACTGGAAAAAGAGAAAGGTAATTATAGATTGCAGAAAAAGGTGGGAGAAGAATGAATTGAATTATTATTCCTGTGGTATGTCTTTAAAAGGTATTTTAAATGTTTAAAAGATTTGTGGATAGGTACTGTATACACAAAGGAGTGTTTTAAAAGGATATGGGATCAGTTCTGGGTGGACATGGATGAGTTGAGCTGAAGGGCCTGTTTCCATGAACTCTCCAGATGAGATCAGGTGAAATGGGTTAATGGGACAGGGTGATTGGGTAGCATAGTAACATAACCCTTTCCCGTGTCAGGATTGAGGTCCAATTTCCACCACTGTCTGCAAGGAGTTTGTATACATCCCCCAAAGGTATCTCGTTTAGTAAGGACTAACAAGTTGTCGGCATGCAATGTTGGTGGCAGAAGCACGGCGACACTTGCAGGCTGCCCCCCAGCACATCCTTCGACTGTGTTGGTCATTGATGCAAACAGTGCATTTCATTCCATGTTCCAATGTTTTCATATACGTGTGACAAATAAAGCAATGTGCACACGTACGCACATGTGCATGCATACACACACATTCTCTCTCTGTATATATGTGTATATCTATATGTGCGTGTATTGTATGTACATACACACACATACATGCACGATAATATATTCATACTACCGTAGATTCCGGACTACAGAGCGCACCTGATTAAAAGCCGCTGGCTCTAATTTTAGAAATAAAATCAATTTTTTACTTGTAAAGGCCGCACCGGATTTTCGGCCGCATGTGTCCCACGTTGTAATATGAGATATTTACACAGAAAGATATTACACGTGAGGATTTTTTAACTTTTAATTAAATCCATATGGTAACAAAAACAAATACATATTGCAAATGCTTTTTTTCGAACCGTGCCCGTAACGCGGCTACTTTTAAATATACGTTGCGTATACTTCTTTACTGAACAACATTCCAATATCTCCTAACGACTGGTAAAAAATATATATACTGCAGCCTACCAGGAAAAGTTATTGATCGCCTTTAACTTAAAAGCAGCGTTTTCGCTCCGCCGTCCCGTTTATCGCAAACGGCATTTAAAAGCAGCGTTCGCTCAGATCCAAAGCCGCTCGCGTAATGTGCTCCCCCCCTCCTTTCCGTTTATCGCAAACTGGCATTTTTCCCACAAGACGCGGCGAAACCGGGTGTGACGTCATAGCATCCCACGATGTAGTACAGAAAACAAATATAGTTAAAACTCTTCTAACTTTAACTAGAAAATGAATTACTAAGCGAAAATATTATAAACTAAATAACTGCCATAAAGGCAGCACAATGCTTTTCTTCGAGTGTTTTCCATGTTGATGAGGGTGAGTACAAATGACTGATTTACAATAATTTAATTGTGAAAGTGCGCTTGATTTATCGTACAATTTCATTGGACCTCTGTGAACTACTCATCAATTTTATTGGTCTACTGTTATGAGGCAAAATGTTTACAAGGCGGCATGAAAAAAATCATGTATTAGCCGCTCCGTTTTAAAGGCCGCAAAGTTCAAAGCTGTTCAAA
The DNA here is from genome assembly GCF_048418815.1 of Hemitrygon akajei. Classification (NCBI taxonomy): domain Eukaryota; kingdom Metazoa; phylum Chordata; class Chondrichthyes; order Myliobatiformes; family Dasyatidae; genus Hemitrygon; species Hemitrygon akajei. The sequence continues at coordinate 28,821,889 of NC_133126.1, read as the reverse complement.
ATGTGGGAAAAAAGTAGCGGCTTAAAATCCGGAATCTACGGTATATCCAGTGTATGGATTTATTTTATTTGTATAGCCTACCTTTTGTACATTGGCTGTTTCTGAGTCTTTGTGCATTGTTTTCATAAACTCTATTGTATTTCTTTAACTTTCAGTAAGTGCCTGTAAGAAAGTGAATCTTGGGGTACTATATAGAAACTTATATGTACTTTGATAATAGATTTTACTTTGAACTTCGGTTGTTGTACTATATTAGAAGTGCTCCATAAGTAGAAACCATTGACTTGTCTTCAACACCTTCACTGTTCAGTTGTGCAGCCTTTCTGTTTCCACAGGGGAGAACCAGTGTGACGGAAATACTTGCAGTAACGGAGGCACATGTTATGATGTGGGAGATACCTTTCGATGTGTATGTGTGCCAGAGTGGGATGGCAGTACCTGCAATCTTGGTGAGTTCTTCTTTAAGTAATTTTGCAGGAAGTTCTGTCCAGAGAACATCTTCCTGCTTCAGTTACCGATGCAACTGTTAATCATTCCACAAAATGTGCTGTCCTATGCACCATTCCTTCCATGTAAGGTGGTTGGTTTGGCTTCTATTGCACAAGACTTGACTAGTGCACTTCCTGTGTTTCAGCTAAGAATAGCAGTTGTATCCCCAACCCTTGCCAGAATGGAGGGACATGTGTGGGCAATGGAGATACCTTCACCTGTGTCTGCAAAGAGGGATGGGAAGGACCCAGCTGCACTCAGAGTAAGTTAAATTATCTATGTGTCCATCAAATTCACTACTCTTGTGTGTCTTCTTGAAGCCTGTTTGGTATTTGTGGGCCTGGCTATACCCAATAAGAATGGTTTGTTCTGGAGGCTATGTTTGAGAGTTGAATGTTCCTTGGGATGCCTGGGCAAACACCCTATCGAAAGCATGTGCCACCAGGCTAAGGACAGCTTCTACATTCCCATTACAAGACCCTAGAATATTAAGAAGACTCGTGACCTTGCAATCTATCTCATCATGGCCTTGCACCATTATTATTGTTTACCTACACTGCACTTTCTCTGTAACTGTAACACTTCATTGTGTACTGTTATTATTTTTCCTTGTTCTACCTCATTGCACTGTAATGAATAGATCTGTATGAACAATATGCAAGACAAACTTTTCATTGTATCTCAGTACATAGGAATAACTCAATTTTAACTTCATTATCCAACTGGTTTGACATATCATCAGAATATAACTGCCCCAGGAGAAGTAAAGGACTGCAGTACTTGAATTGGCCCTGAAACGTCCTAGTTGTATATCCATGTAATGACTGCAGAATTCCATGGGATCCTTTGCATTCTCCTGGAGAGTTTGAAAACAAGTTCTTGGTCATCTGCACTAATATCAGCATTGACATTAAACCAAAAGGCTTTGTGGCCAATGTTGCAAAAGATACAAAGATAGGTGAGGGAACAGTTAGTGTTGAATAAACAGGGAGTCTGCAGGAGGACTTGGACGGATTCGAAGAATGAGCAAAGAAGCGGCAAATGGAATATAATTTAGGGAAGTGTATGGCCATGCACTTTGGTAGATGGAATAAAGGCGTGATCTTGGGAGTCCACATGCAGGATTCCCAGAAGGTTAGCTTGCATGTTGAATTAGTCATAGGAAAGGCAAATGCAATGTTAACCTTTTATTTCTAGAGGACTAATCAAGAACCTATCAACCTCTGCTTTAAGTATACTATGCAAGGTCATCGAAGTTTATTCTGCTCTTATTACTTAAGTTTTTATGGTTGAACTTTTAGTTTTAACATCAGATAACAATGCAGAGTAAAGTGTAATAGCTATAAGGTATGCAAAGTATGGGTAAACAGTAAGGTACAAGATCATAACCAGATCGATTGTGAGGTCAAGAATATACTTATTCTGGGGAAACATGTAGTAATCTTATAACAACAGTGCAGAAGCTGTCCTTGAGCCAGTGCTTTCAAGAGATTGACCAAGGTGTGAGGGGCCTTTGAATATGTTGCAGGCTTTCCCAAGTTAGCGGGAAGTGTAGACAGTCAGTGGTAAGGAGATGGGTGAAATGGCCTGTTTCCATCCTATACAACTCTGAGAATTTGATTTGGTTGTAAGGTTCATTTTGGAAGCAGGGTGACTGGAGTAGTAAACGGGAATTTTTAGCCCAAGGCATAGCTGAACAGAAAAGATCGTAGATCGATGAGCCTAGCAGGAGAGTCATCACCTACACTGGCTTCAGGGACCACTGCCAAGAGTTTCTGAATACAAGGACCCCTGATGTGTAAGGCAGATGTTCTGACAATGTTTGTTCTTCCTTTTGCTTCTGCAGATAAGAATGACTGCAGCCCTCATCCATGGTGAGTGACCAGTCTTGTGGTGTTTTGTTGTGAAGAGTGTGTTTTTGGAATTTTTCACTAGATTAGGTTCTGGGAAACCAAGGGTGAAAAGGCCCCTGGCAGGACTTCTGACAAAACCCAGCTCCTCAATGCAGAATGAGGCCATTCAGCCCATTGTCCCTGTGCCAGGTTTTTGAAAGAACTCCTATGAGTCTTACTCCATTGTTCATTCCCGCTGAGCCAAACAAATTTTATTTGTTTGGTATTTTTCCAATTCCTTTTAAATGTTCCTATTGAATCTGCTTCCGCACACTCAGGCGGTGCCTTCTAGTTTACAATTGCTGTATTCTTTTAAAAAATATCTAACCTTTCCATCGGTTCTCTTGCTGATTATCTTAAATTCACTCTCCTGAACATAAAACAGTACGGCTCAGGAACAGACCCTTTGGGATAAATATCTGAAAAACTATGTTGAAAACAGCTATTTCCTTATTTATTTCACTATACCCTAAAAACCTCCTCTTCAACTTGGAGCAAGGAAATAATGCACTTAATAGGGCAAGAAGCTATCTGCTGAAGGAACTGAGTGGGTCAAACAGCATCTACAGACTCTTGTCTCTACAAAATTGAACTGTAGCCTCATAGCTCAGAGACCTGGATTCAATCCTGACCTCAGGAGCTAGTTTTGATGGGGGGGGGGGGAGGAGGTTAAGAAGGTGTATGGACTGTTAACACGAGATTCTGCAGGTGCTGGAAATTCAGAATAACACACAAAATGCTGGAGGAACTTAGCAGGTCAGGCAGCATCCATGGAGGGAATAAATGTCAATGTTTTGTGCTGAGACCCTTTATCAGATACTCATTATTATCAGACTCACTGGAATTTAGAAGATTGAGGGGGGATCTTATTGAAATGTATAAAATTCTAAAGGGATTGGACAGGCTAGATGCAGGAAGATTGTTTCCGATGTTGGGGAAGTCCAGAACGAGGGGTCACAGTTTAAGGATAAAGGGGAAGCCTTTTAGGACCGAGATGAGGAGAAACTTCTTCACACAGAGAGTGGTGAATCTGTGGAATTCTCTGCCACAGGAAACAGTTGAGGCCGGTTCATTGGCTATATTTAAGAGGAAGTTAGATATAGCCCTTGTGGCTAAAGGGACCAGGGGGTATGGAGAGAAAGCAGGTACAGGGTTCTGAGTTGGATGATCAGCCATGATCATACTGAATGGCGGTGCAGGCTCGAAGGGCCTACTCCTGCACCTATTTTCTATGTTTCTATCAGGACTGGAAAGGAAGGGGAAAGATGCCAGAATAAGGTGGTGAGAGAAGGGAAGAAGTACAAGCTAAAGATGATAGGCGAAGCCTGGTGCATGGGGGAAGCAGTAGGACGTAAACTAGGAAGTGATGGGGGGGAAGGTAAAGGACTGAAAGAGGAATCTGATAGGAGAGGAGAATGGACCATGGGAGAAAGGAGAGGAGGGGCACCAGGGGAAGGTGACAAGCAGGTGAGGAGAAGAGGTAAGAGGCTAGAGTGGGGAATTGAAGGAGAGGGAAGAATTACCAGAAGTTGGGGAATTCGGATGTTCATTCCATCAGGTTGGGTTACCTAGATGGAATATGAGATGTTGCTCCTCTAATCTGAGAGTGGCCTCATTGTGGCAGAAGATAAAGTCAACATATCGGAATAAGAATGGGGATTAGAATTAAAATGTTTGGCTACCAGATTATCCTGCTTTTTGGAGATGGGGTGAAGGTGCTTGACAAAGCGGTTCCCCATCTATATCTGATCTCAGTTCCTCCAACGTTTTGTGTGTTGTGCATAGAATATTGGGGTATTGAGTTCAAAAGCTGCAAGGCAGTTTTGCAGGGTAACACATACAAATTGCTGAAGGAACTCAGCAGGTCAGGCAGCATCAATGGAAAAGAATAAACTGATATTTTGGCCCAAGGTACTGATGAAGGGACTTGGCTTGAAACGTTGATTGTTTATTACTTGTTAGAGATGCTGCCTGACTCACTGAGTTCCTCTACCATTTTGTATGTGTAACTCTGGATTTCCAGCATTTGTAGAATCTCCCAAGGTGATGTTGCAGCTCTATACAACCCTGGATTATTTTGTTCAGTTCTGGTTGTGGAAAGTTGTGGAAGCTTTAGAGAGGGTGCAAAGGAGGTTTACCAGGATGCTGCCTGGATTAGAGAGCATGTTGATGAGGATGGGTTAAGTGAGCTGGGGGCTTTTGTCTTTGGAGCAGAAGAGGATGACTTGATCAGAGGCATAGATCAAGTGGATAGCCAGTGACTTGTAGGGTGGTAATGGCAAAACAAGGGGGTATAATTTTAAAGTATTTGAAGGAAAGAAAGAGGTAGGTTGTTTACACACAGTAGTGGGTGTGTGGAGCACGCTGCCAGGGTTGATGGTAGAGGCAGATACATTAGGAACATTTAAGAAACTTTTAGATAAGTGCATGGGTGTTAGAAAAATGAAGGGCTTATGTTGTAGGAGGGAAGGGTTAGATTGATTTTTGAATAGCTTAGAAGTTCAGCACTGCTTTGTGAGCTGAAGGGCCCGTACTTTGCTGTTCTGCTCTATGTTTCACCCACGATTGGGGTTAAACCTCAGCAAGGTGCTCCACTGTGCTATTCCATCTCCCAAAAAGTAATGTGATTTGAACCTGTTTCTCAGAAGTTTTCCTCTCCAGTGGGGTCACAGGTAGCCTTCACGTCGAACACAGATAGGACAAGGAAAAGAATGAGAGGCCAGTGTAATACAACTCCTGCCACAATGGATAAAAGAGTGGGGGATTGTTGTAATCTCATTTAAAATTAAATCTGTGCCGCGTTAATCGGCTTTATAACAGATTTACTGCAAATCCCTTGATCTTGCCCTCGTCCTGAGCCAGATGACAATCCCGCGGCCAACTCGGGCCTGTGTAGTGAGTGTGAGAAGCCAGGGGTGGGGTTGCCTTATCTGTGACACAGGGCTGTAATCGGCAGGAGGAGAGAAGGGGTAATAAAGGGAATTCTTTGAGGATGCTCAGCTGTAAATGGAACAGCAGGCGTCCCGGACCCTGCCATTCTCCCATTGTCAAACAAGAGCTTGAAATATCCTCCTTAATGACAATCGATATTTGCATCTGAATAGTGGGTGATGTTGAGGCAGAAGTTGTTGCTTTTCTTCACGTGTCCTTGTCGCTCAGCTGTGCTTATGTTGATGGTAGCAGGCGGTCACTTCTGACTAACAGACAAGTGGTGGTGGGGTGGGGGGTGTCTGTGCTTTGTCTTCACAGCTACAATGGAGGCATCTGCGTTGACGGTGTGAATTGGTTTCGGTGTGAATGCGCTCCAGGTTTTGCCGGACCGGACTGTCGAATCAGTAAGTACCTGACGTGCAGAGTGGAGGGTTCAGGGGTTGTGCCATTTGTGACCCAGCTCGCCTTTTGTTCCAGTGCAGGCCAGTTGTACCTCGTATAATGCAACACCAGCTGACTATATTATTCATTCAGAAAGAAAGGCCATGTCTGGGCGAATTGAAGCCAATTGTCCCCATCACACATAACACCCTCTCCACAGTTGTATTCTTTGTTTTAACCTTAAAGAACCTTGAAAGGTCTCTTTAGATCTAGTCCACCTTCAAATGCAAAAGGTCTTTGGTAACACCTACAGGAGTGCGTTACGGTGAAGGGCTGCATTCCCAGACAAGAGTTTGTATAACTGTTTTTCTCAGTGTGTGCTTGCATTATCCGTCCTTGTGTCAAGGAACGCGAATTGAAAAAAAAATTAGTTTGTGTCATTTATTTATGATTTTTTTCATACAAGTTCTGAGTTGTATTATGATTCAGATTTATTTATCACATGTTTGTTGAGACTTAGTGAAATGTGTTGTTTATGTTAACAACCAACACACTCAAGTATGTGCTGGGGGCTGTCCGCAAGTCTCACAACACCTTCCAGTGCCAGCATACCATCCCCACCAAGCTGAGCAGAAAAACACAAGTAGCCACAACAACAGTACAACACAAGGCAACAGCAAAACAAGCTCCTTTCTCTGTTTTGGGCTCTTAGCAGGTATTGGAGAGGATCCAGAGGAGATTCACAGGAATGATCCCAAGATTCGAAGGATTAATTTATGAAGCCTGTACTTGCTGGAGTTTAGAACAGTGAGGGGAATCTTATTGAAACTAACTGAATATAGAAAGGACTAGATAGTAGATGTTAAGAGGATGTTTCCTTCAGTGGGGGAAGATTAGGACCAGAGGACACAGCCTCAAAATAGATGGGCATTTCTTTAGAACAGAGATGAGGAGGAATTTCTTCAGCCATTGGGTGGTAAATCTGTGAAATTCATTGCCGCAGATGCAGTGAATTTAAAACAGAGGTTGATAGGTTCCTGATTAGTTGTGGTGTCAAAGGTTACAAGGAGAATGGGGTTGAGAGGAAACATAAATCTGCCATGTTAGAATGGCAGAACAAACTCAATGGGCTGAATGGCCTGATTCTGCTCCAATGTCTTGTGATTTCTCTCTCACGCACTCTCGCTCTCAGCATCTGTGGAAAGGAACAGTCAAAGTTTTGGGCCAAGAAGAAGGGTCTTGCCCAGAAATAGCAGTTGTTAATTCTTCTCCATGGATGTTGCCTGACTTGCTGAGTTCCCTAGCAATTTGTATGTGATGCTCTGGATTTCAGGTGGAACAGGAGATGGCTCTATTTGTGAAGCTCTCTGCTGCCTTAACCCCAAAATTTTCCTTGCTCTTGTCTTCTCCCCTTCCCACCCCCCCCCCCCCCACTCACAATCTACTGAACCGACTTCCTGACACTATGATGCCTTGGTGGCAGGGTATCTGTTAACCCAAAAGGCAGTGGGTGTCCCTGAGCTGAGGGGAATGGAAAGTTGGCTCTTGTATTTTCACCGCAGACACTGACACTTCATTGACAGTGCCTGGAAGCACAGCTGCACCGACTGAAGTTGGGAAATAAAAAACCACTCAGAGAGCCGCCTCTCAATTGCTGCTTTAACTCAATTGTTCACTGTGCAACTAATGATGAGGTTTGAGAGGCCAGCTCTGGCTTCTGTAATTAGGCAACGCAGGAAACAGGGTTTCATCAGCGTTTTTAGTGTCCTTCACTTCTTTGTTAATGTGTACTTTTTATTCTCCCTCTCTCTAAGACATCGATGAATGCCAGTCTTCTCCTTGTGCTATTGGAGGCACTTGTGTGGATGAGATTAATGGTTACAGGTGCATCTGCCCAGCTGGGAGAGCAGGCCACAGATGCCAAGAAGGTACGTGATCTCTTTTTGTTTTTTAAAAAGAAGCAATGCTTCCTTATTTGACTTAAGAACACTCGAGGTCTGCCGACTGGCTAATGGGTTCTATTTGTGACCTTGTTTTCATTTCTAATGAGTGGTTACTTGCTTGAGAGTAGCAGGGGCTCCTTGCTTGCATGTCTGTCTCCCAGCAACAGTCAGTCAAGGGAGCTAAACGGGAATGGGGGCTGGGGTGGATTGGATGGCTTTGCATTGGCTGAAACACAATTATCCTATTGTTTGGTCGTATTGATCTGTCTACGAGCTCTTCAAATTGTCTTTTTAACATAGCACACTAGCATAGTACAGACCCTTCGGCCCACAATGTTGTGACGACCTTTTGACCTACTCGTAGATTAATCCAACCCTCCCCTCCTACATATCCTTACCTTTTTCTGTCATCCATGTGCCTATCTAAAAGTTTCTTAAATGTCTCTAATGTAACTGCCTCTTACCACCACCCTTGAAAATGCGTCCAACGCGCTCACCAATCTCTGTAAAACAAATCTTGTTTGTCTCCCAATATTGTTCTAGTTATCTTAAAGTTATGTCCCCTCATGTTAGCTGTTTCTAACCTGGGGGGAAAAAGTCTCTGGCTATGCCTTATATCATCTTGTAATACTTCTATCAAGTCACCTTTCATCCTCTTTCTCTCCAAAGAACCTAGTTCACTCAACCTATCTCACAAAACATGTTCTCTAATCCCGGCAGCATCCTGGTAAATCTCCTCTGCACCCTCTCTTAGCTTCCATCTGCTTCCTGTAATGAGGCAACCAGAAATTAATATAATACTCCAAGTTTAACCAGGGTTTTATCGAGCTGCAACATTACTTTGCGGCTCTTGAACTTTTTCTAAGTTGTGCGCGTGCTGTGTTGCTGCCAGAAGCGTTGCAACACTTGCTGCCCTCAGCACATCTTTGGATTTTTTATATGCATGCAAAGCATTTCACTGTACGTTTTGAAGATTTGATGTACATGAGACAAATAAAGTTAATCTTCATTTCAATCACTTAATGGATTTCCTTGTAAATTCCTATTCTATTGTACTTCCAATATTCTTTCAATCAGCAGGTGTGAACTGAAGTATTTGTGTTGCCTTATTCCCATTGGTCACTGCTGTGTCTACCATCCTGTGCTGCTTAATGATGTTCTACCCCTCTTCTCTCCCCCCACCCACCTGGCTTCATCTGCCAATCATCTCCCTTCTCACCTGGATCCACATATCCCCTGCTGCACCTGTCCGCCTCACCTCATTAAGCTGACTATCTTTCTTCTACACCAGTCATAGTGTTGCAGACAATACAGCATGGATGCAGGCCATTCAGCCCAACTATGCTGCCTGCTCAGTTCCAATTTTACCCTCCATTTACCCATCCATGGGCTTCTTAAATACTATTGTACCCTCAACCATGTCTTTTGGCAACTCATTCCATAATCTCACCACCCTCTGCATGGAAAAACGTTGCTCTTCAGGTCCCATTTAAATCTTTCCCCACTTATCCTAAACCTTTGCTCCCTAGTTTTGGACTCCCTACCCTGGGGTAATGAATCAGAATTAGGCTTATTACCATTGACATGTTTATGAAATGTTGTTTTGTGGCAAGTGTACAGTGCAATACATAAAAAGTGCTATAAATGATAATGTATTTTAAAAATTCAAGGAAATATTCAAAATTATTTGTGTTTCTCTCCCCCCCCCCCCCCATCTTTTAAATCTACTCCTCATCCTTTTTTCTTTCAGTCCTGCTTAATGTTCTTGGCCCGAAAAGTCAACTGTACTCCTGTACTCTTTCCATAGATGCTGCCTGGCCTGCTGAGTTCCTCCAGCATTTTCTGTGTGTTGATTCAAGATTGTTTAATGTCATTTCCAGTACACAATTGTAAAGGAGAATAAAATAATTGTTACTCTAGATAGATGCAACACCAGAAAAAAAACAATAAGATAAAGAACACAATAAAAACACAATAAACATAAATACAAAAGATAGCTTATATACTTTGTATGTCTAGAAAGTATGTACAGGCCAAGTAACTGTTTATGAGGTGACTGACAGGAAATAGTAAATGATGGGATGAATTAGTGATGAAGGTGTTGATCAGCTTTACTGCTTGGGGAAAGTAACTGTTTTGAATCTGGTGGTCTTGGTGTAGATGCTACATAGTTTTCGCATGGGCCCCAGCTATGCCTGCCTCTTCGTGGTTTATGTGGAACAGTCTATGCTCCAAATCTATACTGGTACTGCTCTCCAACTTTTCCTTTGATACATTGACGACTACGTTGGTGCTGCTTCCTGCACCCATGCTGAGCTCGTCAATTTCATTGACTTTGCCTCTAACTTTCACCCAGCCCTCAAATTCACTTGGTCCATCTCGGACACTTCTCTCCCCTTTCTCGATCTCTCGGTCTCCATCTCTGGAGATAGACTGTCCACTGACATCTTCTATAAACCCACTGACTCCCATAACTACCTTGATTATACCTTTTCCCACCCTGCCAAATGCAAAAATTCTATTCCCTATTCCCAGTTCCTCCGTCTCCGCCGCATCTGCTCCAAGGATGAGGCTTTCCATTCGAGGACATCCCAAATGTCCTCTTTCTTTAAGAATCGTGGTTTCCTTTCTGCCGTCATCAATGATGCCCTCACCCGCATCTCCTCCATTTCCCGCACTTCAGCCCTCACCCCATCCTCCCGTCACCACAACAGGGACCATGTTCCCCTTGTCCTCACCTATCACCCCACCAGCCTCCGGATCCAGCATATTATCCTCCACAACTTCTGCCACCTTCAACAGGACCCTACCACTAAGGACATCTTTCCCCCTCTACCCCTCTCTGCTTTTCGCAGGGATCGTTCCCTCCGCGACTGCCTGGTCCACACGTCCCTCCCCACAGATCTCCCACCTGGCACTTATCCCTGCAAGCGTAAGTGTTAAACCTGTTCCTACACCTCATCTCTTACCACCATTCAGGGCCCCAAACAGTCCTTCCAGGTGAGGCAACACTTCACTTGTGAGTCTGTTGGGGTAATCTATTGCATCTGGTGCTCCTGGTGCGGCCTCCTCTACATCGGCGAGACCCGACGCAGATTGGGAGACCGCTTCATCGAGCACCTACGCTCCGTCCGCCACAACAGACAGGATCTCCCAGTTGCCACTCACTTCAACTCTCCTTCACATTCCCATTCGGATATGTCCGTACATGGCCTCCTCTACTGCCATGATAAGGCCAAACTTCGGTTGGAGGAACAACATCTCATCTACCGTCTGGGTAGTCTTCAGCCCCTTGGTATGAACATCGAATTCTCCAACTTCCAGTAATTCCCTCCCTCTCCCTTCCCCCATCCCACCTTCACTCTGTCTCCTCTTCTAGCTGCCTATCACCTCTCATGACTCTGCCTTCTTCTACTACCCATAGTGCTTTCCCCTTAGATTCCTTCTTCACCTCTCCTGCCTCTCCCCTCCCTGCTTCCCCTCTCCCACCCCTTGATCTTTCCTCTGATTGGTTTTCCACCCTCTCCCCACCTTTATAGGGCCCCTGCCCCCTCCTCCTTTAGTCCTGACGAAGGGTCTCGACCCGAAAAGTTGACTGCTCCTTTCAACGGATGCTGCCCGACCTGCTGAGTTCATCCAGCTTTTTTGTACGTCTAGTGTTCTTCCTGATGTGAGGGGGACAAATTGTCCCAAGAGCAGGGTGGGTGGGATCTTTCATGATGTCACTGGCCCTTTTCTGGCACCTTTCTGTATGTATGTTCTTGAAGGTGGTAGGCTGGTGGCAGTGATGCACTGGGCAGTTTTGACTACCCATTGTAGAGCCTTCCTGTCTGCCACAGTGTGGTTTCTGTACCAGGCAGTGATGCAGCTTGTTAGGATGTTCTGTACTGCGCATCTGTAGAATGACATTGAGTATAGATGTGCATAGTCCTGCTCTCTTCAGCCTCTGAAAAGCAGAGGCGTTGGTGAGCATTCTGAATTGTGTAGAATGTGCTCTGGGACCACGCGAGGCTGAAATAATGCAAAAGAGAGGAAAATCCCAAGATTGTGTTCATGGTCTGTTCAGAAATTTGATGGAGGGGAAGAAGTTGTTCCTAAAACATTGAGTGTCTATCTTCAGGCTCCTGTACCACCTATTTTGTGGCAGTAACAAGATAAGATGGATTGTGAGGTTCCTTCATGATGGATGCTGTCTTTTTGAGGCATCACCTTCTGAAGGTGCCCTTGATGGTGGAGATGCTAGTGCCCATGATGGGAGTTGACTGAGAAGACCTGTCTGAACTATGCTTCTCATAATTTTAAATATTTCTGCAAGGTTGCCCCTATGTTCATTGGAATAAATATATAGACTGGCCAGCCTTTCCCAGTATCTCCAGACCTGGCAAAATCCTGATGCAGGGTCTCAACCTGAAACATTGCCCCTCTGCAGGTACAGCCTTGACCCAGTGTGTTCCTCCAGGAGCTTGTTATTTTTATTTTGCTCTCAATTCCAGCACCTGGTACCTTTTGTGTCTTTGCTGTTGCTTCTTCCTCGCAATATCCCAGTGACCTGTGTAAGCCACCTCCACTGAGCATGCACGTTCTTGTTTATTCTTCTTGCCTCACTGGGAAAAACAACTGGACTAACCCGGCTTGATTCATTTCAATGAGTTCGCAATCTGTCGCTGTTTTTCTTGAACATAATCTGTTTTTCCAGGGCTTGACCCTGGGAAGAGTGTGTACAAAACACATCCTGCCCAATTTGTTATGTTGAGGATTGAGAAACTAGTGTTGGTGGCCTTGGCTGAACATAAATATGAATGGTTTGAAGATGATGCAAGAAACACATACAAAATGCTGGAGGAACTCAGCAGGCCAGTCACCATCTATGGGGAAAAAAGTACAGTTGACGTTTCGGGCCAAGACCCTTAAGCAGGACTGGAGAAAAAAAGATGAGTAGATTTAAAGGGTGGGCGGAGGGGAGTGAGAAACACAAGGTGATGGGTAAAATGGAGGGGGAGGGATGAAGTAAAGAGCTGGGAAACAGATTGGTGAAAGAGATACAGGGCTGGAAAAGGGGGAGTCTGATAGGAGAGGATAGAGGGCCATGGAAGAAAGAATAGGTGGGGGGAAGGAGCACCAGAGGGAGGCGATGGCAGTAGGCAGACAAGGAGATAAGGTGAGAGGCAGAAGGGGATGGGGAATGGTGGAGGGGGTATTACAGGACTGTTTGGAGCCCTGAATGGTAGTGAGGGAGGAGGTGTAGGGGCAGATGTAGCACTTGTTCTGCTATGCTGCATCCTCCAGAAGAAGTGGGATCTCCCAGTGGACACCCATTTTAATTCCACTTCCCATTCCCATTCCGATATGTCATTCCATGGCTGCCTCTACTGTCGTGATGAGGCCATACTCAGGTTGGAGGAACAACACTTTGTATTCCGTCTGGGTAACCTCCAACCTGATGGCATGAACATCAATTTCTTGAACTTACTGTAATGCCCCCCCCCTCACCATTCCCCATCCCCTTTTCCCACTCTCACCTTATCTCCTTGCCTGCCCATCACCTCCTTCTGGTGCTCCTCCCCCTTTCTCTTTCTTCCATTGCCTTCAGTCCTCTATCAGACTCCCCCTTCTCCAGCTCTGTATCTCTTTCACCAATCAGCTTCACAGCTCTTAACTTCATTCCTCCCCCTTCAGATTTCACCAATCACCTTGCGTTTCTCTCTCCCCTCCCCCACTTTTAAAATCTACTCCTCATCTTTCTTTCTCCAGTCCTGACGAAGGGTCTCAGCCCGAAACGTTGACTGCTCCTTTCAACAGATGCTGCCCGACCTGCTGAGTTCATCCAGCTTATTTGTACATGTTATTTGACTGTAGCATCTGCAGTGTACTTTGTGTCCCCATAATGTTTAATGCCCTATCTAATCAAGAACATATCAGCCTTCACCTTAAATATACCCGATGACTTAGCCTCCACAGCTACCTGTGGCAATGAAATCCACAGATTCACCATCCTCTGCATAAAGAAGTTCTTCCTCATCTCCATTCTAAGTGGATGAGACTGTGCTTTCTAGTCCTAGACTCTCCCACTATAGGAACCATTCTCTCCATTTCCACTCTTATGTAGTCTTAAGAACATTGACAGGTTTCAGTGAGATCCCCCATTCTTCTAAGTTTGAGCGAGTAAAGGCCCAGAGACATAAAATGCTCTTCATATGATGACCCTTACATTCCTGGAATGATTACCGTGAATTTTCTCTGAGCCCTCTCCAATGTCAGGACATTCTTCTTAGATAAGGAGCTCAAAACTACTGTCAGTACTCCCAAGTAAGGCCTCACCAGAGCCTGATAAACCCTCAGCAATGTATCCTTGCTTTTATATTCTGGTCCTCTCAAGTTGGATGCTTACATTGCCTTTGCCTTCCTTACCATTGACTCGACCTGCAAATTATCCTTTAGGGAATCCAGGAGGACTTCCAAGTTGCTTTGCACTTTAGATTTCAAAATTTTCTGCCCATTTAGAAAATAGTCAACACTATTGTTTCTTCTAAAGTGTATGACCATACACTTCCCAGTGCAATTTTCTATCTGCCATGTTGCCCATTCTCCTAATCTGTCTTAAGTCCTTCTGCAACCTTATTTCCTTAACACCATCTGCTTCTCTACCTATTCCACTTATTGTGTGTGAAATGGGCTGCCGGTGGAGGCGGGAATGATAGGGTCTTTTAAGAGACTCCTGGATGGGTACATGGAGCCTAGAAAAACAGAGGGCTGTAGGTAAGCCTAGGTAGTTCTAAGGTAAGGACATGTTTCGGCACAGTTTTGTGGGCCAAAGGGCCTGTGTTATGCTGTACGTTTTCTATGTTTCTGAGTATTGCTTGTAGACCTTGCCACAAAGCCATCAATTCTGTCATCCATATCACTGACTTGTAATATAAAAGCAAGCAGTCCCAACTCCAACTCTTGCAGAACACCAATAGACACTGGCAGCTAACCAGAAAAGGCTTCCTTTATTCTCGCTCTTTGCCTCCTGACAATGAGCCCATCTCTATCCATGCTAATTAGATCTTTGTTATAATACCCTGGGATCTTATCTTGTTTAGCAGCCTCATGTGTGGCACCTTGTCAAAGGCTTTCTGAAAATCCAAGCACACAAAATCCACTGATTCTCCTTTGTCTGTCCTGCTTCTTTACTTCAAAGAATTCCAACACATTTGTCCAGCAAGATTTTCCCTTGAGGAAACCAAGCTGACTTTGGCCTATTTTATCATGTACCTGCAAATACTCTGAGACCTGATCCTTAAGAATGCCTCCAACATCCTCCCAACAACTGAGGTCAGGCTAGCTGGCCTATAATTTTCATTCTTCTGTCTCCCTCCCTTTGTGAAGAGTCAAGTGTCTTCACAAGTTTCCAGTTGTCCAGCCCATTCCAGAATGTAGTGATTCTTGAAGGATCATTACTGATGCCTCCACAATCTGTTCAGCTACCTCTTTGAGAACCCTGGGGTGTAGTCTGTCTGGTCCAGGTGACTTATCACCTTCTGACCTTTTCAGCTTCCAAAGCACCTTCTCCCTAGTAATAACAGTTGCACACCCTACTGCCCTCTGACACTCTTGAACGTCCGCCATACTGCTAGTGTCTTCCACAGTGAAGATGGATACCATTTGTCTGCTATTTCCATGTCCCCCTTTACTACCTCTCCAGTGTTATTTTCCAGTGGTCTAATATGTACTCTTTTACTGAAAAAAAACTTCTAGTATCCTCTTTAATATTATTGGCTAGCTTAGCCTAATATTTTATTAATTCCCTCCCCTTGGTTGATTTTTAGTTGCCTTCTGCAGGTTTTTAAAAGCTTTCCAAACCTCCAACCTCCTGCTAATATTTGCTGTATTATGTGCCGCCTTTGGCTTTTATGTTGTTTTTGACTTCCCTTGTCAGCTATTGTTGTGTCATTTCCTCACCCATCACAGACGTTCTCTCTTCTTCCCCCCTCAGTGGGCAGGAGGTACTAAAACCTGAAAGCACGTATCACCAGGCTCAAAGGCAGTTGCTATCTTATTATTATGAGACTAATGAGTGATCCTCTAAATGGACTGTTCACCTTACAATCTATCTAGTTATAACTTTACACCTTATTGTCTGCCTACGCTGCACTTTCTCTGTCACTGTAATACTTTATTCTGCACTGTTATTACTTTATCTTGTTTTGCTTCAATGCTTTGATACAGTGAAATGATCTGTATGGTAGACATGCAAAGCAAAGTTTTTCACTAAACCTCAGTATATGCGACAGTTATGGACCAATTTATATTTTCTGTGTTTATGTAGACCTACGTTGGCAGTGATTGATGGTACAGTCTGAAGGTAGTTCTTTATTCTGTTTTACCTGTACAGTAACGTCCCAGTGTTTTACAGGAAAATGTAGAGGGAGTGTTAATGTGTATGTTGAGCTGCACTTTCTCTGCTCAGGGAGTATCAAGGGAGATGTATTCTGTATCCAGTTGTTGCTTCTATCCCTTGAAGTGTTTGATAGAGTTGTGCATAAATATATTTAGCATAATTATTAAACCAAGCCTTATGACCAGTCACCTTGCTGAAGACTGATCAATAGTTTCTCAGTATTTACCACACATTCCCTGATCCTTTACCCCAAGATCTACCCAATGACGGAGTGTACACACCCCCTGAGGAAGATAATTCCAAGGATTCATAGTCCCTAAAATTAAGAGCTTTCTTCTCATCTCAGACTTGAATGAGTGGCCCCTTATCCTGGGAATACTACCTGCCCTGAGTCCAGTCAGTCTAAACAGGCACTGCGCATCAGCTCTGAAAATTCCATGGGAAATCTTGTGTCTCTCTGTGAGCTTTCCTTTCAAATTGAAGTATAGAATAGTACAGGCCCTTCAGTGCATTATGTTGACTTAACCAACTCCAAGATCAATATAACCCTTTCCTCCCACATAACCGTCCATTTTCAGTCTGTATGAGTAGCGTGAAAGACAAGATTTTCACTGTACTTCAGTATGTGTGACAACCGCTTCCAACCAATTCCAATCTTGTGTGGAGTTTACATGTTTTTCTTGTGATCTCATGGTTTTTCCCAGATGACCTGGCTCCCCCCACATCCCATAAATGTACAGGTTGGTGGATTAATTGGCCTTTGCAAATTGGATTTTCACCATAGGGTTTGGGAGACCTGATGGGAATATGGGGAGAGTAAAATGGGATTAATGTGTGCTGGTTGATGGTTGGCACAGACTCAGTGGGCTGAAGGGCCTATTTTCACATTGTGTCTCTGTTGCTCTATTAATCTGTCTCCTCACAGCTCAATTATCTTAATGTCATAGAGACATACAACATGGAACAGGACCTTCAGCCCAACTGGTCCATGCTGACAAAGATTCCCATTTAAACTAATCCTATTTATCTGCTTTTGACCTGTATCGATCCAAGTTGTTCCAATCCATGTACCTGTCCAAGTTCTTTTTAATGTATTTGCCTGAACCACTGCCTCTGGCAGCTCATTTCATATACCGAACACCTGGTGAAAATATTCCCTCAGGTTCCTATGAAATTGCTCCCCTCTCACCTTAAACATGTGCCCTCTAATTCTTGAATCTCCAACTCTGGAAATAAAAACGTCATTTTCCCTTTATCTCATCAGCAAGCTGAGATATGTTACACTGCCCTTTCATCTACCTTTCACACATAGGCAACTTCACTCTACATCTAACTTGTGCTTTGTCTGCCCTGGTGTTGGTTGTAAAGAGCATGTTTACAATTTATGCTGACAGCATTCCTAAGTGAAACTTCATTTCTGATTGCCAAGAGAAAAGGTTTCCGGTGTCACTGCATCCCTTGAAGAGCACAAGCACTTGGGAGTCTATGCAAGCTGTTTACTCCCTTGGCAAAGAGCTGATCCTTTGATGTATTTCTCTTTGCAGTTATTGGCTTTGGCAAGTCGTGTTTCACATCAGGACAGTACCATCCACATGGGCTCAGATGGGATCAAGAGTGCAACACCTGTCAGTGCTTGAACGGCAACATCAACTGCACCAAGGTATAGCCCGTCATCGCTCAGTGATTGTTGTATGTTCTGCTATGTTCTGAGCTGTTCTGCAGGAATCTGTTCTGGGACCCCGCTGTTTGTGATTTTTATAAATAATTTGGATGAGGAAACGGAAGAGTGGGTTACTAAGTTTGCAGATGACATGAAGATTGGAGTTGTGGATAGTGTGGAGGTTGTTGTAGGTTACAAAGGGATTTTGAAAGGATGCAGAGCTGGACTGAGAAGTGATGATGGAGTTCAACCCTGAAGAGGGTGAAGTGATTCACTTCGGAAGGTCAAACTTAATGGCAGAGTACAATGGTAGGATTCTTAGCAGTGTGGAGGAATAGAGGAATCTTGGAATCCACATCCATTGATCCCTCAATGTTGCCATGTAGGTTGATAGGCTTAGGAAGGTGTATGGAGTGTTGGCTTTCATTAGTCAGGCAGTTGACTTCAGAAGCCATAAGGTAATGTTCAATTTTATTGTAATTCCTCTGAATACATGTATACCGCCATACAAAACAATTCCTCTGGCAGCTCATTTCATATACTGATCCCCTAGTGAAAATATTCCCTCATGTTCCTATGAAATTGCTCCCCTCTCACCTTAAACTCGTGCCCTCTAATTCTTGAGTCTCCAACTCTGGAAATAAGGACATTGTGGCGACCCACTTTCTGCGCAGGCGAACCGGCTCACAAATAGCCAGCGCGCGGGGAGAGACTTTGGTAATGCACCTCTGACGTAATTTCCACCCGGAGAGGGCGGGCACTAGGGATTAAATGCCAGCGCCGCGAAGTTTGAAAAAAAACTTAGTCTCGAAACGACTTACCGACTGCGTGTCGTCTCTAGCTCTGTATGTAGTACATCGCTACATTGGTGACCCCAACGAAAGATGACTGACTCTTCATCTGTTCACGCAGTTTCGCTTAAACTGCCGACTTTCTGGACGCTGCGACCACGCATGTGGTTTAGCCAAGCAGAAGCCCAGTTCCAGATTCAGCAGATAGCTTCTGATTCCACGCGTTACTACCACGTGGTGAGCGTCCTTGGCCAGGAGACGGCCGCCCAGGTTGTGGATTTCATACAGTCGCCCCCAGAAGAAGGCAAATATGAAGCATTCAGGGCACTGCTCATTGGGACCTTTGGCCTCTCGTGGCATGAGCGGAGTGCACACCTGCTTCACCTGGACGGTTTGGGAGACAGGCTGCCGTCAGCATTGATGAACGAGATGCTGGCCCTGGCTGACGGACACAAGCTCTGCCTCATGTTTGAGCAGGCGTTCCTAGAGCAGCTGCCTGAGGACATACATCTGCTGCTGGCCGACGCAGATTTCAGTGACCCCGGAAGGTGGCAGCCCGGGCAGACGTGCTGTGGAAAGCCAAGAGGGAGAGCGTGGCGTCCGTCGGTCAGATTACCAGGCCACGCTCCCAACAGCAGACCAGACCAGGCCCGGCAGGGGGGCGCACACAACACAGAGGCAGGAGTGAGGAGGACAGTGAACAATGGTGTTTCTGCCACCAGCGGTGGGGCACAGAAGCCCGCCGTTGTCACCTGCCCTGCAAGGGCCAGGGCCAGGACCAGCAGCCACTAATGACTATGGCGGCTGGCCACCAGGACAGCCTCTTGTACGTCTGGGACAAACAGTCGGGATGCCACTTCTTGGTCGACACCGGAGCGGAAATCAGCATCTTGCCCCCGACGGTGTACAACGCCCGCAATAAGAAGCCAGGACCCACCCTGAGGGCTGCAAACGGCAGCACGATACGGACCTATGGCACCCGCACAGTGCAGCTGCAGTTCGGCACCAGCCGGTTCACGTGGGACTTCACACTGGCCCAACCACTCCTGGGGGCGGACTTCTTGCGAGCTCACAGTCTGCTGGTCGACTTGCAAGGGAAAAGACTGGTACATGCCAAGACTTTCCAGACGTTCTCCCTGGGTGAAGCCAAATTGCCGGCCCCACACCTGGACTCCATCACCTGTCGGACAACGAATTCACCAGAATCCTGGTGGACTTTCCATCGATTCTGGCACCGCAGTTCATGGCAGCCGTGCCCAGACACAGGGTACAACACCACATTCCGACCCAGGGACCACCCCTCCACGCCCGCGCACGAAGGCTCCCCCCCGGAAAAGCTCTGCCTGGCGAAGGAGGAGTTCAAGAGGAATGGGGGATCATACAGAGGTCCGACAGCCCATGGGCCTCCCCACTGCACATGGTGCCCAAAGCAGCTGGGGGTTGGAGACCATGCGGCAACTACAGCGGACTGAATGAGGCTACAACTACAGACCTCTACCCAGTGCCGCACATACAGGACTTTGCAGCAAACCTGCACGGGGCAAGAATATTTTCCAAAGTAGACCTCGTCCGGGGATACCATCAAATCCCGGTGCACCCTGAAGACATCCCCAAAACAGCACTCATCACCCCGTTCGGCCCGTTTGAGTTCCTCCGAATGCTGTTTGGCCTGAAGAATGCCGCACAGACGTTCCAGCGGCTAATGGATGCGGTGGGACGCAACCTGGACTTTGCGTTCATCTATTTGGATGACATCCTTATAGCCAGCAGCAGTCGCCAGGAGCATCTGTCCCACCTCCGCCAGCTCTACTCCCGCCTGAGTGATTTCAGCCTCACGATCAACCCGGCCAAATGCCAGTTCGGTCTCGATACCATTGACTTCCTGGGCCACAGGATTACCAAAGACGGGGCAACACCTCAGCCCGCCAAGGTAGATGCGATCCGCCACTTTGCCTGGCCCAACACGGTCAAAGGCCTGCAGGAGTTCATTGGTACGGTGAACTTCTACCACCGTTTCCTCCCCTCAGCAGCCCGTATCATGCGCCCTTTGTACACCCTGATGTTGGGTAAAGGCAAGGACATTACTTGGGACGAGGAGGTCGCGGCCGCTTTCGTTAAAGCTAAGGAAGCCTTGGCAGATGCCGCGATGCTGGTGCACCCCAGAACGGACGTTCCAACCGCCCTCATGGTGGACGTGTCCGACACAGCAGTCGGTGGGGTGCTGGAGCAACTCATCGAGGGGCGCTGGCAACCCCTGGCGTTCTTCAGCAAGCACCTACGACCACCCGAACTCAAGTACAGTGCTTTCGACTGGGAGCTGTTGGCACTGTATCTGGCAATCTGGCATTTCAGGTACTTCTTAGAAGTTCACCGCGTTCACGGACCACAAACCGTTGACCTTCGCGTTCACGAAGGTGTCCGATCCCTGGTCAGCTTGCCAGCAGCGACATCTGTCCTACATCTCTGAGTATATGACGGACATCCAGCATGTCTCGGGAAAGGACAACGTCGTGGCGGACACACTCTCCAGACCAGCTGTCCAGGCCCTGTCCCTGGGGGTGGACTATGCAGCACTGGCGGAGGTGCAGCAGGCAGACGACGAGATGCCCAGCTACAGGACCGCAGTCTCGGGTTTGCAGCTGCAGGACTTTCTCATAGGCCCAGGTGATAGGACCCTCCTGTGCAACATGGCTACCGGCCAACCTCACCCCATCGTCCCGGCAGCCTGGAGGCGGCGAGTTTTCGACTCCATACACGGTTTGGCACAACCATCTATCAGGACAACTGTCCGGCTGGTCTCCAGCAAGTTCACGTGGCACGGACTTTGCAAGCAGGTCAGTGAATGGGCCAGAACGCGTGTGCAGTGCCAAACAGCCAAGGTGCAGCGGCACACTAAAGCCCCGCCGCAGCAGTTCGAACCCACCCACCGGAGGTTCGACCACATTCATGTGGATATCATGGGCCCCCTATCAGTGTTCCGAGGAGCGCAGTACCTCCTAACTATGGTAGACCGGTTCACGAGGTGGCCAGAGGCGGTCCCGCTCACCGACACATCTGCCAATTCCTGCGCCCGAGCACGGATTGCAACCTGGGTAGCACGTTTCGGGGTACCGGCCCACATTACCTCCGACAGAGGTGCCCAGTTCACCTCCAGCCTGTGGTCGGCTGTGGCCAGCCTGTTGGGAACGCAGCTACACCACACTACTGCCTACCACTGTTATGACCCCAGCCCCCTCCTTTGTGAGATTCGCAAGAGCCCTAGTCAAGGGGGGGGTCAAATGACCCAAGAGAGAGAGGGAGACGTGCTGAAGACCACGTTCCCCAGGGAAGCAGAATAAAGCGACTCTTTGACTATTGTCTCATGAAAACCAAGTGTAAAGCCCTCGGGCAAAGTGGGCTGGTCACTCAACAAGACAAAAGCCTCGGACATAGCCATTGTCTTGGGAGACACCTTTGTGGGATAAGGAATTGGCCTACGTGCAAAATCTCAGGGCAATGTGAGATGGGTGATGGGGTAAGGATTGCCTCGCCCCCCTACCCTGATGGACATCTACAACCCTGCCAGTCCAGATAAAAGGTGGGCTGCCGAGGCGGGGCGCCAGACGCACCAGAAGATACGCGAGAATTCCTGCGACTGCATTTAGAGAGCGACAGCCGGTGGTGGGGTTCGTGTGCATCCTTCCCTTGCCTGGGATTGGCGACCTCACCACGGAAGAACGGCCTCAGATGAGAGTCCATTCCCCAACGAGACTTCCGACTACCTCCTACAGGTTGGAAAACCTGTTGGGTAAATGTTTCATTCTCTCTCTCTTTCTAACAAAAGTGCACCAACGCGACACCACAACCGACGGCGGCTGGTGGAACTGCATTGACCGCAAAAAGACTTTTAAATATCCAGTAAACCATATATATCTACATTACCCCTGGACAACTGTAGAGCTTATTTCTGATTGATTATTACTATACCTGTGCTTTAGATTGAGTTGTGACGACGTATATGATCTGAATGTTTTGTATTAACCATACGTTTGTGCCCCTTTATAAATAAAAACGTTTGAAAATAGTAGCATCAGGCTTCGGTGGATCCATCTATCTTAAACTACCCAGTTACTGGGGAACGTAACACCACCCACAGTCAAATGGACTAGTGGAACGCGTCCACCGTCACTTGAAGTTGGCTCTCATGGCCCGCCTGAGAGGACCTAACTGGGTGGACGAGCTTCCTTGGATCCTGCTTGGAATTCGCACAGCGCCCAAAGAGGATCTTCATGCCTCGTTGGCCGAGTTGGTGTACGGAGCACCCCTGGCCATCCCAGGAGAGTTCATACCAGCCCCAAGGGGGCAGGAGTTAGAACCCGCAGCAGTCCTGGACAGACTACACGAAAGGCTCGGCAACCTGGCCCCCGTGCCAACTTCACAGCACGGACGGACCCCGACCCATGTACCCAAAGACCTGCAGGACTGTAAATTTGTGTTTGTACGAAGGGGCGGACACTGGGCGCCACTACAGCGGCCATACAAGGGGCCGTTCAAGGTGATCAACAACAACAGGTCCACGTACGTTCTGGACATTGGGGGGAGAGAGGAGGTTTTCACAGTGGACTGACTCAAACCAGTCCATGTGGACTTAGCGCAGCCGGTCAAGGTTCAGGCACCATGGCACAGAGGCAGACCTCCCAACCAGAGGCTGATCCAGACTGTGGACATTGGGGGGGTGTATCGCCGGTTCTGTGTGGGGGGGGGGGTTATGTGGCGACTCACTTTCTGCGCAGGTGAACCAGCTCACAAGTAGCCAGCATGTGGGGAGAGACTTTGGTAATGCACCTCTGACGTCATTTCTGCCTGGAGAGGGCGGGCGCTAGGGATTAAATGCCAGCGCTGCGAAGTTTGAATAAACTAGTCTGGAAACAACTTACTGACTGCCTGTCGTCTCTAGCTCTGTATGTAGTGCATTGCTACATTGGTGACCCCGATGGTCCAATATAGCTCTATATGTAGTATATCGCTACATCATCATCTTACCTCTGGAAATAAAGACATTATCTTCTCTAAACCAAAGTGCGCAACTCCGTGCATATAACTTATAGACAACCATGTTGCAGCTCTATAAAACTCTGGATAGACCACACTGGAGTATTGTGTTCAGTTCTGATCATCTCATTATAGGAAGGATGTAGAAGCTTCAGAGAGAGTGCAGAGGAAATTTAACCAGGATGCTGCCTGGATTAGAGAGCTTGTCTAATGGTTGAGGAACAGTTGAGTGAGCTAAAGCTTTTCTCTTTAGAGTGTATGACAAAGAGTTGACTTGATAGAGGTGTACAAGATAATAGGAAGCAAAAACTGAGTGGGCAGCCAGAGATTTTTTCCAGAGTGGAAATAGCCAATATGAGGAGGCATAATTTTAAAGTGATTGGAGGAAGGTATAGGGGGAATGTCAAAGGTGGTGGTAGAGGCATTAGGGATGTTTAATTGGCTCTTGGGTAGTCAAATGGATGATATAAAATGGAGGGTTATGCAGGAGGGATGGATTACATTGATCTTTGGTTAAAAGGCCAGCACAACATTGTGGGCTGAGGGGCCTGTGCTGCACTGTGCTGTTCTATATTAACTCAGCAAGTGAGTCGTCATCTGTTTAAGGAAATGGAGAATATATGTTTCAGATTGAGCTTTGTGTCAGGGCTGCGTCCTTGAAGGTGTAGACCATAAAATGGCATTTAGAGTTACACAGGCTGTTCACTCTACCATGTCGACGCTACCCATCATGTACCCATTTATGGCAATCCCATTTACCAACGTTCACTCATAGCCGCCTCCTGCCTGTTCCAGATAAACTTTTGCAAAGGCTGATTGAGCCTTTATTTCCTTCCCACAGTCAGAATTTATCAGTGCCCCTGTGCAGAGCCTTGCCTCTATATGTTAAAGGTGCTCTATGGATGAATGCTGCCATTGTGTCTGTTCCTAGATGTCTATCCTGGCTTTGAACTGGAGTGATATGCTGTTAGCAGGTGATCCAAGCAGTAGAAGGAATTAGTCTGCCTTCATTGTGCATATTCTTTCCCCCAGATAGTAAACAAACTTTTAAAAGCAGAGGCATGTTTTGGCAGGACCAGCTCCACCTTAGTTTGTTGTCTGTGTTGAAGCAAGATGATAAAACGACTACAGTTCTCTGTTTCTCAAAATAGTGACTTTGTTCTATCCAAAATTGATCACGCAATGTCTCTTTCTAAATCAAGATTTCAAATCTTTGATTATCTAGGCGAGCATACAGTAACTGATTTGAGTCAGGATCAGGTTTATTATCACTGATATACATTGTAAAATGTGCTATTTCACCCCCTTTCTCCCCCCCCCCCCCCCCACCGGAAGTTTCATCTTTTATTGTTTTACAGCATTGAATCACTGGCTTTTTTTGACGCTGATCAGCAGAAAAGACACTTTCATGTCAAAGTGAAAACAGATTTCTATAAATTGGTCTAAATTTATTATAATTATTAAACACAATGATTGTATAATTACATATCCCTTCAAGTCAGTATTTAGTAGATGAAAAAGAATCAGGAATCTCGCGTACAGGAATGGGATATACCAACTAGTGGAGTGGTGTCGCAGCAACAACCTGGCACTGAACATCAGTAAGACAAAAGAACTGATTGTGGACTTCAGGAAGGGTAAGACGAAGGAACACATACCAATCCTCATAGAGGGATCAGAAGTGGAGAGAGTGAGCAGCTTCAAGTTCCTGAGTATCAAGATCACTCAGGACCTAACCTGGTCCCAACATATCAATGCAGCTATAAAGAAGGCTAGACAGCAACTGTACTTCATTAGGAGCTTGAAGAGATTTGGTATGTCAACACAAATGCTCAAAAACAATAGATGTACCATGGAGAGCATTCTGACAGGCTGCACCACTGTCTGGTAAGGCGGACTACTGCACAGGAGCAAAAGAAGCTGCAGAGGGTTATAAACTTAGACAGCTCCATCTTGGGTACTAGCCTACAAAGCATCCAGGACATCTTTAGGAAGCGGTGTCTCAGAAAGGCAGCGTCCATTATGAAGGACCCCCAGCATCCAGGGCATGCCCTTTTCTCACTGTTACCATCAGGTAGGAAGTACAAAAACCTTGAAGGTACATACTTCAGGGACAGTTCAGGAACAGCTTCTTCCCCTTTGTCATCAGATTCCTAAATGGATGTTGAACCCGTGAACACTACCTCACTCTAAGTATATATTATTTTTGTTTTTGTACAATTTTTAATCTATTCAATATACATATACTGTAATTGATTTACTTATTTATTCTTCTATATTTATTGCATTGAACTGCTGTTGCTAAGTTAACAAACTTCATGACACATGCCAGTGTTAATAAACCCGATTCTGATTCTATTCCTTCAAGTCAGTACTTAGTAGATGCACCTTAGCTAGCAGTTACAGCCTTGAGTCTGTGTAGATTGGTCTCTGTCAGCTTTGCATATCTGGACACTGCCATTTTTCACTGTACTTTACAAAACTGCTCAAGCTCTGTCAGATTGCATGGGGATCATAAGTGAACAGCCCTTTCAAGTTCAGCCACAAATTCTCAATTGGATTGATGTTTGGACTCTGACTTGGCCAATCCAGGACATCAACTTTGTTGTTTTAAAACCATTCCTGTGTCGCTTCGGCTTTATGCTTGGGGTCATTGTCTTGCTGGAAAAGAAAGGGTGCATCAGGTTTTATTCCAGGATTTCCCTGTATTTTGCTGCATTCATTTTACCCTCCGCCTTCACAAGCCTTCCAGGGCCTGCTGCAGTGAAGCATCTCATAGCAGGATGCAGCCACCACAGTGCTTCTTGGTAGGAATGATATGTTTTAGATGACGTGTGGTGTTTGGCTTACACCAAACATAGTATTTAGTCTGATGGCCAAAAAGCTCAATTTTGGTTTCATCAGCCCATAGAATGTTCTTCCAGCTGACTTCAGAGTCTCCAACATGCCTTCTAGCAATCTCTAGCCAAGATTAAATATGAGTTTTTTCAATAGTGGGTTTCTCTTTGCCACTCTCCCATAAAGCTGCGACTGGTGAAACACCCAGGCCACAGTTGTAAGTATAATCTCTCCCATCTCAGCCACTGAAGATCGTAACTCCTTCAGAGTTATCATAGGTCTCTTGGTGGTCTCACTCACTAGTCCCCTTCTTGCACGGTCACTCGGTTTTTGAGGATGGCCTGCTCTAGGCAGATTTACAGCTGTGCCATATTCTTTCCATTTCTTGATGATTGACTTCACTGTAGTCCAAGGGTGTATTCACTGACTTGGAAATTTTCTTGGATCCATCTCCTGACTTGTGCTTTTCAATAGCCTTTTTGCGGAGTTGCTTGGAGTGTTCGTTTGTCTTCATGGTGTAGTTTTTGCCAGGATACTGACTCACCGGCAGTTGGACCTTCCAGATACAGGTGTATTTTTACTACAATCTATTGAAACACCTTGACTGCATGTGGTGATCTCCATTTAACTAATTGTGACTTATAACACCAATTGGTTGCACCAGTGGTGGTTTGATGTGTATATTAAAGGGGTCTGAATACTTGTGCAATCAATTATTTTATGTTTTTTTTTTAATTTGTAATTAATTTAGATCACTTTGTAGAGATCTGTTTTCACTTTGACACAAAAGTGTCTTTTTCTGTTGATCAGTGTCTAAAAAGCCAAATTAAATCCACTGTGATTCACTGTTGTACAACAGTAAAACATAAAAACTTCCAAAGGGGTGAATACTTTTTATAGACACTGTGTGTGTGTGTGTGTGTGTGTGTGTGTGTGTGTGTGTGTATTTTCCCCTCAATCTCAAGTCCTCTACCAGAGGCCCAGGAGCTTGAGTATTCTGAGCAATATCCTTGCTGTTTCTAGTACCGCACTCTTCTGGACTGAGATCTCAGAGGTTCTACCGGGATTTGTAGGAGCCATTCTCCCAGTTTAGGTGTCACAGCTCCAGATTTTCCTATCACCACCAGGATTACTCTGGCATTAACCTTCCACATCCTTTCTATCTGCTCTTTTAAGCCCTGGTATTTCTCCAGCTTCTCATATTCTTTCTTCCTGATCTTATCTTCATTTGAGATTGCCACATCTATTACTACTGCTTTCTTCTGTCCCTTGTCTAGTATTACTATGTCTGGTTGGTTGGCTAGTACCTGCTTATCAGCCTGTATTTAGAAGTCCCACAGAATCTAAGCTTTTTCCTTCTCCACTGCCTCAGGTTTTTCCCATTTGGACTTGGGAGTGTCCAATCCATTCTCAGCACAGATGCAATTCCTGCAACTTGGTTGTGCCATTCAGTGTATGCTGTCCGTGTGTGTGTGTGTATACATATATGCATTTAGTGTGTCTTCAGACTCCTGTACCACCTCCATGATGAGAAGGGAATCTGTCCTGGATGGTGAGGGTCCTTAATGATGGATGCTGCCTTTTTGAGGTATCTTCTTTTGAAGATGTCCTTGATGCTAGGAGGTTAGTGCCCATGATAGCACTGGCTGAGTTTACAAGCTCTGATTATGTTGGCTACCACTGCACAGGATCAGAAAAAGTTGCAAAGACCCCACCCACCCTGGTGGATATTCTCCCTCTTCTCTTTTGCATCAGATAGATGATCGGCATTAGGTTTGCATCTGGAATTTCCAGTTGGCGGATGATTTCAACTGATGATACAAAAACCTAAAAGCATAAACCACCAGGTTCAAGGACAGCTTCTTACCGCACTGTTATAAAACTGTTGATTGATTCCCTTGTGTGATACAATGGACTCTTGACCTCACAGTCTACCTTGTTATGATCTTGAAGTAGTATAAGACATTGGTAAGCCTCATTTGGAGTATTGTGTGCAGTTTTGGTCACCTACCTACAAGAAAGATGTAATTAAGATTGAAAGAGTACAGAGGAAATTTACAAGAATGTTGCTGGGACCTGAGTTGTAAGGAAAGATTGAATAGGTTAGCACTTTATTCCTTGGGACGTAGAAGATTGAGAAGAGATTTGATAGAAGTATACAAAATTATGAGAGGCATGGATAAGGTGGGGACTACAATCAGAGGTCATAGGTTAAGAGTGAAAGGTGAAGATTTAATAGACAATAGGTGCAGGAGTAGGCCATTCGGCCCTTCTAGCCAGCACCACCATTCACTGTGATCATGGCTGATCATACACAATCAGTACCCCGTTCCTGCCTTCTCCCCATATCCCTTGACCCCGCTATCTATAAGAGCTCTATCTAACTCTCTCTTGAATGCATCCAGAGACTTGGACTCCACTGCCTTCTGGGGCAGAGCATTCCACATATCCACCACTCTCTGGGTGAAAATGTTTTTCCGCATCTATGTTTTAAATGGCCTACCCTTTATTCTTAAACTGTGGCCTCTAGT
Source organism: Hemitrygon akajei (assembly GCF_048418815.1). NCBI lineage: Eukaryota > Metazoa > Chordata > Chondrichthyes > Myliobatiformes > Dasyatidae > Hemitrygon > Hemitrygon akajei. Next base: position 28,793,022 of record NC_133126.1, on the reverse strand, counting down.
TCTGGACTCACCCATCAGCAGGAACTTGCTTCCTGCCTCCAGCGTGTCCAATTCCTTAATAATCTTATATGTCTCAATCAGATCCCCTCTCATCCTTCTAAATTCCAGTGTATACAAGCCCAGTCGCTCCAATCTTTCAACATATGACAGTCCCGCCATTCCGGGAATTAACCTTGTGAACCTACCCTGCACTCCCTCAATAGCAAGAATGTCCTTCCTCAAATTTGGAGACCAAAACTGCACACAATACTCCAGGTGGGGTCTCACCAGGGCCTTGTACAGCTGCAGAAGGATCTCTTTACTCCTATACTCAATTCCTCTTGTTATAAAGGCCAGCATGCCATTAGTTTTCTTCACTGCCTGCTGTACCTGCATGCTTGCTTTCATTGACTGATGTACAAGGACACTTGGATCTCGTTGTGAAGGGGAACATGAGGGAAAACATCTTCACTCAGACAGTTTTTGGAGTATGGGATGAGCTGCCAGCACAAGTGCATGCAAGCTCAATTTCATTGTTTAATTCAATTCAAGTTTGATTGTCATTTAACCATACATGTAAACAGCCAACCAAAATGGTTTTACTATGAGGTCAAGGTACAAAGACACACTACCAACAGTTATACACAAGGTCACAATCATGTAATAAGAGTCCTGATGCCCACCACCCCTCTACCCCACGACTCTGCAGCTTGATGCCCAGTCCTCTCACATACAAGTCAACAAACCCATATAGAGTGAAAGTTTAAAAACACAACGTTGCAGAATATGCATTATGTATAGTGTAGAACCAGCCCACCAATATCATCTGTTGACTGGCCCCCGACACCCGTTAGGAGACACTGTGGCTTTGTGGCTTTCACAGTCCTTGTTCTGACGCCAGACTCCCACTAGGTGAATCTGTGGCTTTCAGGCCCGAGTCGTCAACATGTACAATCACATATAGAACAATAGTAACTTTAAAAGAAGTTCGGATAGGGATATGGAGGGCTATGGTCCCCGTGCAGGTCATTGGGAGTAAGCAGTTTAAATAGTCTGGCACAGACCAGATGCCGTACTTTCCTGACTCTTGTTTCTAGAAAATACATACTGTAAATAGCTTTACTACAATTACTAGAAAATTCACTGAATGGTTACACACATAGACGTGAAATAAGAACACAAGCAGGCATAGGAAAGCTAAACTACAAGAAAAATTTACACCCTAATCCCTGATAAACTGACCCAACCTATTCATCAACCAGGAAGACCTAAATAATTGCCAGGCTTGTTCTACATTCTAAGATCAGATAAACTTAGCTTTATTTATCACATGTACATCAAAACATACAATGAAATGCATCATTTGCGTCAAATAAAATCAGCAAGAATCGTGCTGGGCAGTGTGCAAGTGTCACCATGCTTCCAGCGCCAACATAGCATGCCCACAGTTCACTAAATTTAGCAGCATGTCTTTGGAATGTGGGAGGAAACTGGGGTACTCAGAGAAAACCCACATGGTCATGAAGTTACAGACAATGGTGGGAATGATCACTGGCAGTGCAAAATGTTACACTAACGGCTATGCAACTGTGCCACTCTTGGTCAGTGCCCTGGCTCACCTACCTTTATGATGCAAAAATTGATGGAGAAAGGAGATGGAGCCTTGGGTCCCACACCATATGGTCATGAGGAGAATGTGCAATCTCCTTGTAGGCGGTAGCAAGAATTGACTCCTGATTGACGATTGCATGTTGTAAAGTGTATTCAGTTTTTCCTTTTGTTACCTTGGTGCTTGCGTGTGATATGATCTGTCTGGATGGCATGCAAGCAGAAGATTTTCACTATCTCAAAGTTCAAAGTAAATTTATTATAAAATGCATATATGTCACCATATACTACCTTGAGATTCATTTTCTTGCAGGCATTTACAGGGAAAATACTTACAGGTTCAATAAAAATTTACAATGACAGACAGCCAATTTGCAAAAGATGACAAACTGTACAAATAAGAATAAACAAGTAAATAAATAATACTGGGAACGTGAGTCATAGAGTCCTTGAAAGTTGGTCTTTAGTTTGTTGTATCAGTTTGGAGTTGAGGTGAGTGAAGTTATCCACACCAGTTGAGAACCCCCTGATCATGGTAGGTTAGTAACTGTTCCTGACCCTGGTGGTGTGGTGTGGTACACGTGACATTAATAAAGCAATAATATTGTTGTCAGTATTTGCAGTTTCTTTGCTATGATTCCCACAAGTGGCTCTTCGATTGGCTTCAGGTTTAGTGGCTGTGATGTTGATCAGGGTGTATTCAGTGAGGACTGGACACTGATTGTCCCCCAGTAGTGATGTTAACCCACGTTTGCTTCTGTTTGTTCCATCAGGTATGGTGTGGCCAGAAGTCCTGCTTGTTACAAGATCGGCCAGGCCACGAAAACTTCCTGTGCCCGGAGGGCCAGACATGCCAGGTCAGCCCCTGGCTGAAGTGTTTCTCCCCTCCATGCACGGACTGGGGGGAGTGTAACCCCCAGTCTGCACTGCCAGTACACACCACATGCCAGCCCAATGCTCTTCATCTGGACAACAACTGTGCCAAGATTACGCTCCACTTCAACAAGGAGAAGGTTCCAAAGGTAAGGTATCTTGGCCGGCCTTGTGGCACCAGGATTCAGCTCATGTTTGGTGTTGGGACCTGTGATGAGGCTCTCTTCCGTCCCATGGACATAGAGAATGTTTCCTATAGTGGAAGAGTCTTGGACCAGAGAGCACAGATTCAGAATAGGACATCCCTTTAGAACAGAGATGAGGAGAAACTTCTTTAGCAAGTGGGTGGTAAATCTGTCTTGGACAGCTGTGGAGGCCAACTCATTGGGTGTATTTAAAGCAGAGGTTAATAGATTCTTGATTGGTAAGGAGATTAAAGATTAGGGGGAGAAGGCAGGAAAATGGTGTTGAGAAGGATAATAAATTAGCTATGATGGAATGGTGGAGTAGACTCAAATTACCTAATTCTGCTCCTTTGTTTCATGGTTTTATCATCACAGTGGAATGATGTAATGAGTGCCCACCCAGTTACTTTCAGGCATTGCTTGCGAGACCCATTGTACCCCTTGATGGAGGAGAAGGGCATGAGACAAGGGAGTAGCCTTGTCATGGGGATCCAATCAAGGATCAGAGAAGGGATGCTGATGGGGATTTGTAAGCACGAAAATGTGGTTTGGTGTTGGGATGAAAGAAAAAAAGAGGCTATGTGGAAGGGAAGGATTCGATTGATCTTGGAATAGGTTAAAAGAATGGCACAACTTTGTGGGCTGAAGGGCCTGTACTGTTTTCTGTTGTAAGGATACAGATAAGCCATTCAGCAAAAGCACATTAAGCACATGAAATGTGGGTCATATAAATATAGAAAGAATGTGATACAAAGTCCATTGTAGTCCAACGTGGTCCTACTATTGCTCTTTTAAGGTAGTGATTGGTCTAAGAAGTAGTTGTTCCTGAACCTGGTGGTGTGGGACTTCAGGCTTCTGCACCTCCTGCCCAATTGTAGCTGTGAGACAAGAGCAGGGTCTGGTGTTAAAAAAAATAAATTGGCCCTTCAAGATCATATTAAATTTTGCCCCTTTAAACCAGCCATCACCTACAGTCTACGTTCCAAGCTTACACTGGTGTACATCCCCCACCTTTCCTATGCTACATCAACGACTCCATTGGTGGTGCTTCCTGCACCCATGCCGAGCTCATTGACTTCATCAACTTTGCCTCCAACTTCCACCCCGCTCTCAAATTTACCTGATCCATTTCTGACACGTTCTCCCCTTTCTCCATTTCGCTGCCTCTATCTCTGAAAATAGCTCATCTACTAATGTCTGTTATAAACCCACGGATGCTCATAGCTACCTGGACTATAACTCTTCCCACCCTGTTACTTGTAAAAATGCCATTCCCTTCTCTCAATTCCTCCGCCTCTGCCACATCTGCTCTCAGGTTGAGGCTTTTTATGCCAGATCGAAGGAAATGTCCTCCTTTTTCAAAGAAAGTGGCTTCTCTTCCTCCACCATCAATGCTGCCATCAACCACATCTCTTCCATTTCATGCACATGTGCTCTGACCTCATCCTCCTGCCACCCTACCTGGTATAGGTTCCTCCTCTCCTCACCCACCACCGCATCAGCCTTCGTGCCCAGCATATAATTCTGTAATTCTCCGGAACTTCTGCCATCTCCAACGGGATCCCACCACCAAGCATATCTTTCCTTCTCTCCCCCCCCCCCCCCCCAAGTTTCTGCTTTCCGCATGGAACGCTCCCTACAAGACTCTCTCTTGTCCATTCGTCCCTCTCCACTGATCTTCCTCCTGGCACTTACCCTTGCAAGCGGAACAAGTGCCATACCTGTCCCTACACCACATCCCTCACTATCATTCATGGCCCCAAACAGTCCTTCCAGGTGAGGTGACACTTCGTCTGTGAGTATGTTGGGTCATATACTCTGTCCGGTGCGCCTGTTGTGGCCTTCTGAATATCAGTGAGACCTGACTGATTGGAAGACTGCTTCGCCAAGCACCTACGCTCCCATCTGCCTGAAAAACCAGGATCTCCCAGCGGTCACCCATTTTAATTCCACTTCCCATTCCCATTCTGATATGTCCATCCATGGCCTCCTCCACTGTCACGATGAGGCCACACTTGGGTTGGAGGAACAACACATATTCTGTTCGGGTAGCCTCCAACCTGATGGCATGAACATCGATTTCTCAAACTTCCAGTAATAGCCCCACCCCCCCTTCACCACTCCCCATCCCCTTTTCTCTCTCTCACCTTATCTCCTTGCCTACCCATCACCTCCCACTGGTGCTCTTCCCCCCCCCCTTTTCTTCCTTCCATGGCCTTGTCCTCTATCAGACTCCCCCTTCTCCAGCCCTGTATCTCTTTCACCAACCAATTTACCAGCTCTTTACTTCACCCCTCCCCCTTTCCCGGTGTCACCTATCCCCTTGTGTTTCTCTCTCCCCTCCCCCTTCCATCTTTTAACTCTACTCCTCATCTTTTTTTCTCCAGTTCTGCTAGAGGGTTTAGCCCAAAACGTCAAATATATTTTTTTTCCATAAATACTGCCTGGCCTGCTGAGTCTCTCCAGCATTTTGCGTGTGTCACCTACCATGTTTGACTCTCTGTATGCATTGTTTCTCACCTTGTACCGTGATCCATCAGCACATCTACTGATTAAATGTTTAGATGTAAGCAGTATTAGACTATTTGGCCCATTGAGTCTCCTCTGCCATTTTATCATGGCTGATTTCATAGAGCAATAGAGCACTACAGCACAGAAACAGGCCCTTCAGCCCATCTAATCCATTCCAAACTGTTATACTGCCTAGTCCCATTGAGCTGCATCTGTCTGTAGCCTTCCATACCCCTCCCATCCAAGTACTTATCTAAACCTTTCATAAATGTTGCAATCAAACCCAAATTTACCACTTCTGCTGGCAGCTCATTTGCCCTCTGAGTGAAGAAGTTCACCCTCAAGTTCTCCTTTAATATTTAACCTTTAAGTGGTTTGAGATTTGTATATGTTAATGCAAGAAGTATCATAAACAAGGTGGCTGAACTTAGAGTGTGGATCAATACATAGAGCTATGTCGTTGTTGCCTTTACAGAGACTTGGATGTCTCAGGGGTAGGAATGGCTGCTGAGTGTGCTGGGCATTAGATGTTTCAAAAAGAACAGGGAGGGAGGCAAAAAAGGTGGGGGCAAAGCATTGCTCATCAGGGATAGTATCACGACTTCAGAAAAGGAGGAAGTCATGGAGGGATTGTCTACTGGATCAGTGTAGGTGGAAGTCAGAAGCAGGAAGGGGGCAATAATTCTACTGGGTATTGTTTTACAGGACCCCCTCCCCCAAATAGTCATAGACACATTGAGGAGCAGATAGGGAGCCATATTTCTTCAAAAATATTTTCACTAAACTGAGAAATCATGCAAGCTTTAAAAATGATCATGATGAAAACATGGGAGAACCTCTCCCTCCCCGCTCTCTTGCCTTCACTTTGTAACCTTTAATGTCCTTATTAATAGAGAATCTTATCAACCTCCGATTTAAATATACTCAATGACTTGGCCTCCACAGCTGCCTGAGGCAATGAATTCCACAGATTCACCACCCTCTGGCTAAAGAAGTTCCTCAGTCTCTGTTGTAAAGGGACATCCTTGTATTCTGAGGTTGTGTCCTCTGGTACAAGACTCTCTTGCTATTAGAAACATCCTCTCCGTGTACACTACCTGAAGGCTTTTAAATATTTGCTAGGTTTCAGTGAGATCTCCCACTCTTCTAAACTCCAGCAAGTACAGGCCCAGACCCATTAAATACATCATATGTTAACCTTTTCATTTCTGGGATCATTTTCGTGAACCTCCTGTAGACCCTCTCCAATACCAGCACATGCTTTCGTAGATAAGTGACCGAAAACTGCTTGCAATACCCAAACTGTGGTCTGACCAATACCTTATAAAGCCTCAGCAGTACATCCTTGCTTTTGTATTCTAATCCTCTGGAAATGAATGCTAACATTGCATTTGCCTTCCTTACCACCCACTCAAAGTTCAAGAGTAAATTTATTGTCAGAGTACGTATATGTCACCATATACTACCTTGAGATTCATTTTCTTGCAGGAACTTCAGGAAAGTAAATAGAATAGAATTTATGAAAAACTATAACAAAGCAGTCAATGTGCAAAAGAAGACAAATCATGCTAATAATAGAAAATTAAATAAATAATACCAAGTGTTAAAAGTCCTTCAGAGAATCCTGCACAAGGACTCCCAAGTCCCTTTGCACCTCCAATGTCTGAATCTTTATTTCTATTAGTATTCAAGAAATGTTGTTGTGAAATTTGCTGGAGTAGTGTGTGCTTCTAGAAATACCTTCATATTCTCCTTTCTAGGGCATCACGGTGGAATATATCTGCTGGGAGCTGAGATACTTGCCCACGCTACGCAGCCTGTCCAGGGAACGGGCCTTGTTTGTGTTGTGTGACTTCGCCAATGCCACCAACAGTGCAGTGGAAGTGGCCATTGTAAGTAACTGCCTCCAACTGGTCTTGCTCCTGATCACACCAGCTACAGGTTCTCTCCAGCATACGCCGTGTTTCACTCTGTGCGGGTGACATTTGTGTGAGAATCCTGATAGAATATTTCTGTGGAAAAGAGGAGCAGCTTTTCCTGGCGTGTCTCAGGACATACTGGTTTTGTGTGGTATTTTGTGTAAATCCACTCAGATTGGTCTTTTCTAAATGAATGACAGTGCAACATTAAAGATTTGAATACCTTGCCCCTACTGATACATACAATATAGAACAGTACAGCTCTGTACAGGCCATTCAGCTCACAATGTTGTGCCAATCTTGATGCCAATTTATACGAAATATCTTCTGGTCTATCATGTTTCCCTCCATTCCCTTCATCTTCAAGTGTATATCTAAAAACCTCAACTCCACTGAACTGCCTGCTTCCACTACAACATTCCAGGCACCTGCATATAAAATAAAAACTCTGTCTTCAGGTCACAGTTAGACCTTTCTCTCTCTCATCTTTAAATAATATCCTCTGTTGTTCGATATTTCTACCCCAGGAAAGAAGATTGTGATGGTCGATAATATCTATGCCTCTCATAATTTTAGAATCCTCTATCAGATCTCCCCTCTGCCTCTGATCCTCTGCTCTAGAAAGAATAACCCAAGTTCGTCCAGTATCTCCTTATAGGTCATACCCTCTAATTTAGGCAACATCCTGACTAAACCTTTCCACAGTCTTCATATCCTTCCTCTGACAGGGGCAATCCGAACTCTACACAATAGTTCAAGTGCAGTCAGATTGAAGGTTTTTTTACAGCTGTGTTGTGACTTCCTGACTCTCCGACCAACGAAGGCAACCATGGCCATTCCATTTTCTTTGATTGTGGGAGGACAAAACTTCTGCTGTCCAGCAGCCCCTTCGCCACCTCTCTTCCCCCCCACCACACTTCACTACTCCCTCAGTGAGACTCCATGCTTCGTTAAGGCCTTTCTCCTCACTAATGCTCCATCTGCCCCATAGTCATCCAATATCTCCTAAATTTGTCCATCACAGCCCCTGCCCCTCTTGACCTGGCTTTGTAAGAACAGAAGGAAATGGGAGCAGGAGTAGGCCATTTGGTGCTCCTCAGTCCTGCTCCACCATTCAGTATGGTAATGGGTGATCTGCCCAAGGTCTCTGCCTCACCTCACTTCCCTGATTGTCCACTAGTGGTATTTCCTAACCTGAATACCTCCAGTGATCCTGGGGGTAGAGAACTCAAGTGATTCACCTCCCTCTGTGAGAATATTGAAAATGAAAGTTATGCATGTTGTCTTTTCCAAGCTTTCAGAGTAATGGAGAGCTGCCTCTTTCGATATCCCAATAGAGATAATCTTGGAACTCCCTGGATACAATGTGCAGTTTTGTTGGAACCCAGAAACACAGTCCTTGCTGTTCTTCTCTTCCCCCACCCCCTAATCTGAAGAGCCAACTCAACTGGATGTGGTAAAAAACTATGAAACTCCTTCATTACATCCCTCGGTGCTGGGGTGAGAATAGGAGGAACTGGGCAAATCGGGAGGGGACAGTGGGGAGCAGTTTATCCAACCCCAGTCCCCCTTCCCCCTCCCCACTGCATCTGCCCATTACCAACAGTACTCCCACTGTTCCCATCTCCTTTGTGTGGTTACATATTCCACCTTTCTCTCCTATCAGATCCCACCATCTGCACCACTGTAAAGCACAAACCACCAGGCTCAAGGATAGTTTCTGATCCAGTGTTATCTGACTTGAATGGACCTCTTTAATGAAAAGGTGGAGTTGCAACCTTACAATCTACCTTGTTATGATCTTGCGCTTTGTATCATTTACCCGCACTGCGTAATGATTTGATCTGTATGAACAGCAAGTGAGGCAAGCTTTTCACTGTACCTCAGTACATGTGACAATAATATACAAATACCATTCACCTCCCAACCTCTGTCACAGTTCCCACTCTCCCCTCCCCACCTTGGTCCATCCATCACCTGCCAGTCCATGCTCCTCTTCCTGCCCACTTCTATACTGGTTATCTCCCCTCAGCTTTCAGTCCAGATGAAAGGTCTTGACCCAAAACATCAACTGTCCATTTTCCTCCACAGATGCTGCCTGACCTGTTGAGTTCCTCCAGCATCTTGAGTGTTGCTCCAGCCTCTGCAGTATGTTGTGTCCCCAAGTGTAGAGAGAGGGGATTAGTTCCTCAACCCCTCGAAAGGGTTGGGAAATGATCAGGGAGGTGTTTGTGGGCAGATAGATGCCCACTAGTGCAGTTGATTGTTGTTGAGATTGCTCTCCAGCCTGTAGATGTGGTGTGTTGCTGGACAGACAGTTGGCTGTCTGCCTGTTTTACCAATTCTCAGGTTCTTTCTTCTGCCATCTCTCCAACACCACAGTCGCTCACCCCCGCAGGCTGAGGACCAGGATGGAGCCCTGATCAGGGAGGTGGTGACAAACATGGTTGACAGCATCACTAAGTGGCAAACAGCACTGTGATGGTTGCGGTTGTCGAAGTGAAGATAGAGACAGCATACATTCCTCTCCCCCAACCAGGTAATGCTGACTTTTTTTTACTCCTGTTGCCTACAAATCTGTTTGACTGCCCTTTTGTTAGACTGAAACTAATCCCTGTAGATCTCTCATATGTAAGACAGACTGGAGGACAAACTTAAGATTGGAGCTTGACCCAGTGCAGATGGTGGTGGTCTCCTCACAGTGCAGTTTTTATTGATTTATTTTTTTCAATATATATTCCATGAGATCAAATTTAGTGATTTGTGAATTCTGTGAGGTTGAATTTTGGTAACCTGAACAGCCATAATGTGGGGGTTGCCTCTTAAAGACTTGGGGACATCATGTAATAGTTATACATAACATTAGTCAGCCCACATTTGGGACATGGGTGCAGATCTAGTACAGGAAAGATATGATTAAACTAAAGAGGGTGCAGAAATAATTGGATATCTTGAGTTAGCAGGAGAGACTGAGGAGAAGAGAAAGCGTGAGAACACCTCCTTCTGATTCCTCTCCTCCTTCATTCCTTCCATGGTCTACGCTCCTCTCCAATCAGATTCCTTGTTCTTCAGCCCTTTACCATTTCCACCTCTTCCCTCCCAGTTTCTCAGTTCAACCCCCTTCCCCCACCCACCTTCCCCCTCACATGGCTTCACCTCTCACCTGTTAACGTATTCCTCCACTCCCCCCTCACTGTCTCATTCAGGCAATCTGCCCCCTTTCCTTTCCTATCCTGATGAAGGGTTGTGGCCGGAAATATTGACTGTTCATTCTTCTCCATAGATGCTACCTGACCTGCTGAGTTCCTCCAGTATTTTTGTATGTGTTCCTCAAGATTTCTAGTATCTGCAAAATCCCGTGTTGTATAAAATGGGTCTGTTTTTCCCAGGATTAAGGAGGCTGAAGGGTGACATGAGAGGGGTATATGGCAGTATTAGAGGATGGGTAACCAGAGTCTGTTTATCCTACCATAGCAGGGTTGAATAAAAACTAGAGGGCACAGGTTTAAGGTGAGGAGAGAGGTTTAAAGAGGGCATGAGGGCTAAGGTTTTCCCACACAAAGTGGAGTTGGCATCTGGAGCAAGCTGGTGGAGCAGGACAGTAAGTAACAGCATGTTCAGGCATCTGCACAGGTACTAGACAGAGCATGGCATAGAGCAATAGATTAGTTAATTTGATTATTCTCACATGTACTGTGTTATAGTGAGAAACTTCGTTTTATAGACTATCCATACATATAATCATTCTTTTTTACCCAAACTTTCAGTAATAGTTATCTCAAAACTTGTTTGTCTTCCTTCTCCCTCCCCCCACACCCTTCCTTCTCCCTCCCCCCCCACACCCTGCCTTCTCCCTCCCCCCACACCCTTCCTTCTCCCTCCCCCCCACACCCTGCCTTCTCCCTCCCCCCCCACACCCTGCCTTCTCCTCCCCCCCACACCCTGCCTTCTCCCTCCCCCCACACCCTTCCTTCTCCCTCCCCCCCCACACCCTTCCTTCTCCCTCCCCCCCCACACCCTTCCTTCTCCCTCCCCCCACCACCCTTCCTTCTCCCTCCCCCCCCACACCCTTCCTTCCCCTCCCCCCCCACACCCTTCCTTCTCCCTCCCCCCCCACACCCCTTCCTTCTCCCTCCCCCCCACACCCTTCCTTCTCCCTCCCCCCCACACCCTGCCTTCTCCCTCCCCCCCACACCTGCCTTCTCCTCCCCCCCACACCCTGCCTTCTCCTCCCCCCCCACACCCTTCCTTCTCCCTCCCCCCCTCACACCCTGCCTTCTCCCTCCCCCCCACACCCTTCCTTCTCCCTCCCCCCCCACACCCTTCCTTCTCCCTCCCCCCCCACACCCTTCCTTCTCCCTCCCCCCCACACCCTGCCTTCTCCCTCCCCCCCACACCCTGCCTTCTCCCTCCCCCCCACACCCTGCCTTCTCCCTCCCCCCCACACCCTGCCTTCTCCCTCCCCCCCACACCCTGCCTTCTCCTCTCCCCCCCCACACCCTGCCTTCTCCCTCCCCCACACCACCCTGCCTTCTCCCTCCCCCCCACACCCTGCCTTCTCCCTCCCCCCACACCCTTCCTTCTCCCTCCCCCCCCACACCCTGCCTTCTCCCTCCCCCCACACCCTTCCTTCTCCCTCCCCCCCCACACCCTGCCTTCTCCCTCCCCCCCACACCCTTCCTTCTCCCTCCCCCCCACACCCTGCCTTCTCCCTCCCCCCCACACCCCTGCCTTCTCCTCCCCCCCACACCCTGCCTTCTCCCTCCCCCCCACACCCTTCCTTCTCCCTCCCCCCCCACACCCTTCCTTCTCCCTCCCCCCCCCACACCCTGCCTTCTCCCTCCCCCCCACACCCTGCCTTCTCCCTCCCCCCCACACCCTGCCTTCTCCCTCCCCCCCCACACCCTTCCTTCTCCCTCCCCCCCACACCCTGCCTTCTCCTCCCCCCCCACACCCTGCCTTCTCCCTCCCCCCCACACCCTGCCTTCTCCCTCCCCCCACACCCTTCCTTCTCCCTCCCCCCACACCCTGCCTTCTCCTCCCCCCACACCCTTCCTTCTCCCTCCCCCCCACACCCTGCCTTCTCCCTCCCCCCACACCCTTCCTTCTCCCTCCCCCCCACACCCTTCCTTCTCCCTCCCCCCCCACACCCTTCCGTCTCCCTCCCCCCCACACCTGCCTTCTCCCTCCCCCCCACACCCTTCCTTCTCCCTCCCCCCCACACCCTGCCTTCTCCCTCCCCCCCACACCCTTCCTTCTCCCTCCCCCCCACACCCTTCCTTCTCCCTCCCCCCCACACCCTGCCTTCTCCCTCCCCCCCACACCCTGCCTCTCCCTCCCCCCCACACCCTTCCTTCTCCCCTCCCCCACACCCTTCCTTCTCCCTCCCCCCCACACCCTGCCTTCTCCCTCCCCCCCACACCCTTCCTTCTCCCTCCCCCCCACACCCTTCCTTCTCCTCCCCCCCACACCCTGCCTTCTCCTCCCCCCCACACCCTGCCTTCTCCCTCCCCCCACACCCTTCCTTCTCCCTCCCCCCCACACCCCTTCCTTCTCCCTCCCCCCCACACCCTGCCTTCTCCCTCCCCCCCCACACCCTTCTCCCTCCCCCCCACACCCTTCCTTCTCCCTCCCCCCCACACCCTTCCTTCTCCCTCCCCCCCACACCCTTCCTTCTCCCTCCCCCCCACACCCTGCCTTCTCCCTCCCCCCCCCACACCCTGCCTTCTCCTCCCCCGCACACCCTGCCTTCTCCCTCTCCCCCCTCCACCGTGCCTTCCTCCCCCACACCCTGCCTTCCTCTCCCCCCACACCCTGCAGCATACCTGGTCCCCGTGTTGAGCGTGGTGTTCAGCACGATCTGGCTGATCTGCATCAGCATCTGTGTGTGGTGGACGCGGAAGCGGCGAAAAGAGAGGGAGAGAAGCCGCCCGCCCACGGATGATTCAGTCAACAATCAGTGGGAGCCCCTCAAGCCCATCAGGACCCTATTGACAAACCCCTGCAGCAACAGGGACCTTCAGTACGAGTGCAGGAACCTCATGGCTCCCCATAGCCGGTCTCTGATGTCCACCGAGGAGGTGGAGGAGCTGAGTGTTGACAAGTGCCCCTCCCAGCGATGTACAATAACATTCTTGCCTACGAAAGGCGACGTAAACTCGACACAGTTAACTCAGTCAGGCAGCCACATCGGACAAGCAAACGGGACAACCGTTGTCTGAAAAATGTGAATGCAATGAACCATGAAGGAGATAAGGATCTCTCTGTGTGAGTAGCGGGGAATTGCTTGTGCCTACAGTTTTTTTCCTTTTTCAAAAACAAACAGAAAGGGAGGTGAATATTGAGATTTCTTGTTACACCTCATTGTGTTAAGACTGAAAACATTTGTTAAAGTCTTCATACTCAATCAGTGTCTCTTCTGCTGTGTGTATAGAGCATTTATTTACCCATTGTCTTTTCAAATTCTGTATAAATTATTGGTGACTTGTCCAGTGTCAAGATCTCTTTGCTAGTTGCTATTTTTGGTATTAATCTCTCATGACAGTTCATGGGGGAAGAGTGGGGTGGGCGGGTTCGGACCTTGCGGATCCAGAGGAATGAGGAACCAAGCTTTGCCTGTTTTCTGTCACCGTAAGCGTACTCTTTCAGCTTCACGTACTGTTTACAAATGGATATTTGGCTTGTAGTACTGCGTTGTATCTTTCTTTTCTACCTACGGGCACACGGCACTCCATAACCCTGACCTTGCTGGCTTGGCCTCTTGGCTGTCTGGATTTTGTGGGCCAGCTGGGGTGGAATGTGGGGGACTTGTAGGTTTATACAAGCTTCTACCCAGAACCACCCCTTCTCCACCACCCCTCACCTGGTGCCAGTGACATAGGTGGACCTGCTCCCTCCTGAACTCGCTGCCTCTGGGAAGTTGCTAGCTTGCCCCAGCCCGGGGAAGGAGGATAAGGTAAGGAGGGAGGGGTGGGGTGCGTTTGTGTGTGAAGTGCAGAGAAAGGTGGGGAAGGATAGCAGTCGCAAGACAGGTCTAGATCTTGTCGTTGCTCAGGAATCGTCACCACCAAGTTCAGCCTTGGTGGGAGTATAAGACGGTTGCTTCCAAAGACCTTGGTAGCTCGATGAGAGTGAGGGAGGTTGTAGTGGGAGCAGATCAGCCGACTGACACACAGAAACAAATTGGGTGATCAGTGCTTCCCCTTTCAGACGGAATCACCACTTAACTTAAAAGTGCCTTGAAGCAGCCAACTCCCCTCCTCCCCTTTGGACAGGACCTGCATGTTGCAGAGTTACCTTAGAGCGCAGTCATTGTTGGGGGACTTTAATGGTAACTGTCTGCATGCAGCACAATCCCATAATGGGGCAGCCAATGGATGCTCTTGCATTATCTTTGCTCTTGAGGTCAGTGGAACCTAGGAGTGATTACAGTATTGGAGGGGTGTGTGTACACCTGGAGGCTGGATTGTTGTAGCAACCGTCGAAGTCTGATCTGCTGATTTTTTAAAAAATATATAAATATATATATAAATATATTGTGAACTATGTACCTTCCATACTGACCTATAATAAACAATTGTAAGTGTATGATCAAAACTTTTGTACATATGTATATATTTAAGGAATCTGTGTATATTTGATTGAATAACTTAAAGATATTCAAGTTTGTTTAGATGCCATTCCTTAATTTATGTTTTGGGGAAAGGGAGTTTGGTGGCATTTCTCTCACACGTTGTTTTATTTTGCCCTATGTCTTACCATCACTAAAGATCAAAAATATATCATTTAAAAAGAAATCTGAACAGTAAATCAATTTGAAAGTTCAGTTAGCCTGCACAAAAATGACGACTTGTTTCGCCGCCGTTCCCAGCCTGGTTTTAGGAGAGCGTGTACTGAGAGGTTTTAGGAGAGCGTGTACTGAGACACTGATATCACAGTGAAGGCACAATTGGAAATTAGGAGCATTTTCTTCTGTTCTTACTGGGGGGGGGGGGGGGGAGGAGAAGGTGTGGAGAAAATAAGAGAGTGAGGCAGCGGAACACTCTTTTCCCTCCTGCCCCAGGTTACTTACATACGCCACTCTGCTTACCACTGGAAGATAAGTCTTCATTTTACAGAGGCAGAGTGGATGGTCATATATTTTCAGCCAGTGTGACATAGATGGCCAAACCTTCTGAAATAACTTTCCTATTTCTTGGCGCCTTGTATGCACACCCTCCCCCATTATCTAGTCTGTACCCTCATTGTCAAGTAGAGATTAATTCAGGCATATGAAAGTTAGGAACAGAGTACACACAAGTTATTCCCTCAGACTCTTGGCTTCCTGGTTCTTCCACCTCGTCCTCTGTTTCCTACCTCTCTCCTTCACTCTGTCGGTGAGCCCTCTGCTGGAAAAGCCTACTTTGTGTAAAAAAAATATATATTTCTGCTTTGAGCATATGACAAAAAATGAAGGGATCAGTTTGTTTTTCTATATTTTTTAAAAATGTACAAGTTTTTGCTTTATGTTCCAGTGCAAAAAAAAAAGCAACTCCAAAAGAGTTTGTGAATATATTTTCGACGAGAGTATCTTTCTGCATGGTAAATGGACCCATTTCTGGGAGGAATCTAAATACTACACTCTTGTTTTTTGTGTGTGTTTTTTATATAAACTAAACTTTATTGCAAACTCTTTTGAGTTAAATCCAGATCTTTCTAAAAAGAAATGAAATGTAACCCAGCATTTGCTTCAATTTCAAATATCTAATTGGCAAGCTGTTTCTGAAAACTCTATAAATTTTGTCTAAATTATGGACAAGAGGCTTTTCCTTCTAAATCACGTTTATTAATGTCAGTTGCATCGTGAGAGATGGAGGGTGATCTTTAAATAAAAGGGATGAAAACATTACAAAAAAAAGCTGGCTGATTTTTAAAGGAAAGTAAAATTGCAGGAAGTCTGAATAAAGTTGTAATTTTTTTGTATAAGGATGTTGCTTTGCCTTGCAGAAGTCCTCTGTTCATATACTGCATTTTGTTTGATATGTTCTTAGAGGTAACTTTCAAAAAAAACCCTATTATTAAAGCGTTTTATATTAACGTCTCCCAGTGTGTCTTGTGCATTCTTGGGTTGCCAGTTAATCCTGAATTAACCACTGGGATAATGCCAGCCTGGTTATTCCTAAGAGAGCTTATGGTTCCTCTGTAAGCTGCCAGGGCAGTGAGTGCATTGGCACTCCACCATCACACATGGATATCGCAGTATATCACACAAAGTAAAAGTCAAAGTTGTGTTTACACACAAATATATATATATATATATATGCACAGTTGTAATGAAAAGCTTACTTGTTCAGATTTCAGATTTAGATCTACATAGAAACATATGGTGAGATGTGTTGCTTA
The DNA here is from genome assembly GCF_048418815.1 of Hemitrygon akajei. Lineage (NCBI taxonomy): Eukaryota > Metazoa > Chordata > Chondrichthyes > Myliobatiformes > Dasyatidae > Hemitrygon > Hemitrygon akajei. Next base: position 28,776,566 of record NC_133126.1, on the reverse strand, counting down.
CATAAGCCACTTCAGTATGTGCTGGGGGCTGCCCGCAAGTGTTGCCACACATTCTGATGCCAACATAGCATGCCCACAATGCTCGGCAGAACACAACACAAAACATAACAAGCAACAACAAAAGTCCCTGTACCTACCTCCCTGACACCACCCATGCATGTACACAGCCCTCGTGACTTTGCGGAGATTGGGCCACCCTTCCCCAGCGGATTCACAGACTCTGTTCCAGCCGTCAGGACTTGGACTTGTGCAGCATCACAGGCAAGTAACATCATATAAGCAACATTTGCAAGAAAACTCAGTAAATTGTACACATGCACAATTTTTTAAAAGAAAGAATGCAATTAAAAAAGAAAACAATACAAGTGAGATTCTGTAGATGCTGGAAATCCAGAGGAACACACACAAAATGCTAGGGGAACTCAATAGGTCAGACAATATCTATAAATAGGAATAAATAGTCGATGTTTCGGGCTGAAGAGTTCCATCCAAACTCCCATTTTACTGCAAAGCTTAAAGACAGATTACCTTTCTTTGTCAAATGCACATCAAAACATACAGTGAAATGTGTAATTTTGCATCAACGACCAAAATAGTCCAAGGATGTGCTGGGAGCAGCCCACAAGTGTCACCATGTATCCAGTGCCAAACTAGCATGCCTACAATTTGTAACCTTAATCCACATGTCTTTGGAATGTGGGAGGATACAGGAGCACCCAGTGGAAACCCATGTGGTCACGAGGAGAACATATAAACTCCTTACAGACAGCGAGAATTGAATTCTGATCGTTGGTACTGTAAAGCAATTTTCGAAATTGCTATGTTACAGTACCGCCATCATACTACAGTGTTGTAGTGTTGCTAAACTAGTGATGAGGTTTCATGATGGATTCTTAAACCAGATGGTTGAAGGAAAGTGGACTGTTGGCTTAACCTGCTGGTGTGGGACTTAAGGCTTCTGCACTTCCTGCCCTATGGTAGTTGCAAGAAGATGGCATGCCCTGAATGGTGAGAACCTTTGATAATTGATGCATTCTTGAGGTCTTCATGATGCCTTTTACAGAGTTACCTCTTTGTTTTTGTATTGAATATTTCTAGCACTAAGTAACAGTTCAAACCATCATGCAGAAAGTGCTGGGAAAACTCAGCAGGTCAGGCAGCATCTATGGAGGGGACTAATTAGACGAGATTTTACAGATATATTAAGAGCAAAAGCTAGGCAGGGGACAACATTGGTCCTCTTGAAGATAAGCATAGTCATCAATGTAAGGAGCCGAAATGAGACAGGGGATATCTTAAATGGATTTTTTCCATTTGTATTTAGTCAAGAGATTGATATGGTCTATAGAGGTGATGTAAAACAGCAGTGAAGTCATGGACCAGATTAGAGGAGGAGATGTTTGCTGTCTTGAGACAAAAGAGGGGTGGATAAGTCCCCAGGTTGTTCCCTTGGACCTGTGGGATACTAGTGCAGAAACTGCAGGGGCATTCATACAGATCTTTATAAAATCCTTAGCAACGAGTGAAGTGCCAGACGATTGGAGGATAGTTGATGTTGTTCTGTTGTTTAAGAAAGGCTCTGAGAATAAGTCAGGAAATTATAGCCGGTGAGCCTGACATCAGTAGTGGGTAAGTTATTGGAAGGTATTCTAAGGGATGGGGACATATGTATAATTATTTGGATAAATGGAATGATTAGGGATAGTTAATATGGCTTTGAGCATGGAAGGCATGTCGTACCAACTTAGAGTTTTTCACAGAAGTTACCAGGAAAGTTGATGAAGGCAAGGCAGAGGGTGTTGTCTACATGGACTTCGGCAAGGCATTGACAAAGTCCTGCATTGTAAGTTGGTCAAGAGATTCAGTCACTTGGCATTCAAGGTGAGGTAGTAAATTGGATTAGATATTGGCTTTGTGGGTGAAGCCAGAGAGTGGTAGTAAATGGTTCCCTCGCTTACTGGAAGTCTGACTAGTGTGCCACAGGGATTGGTGCTGAGTATGTTGTTGGTCAGCTGGATGCTAATGCGGAAAAACTGTCCAGCAAATTTGCAGATGACACCAAGATTGTGGGTTTAGTGGACAGTGAGGAAGGCTATCAAAGTTTGCAGCAGGATATAGACCAGCTTGAAAAACAGCAGATGGAATTTAATGCAGACAAGTGCTCTTGCACTTTGGGAGGACAAACCAGGGTAGGACTTGCATTGTGAGTGGCAGAACACGGAGGAGTGCAGAACAAAGGGATCTGGGATACAGGTCCATAGTTCCTTGAAAGTAGTCACACAAGTAGATAAGGTGTTAAGAGCTTTTGGCACATTGGCCTTCATAAATCAAAGTATTGAGTACAGGAGTTGGGTTGTTATGTTATATAAGACATTGGTGAGGCCTGATTTGGAGTATTGTGTGTATTTCTGGTCACCTACCTACAGGAAAGATGTAAATAAGATTGAAAGAGTGCAGAGAAATTTACAACAATGTTGCCTGATGACCTGAGTTTTAGGGGAAGGTTGAATAGGTTAGGACTTTATTCTGTGGAACGTAGATGGATGAGGGGATATTTGGTAGAGATATATAAAATTATGAATAGTATAGATTGGGTAAATGCAAACAGCCTTTTTCCAGTGAGGTTGGGTGAGACTAGAATGAGTGGTCATAGGTCAAAGGTGAAATGTTTAAAGGGAATGTGGGGGAAGGGACTTCTTCACTCAGAAGGAACAAGCTACCAGCAGAAATGGTGGATGCAGGTTTGATTTCAACATTTAAGAGAATGTTGAATGTACACGGATGGGAAGACTACAGAGGGCTATGGTCCAGTTGCAGGTCCACAGAGATTAATAGTTCAGCAAAGGACTAATTGGGTTCAAAGACCTTTTTCTGTGATATATTGCTCTAAACAGTTGATGTTTCATGCCGAGACCCTTCATCAGGACCGGAAAAGATGGGATAAGGAGGGGGTAGTGGAAGGAGTACAAACTTGGAAAGACCAAATGAGGGAGAAGGTTGATGAATTTGAATTTCTCCCCCTCCCTCATTTTCTATTCCAATTGTGGTTCTCCTTTTACCTTTCCTTGGGTTCCCTTTCTCCCATAGTCCATTCTCCTCTATCAGATTTCTCCTCCTTCAGCTCTTCTTCCACCTATAACCTCCCAGCTCTTTACTTCAACCCCTTCCCTTCAATTGGTCTCAAACTATCACCTGCTGGCTTTTCTCTCCTCCCCTCCCCTCACCTCCTTATTCTGGCTTCTGCCTGGTTGTCCCTCTCCATAAATGCTGCCTGACCTGCTGGGTTCCTCTAGAAGTTTCTGTTTTGTTCCAAATTTCCAGCATCTGCAGAATCTCCTGATTATATGGTTGAAATCAAAAGCAGTGTCCTAAATCCAAAAACAAATTAAATATATGACTGGTTTGTTCACTACCACTGACTGGGGAGCTTCATTAAAAGGCATGCTGGTGATGTACATAAAATAAGAATGTCACATGTACATTGAAACAAGCAAACACCTTGTTTGTGTCAACTACCAATACAGTCTGAGGACAAGACTGCAAGTGTTGTCAGGTTTCTGGCACCAATATACCGTGTTCACAACTTACTAACCTGTACGGCTTTGGAATATGGATGGATACCGGAGCACCAGAGGAAATCCACATGGTCACGGAAAGAACGTACAAACTCCTTACAGACACCGGCCGGAATTGAACCCTGATCTTACTATTAACACTGTAAAGCATCACACAACCATGCCACCCTAAAAATATCCTTCCCGATGGGGAATTGTATCCTGGTCTCCTGAATGACAGGAGGGATCCTTACAACTAGACTATCAAGAATTAGATATTGCAGCCTCAGAGGGGTGACCACATGGGGACTGCTAGGGTTGTACAGGAGCAAAAATTTGGCACCCCACAATTGGAATATTCTTGTGTTTTGTAAACCGTCATCTCTGCATTCTTAGAAGTATGCGTAGATTCGGCATATAACCAAAACTTCAACACCTATAGATGCCGAGTGTAGAGTATCCTGACTGGGTGCATTGGGGCCTGGTCTGCAAACACCAATGTCCAGGAACAGAAAAGTCAACAGTAAGCAGACACTGAGAACATGAGTTGTAAAGATGATGATAGCCCAGTCCATCACAGGAAAAGCCCTCACCAGCATTGAGCACATTGGCGTGGAGTGCTGCCACAGGAAAGCAGCATCCATCATCGAGTACCCCACCAACCAAGTCATGGTCTCTTTTTGCTATTACCTTGGGTCCCTCACCACCAGGTTCAGGGACCGTTATTACCCTACAACCATCAGGCTCCTGAACTGTCTGATGGAAGGTACAACCTACCATCAGGCTATAACCTACAGAATCACGTTCAAGGACTCTTTACAACTCATGTTCTCAGTGTTTTTATTTGCACAATTTGTTTACTTTTGCACATTCGTTGTTTGGCAGTCTTTGTGCATATTTCTTCATGAATTTTATTGTGTTTCTTCATTTTGCAGTAAGTGCTTCCAAAAAAAATCTCAAGGTGGTGTATGGTAAAATACAATCAATAGCCACTTTATTAGATACCTCCTGCTGGTGATCTTCTGCTGCTGTAGCCCCTTCACTTCAAGGTTCACCATATTTTGCATTTAGAGAAGCTCTTCTGCATATCAATGCTGTAACATGTGGGGTTATTTGAGTTACTATCGTCTTCCTATCAGCTTGAACCAGTCTGGCCATTCTCCTTTGACCTCTCTCATTAACAAGGCATTTTCACCCACAGAATTGCCACTCACTGGATTTTTTGTTGTTTTTTTTTGCATCATTCTCTGTGAACTCCAGAGATTGTTGTGCATGAAAATCCCAGGAGACCAGCAGTTTCTGAGATACTCAGACCACCACATCTGGCACCAACAACCATTGCACTGTCTTCCCCATTTCTTCATTTCTTCCCCATTCTGATGTTTGGCCTGAACAACAACTGAAACTCTTGTTTACATGCTTTTGTGCCTTAAGTTGCTGCCATGTGATTCACTGATTAGATATTTGCATTAACAAGTAAGCGTACAGGTGTACCTAATAAAGTGGCCACTGAGTGTATATGTACTTTGATAATAAATTTCCTTTGACTTTGAACTTTTGGTACTGGGCTGCTGCGCCAGTGACAGGTATTGAAGGCAGCTGAGCGATGCCTGCCCTGTGATGATGTTTGAGGCTCTGAGCACATTCCTTATGAGCAGAGATAGTGGTTTTGCTCAGAGATGTTATCGCCAGACTTTGGTTATGTTTCCTTTGCTGCTCTGTCAGATAACGCTGGTTCCTGTAAACTATCTGCATCTCGCCTTGTCAATCAGTGCTAGAGTTTGCTGTTCCTGGCTCCACGCTGAGTCCTCTTGTTGCTGTGTTTCTTGGGCCATGAATACACGACAAGTTTAGAGGAACATGCTCCCCTTGTGACCAAACCAGCTGTATGTGACATGGTGGCGTAATCTTGTAACACAGATTGGAAGATATGACATTGAGTCATGGCTGAAAGAAGATTAAAGTTGGGAGCTTAACATCTAATGATACACTTTGTATTGAAAGGACAGGCAGGTAGGCAAAGGGGTGGAATAGCTCTGTTGGTAAAAACGAAATCAAATTCTTAGAAATAGGTGATATAAGATCAGAATGTGTTTGATTATTGTGGGTAAAGTTAACGAATTGCAAGGAAAAAAAACACCCTGACATAGACCTCTGAATGGTAGACAGAACTTGGGCTACAAATTACAGAGGGAGGTAGAAAATGCATGTCAAAAGGGCAGTCTTATGACAGTCATGGGGATTTCAATATGCAGGTAGATTGGGAAAATCAGGTCGGTGCTGATTTTGGATCCCAAGAGTGAATTTGTAGAATGCCTGTGAGATGGCTTGTTAGAGCAATTTATGGTTGAACCCACTGGATTGGGTGTTGTGCAATGAATCTGATTGATTAAGTATCTAAAGCTACAGGAATCCTTAGGAGGCAGTGATCATAGTATCATAGAATTCACCCTGCAGTTTGAGAGGGAGAAGCTAAAGTTAGATGTAACAGCATTACAGTGGAGTAAAGGGAATTACAGAGGCATGAGAGAGGAGCAGGCCAAAGCTGATCGATGGGAAAACTAGCAGGGATGATGGCAGAGCAGCAATGGCTGGAGTTTCTGAGAGCAATTTAGAAGATGCAGGACAAATACATCTCAAAGAAGAAGTAAACACGAGGAAATCTGCAGATGCTGGAAATTCAAACAACACACACAAAATGCTGGTGGAACACAGCAGGCCAGGCAGCATCTATAAGGAGAAGCACTGTCGACGTTTTGGGCCGAGATCTCGGTGCTGTTCCAAGAAGAAATATTCTTCTTTGCACCTAATTGCAGGACGATGCAACTGTGATTGATCAAGGGAAGTCAAAGCCAACATAAAGCAAAAGAGAGAGCATATCATAGAGCAACAATTAGTGGGGTTAGAGGAAAAGGAAGCTTTTAAAAACCAACAGAAGGCAACAAAAAAGCAATAAGGAGAGAACCGATGAAATATGAAGGTAAGCCAGCCAATAATATATAATAGGATACCAAAAACTTTTTTCAGATATTTAAAGAGTAAAAGCAAGGTGAGAGTAAATATCAGACCACGGGAAAATGGCACTGGAGAGGTAGTAATGGTGGATAAGGAAATGGCAGATGAACTCAATAAATATTCTGTATCAGTCTTTACAGTGGAAGACCCTAGCAGTATGCAGGAAGTTAGAGTGTCAGGGGGCAGAAGTGAGTGAAGTTGCTGATACTAGGGAGAAGATGCTTGGGAAACTTGGACCGGATGGACTAAACTCCAAGGTTTTGAAAGAGGTAGCTGAAGAGATTTTGGAGGCATTAGTAATGATCATTCATTAATCACGAGATTCTGGCATGGTTGCTGAGGTCACTCCACTCTTCAAGAAAGGAGAGAAGCAGCGGAAAGGAAATTATAGGCCAGTTAGCCTGAACTCAGTGGTTGGGAAGATGACGTTGATTGTTAAGGATGAGGTCTTAGGGTACATGGTGGTACATGGGGAAAATAGACCAAAGTCAGCATGGTTTCCTCAAGGGAAAGTCTTGTTTGACAAATCTGTTGGAATTACTTGAGGAAATAACAAGCAGGATAGACAAAGGAAAATTGGTGGATATTGTATACTTGGATTTCAGAAGGCCTTTGACAAGGTGCCGCAGATGAGGCTGCATAGCAAAGTAAGAGCCTTTGGTATTAGATGGAGGGGCAGATGGTGTTGAGGAAGCAGGGAGCTGCAGAAGGACTCGGACAGATTAGTAGAATGGGTAAAGATGTGGCAGATGGAATGCAGCGTCGGGAAGTGTATGGTCATGCATTTTGGTAAGAGGAATGAGAGAGAGAGTGTATGTAAGGGAATATATGGGAGGGTGAGGATGCACAGATGTGTGTGTTTCTGTGTGCATGTGTTAGGTAAGACTGCGCTCTGTGTGAACGTGCATGTATGTGAGCGGATGAAATTCTGTGCCTTTCCATGTGCGGGTCCCTGGAAGGGATGTAATAGGTTGCACAGATGTGTAACACGTCGTCGCCAAACCTTTTTCCCTTCCACTCCCACTCATGTTGCCTCTTACAATTGCTCCTGCCTTCCCGTCTCTTCGCACCCTCACCTGCAGCCAAACGTGACTTTGAAGCATGTGGGAGGGAGGAGGTGCTATATAAATGCAAGCTATTGTTGTTGTGGAGTGGGGCTCATGGACCCCAGCTGGGTAGCAGTGTTAGTGCAGGGTGGAAGTGGGGGTGGAGGTTGCCCTGGGAGATCAGGAGAGGAAGAGATCAATAAAAGAGTTGAATAATAGATTGTGCAAACTGATCTCTGAGACAGGATTGTACTGTTCTGCATCCTGCAGCATTGATTAGCCCCGTGACTACAGAATCTGGTTTATTATCACCGACTTATGATGTGAAATTTGTTGTTTTGCAGCAACAGTACGGTGTAAAGATGTTAAATTATTATAAATTACAAAATTAAATCAGTAGTGAAGTCAAATGAATAACGAGGAGTGTTTATGGATTCATGGACAGTTCAGAAATCTGATGGGGGACGGGGAAGAAGTTGTTCCTAGGGCATTGAGTGTGGGTCCTCAATATCTTCGTTATTACTATCCACTCCAATGATAGTAATGAGGAGAGGGCATGTCCCAATGGTGAGGGTCCTTAGTGATGGACTCTGGCTCTTGAAGATGTCCTCAATGGTGGGGAGGGTTGTGCTGAAGAGATGGAGGAGGCTAACTCTACAAACCTCTGCAGCTGTTCCCAGCGTTGTGTGCATTGGAGCTCCTATGCTAGGTGGTGATGCACCCAGCCAGAATGCTCCCCACTCTGTATCTGTAGAAATTTGTAAGAGTCGATGTCCTCACATCTTTCCACTCTCCTGCCCAAAGGATCAGCTCAGCCAATTAACCGAGGGGTGAGTTCAGTGGGGAGGGCAGGGATCAGTGTCCTGTCGGGTCTGTGTTCGGGAATGGAGTTCGAGAGGTTCAATGTTCTATGACCCTGCCCACCTTGGTGATTTAGGTACTGTTTCTAGAAAGTGGTGGGAGTTTTTACCTCCCTCACCCCTTCAGGCAGTGCATTGCAGATTCCAACCCCCCTCCAATCCCCTCTAAACCTCCACCCTCTCATCTTCAGCATCTATCCTCTTTGGGGTGGCACAGCAGTTAGGGTAGCACTATCACAGTGCCAGCAACCCGTGTTCAAATCCTGCTGCTGTCTGTAAGGAGTGTGTACCTTCTCCCCCCACAAACCAAAGACATGGGTTACCAGGTTAATTAGTCACATGGGTGTGAGTGGACGGCATGGGCCCATTGAGCCAGAAGGGCCTGTTCCCATCCTGGACTGTTATTGTCCATTTTATTTACCCCTGTATAACCAACGGACTCCTCACCCTCCTCTGTTTAGGGAAAGTACTTCCAAGGACAGTGCAGAAGTATTCGTTAGTAATGAATTATCTCCTGTAGGAACTCAACAGATCAAATAGCACCTGTGGAGGGGGAAAGAATTGTTTCAGGTAGAAGCTTCGCTCCAAGTGTTTCAGATTCACTTATTTATCATGTGTACATCGAAATATGCCCACAGTGTTCAGCACAGCAACGCAAGCAGTAAAAACAACAGCACTGAAAATAAAGACCCCAGAACAAGCCCCTTTCATCCTTCCCATCCACTCCCACACCCAGACAGTCCTCCAAGCCCAGGACAGGCTGCCTCCCGGCCTCCAATGTCCAGCCCCTAGCCCAGCCTTGCAGAATTCAGGCCTCTGACCTTCCCAACCCACAACCTGGCCTCCAGCTTGCAGGCACGCTGACCCTGGGGCTTCAACTGCCTCGTGCAAGGGCAGAGGAATCTCCTCCTGCTCCCACAGGAGCTGCCTGACCTGCTGAGATCTTACAGCAGTTTTCCAGTGTCTGCTGTCTCTCGTGTCTCCACAAGTACTTGTTTAACTCCTTTACCATTATATTCCTCATTACAAATTCTTCCTGGCATTGTCCTGCAGTGCATTCTTTTCTCCATTGTTCCCCGAAATTTCCACCACAGTGCACTCAAATTCCCTCACTTGTCTCTGATGATTAATCACTACAGTGTAGCAACCCCCGATCACTTTGCACTAAAATAGACTTTTGAAACATTCTAATTATGTTCTTCCTTGTAAAATTTGCTTTGAATTTATATTTACATCTTGCAAATGCTGTTTATCAAATGCTATGTTTCTGTGATGCTCCTGCAAGCAGGATTTTCATTGCACCTGAGCAAACTTTGACATAGGCTGGAAGAGTGCGGAGAAAATTTACAAATGTTCCCGGGACTTGAGGACTTGAGTTACAGGGGAAGGCTGAGTAGGTTTAGGACTTAATTCTCTGGAGGGTTGGAGAACGACGAGACATCTTACAAAGGTGCTGTTTACATAATGATGAAGATTATAGGCAGGGTAAATGTAAGGGGGCTTTTTCCACTGAGTTTGGGTGAGACCGGAACTTGAAGTCACAGGATAAGGGTGAAAGATGAAACGTTTAAGGGGAGCCTGAAGGGAGGTTTCTTCACTCAAGGGGTGGTGAGAGTGTGGATGCAGTTCAATTGTAATTGTAAGGGAAGTTTGGATAGGCAGATGGGTGGGAGGGGTATAAGACATGGGAACAGAATTAGCGTACTGAATCTGCTTCACCATTTGATCATGGCTGATTTACTGTCTCTGTCAACCCTATTCTCCTGCTCTTTCCCCGTAACTTTTGACACTTTAAGTAACCAAGAACCTTAAGTATACCCAACACCACAGCTGCCTGTGGCAATGAATTCCACAGATTCACCGCTCTTCAGCTAAAGAAATTCCTCCTCATCTCTGTTCTAAAGGGATGTCCTTCTATTCTAAATCTGTGCTCTCTGGTTCTAGACTTAACCATTATTGGAAAAATCTTCTCCATCTCCACTCTATCGAGGCCTTTCAATATCCAGTGGGTTACAGTGATATTCCCTCTGATTCTTCTAAACTCCAGTGAGGGTATGGAGAGTTATGATCCAGGTGCAGATGATCCAAGGCAGGAAACCAGGCCAGCACGGACTAGATGGGTCGAAGAGCCTGGTTCTTCACTTTAATAGTCTATGCTCTAGGTACTTGGGCATATGAAAATAAACTCAATTGTGAATTTTGACTTTGGCTGTTCTTCTGGCAAACATTTACCTGATTCCCAGTGAGTCCCATTCACCGATCAGTCCTACTCCCAAATCCCATAGATAGCAGCTGGTGGAGTCTGGGGCAACACACTACCTGCTGGGAGGGGGGGGGGGGGGCGAACAATATCAGAGAGGGAGGGAAGAACTGGAACATAGAACAGTAAAGCACAGTAGAGGCCCTTTGACTGAGAATATTGTGCCAATCTTTAAACCTACCCTGTGATTAATTTAACCCTTCCCTCCCACAATGCCCTTCATTTTCATCGTCCAAGTGCCAATCTAACACCTCTCCCACCACCCCTGGCAGGGTGTTCCACGCACCCACCTCTCTCTGTGTAAAAAATCTACCTCTGACCTCCCCCCTATACTTTTCTCCGGTCACTTGTGTTAAGGAAAACGGTGCTGGCAGTCCATCTATCGATGCCTCTTATCATCTTGTACACCTTTATCAAGTTACCTCCCATCCTCCTTTGCTCCAGAGAGAAAAGCCCTAGCTCGCTCAACTTATCCTCATGAGACATACTCTCTAATCCAGGCAATGCCCTAGTAAATGTCTAAAGCTTGCACATCCTTCTTATAATGAGGTGATCAGAACTGAATGCAGTATTCCAAGTGTGATCTAACCAGAGTTTATAGAGCTGCAACATTACTTCAATTCCTTGACTAACAAAGGCCAACACACCACACACCTTCTTAACCACCCAACTTGTGTGGCAACTTTGAAGGATCTGTAGATGTAGGTCTCAAGATCCTTCTGTTCCTCCACACTGTTGAGAATCCTGCCATTAACCCTGTATCCTGCCTTCAAGCTCGACCCTCCAAAGTGAATCCCTTCACACTCTTCTGTATTGAACTCTATCAGCTACTTCTCAGTCCAATCTAGATCCCATCAATGTCCTGTTGTAATATACGGCAACCCCCTCATTGTTGGTGTTTTGGGATAAGACTCTGCTGCTGGGCTGAGAGTGGAGGAGGGGGAGAGGGAGGCCAGTAGTGATTTGGGAGACTGGTTGGAAGTTAGTCCTTGGTGGAGGGATATGCAGGTTTGAAAAGGATAATTAGTTCAGACTGATGTCCTTTCTTGTTGCACCATCTACATCTCTCTGTAGCTCCTCCTTTGATTTGCCTTGCAATCTGAGACTATTTCTTCTGAATTGTTCTTTGACCAACTTCAAGGGATTTATGGACACGAACTCCAAGATCCCCCTGTTCCTCCACACTGCTACAAATCCTGTACTTTGCCTTCAAATTCAACTTTCCAAAGTGAAGCACATCACAGCTTTTCTGTGTTGAACTCCATCTGCCACTTCTCAGCCCAGTCCTGCTTCTTATCTATACCCTGTTGTAACCTATGACAACTTTCTACACTATCCGCACCACCACCAACCTCCGTGTCATCTGCAGACTTACTAACCCACCCTTTCACTTCCTCATCCAAGACATTTATTTAAAAAATTCACGAAGAGTAGGGGTCCTAGAGCAGATCCCCATGGAACAGCACCGGTCTCCGATCTCCAGGCAGAATACACCCCATTTATAGCCGCCCTCTTCTGTGGGCAAGCCAATTCCGAACCCATGCCGTCAGGTTTCCCCGGATCCAATGGCTCCTGATTTTCTGACCTACCACACAATTTTCATCAGCATATTCCCGCTTTTCTCCCTTCCTCACGCACGCAGCTGCTGAGATCCGAGCTGTCTGTCCTATCTCCTCCCAAATTAACAGCCCATTCAGTTCCATCAAGATGATTCCAGTCCCACTGAGTCACCAGCAAAGCAAAATGCCTCCTGCTTAGTCAAAGCCCACGCACTGGCAGAGGTTTGAGGTTTCAAAGCCAGCAAGTCCTACCTTGCCTAAAATATCTTTTGACCTCACCTTTGGATAACCTGTCAGATCCTCCCACCCTTTATCTAGAATCAACTCATTCTGTAAACTGTTCAATAAACATAGGGATTTCACACACCCAATGAGAAGAGCTAAAGGAAGGATTAAGAAAGGTTAGATTTATTTGTCACATGTACATCGGAACATGGAAACACACAGCGAAACCTGTCGTTTGCCTCAATAACCAATGTAACGCGCTGTACTGATTAATGTTTCACAGTCTGAGGATGTTCTAGGGCCAGTTTGCAAGTATTGCCATTATTCCAGTGCCAACAATAGGATGCCCACAACTCATTAACCCTAACCGGTACAACTTTAGACTGAGGGAAGAAACTGGACCGTGGGGAGAACCTTACAAACACCGGGAATTGAACCCTGATCTTACAGCTACAAAGCATTATGCAAATAGATATGCTATTGTGCCAGCCCGCTGAAGGGATATCAAGGGACTTGCCTACCTTTCTCTTTCCCTGTTGTTGGGTTTACCATTTTACAGTTGCGTCGAAAGAGCCTACCTTGTGATAGTGCCTAGTTCATCCTTTGTACCAGGAGGTGTTCCGGAGTTCCTTTCTGAAGTGGTTTCATGCATAAAATTACGAGAGGCATAGATAAGATGAATGTTCATAGTCTCTTTTCTCCAGGAAGAAAGGCAGAATAAAGGAAACAAGAGGCCAGTTAGTCTGACCTCAGTGGTTGGGAAGATATTGGAATCGATCGTTAAGGATGAGGTCTTGGGGTACTTGGAGGCAGATGATAAAATAGACCACGGTTTCCTCAAGGGAAAATCTTGCCTGACAACTCTGCTGGGATTCTTTGAAGAAGTAACTAACAGGATTTTCAAAGGAGAATCGGTTGATGTTGGATACTTGGATTTTCAGAAGGTGCCACACATGAGGCTGCTTCACAAATTATGAGCCATGGTGCTACAGGAAAGATTCTAGCACGGCAGAGTCAAAGAAGTTGCCAGTCAGTGTCGAATTCAATGTAGGACTGTCTTAGGGAATCCAGCTCTGGATTTTCCCTCGGGGTTTGCTCCTGAAGACTTCCCCACGAGTGGGTATAACCGTGAGGCAGTGGAAGCACGAGGTCAGAGCTGTCCTTCTCCTAGATGAGGTGCCGACCACGGCTGACGAGCCTCATTTGCCCAAAGCAGCTGGTTTTGAGGTGCCAGTAACCAGCTTTGCAGTTTTACCTGTCAGTAGGAATACTTCTGCCGGGCTTGGGAACTGAGCCCCACGTGAAGGCCAGGAGCTGGACTTGGTTGTCACACACGCCATTGGAGCATTGAGTAGATAGTGGGAGCTCATCCCCACTGCCACCTCATCTATAACAAACTAACCTAATGTTTACCATGGGTGCCAGCGTAGTGTGGCGATTAGCATAACACTTCACAGCGCCAGCGAGCTGAAGATAGAGGTTCAATTCCTGCCTGTCCGTGAGGAGTTTGTACGTTCCCCGTGACTGCGTGGGTTTCCTCCACATGCTCCGGTTTCCTGCAAAGACGTACAGTTTAGGATTAGTGAATTGTGGACATGCTATGTTGGTGCTGGAAGTGTGGTGACACTTGTGGCAGCTCCCAGAACACCCTCGGGCTTGTGCTAGTCCACACAAACAACGCATTTCACTGTATGTTTCGATGTACACGTAACAAATAAAGCTAATCTTTATCATGTTTTTAATCTTTAGAAATGTGTATCCATTCAATAGCAACAACAACGATTTTGTTCTTTACATTTGTGTACTAGAAAGGACATTAAACAATCTTAAATCTTGAATCATTCAGGAGCCGTAGTTAAGGCAAAAGAAAGGTGCACTTCTGCCTCCTTGTGGGAGCATCTAGAACTACAAGTGAGAGAAACCAGAAGAGTGGGATGAGTTCCTCTAGCACGTTGTTGGTGTCGCTCAAATATTTCCAGCATCTGCAGACACTCTTTTGTTTTTAAGATGAGTTTGTTATTAACCTTTGGCTTTCTCTACGTAAGGAGATGGACAAACCGGGAGGATCAGTGTGTCATAGTGTGAGAGGTTGCAGCTCCTGAAGGGGTTGCTGCTCAAGTTCTGACTGATAGATAGATAGATAGATACTTTATTCATCCCCATGGGGAAATTTAACTTTTTTTCCAATGTCCCATACACTTGTTGTAGCAAAATTAATTACATACAATACTTAACTCAGTAAAAAAATATGATATGCATCTAAATCACTATCTCAAAAAGCATTAATAATAGCTTTTAAAAAGTTCTTAAGTCCTGGCGGTTGAATTGTAAAGCCTAATGGCATTGGGGAGTATTGACCTCTTCATCCTGTCTGAGGAGCATTGCATCGATAGTAACCTGTCACTGAAACTGCTTCTCTGTCTCTGGATGGTGCTATGTAGAGGATGTTCAGAGTTTTCCATAATTGACCGTAGCCTACTCAGCGCCCTTCGCTCAGCTACCGATGTTAAACTCTCCAGTACTTTGCCCACGACAGAGCCCGCCTTCCTTACCAGCTTATTAAGATGTGAGGCGTCCCTCTTCTTAATGCTTCCTCCCCAACACGCCACCACGAAGAAGAGGGCGCTCTCCACAACTGACCTATAGAACATCTTCAGCATCTCACTACAGACATTGAATGACGCCAACCTTCTAAGGAAGTACAGTCGACTACAGTCTGTGTTGGCAGTCCAGTCTAGCTTCTCGTCTAACTGTACTCCCAGATACTTGTAGGTCTTAACCTGCTCCACACATTCTCCATTAATGATCACTGGCTCCATATGAGGCCTAGATCTCCTAAAGTCCACCACCATCTCCTTGGTCTTGGTGATATTGAGACGCAGGTAGTTTGAGTTGCACCATATCACAAAGTCCTGTATCAGTTTCCTATACTCCTCCTCCTGTCCATTCCTGACACACCCCACTATGGCCGTGTCATCAGCGAACTTCTGCACATGGCAGGACTCCGAGTTATATTGGAAGTCCGATGAGTACAGGGTGAACAGGACCGGAGAGAGCACGGTCCCCTGCGGCGCTCCTGTGCTCCTGAGGTGTCAGACCTACAGTCTCCCAACCGCACATACTGAGGTCTATCTGTCAAGTAGTCCACTATCCAATCCACCATGTGAGAGTCTACTCCCATCTCCGTTAGTTTGTGCCTTAAGATCTTGGGCTGGATGGTGTTAAAGGCACTAGAGAAGTCCAGGAATGTAATCCTCACAGCACCATTGACCCCATCTAGGTGAGAGAGGGATTTGTGCAGCAAATACGTGATAGCATCCTCCACTCCCACCTTCTCCTTATACGCAAACTGAAGAGGATCCCGGGCGTGCCTGGTTTGTGGCCTCAGATTCTGTATTATCAGCCGCTCCATGGTCTCCATGCTCTTCAGCCCCACGCTCCTGATCTGTGGTCACCCGGTGCGGAGGGAGGTGTGAGTCACTCGGGTGACCTGCTCCTGGGCCTGGCCAAACTCGCCATTCCCAGGACGAAGGCGGTCTTCCAGAGTTGACTGCCTGCCCCTCTCCCAGGGTTGAACCTGTGCCTGGGTGTTCTTGGAGAAGGAGCACACGGTGGCAGGGGTCCTTCAGGGGCTTGCGTTAGAGATGCCTGTGTTAGAACTTGAAACGATTGACTGTAAATAGTGTGAACTGTTGAAGACTGTAATATTGTAATAATGTGATCACTGGACAAATCTCCTTAGGAAAAGGGAAAATATGTGGAATTACAAAGGCCAGTCACCAAATATGTTTAATATGGAGATATTCACTAGTTAGAGGTCAGTGACTATAAACTCCTGGGCGATATCATATCTGAGGGTCTGTCCTAGGACCATCACAAAGAAGGCAGGACAGCACCAATGCTTAGAAATCTGCGCATCTAAAACTCTGACAAGCATCTATAGGTGTGCAGTGGAGAGAATCCTGACTGGTCACGTCACAGCCTGGTGTGGGAACACCAACGTCCATGAACAGAAAAACCTACCAAAAGTCGTGGGTGCAGCCCAGTCCACCACAGGAAAAGTCCTCCCCTCCATTGAGCACATTTACAAGGTGCGCTGTTGCAGGAAACATCAAGGACCCCACCACCCCGGCCGTGCTGTCTTCCCACTGCCACCATCGGGAAGGAGGTACAGGAGCCTCAGGACCCCCCACCACCCCGGCCGTGCTGTCTTCCCACTGCCACCATCGGGAAGGAGGTACAGGAGCCTCAGGTCCCCCCACCACCCCGGCCGTGCTGTCTTCCCACTGCCACCATCGGGAAGGAGGTACAGGAGCCTCAGGTCCCACACAACCAGGTTCAGCAACGATCAACCACCAGGCAGCTGAACCAGTGTGGATAACTTCACTCACCTCAACTCGGAATTGACTCCACAATCTATAGACTCACTTTCAAGGTCCCTAGAACTCATGCTCTAAACATTTACCTATCTCTCTATTTCTTTAATCATTTACTTATTTAAACGTTTATTGATTTTTGTTTTTGCATACATTTTTTAGCACTTTGAGTATTTGTCAGGTGTTGGTTGTGTGTAGTTTCTCATCGACTCTACTGTATTTCTCTCTTCTACTGTGAATGCCTGCAAGAAAATGAATCTCTGGGTAATACATGGTGACATACACGTTCTGTGATAATAAGTTTACTTTGGATTTTAACAGCAGGCATTGATAAAGTCTGCCGCCGACACCTGGGCTGAAATGGCTGATATGAGGGGCATCATTTTAAGGTTTTTAGAGGAAAGTGTGGGTGGATATCAGAGGCAGGTTCTTTACATTGAGAGTGGTGAATGTATGGAACACTCTACTCAGGGTGGTGACAGAGGCAGATACATTAGGGGTATTTAAGAGACCCTTAGGTAGGTACAAAGTGGTGGGCTATGTTGGAGGGAAGGGTTAGATTGATCTTAAAAGGTCAGTGCGGTATTGAGGGCCACGGGGCCTGCACTGTTCTACCATTCCTGTTCAGTGACAAGACAGGACACCGCCAGGCATGGCGTGGGAGGTGAGAGATTACAACACTCCTTTCTCTTGAAGTCGGAATTCCAAATATTCCTGGTTGTTCTGGCTGGTCAGGCATTTGCTTCGACATGCAGAGGAAGCCAAAGGATTGTCCGCACGCTTCCCATCTCCAGGTCAGGGGGTTGGAAGTTACGCTGACAGAGTCGTGTGGCAAAGCAAATGGGCAGGAAAGGGTGAGAGGGACATGGGCCTGTGCGACCAGCACCCTCGGTCACTTTGGGCGAGTTGGGTCAAAGGCCTCGTTCTGTGTGGTGTTTCTCTAAAAGGCCACACTTGCTGTACAATCTGTAGTTTCAGTCACTCTGTTACAGTCAAGCTGGAGAGGGTGCAGGAAAGATTGACAAGGATGCAGCCTGGACTAGCGGGCCTGAGGTATATGGAGAAATTATCCGATAGTTCATAGTTCCATTTAGTATCAGAGAACGTATACAATATACATACATCCCGAAATTCTGGCTCTTCACAGACATCCCCAAAATCAGAAGGGTACCCCAAAAAATGGGTGACAGTAAAAATGTTAGAACCCATAGCCCCCTCCTCCCCCTCCCACATGCAAGCATCAACCATCCCCCACTTACCAGAGCAAAAAGCATCAGCACCTCCACCCACCAAACATGCAATAGCCAAGCCCCCAAAGACAGCCCATGATCTGCAGTACAATAGAAACTAATGCTTCACCCGATAATCTGCGTGCCTCTCTCTCTCCCTCTCTCTCTCCCTCTCTCTCCCTCTCTCTCTCTCTCTTTCTCTCTCTTTCCCTCCCTCCCTCTCTCTCTCTCTCCCTTTCTCTCTCTCTCTTTCTCTCTCTTTCCCTCCCTCCCTCTCTCTCTCTCTCCCTTTCTCTCTCCCTCTCTCTCCCTCCCTCTCTCTCACTCTTTCTCTCTCTCCCTCCCTCCCTCTCTCTCTCTCTCTCTCTCTCTCTCTCTCTCTCTCTCTCTCTCTCTCTCATAAAGGGAAGAGAGATGTCACACAGACTGAGGAGAGACTAACAAAACAAAACAAAAAAAAAACAATTCGCTTATTGCTAGATCTTAATTCCTTGGAGCCCGAGAGAACAAGCGGAGTCCTAATAGAAGTTTATAAAATTATGAGGGATGTGGATGGTCATTGTCTTTTCCCCACGGGTGGGAAGTCCAAACCAAGAGGGCATAGTCAAAAGACCAAAAGGGAGAGATTGAAAAGAAACCTGAGAGGTCCAAGGTGAGCGTAAAGAGAGGTTAGCTTTATTGTCACCTGTACCAGTGTTGATGTCGGGTTGCCAGGAATGAACATCACCAATAGCCTGTCCTAGGCAAAACACATTGACACCATGGCCAAAAAAGCTCACCAAAGCTTCTACTTCCTCAGGAGGCTAAAGAAATTTAGCACCCTCTGACCCTCGTCTATTTTTATTAATGCGTCATTCTATCTGGATCCAGCCACTGCTCTTTCCAAGACTGCAAGAAACTGCGGAAACTTGTGGACACAGCTGAGCACATCGCATAAACCAACATAGACTCCGTCTACATGATTTGCTGCCTCAGTAAAAGCCAGCGTAATCAAAGACCCCACCCACCCTGGACATTCTCTCTTCTCCCATTGAGCACAAGCTCAAGGACAGCTTCTATTCCAGTGTTACGTACAATAAGATGGAATCTTGACCTCACAATCTACTTTGTCGTGGCACCTTATTGCCAGCCTGCACTGCACTTCCTGTGTAACTGTAACACAGACACGAGGTAACGTTGCAGCTCTGGTTAGAGCACACTTGGGGCACTGCGTTCAGTTCCAGTCGCATTATTATGGGAAGGATGTGGATGTTATAGAGAGGATACAGAGGAGATTTACTAGGATGATGCCTGGACTGGAGAGCGTGTCTTATGGGGATAGGTTGTGTGAGCTGGGGCTTCTCTCTTTGGGGCGATGGAGAATGAGAAGTGACTTGATAGAGGCATATAAGATGATAAGAGGCTTTGATAGAGTGGATGTGGAGAGGATGTTTCCATCATTAGAAGATTCGAAGGTCAGAGGGCATAGCCTCGGAATAAAGATATGTCCCTTTAGAACAGAGATGAGGAGGAATTTCTTCAGCCAGAGGGTAGTGAATCAGTGTTATTCATTGCCACACACAGAGACTGATAGATTCTTGATTGTTAAGAGGTCTAAGGGTTAGAGGAGAAAGCAGGAGAATGAAGTTAAAATGGTACATGATTGAATGGTGGAGCAGACTCAAGGCACATTTCTGCTTGTTAATCTAACGGTTGGAGTCTGAAGTTACTCTTGAGACCAGGAGATGGCAGCATTGATCATTGGCTTCAGGAACGTGCTTGACCACTGATGCTGCCGAGGTGGGGGAGCGACTGAGGTGGATCTGCACTGGGATTGGATCTCTTTTAAAAGCTTTTGCAACTCCCTTCCTTAAAGGGTAGTGGGTGCAAGCGTACTCTTCGGCTATTTTTTGAACAGAGGTAGATATATACTTTATGTTTAAGGTACCACACCTTTTCTGTAACTATTTATTCTGTTTTGAGACTGGAGCTTAAGGCCTAGTCTTTGGGCTTCTGTCATTGGTGAGTCCGGAGCTCGAGACCTGGAGTTTGGGTTCTCGTTCAGGGTCCACGTTCGTCACCATGGCGAGTGTGGATTGATACTGAAGGTCGATCTGAAGTCAGATTGAAGCCTGGAGGACTTTGGGTGGGAGGGAGGAACAGGGCTAGATTGGCTGTTGTTGCTTTGCTGCTTGTGTTGTTCTGCTGAGGTTTGTGGGTGTGCTACGCTGGCGCTGGAATGTGTGGCAACACTGATTGCCCCTGTAAGTAATGGGTCAAACCCCGCTGGGTCCATGATCGGCTGAGTCCTGTGCAACAGACTTCAGATGAGCGGACCCAGGTGTGGACTCGATAGTAGAAATTAACGATGAAGATTTATTCGGAGAATAATACAGGAAATAATCACACTAAGAGCTCACTGACTTGGGACTTGAGCGCACAGAATTGCAGATCACACGGATCTTTAATCCAGGACTCAGTGATGATTGTTGGTCCAGAATAACCTTCAACAGAGCATAAAACACAGGAAACGCGTGCGGGTCGAAGTCGAAAACTAATCACTTAACAAAGAGAAGCATAAAGATACCAAATCCACATAACGAATGTCGTGAAAAACACGGTGACAGCTTAATGATAAACAACTCTAACAAACTCAAATTGATGATGTTCGGGTGTGTTATGCTATGTGGCGCCCCTCGCTGGTCTGAGGGGTGCATTACAGTTGTTATTTTCCCTTGTTCTACCTCAATGCGCTGTGTAATGATTTGATCTGTATGAAGAGTATGCAAGATCAGCTCTTCACTGCCTCAGTGCATAAGACCATAAGATATAGGAGTAGAATTAGGCCATTCAGCCCATCGAGTCCACATGGCTGATCCACTTCCCTTTCAACCCCACTCTCCTGCCTCCTCCCTATAACCTTTCTCGCCCTGACTGATCAAGAACCTATCAACCTCCACCTTAAATATACCCAATGACTTGGCCTCCACAGCTGAAACATTGACTGTACTTTTCCGGTAGATGCAGCCTGGCCTGCTGAGTTCCTCCAGCACTTTGTGTGTGTGCTCGGATTTCCAGCATCCGCAGATTCTCTCTTGTTTAGGACTTATTCAGTTCATCCACCGTTTCCTCGGTCCCCATTACTATCTCTCCAGTGATTTTTCCAGCAGTCTAGTATCTGCTCTTTTATTCTGTATACCTGAATACACTTTTGGTGTGGTTTTTAATATTGATGACTAGGCTTACATTCATTTTTCATCTTCCCCTACCATGGTTTTTTTAGTTTCCTTCTTTTGGTTTTTTTAAAAGCTTCCCAATCCTCTAACTTCCCACTAATTTTTGTTCTATTATATGCCCTCTCTTTTCCTCGTCAGCCACAGTTGACAATAAAACACATTACAGTAATAGATCAGTTCCAGATGCGATACCACAGAGTTGAGTTTGCAGTCAGATCGCATCGCATGTCATACAGGCATGAAGACTGAATGGCTATTTCCTGCTTCCAGTTCCTGTGTTTGGCTGGAGCACATCGACAGCACGGGCATTACCTATAGACCGTAAGATTTCAGAGCAGGATTAGACTGTTCGGCCCATTGAGTCTTCCCCACCATTCCATCATGACTAATTTATTTTCCCGCTCAACCCCATTCTCATGTCTTCTCTCTGTAATCTTTCATGTCCTTACTGATCAACAGCCTATCAACATTCGCTTTAAATGGGTTCAATGACTCGGCCTCTACAGCCGCCTGTGGTAATAAATTCCACAGATTCACCACCCTCTGGGTAAAGAAACTTCTCCTCATCTCTGTTCTACAGGGGCATCTTTCCATTCTGAGGCTTTGCCCTCTCCTCCTGGATTCTCCCACTATTGGGAACATCCTCCCCACGTCCACTCTCCCTAGGCCTTTCAGTATTTGATAGATTTCAGTGAGAACCCCTCCCCCCATTTTTAAAAACTCCAACAGGTACAGGCTCAGAGCCACCAAACACTATTTATATGTTAACCCTTTCATTCCCAGAATCATCCACATGAACCTCCTCTGGATCTTCTCCATTGCCAGCACACCCTTTCTTAGATAAGGAGCCCGGGGTCACTCACAATACTCCAGATGGGTTATGACTAATGCCTTAGGCAACACTGCAGCCGGCTCTGTTGTTGGCCTGTAGCCTCTGGGTCCTTCATCTAGTGCACCACTGCAGCATGCAGAGGTGCAGACTCTGCAGGAGTGGACCCCAGAACTTTACCCATGCAGGGGAATTCAGATGGCCTTCCGCACCCAGGGGACACTGGGCTCTATCTCCGGCATGCTGAGGCAAGACCTCATTCCACTCTGATTGTGTCAGTTAATTCTCAGGACCTGGTTTCAGTTTTACATTACACACACCCACCTCCTCCCTTGGTCAGAATTTAAAACCAACCCCTTGCCTCTCAGGATTTCCACCCAGTTAACGTCAGTCCTCTTCCCTGCTCGGAAGTTTTGTCGAAAAGCCCCGCTCTTCTCCTCAAAGGAATGACTCATTTTGACAACACACCAGTATCTGCTGTGTCAGAAGAAAATGCATTTCTTCTTTCTCCCTTTATCTACAAATCAATCATCTCTAGTCTCTTTAATCTCCTTAGCTTCTCTCTCTATTTGTCGTTATCTCTTCCTCCACCTAACTGTCTTATCTGTCTGTCTGCCTATCAGTCTTCATCTCTCTTCACTTTAATCTCTATTCGTCTCTTTATCTCTCAAGCTATAAGGAGAGGTTGGAGAAAACCTGGGTTGATTTCCTTTGAGCAGCGAAGGCTGAGGAGAGACCAGATAGAGGTTTATGAAACCGAGAGGCATAGAAAGACAGTCAGAATCTTTTTGCTAAGACAATTCGGGAGGAGGCGCGCCAGTCCTCAGTGAGAGGTCAGCACTGGAAAGGTGAGCAGCTTCAAGGCCCAGGGTGTCAGTGTGCTGAGGATCTCTCCTGGGCCCAACATATCGTTGCAATTACAAAGAAGGCATGACAGTGAATATATTTCATTGGGAGTTTAAGGACATGTGGTATGTCACCAAATGCTCTATCAAATTTCTATGGATGTACAGTGGAGAGCATTCTAACTGGTTGCGTCACCGTCTGGCCTGGAGGGACGCCTGCACAGGATCGGAAAACGCTGCGGAGGGTTTTAAGCTCGGCCAGCTCCATCATGGGCACAACACTCTCCACCATCAAGGGCGTCTTCAAAAGGAAACGCCATCACAAAGGATCCTCACCACCGGGAGCAGCCCTCTTCTGATTACTGCCCTCAGGAAGGAGGTACAGGTGCCTGAAGACACACACTCAATGCTTAAGAATTGCTTCTGCCCCTCCACCATCAGATTTCTGAATGGTCTAAGAACCCCTGAGCATGACCTCACCTCCTCACTCTCTTTTTGCGCTATTCAGGCAGTATCTACAGAGGCAAATAAACAGCTGACAGATAAGGCCAAGACCCTAGGACCCTTCATCAGGACTTGTTTATTCCCCTTCACAGATGCTGCTTGATCTGCTGAGTCCTCCGGCATTGTGTGTGTGTTGCTCTGGATTCCCAGCATCTGCTGGATCGCTTGTGTTTATAATTTGCCAAGGTTTTGTCCTCAGTTGTTGTTACAGTTCCATTCCAATGATCGATACACGGTGTAATCAACTCGAGGTCCTGCTAGTAGGAGGGGACATAATTTTTAAGGTGATTGGAAGGGGAATGTTAGAGAAAGGGTTACTTTTTATACAGAGAGTGCTGGGTGTATGGAACACACTGCCTGGGGTGGTGGTAGATACATGAGGGGCATTTAAGAAACTCTAAGATAGGCACATGGATGAAAGAAAAATGAAGGGCCGTGTAGGAGTGAAGGGTTAGATCGAGCTTGTAGGTTAAATGGTTGGCAAAATATTGTGGGCTGAAGGGCCTGTACTGTGCTGAAGTGTTCTATGTTTTATGTTCTTAAAGAGGTGGTCCAGAAGATTACACATTGAATTATTTTATTTAGTTTTAGTGTTTACATAGAAACATAGAAAACCTACAGTTCAATACAGGCCCTTCGGCCCACAAAGTTGTGCCGAACATGTCCCTACCTTAGAAATTACTAGAGTTACCTATAGCCCTCTATTTTTCTAAGCTCCATGTACCTATCCAAAAGTCTCTTAAAAGACCCTATCATATCTGACTCCACCACCGTTGCCGGCAGCCCATTCCACACACTCACCCCTCTCTGAGTAAAAAACTTACCCTGACATCTCCTCTGTATCTACTCCCCAGCACCTTAAACCTGTTTCCTCTTGTGGCAACCATTTCAGCCATGGGAAAAAGCCTCTGACTATCCACACGGTCAAAGTCTGTCATCATCTTGTACACCTCTATCAGGTCACCTCTCATCCTCCGTCGCTCCAAGGAGAAAAGACCGAGTTCACTCAACCTGTTTTCATAAGGCATGCTCCCCAATCCTTGTAAATCTCCTCTGCACTCTTTCTATGGTTTCTACGTCCTTTCTGAAGTGGTTAATATTAGTGCTTGTTATTCAGCTCTATGATTTGTAGAACAATAACGCTCATACAGAATGTCAGCATGAGGTTTTAATTTTCGTTTTTCGGAAAGAAACAGACAATTCTCATTACTTTCAAAATGAATCGCAATGTGATTATTTTGGAGTTAGTTCCATCAACGTTTGAAGAACTCTCCAAAGCACTTTATGGTCAATCAGGGAGTGGCTTGCAGTTTATCGAATGTTGAAATGCAAACCGGTGGCATTCTGGGTCTCAGGGAAATATATTAAACAAATACTTCTGGAAAAAAGTCTCACCACTTCCTTCCTTAGTTTACTTGAAGTCAGGCTCAAAGAGACGGCTGTAAATCAGGTTTGAGATCTTGTGCAAGGGAGGGGTGAGGGCTGGAGAGTGAGAGAAGAGAGCGGGGTGGGGGCGGGTGGAAGACAGTGAGTGAGGAGAGGGGAATAGAGTGGAAGAAAATGAGAGAGGGGTGGGGTGGAAGAGGGAGGGAGGAGAGGGAGTTAGAGGGCAAGAGAGGGTGAGAGAGAGAAAAAGAAAGAGAGAGAGGAAGGAAGAAAGTGAGAGAGGAGAAGGGAGAGAGAGGCTGGAAGAGAGTGTGAGGGGCAGAGAGAGGGTAAGAGAGAAAGAGGGAGAGAAAGAAATAGAGTGAGAGAGGAGACAAGAAACTGAGAAAGTGGGGAGAGGGTGAGAGAGTGAAGGGTGGAAGAGGGAGGGTAAGAGGGAGAGGGTGAGAGAGGGGAAGTGAGAGTGAGAGTGAGAAGAAGGGTGAAAAACACACACATGCACACGGATACACAAACACACACACATACAAAGGCTGGAGAGACAAGTGGGCTACAGGACAGAAGACACAATGTTCATTGAACAAGCTTGCACCTGAGATAAGCTAGTTGAAGGAATTGTCCATGGATTACAGACCACTGCAGTGGTGACGGCAGCTTTGTAAACTTGGGGTCTTTACAGTATTTGTTTCTCTTGCTGAGTTTATTTATTAAATTCCACTTCAAAGCTCAGTCTTTGACCTAGAGAAATTAGCAAATCCATCCAATTTTATAAAAAGCCACCAAATCAGTTCACAAGGTGATCTCTCATGACACAACGGGAAGATAACAGCTACAAATCTCCTGATGGAGAAGCAGCTGTAGGAAATTCTATTGCCTCCTTCAAGTAGTTAATCAGCCCACCTTAAACCCAATGATCTTCCCTGACTGCCCCTACATTTCTCTGAACTTCCCACACGGTCCTCAGTACCCTGACCACTCCCAGAATGACGAAAGCTTGACCAGCCTCTCAGTCGCATGCCGTCACCAGCCACTGGATTCTCAGACACATAAAGCAGCTCAGCAAGAGCAAATGGTATTGCAGGAAAGATACTAGCGTGCACAGAAAGCGAAGAGTAGGAGAGGAGGAGTCCTTTTCCTGGTTGGCTGCCGGTGACTGGTGATGTTCTGTAGGGGTCAGTGTTCTTTTCGTGTTATATGTCAATGATTTGGATGATGGAATTGATGGCTTTGTGGCCAGGTTTGCGGATGATACAAGGATAGGTGGAGGTGTAGGTAGTGTAGAGGAAGTAGGGAGTCTGCAGAAGGGCTTGGATAGATCAGGAGAATGGGCAAAAAAGTGGCAGATGCAAAACAGTGTAGGGAAGTGTATAGTCAGGCACTTCGGTAGAAGGAATAAAGGCACAGACTATTTTCTAAATGGGGAGAAAATACAGAAATCAGAGGTGCAAAGGGACGCAGGAGTCCCCGTGCAGGATTCCCTAGAGGTTAACCTGCAGGTTGAGTCAGTGGTGAGGAAGGTAAATGCAATGTTAGCATTCATTTCAAGATGACCAGAATACATAAGCAAGGATGTAACACTGAGGCTTTATAAGGCATTGTTTATACTGCACTTGGAGTATCGTGAGCAGTTATCGGAGAAAGGATGTGCTGGCATTGGAGAGGGTCCAGAGGAGGTTCACGAGAATGATTCCGGGAATGAAAGGGTTAATGTATAAGGAACGTTTGATGGCTCTGGGCCTGTACTCACTGGAGTTTAGAATAATGGGGGGGGGGGGGATCTCATTGAAACCTATTGAATATTGAAAGGCCTAGATAGAATGGACATGGAGAGGAAGTTTCTAATAGTGGTTGAGTCTAGGACCAGAGGGCACAGCCTCAGAATTGAAGGACATCCCTTTAGAACAGAGATGATGAGGAATTTTTTTTTAAGCCAGAGGGCAGTGAATCTGTGGAATTCATTGCCAAATGTGGCTGTAGAGGCCAAGTTATTGGGTATAATTAAAGCAGAGGTCAATGGGTTCTTGATTAGTAAGGGGGTTAAAGATTATGGGGAGAAGGCAGCAGAATGGGTTGAGAGGGAAAATAAATCATTCATGATCAAATGGTGGAGCAGATGTGATGGGGCAAATGGCCTAATTCTGCCCCAATGTCAGTGAGGATGAGCTGAGCCAATCTCTTACCTTGGCTGTACATTCCTGCTGTGTCCGCAAACTTCCTTGGTTCCTTTAACGTCTTGGGGGAGAAAATAATAAAAAGCAGTCAACCCTTGTCTGGAGTATAGTCCCAGACCCTTGTGCAGAGAATTCCAAAGGTTCACCAGTCATCAAAGAGTTTCTCTTCATTCACAGGGCAGATGGCTCCTTACTCTTTTTTACAAGCATACAAAGGTTTATTTACTCACAAAAATACATACAGTAACAGAGATTCACAAAACTATTAACGACTTCAAATTAAAACACGATTACTATTACTGAAAAGACATTCAAGCCCCAACAGGGACCACCATAACTGGATCTCTCCCACTGCGCTCATAGAGACCGCGTGCTCCTTCCCCAAGGACACCTAGGCATGGAGGTAACCCTGGAAGAGGAGCAGGTGACCGGTTTTGGCAGAGCTCTTGATTGTTCGCTGCCTGGCCCCGTGAATGGCTAACCTGGCTGGGCCCAGGAGCACGCGGTGATCCTCTCCTCCAGGTGACCGCCGATCAGGAGCAGGAGGCTGGCGTGCAGCTGGGGCTTGAGAAGCAGTCCCTTCAGATACTCGTGCAGGGGCGGCAACCTTCTTGGCTCCTTACTTTGAAACTTTAACTTCAGAATTAGAGAACATCTCAATACAATCACCTCATGTTGCCCAGAACCCTTGAATATACAGACCCAGTCTGATTAATCTCAGAGGGTAAATACTCTGTCCCAGGGTCCACTCTAGTCAACCTCTCTGCACCCTCTCTACCCTTCGGACCCGCACACAATATTGCAGCTGTGGCCTCACCAGTTCCCTACATAATTACAATGAGACATCTTCAGTCTCGTACTGATGTCTACATTCTTTACAGTGTACAGAGTGGAAGGACATAGACGTTGTGTAGGGAGAAGGGGTAAGTTTAGTTAGGCATCGTGGACTGAAGGGTCCGTTCCTTCATTGCACAGATCTATATGTTTGTAGAAAATAGTACTGTGAAAGGGAGAAGTCTACGATACCCTGAGAAGGGGGCAAAGGTAGCTTATAGGTTTGTGACCCGAAGTGTCCCGCTCAGTGTAAAGAGACCAGCCCTGCATGGTAGCCTGACTCCTTGCAGGAAGCACTGTGCAGACTCCCCATACATTCCTCCAATCACCTGAAAACAATGCCCCCATGTATTACCCGTTTCTGCCCCGGGAAAAAGTCTCTGGCTGTCCACTCGACTTCTCATATTCTTCTTCACTTCTATCGTCAACCCTCCTCCTCCTCCACTCCAGAGCAAAAAGCCCCAGCTCGCTCAACCTATTCTCAAGACGTGTTCTCTAAAGTAGGCGACACCCTAGTAAATCTCCTCGACGCCTCTCTAAAACTTCCATATCCTCCCCATAATGAGGCGCCCAGAACTGAACGTAGTTCTCCGTGTGGCCTAACCAGAGCTTTGTAGAGCCAGATTACCTTGTGGCTTTGAACTAAAAAAAGATCAACGCACCAATATGCCCTTTTAACCACCTGATGTTTTATGTAATTAAATTTTCTTGCAATGAAGACCAACATACCCTTTGAGGTCCAAAGGAATGACTGTCAGTGTTTTTTTAAATAAAACTACAGAAGTTTATTTACACAGCAAGTACACAAAATACCAACAATCAGTATTTACAAGCCAGTGAATAAATTCAAATTAAAACATGATGATTACTGTGCGACTGCAAGCGCTTCCTGTACATGGACAGCTAATCAACGATCAGTTTATTGGCAAATGCACAAGTCCGTGCATGCACAGGTGCAATGAAAAATTTGCTTGCTGCAGCACCACTGGCACAGAGCATCAGATAAACAGCATTCAGAAGAAAATCATTATTTAAGCATAAATTATTTGCAGTTTTTACAAGAGAATTCACATAGAACAAATAAAAAGATTCCCATTCCGAAATGTCGATCCACGGCCTCCTCCTGTGCCAAGGTGAGGCCATCCTCAGGCTGAACGAGCAGCACCTCATATTCCATCGTGGTAGCTTCCAACCTGATGGCATGGACATCGATTTCTCCTTCGGAGAAACAAACCTCCCGCCCACCCTGGCCTTCCTCTGACCTTTAACCTCTTCTCACCTATGAAGTGCTGGCTTGAGTCACTACCCTCTGCAGCTTCTTAGGTTCCTGAACATTTGCATTTCTGGACCAGACCATGATGCAGCTCGCGCTGAACGATAGTTCCTCTAAACCCTTCACCATTCACAAAGTACTCGGTGTATTCTCCTGCCGTTATCCCACGTGACAGTCGCTGTGCCATCTCTTCACTCCTTCAGTCGATCGCTGAGAACCCCCTCTGGACCATCCTTACTGCTCACGTTGCCACACAGATGTACTGTCTACCACAGACAAGCATGGAGATACTATAAACACAAGGGATTCTGCGGATGCTGGGAATCCAGGATAACACACACAAATGCTAGAGGGTGCCCTACTGCCTCGATGAGGCCACTCTCAGGCTGGAGGAGCAACACCTCATATTCTGACTGGGTAGCTTCCAACTTGATGGCATTGATATCGATTTCTCTAACTTCTGGTAATTTCTCCCCCGCCTCTCTTTATCTATTCTCCATTCTGGCTCCCCTACTTTCTTCTTCTCTTCACTTGCCCATCACCTCCCCACTGATGCCCCTCTTCTTCCCCTTTCTCCCACAGTCCACTCTCCTGTCAGATTCCTTCTTCTTCACCCATTTACATTTTCCACCTATCACTTCCCAGCTTCTCCCTTCATCCCCCCCTTCCACCCACTTACCTCCCCCCTGGCTTCACCTATCACCTTCTAGCTCATACTTGGTCTTCTCCCTCCAACATCTTATTCTCTCTTCTTCCCTTTTCCTTTCCAGTCCTGATGAAGGGTCTCAGCCCACAGCACCAACTGTTTGTTCCTTTCCATAGATGCTGTCTGACCTGCGGTGTTCCTCCAGCGTTACCATGGATATATTAAACAGGGTCTCCTCAGTTTACAAATGACTTATTGGAATCTAACAAATTCTCCAGGTACTTTTTAAGCTAGCAATTGTTGCGTTACGTGTCAGGTGTTTTCCGCTTCACACTGCTAATTGGTTGGCTTGATCCATGATCAAGTGTGGCCTGGGAGGGGCAGACATTAGTCTGTCCACTCAGGAGCTGGGGTTGGATCGACCTTCGTCTGGCATCTCCTCCACAACCATTCCAACGTGGGTGGCCCTGAGTTGGCATCGCCTGATGGAGTCCTTGAAGCACGCAGGCCTCCACACTCATTAACATGTTGAGCTGGGTCGTGGAGGAAGCTAGCAAGGAGATTAATAAAATGTTATTCATGATATTAGCGGGTGGCTTGGTAGCTGTTTGTGTAACACTATTACAGCACCCCTCCAAGAGGTCCTCAAGCTTGTCATTGAGTTTGGAGGCCTGTGCTCCTCAGTGACCGAGAGATCTATGTTGGCTGGAGTCAGGGCTTTATGCTTTGGCTCTTGATAGAGTCATCCATGCCAACCAGGTCAAAGGGCAGAGGCCAGACTAAGAGTGGGCCACCAGTCCTCCAGGTTCAGGGTTCAGCTCAGGGCCAACAACCTCGACTGGTAAAACAAAACTGTTACGAAAACAGCGATGAGGAACTCCTGCACATCTGAGTGCAACGGTATTCCTGAGTCTCCACCTGGGCCTTGCAAGACGGACAGGAGTGAAAACTGCTACTGATACGATGAAGGAAGCCCTGAACGCCGCCAGAGACGGAGGACCTTCACTGCTGCCCGAGACGCTAGCAGCGTAACGGACAGTCAGTAAGCAAATGTTACAGCACCATCTCAACTTATGTCCTCTGCTATGTGACATCTCTACCCTGAAAAAAAGATTTGCCTGCCTACCCTCTCAGCGCTTCTCCGAACTTTATAAACTTCTATCCACTGTCCTGACGGTCCTGTGTTTATACCGCCATTTCTCACTGGCGCTAACCCAGTTGCCAAGGCCCTGACATCGAGCTGCTGCAGTGAGTGGTCAGCGGAAGGTGTAGTCCTCATCCTCCAGGATCCATCCCTCTGGAAACACCAACTGTCGTAAATGGGGCAGTGTCGCAGAGTGTGGTGGTTAGCGTGACGTTAATACAGCACCGGCGACCCAGTTTCCATTCCCATTGGAGTCTGCATGACCGCCTGGGTTTCCTCTGGGTGCTCCGCTTTCCTCCCATGGTCCAAAGACAGATGGGTCAAGGTTAGTGAGTTATGGATATGCTATGGTGACATTTGTGGGCTGCCCCCAGCATGTCCTCAGACTGTTGGTCGTTGAAACAAACGACACACTTCACTGCATGCTCCGATGTTTTAATGTGCATGTGACAGTCTAATCTTAACAGCAACAGCAAAACAAACCCCTTTCCCGCCCACCCACTCGGACACACAGACAGGCTTCCCCTTGGGCCTCCAACCACCTGGCTCTCAGGACTCTAATTGTACCTCAGAGGCAATCAGCTACTCTTACGATAAACAGAATCATCTACTCTAGGATCTTTAATTTTGCCTCATAGTTTTAAAAATATTCCTAAAGTATCAAGATCCTAATGTCTACAATTATTTGTATGATATGCACACCGTTTTCATCAACTGTCTTGAGTAACTCATGTAAAAATTATTGTATAACTTGTTTCACACCTAGTCCTTATCAGTACTCTTGTATTCTGCACTCGAGTTTCATAGCCTCTTACCACGAGCCTTCTGAACATCCAGATATATCACAGCAACCAGAGCCCTCTCACCTAGACTAAGAATTATTCACTAAAATATCCCATAATTGATTCTTTAAGTATGAACTTCCTGTCATAAATTCATACTGACTTGGCCTAGAATGAACTTCTACGTGATCTACTGCTACTTCCTTAATAGCAAATGAGCCTTTACCCGTTATAATATCAGACTCTCTGACGCACAGTTCCCACTTTTCTCTCTGTTTCCTCCCTCAAATCATGAGGTTACAACTGCTGAGTTTCAGTGCATGGGAATGTTTTACCATCCACAGAACCACGGTCGATGACAAACTTATTTCCAAAGCAGACTTTTACATCACCGTGTGGTGCATAATCTTGACCTGGCCATTTACAGTTTCTTTAAATATTTGAACTAATTTCTTTCAGTTCCTCATTTTCTGCACACCTGTCATTCTCAATAATTTTGGGAAGCTTTTGTTTGTGAATATATCATATACACCCAGTGGCCACTTATTAGAAGCCTCCTGCCCCATTACACATTCGTGGTCTTCTCCTGCTGTAGCCCATCCACTTCAAAGTTCGATATGTTATGCATTCAGGGAAGCTCCTCTGCTCACCACTGTTGCAATGAGTGATTAACTATCGCCTTCCTGTAGATTAAACCGGTCTGGCCATTCTCCTCTAACCTCATATAAACAAGGTGTTTTCGCCCACAGAACTGCCACTCACTGGACGTTTTTTGTTTATCACACCAGTTGCTGTGAGCCCTAATGACTTGTGCGTGAAAAGCCCAGGAGATCAGCGGTTTCTGAGATACTCAAACCACCCCGTCTGGCACCAACAATCGTTCCATGGTCAAAGTCACATAGGTCATATTTCTTCCCCGTTCTGATGTTTTGCCCGAACAACAACTGAACCTCTTGACCATGTCTGCATGGAGTCGCTGTGACATGTCTGGCTCATTATACATTTGCATTAATGAGCAGGTGTACAGGTGTACCTAATAAAGAGGCCACCGAGTGTATATAGGAGCCTCCCACAAGAAAGCAGCATTCGTCATCAAGGACCCCCACCATCCAGGCCATGCCCTCTTCTCACTGCTGCCACTGGGCAGGAGGTACAGGAGCCTCAGGTCCCACACCACCCCAGGAACAGTTGTTATTCTTCAACCATCAGGCTCCCAGATAACTTCACTCAAATCAACACTAAACTGATTCTACAACCTAACGACTTACTTTCAAGGACTCTACAAATAGTTCTTAGGGTTATCTGCCTGTCTATTTATTCATCTGCCTATCTATCTCTCTATTGTATTTGCAGAGCTCTTCTGAGGTTTGCTAAGGTCTTTACTCTTTCCACTGTGGATTGCTCAATGAGGTCTTGATTTCCCCTTTCTGAAACCCTCAATCAACTCCTCGGTCTTACTGACATTGAGTGCAAGGTTGTTGTTGTGACATAACTCACCCAGCCGATCTACCTCACTCCTGTATTAGGTTTGACTCTGTGACTCTAAGGCTCAGTGAGATCGCCTCTCAGTTTCATGTGAAGGGCCAGCCTGCCCCTCCTCTTTCATCCCAGGGATCAGACTGCTAAGCCTTTCTGTCACCCTCGCTATCACATGTATCTCCTTCCTGAGGCAGGGAGACCAGATTTGGTGCCATCTCACCGGGGTTCGTTAGAGCTGGAGCAACATGCCTCTATTTGTGCACGGCTATACTGTTCTATTTTCTAACTGTGACGCTTCATTCTACATTCTGTTTGTGCTATCTCAGAGCACAATGTAATGTTCTGATCTTTGTGAACAGTATGTAAGAGAAGCCTTTCACTCAACCTTGGGATGTGAGACAATAATAATAAATTTCAGTTTCAATCCTATCCAGATTAATGCCGGGGAAGTGGGGGAGAACTTTGGGAATGGTGAACATAACTTCTTGGGGACGGTTTAGGAAGCCAGGCTTCCTTCCATGGAATCTGCCTACATTTCTCGCTGGCTCAGTGAAGCAGCCAGTATAATCAAAGACTCCACCCACCCTGGCCATTGTCTCTTCTCCCCTCTCCTGTCGGGCGGAAAGTTGTGGACACAGCTCAGCAAGTCACAGAAACCAGAGTCCCTCCATGGACTCTGTCTATACTTCCCACTGCCTCAGTAAAGCAGCCAGGGTAAACAAAGACCCCACCCACTCCAGACAGTCTCTCTTCTGCCCTCTTCCAACAGGCAGAAAATACAAAAGCACATACCACCAGGCTCAAGGACAACTTCTGTCCTGCTGTTATGACTATTGAATGGTTCCCTGGTCCAATAAGGTCTTGTTTTGACCTTGCACCTGATAATCTGCCTGTACTGCACTTCCTCTGTGAATGTTAAGCTTTATTCTCCATTCTGCTATTGTTTTCTCTGGTTCTATCTCAATGTAATGAACTGATCTGCACTAACAGTATGCAAGACATAGAATAGAACATTACAGCAAGGTACGGGGATCTCGTCCCGCGATATTGTGCCAGCATTTTAACCTGCTCCAAGATCAACTTCATCCCATGTAATCCTCCATTTTTCTATCATCCATGTGACTATCTTTAGATTTTCATAAATGCCCCTAACGTATCTGCCTTTACCACCTTGGCAGGGCATTCCACCTCTACATCCCCCCATACTTCCCTTCATTCATCTTAAAGTTGTATCCCTTACTTTGTGCTAATATAGATGTAGTTTTAAGGTGATTGGAGGGACTAGATCTGTGTGAACTCGTGAGGAATGTTTTTCATCACACCTCGGTACATGTAAGAATAAGAGATCGACTTACCGGTTTACTTAGGAGCGCTGTGGCAGCACCTGTGGGACTTGTATACCATGTTGCAGGCCTGCAGGGGGGAGATACTGCCTCATGCAGTCAAAGAACTGCAGCACCCTCTGCCTCTTGCTGACCGAGAGACGGCTGCAGTTGGGTAATCGTGCCTGTGTCTGAACCAGCGGGAGATGAGGGACTGTTGCACACTCGTCCTGACAGGAACGTGGCTTCAAGACCCTGTTCCGGCTTCGGCCATCCAGTTAGAAGGCCTAATCTCCTTTTGGGCAAAAAAAAATGCTGCAACCTCTGGCAAGACCCACGGGTGAAATCTGTGTAACTACATCAGTAACAACTGGTACGTGAATGCCTCAGTAGTAATGGCCCACTGCTCACCACGGAGAGAGTTTTAAGCGGTGAAGTGCAGGCCCTTCTACTTACCGAGGGAGTGCACTGCTGTTGTGACTGTTGCCGTTTATATTCCCCCCCGAGGCTAGTGTTGGGGAAGCGCTGCATGATCTCGATGTGCCTTCTACAACCTCGAAGCCACTTGTCCCAGTGGTGTCTTCAATGCTGCTGGTGACTTCAATCAAGCCAACAAGGTGATACGGCAGTGGACGGCCTCATCAGCAACAAAGATGAGTGGGCAAACGGAGAGGAGGTAGCAAGGTTTGTCAAATGATGTGAGAGCAACCATCTGAGTCTCTGTGTGGACAAGACAAAGCGATGATGGTGGACTTCAGGAAGGCCCAGGTTGACCTCTCTCATCGATGGCTCTGTGTGGAGAGAGTGAAGAGCAGAAGGTTCTTTGATCTAACACCTCCTCATTAGTCAAGAAGGCACGGGAACTTCCAGAGGAGACTGACGTTTACGATGCTCTCTGACCCAGTTTTAACAACTTTCTATTGAATCACCTTTGACAGAGTCCTGTCTGGCTGCATCATTGTGTGGTACAGAAGCTGTGAGGCTTCGGACCTCAAAACCCTACCGATAACAGTTAAAACTGCCGAGAGAATCGGTGTCTCCGTCATTCCTATTTGTGACGTTTACTGGGACTGTTGCAGACGAAGGGCTCAAAGCACTGTTGAGGATCCCTACCACCCCATCCCATCCCACAATCTCTTTGACCCACTACTGTCAGGACGGAGGTACAGAAACATCGGGATTAAGACGGCTTCTTCCCTCAGGCTGACAGACTAATGAGTACCCTGGTTGGAGGTTTGTCACTAGGACAGCAAGCTGTTGACTGTACTGTTAACTGTTTACCTGTGCTGTGCTCTACTACATGCATTATAAATTATTAACATATTTATAGTATATTGGTTTATGCGCTGTGTGTGATATATGTTGTGTGGGTGCACCGTGATCCGGATGAACGCTGTTTTGTTTGCTTGTATATATGTACAGCTAGATGACAGTGAGTTTGAACATGTAACCACCGAGTCACCTTGCCTCTGTCTCTACTGCTGAGCTGTGCAAAGCGCGGTTGAGTTCAGTTTCCACATCATGCTGCAACATTATTGATTCTCAGACCTGCTCGAGCTTCTTGCATGGACCTGCACCTTGAGGTATCTGCAGAACCCATGGCAACAGGGAGCTGCCTCTGACCGGAGCCGCTGGCCGAGGAGTGGAAGGAGCCCTAGCTCCCAGGGTCCATGCTTGGAATTGGATTATTATTGTAATATGTACCAAGACACAGTGAAAATTTTATCTCACATACTGTTTCCACTGTTCATGGTGCATTGTGTTGGAACAACAAAGTATAAATATACCTGTTAAGTGCAGAGCAAATAAACAACGAGGTGCAAGATCATAATGTAGATTGTGAGGTCAGGTTGGAAACCATTCAATAGTCTTATAATAGTGGGATACAATTAGAATTCACTTATTATTGTTGCATATACGGAGACACAGTAAAAAGATAGGTTGTGAGGTCGACACCATCTTATGTTATCTTGGGCACCATTCGAGAGTCTGATAACAGTGGGATAGAAGCTGGCCTTGGGCCTGGTGATGGGTGCTTTCAGGCTTTTGAATTGTCTACTCAATGGGAAGAGAAAGAAGAGAGAATGCTTGGAGCAGTCAGGACTTTGATTACGTTGACTGCTCCATTGAGGCAGCAAGAGGTATAGACAGAATCCATGGAAGGGAGGCTGGTTTCCGTGACGTGCCGAGCTCTCTCTCTCTGATGGGAGAAGGGAGAAGAGAGAATGTCTGGGGTAGGTGGGGTCTTTGATTGGGTGCCTGCCTTATGAGGCAGTGAGAAGTATAGACAGAGTTAATGGAGGGGAAGCTGGTTTCCGTGACGTGCTGAGCTGTGCCCACAGCTCTCTGCAGTTTCTCGTGGTCACACACAGAACAGTTGCCGTACCAAGCTGATAAGCTTCCAGACAGAATTCTTTCTATGTTAATGGGAAAGTGCTGGATTTCGTTAGCCTTATGAAGAAGTAGTGGTGTTAGCAAGCTTTCTTGGCCTTCCTCTCACTTTTATCACTGGGCTTTAGAAGGCACCCTTTCAGGATAGATCACAGCTTGTGACGGCAACTAGTCTGCCTGTGACCACGAGAAACTGCAGGGAGTTGTGTGTGAACACCGATAAGGTCATCACTGAAACCAAGCCCACAGTATGGAGTCTGTCTACACTTTCCTCTGCCTCTGAGAAGCAAGTTCCCACCCACCCTGGGGATTCCCTCTTCTCCCCGTATCATCAGGCAGAAAGTAAAAAGGCCAGAAAATGCTTACTACCAGGCTCAAGGACAACCCTCCCCCACGCTTATAAGACTATTGAATGGTCTCCTAGTTAAATAAGAGAATCTCTTGACCTCGCAATCTACTTTATTATGATCCTGCAACTCATTGTCTCCCTGCACTGCACTCGCTCTGCAACACTTTACATTGCATTCTGTTTCTCGTTTACCTTGATCTGCCTCAGTGCACTGTGTGATAACTTCATCCGTATAAATACAAGATTTTCACTGTATCACGGTACATGTGACAATAATAAACCAGACATGGAGCTTGCATAGGACTGAGTTTCAGGGTTCATAACAACGTACAGAGCAGGAACAGGCCGTTCAGCCCACTATCTCCATGCTGACCTCTTTTGCTCTTCATTGTGTCTCATTCATCCACATTAAGACTGCATCCTTCTAAGCCTTGCCTACTTAAGCATTAATATAAAAGCCTCTGAGTGTAAAAGATTGCCAAAGGATATAGTGAGATATGGAACAGTATGAGATATGGGCAGAGAAGTGACAGATGGAGTTTAATCTGTAGATGTGAACTTCCCACTATTCAGATAAAAACCAGGACCAACAGACTCTGGGACAGCTTCTTCCACCAGGCCATCAGACTGATTAATTCACGCTGATACAATTGTATTTCTATGCTATATTGATTGTCCTGTTGTACATACTATTTATTACAAATTACTATAAATTGCTCTTTGCACATTCAGACAGAGATGCAAAAGAAAGAATTTTACTCCTCATGTATGTGAAGGTTGTAAGGAATAACGTCAATTCAATTCTATAATCTGGGCAAGTGTGAGGTGTTGCCCTTTGGGTGGTCAATATAAAGGAGGGATAGTACACAGTACACAGATAGTTCACTGTTACAGGCAGGGCCCTTAACAGTGTTGATGTACGGAGTGATCTTGGAGTCCAAAGCCATAGCTCGCTAAACATGGTTGCAGAGGTCGACAAAGTGATAAACATGACATTTGGCTTGCCTTTCTTAGTTGAGGCATTGGGTTCAAGAGTCATGTTGTAGCTTTAGAAAGCTCTGCTGAGGCTGCATGTGGACTATTGCATTCAGTTCTACTTGCACGGCTGCAGGAAGGAAGAGGAGGCTTTGCAGAGGGGGTTCACCTGTCATGAAGTGTGCTGCCATCGACTGAACCCAAGTGCAGAGGAAAGACAGACTCCCATATAGAGATGGTGACCAGGGTAAGAGTTCCAACAAAACGTCGGTGGCTTGGCTGAGCATCACGTAACATTCTCAAAGCTAGAACCCCGCGAGAGGTGCTAATCGGGCATCCGTTTAAGGAAAACTCGTGCCAGTCAAGATAAACTTTACAAGATTAAACAGAAAACACCAGGGATTAAGGACTCTTGTTAAAGCAGCAGTTAACAAATTCAGGTGCAGTAGAAACCTTGGTGTGCGATACTCTCCGGCTCGGAGAGCTCACCACGTTCACAAGATGATTAGAGGAGAATGGAGAGCTATCACCAGGTCTGGACAGAAGGGAATAGGTATGAGTAGCCTGATCCGTTCAACATAACATCATGGACCAAAGGGTCTGTCCCTGTCCTGTTTGTTACGTGCTCTATGTCCAAAATGCTTATCGCATCACCTCCTCAGACAGATATATAACTACCCTCTATGTAAAAAACCTTACCCCTCAAATCCCCTTTGAGGGTCAGATACATTAAGGACATTTAAAAGACTCTTAGGTAGGCACATGGATGATAAAAATGGAAGGCTATGTGGGAGGGAAGAGTTAGATTGATAACACAAAGTACACTGCAGATGCTGGGGTCAAATCAACACGTACAAACAAGCTGGATGAACTCAGCAGGTCGGGCAGCATCCGTTGAAATGAGCAGTCAACGTTTCGGGTCGAGACCCTTCGTCAGGACTGAAGAAGGAGGGGGCATGATGAGGCCAAACTCAGGTTGGAGGAGCAACATCTCATATACTGCAAACACGAGGAAATATACTCATATACTCATATCTCATATACTGTCTGGGTAGTCTCCAGCCCCTTGGTATGAACATCGAATTCTCCAACTTCCGGTAATTCCCTCCCTCTCCCTTCCTCCATCCCACTTTCACCCTGCCTCCTCTTCTTGCTGCCTATCACCTCTCTCATGATTCTGCCTTCTTCTACTACCCAGAGTGCTTTCCCCTTAGATTCCTTCTTCACCTCTCCTGCCTCTCCCCTCCCTGCTTCCCCTCCTCCACCCCTTGATCTTTCCTCTGATTGGTTTTTCACCTCGCACCTTCCCCCCTTCCCCCACCTTCTTTATAGGGCCCCTGCCCCCTCCTTCTTCAGTCCTGACCAAGGGTCTCGGCCTGAAACGTTGACTGCTCATTTCCACGGATGCTGCCCGACCTGCTGAGTTCCTCCAGCTTGTTTGTAAGAGTTAGATTGATGTTGGAGTGAGTTAAAAGGTCGGCACAAAATCGTTGGCCAAAGGGACTGTATTGTGTCGTACTCTTCTATGTTCTTTATTCTAAACCTCCTTCCTCTCACCATAATCCTACGCCCTCTTGCTTTTGATACCCCTACTGGAGAGGGAGCTGTGTAATGAAGCAACGAACGAGCCTCTTAGCGGACCAGGATGGGCACAGTTTGTTCTGCCTTGTGTGAAACTCTCAGTTGCTTGTTGCATACAGAGAGATCACCCACAACTCTTATGTCTGAGTCATAGCTGGCACTGCCATGGTTTAGATGTGCCCTCAGGGCCCTGGATGCGGGTGCGTTATAGGTTTTTGCGGAGAGGTGGGCAACCGTTATGTCAAGATGCTGCGTATCTTTCTAAGGCTCTGACTCAGATCCCAACGGACCAGCTGGTCTCTATCCTCCTTCTCTTCTTGAGGTACCAGTAATGGCCCAAAGCCTGGCTACCTTGGGCACTCGTCTCCCCACCGTCAAGAACATCTTCAAAAGGCGATGTATCAAGAAGGTGGCATTCATCATTAGGACTTCCACCATCTGGTACATGCCCTCTTCTCACTATCAGGGAGGAGTTACATTCAGTGTTTTAGGAACAGCTTCTTCCCCTCTGCCATTAGATTTCTGAATGATTTTCTGTCTTTTTGCATACTTACTTTCTAAATATTCTCATTATAACGTGGTAATTTTACTGTACTGCTGCCACAAAACATCTAATTTCATGACATAGAGTCACTGAGTGCTAGAGCACAGAAACAGGCCCTGCGGCCAATTTAGTCACTGCCAAATATTTATTAGACCATAAGATATAAGAACAGAATTAGGCCATTTGGCCCATCGAGTCTGCTCTGCCATTTCATCATGGCTGACCCATTTTTCCTCTCAGCCCCAATCCCTTGTCTTCTCTCTAATCCCTTCATGCCCTGACCAATCAAGAATCTATTCTGCCCACTCCCACCAACCTGCTCTTGGACCATAGCCCCTCCCTATTCCCCTCCCATACATGTACTTCTCCAAACTTCTACTGGCAGCTCGTTCCACACTCTCACCACCCTCTGAGTGACTTCACCTTTCACCCTTAACCTACGACCTCTAGTTCTAACTTCACCCAACCTCAGTGGAAAAAGCCTGCTTGCAATAGCCATATTTATACCCCTCATAATATTGTATACAATATAATAAACCTGATTCTGATTCTGATATCTCTGTCCTGTGGAATGACCACTGATAAGCTAGAAGGTATGGATGATACCAGCACAAGATAGTCACCAAAGTCTGATTCAGAATCAGGATATCTCTGATGTATGTCATGACATTTGCTGTTTTCTGGCAGCAGTGCAGTGCCATACATTAAAAAATTTACTATAAGTTACAAAATAGATAAGCAGTGTAAAAGAGCCTTGAAGAGGTAGTATTCATGGAATATTCAGAAATCTGACGGTGGAGCGGAAGAATGTGTTCCTGAATTTTTGAGCATGGGTCTTCAAGCTCCTGTACCTCCTCCCCAATGGCAGTAATGAGAAGAGAGCATGTCCCTGATGGTGAGGGTCCTTAGTGATGGATGCTTCATTCTTGAGGTCAAAGTCAAAGCTGATTTATTGTTATCTGCACTTGAACCATAACCCTCTCCATTGCCCCTCTCCATTGGCCTTCTCCATTGACCCTCTCCATTGTCCTTTTCCATAGCCCCTCTCCATTGCACCTCTCCATTGCCCCTCTCTATTGCCCCTCTCCATTGTCCTTTTCCATAGCCCCTCTCCATTGCCCCTCTCTATTGCCCCTCTCCATTGCTCCTCTCCATTGCACCTCTCCATTGCACCTCTCCATTGCCCCTCTCCATTGCCCCTCTCCATTGCCCCTCTCCATTGCTGGGTCCACTGAAAAACTTACTTGCTGAAGCATCACAGACACAGCATTCGTAAGCAGCGTTCACAAGGAAAGCAGATCAAGCAAATTAGATATATCTTTTATAAGCAAAGACACAAATAGAACAGAGCAAAGTCCAACTGTGATCAAAGTGTTCATAGTGTTGCTGAACTGCAGTGATTCGTAATTTGAGAGTTTATTCAAGAACCAAATGGTTGAAGGGAAGTAGCTGTTGTTGAAGCTGGTGGTGGTGGGACTTCCGGCTTCTGAACCTCGTGCCCGATGGTAACTGCGAGAAGATGACATGGCCCAGATGGTGGGGATCCTTGATGATGGATTTTCGATCGGTACATGGAGGGAAAGGGATTGGAGGGTTGGGCAGCTGGAACTAGCAGGGAAGATGCTGTGTTCATCACGGACTAG
The DNA here is from genome assembly GCF_048418815.1 of Hemitrygon akajei. Lineage (NCBI taxonomy): Eukaryota > Metazoa > Chordata > Chondrichthyes > Myliobatiformes > Dasyatidae > Hemitrygon > Hemitrygon akajei. The sequence continues at coordinate 28,734,529 of NC_133126.1, read as the reverse complement.
TTGGGCTGAAGGGCTTGTTTCCATACTGTATTACTGATTGGCTCTATGTTGCCTTAAAACACAGAGCATAGAACAGCACAGGCCCTTCAGCCCATGATGTGCTAATCTTTTAACCTGCTCCACGATCAGTCCATCTCCTCCCACCAACGCAGCCCAAAACCTTCCATTGTCTTACATAAATAAGCCGATCTAAGAGTCTCAATGTCCCCATTTTAATGCCTCTACACCAACTCTGGCAATGCAGTCCGCACACCCACCACTCTCTGTCCCAAAGGTCCACTCTATCTCTGCTTCTCATAATCATATACGTCTCTATCAAGTCACCTCTCATCCTCCTTTGCTCCAAAGAGAAAAGCCCCAGCTCACTCAACCTGTCCTCATGAGGCATGCCTTGGGGCAGTGCCTCCTGTACACACTATCAATGGGGAGGGGAGTGACATGCCCATAAAAAGATATGTTATTATTGGTTTATTATGATCATATGTACTGAGGTACAGTGACAAGGCTATCTTGCTACTGACCACAGAGATCAAATCAAATCATTACACAGTGCATTGAGCTAAAGCAGAAAGCAGAATAAAGTGTAATTGCTACAGAGAGTGTACAGTGCAGGTGGGTAATAAGGTGCAAGGTTACAATTAGGTCAGAAGTCTATTTTATCACACTAGGGGACCATTCAATAGTCTGATTATAGTGGGTTAGAAACTGTCCTTGATCTTGGTGATGCATACTTTCATTCTTGCATTTATGATAGAACAGTTGCTGTACTAAATCAAGGTGCATCCAGACAGGATGCTTTCTATGATTCATCAGTAAAAATGAGGACGTGCTGATTTTCTTTAGCAACTCTCTGCAGTCTCTGTGCGCCGGGGCCCCGTATGAGGTAGTGATGCACCTGGTCACGTTTTTGCTCTGGTTTATGCACAGTTTTCTTTTTTCACTCTTTACTCTCTTGTATACCTAATACATTAGGAGCAAGTCACCAAAGCCTCTAGCAAATTTCGACAGATGTACCGTGGAGAGCATTCTGACTGGCTGCATTAGCATCTTGTACGGAGGCTCCAATGCACAGGATCAGATGCCCTCACCGAGGGCATCTTCAAAAGGTGATGCCTCAAGAAGGTGGCATCTATCACTAAGGACCCTCACCATCTGGGATATGTCCTCCTCATTACTACCTTCAGTGAGGGGACGTACAGGATCCTGAAGACACACAGTCAATGATTCAGGGATAGTTTCTGCCTGTCTTACATCAGACTTCTGAACGGCCCATGCATGCACCATGAGCTCAACCTCACTATTCCTCTTTTGAGTTATTTATTTTTATTATAACTTACAGTAATTTGTTATGGCTACACTGTACTGCTGCTGTAAAATAACTAATTTACCACTGAAATTATGTCAGTGGTAATAAAGCTGATTCTGAGTGTGTGCAATTTAGACGGTATATTGGGAGTTGTTCATTGAGTCTATATCTCACTGTACAAGTGTACATAATAATGAGCCAGGCCTGACATTGAGCGTGTGGAGGGTGACAGGATCTATTAGTTTGACATCATGGCCAGCACAGACATGACGGGCCCAAGGTCTTCTCCCTGTGCTGCCTGATGCTGTTGCTTGGTGCTGAGTTGCGACCCATGTGTGCCCCTTTGAATCTGATTGTCTGCAACAGGACTGAGATGCTGTGAAGACACTGACAGACAAAACAGGCATTGAGGATTAGTGTCTGGCCCACTGCTGTACCCTCTCTGGACTCACGTCTGCGTGGCTGAGTGTAGGTAAATTTGCCGATGTCACAGCTGATGTTGGCAGAATCTCAGATGGTGACAGGAAGCCTTGCAGAAGTAAGGCTGATTGGCTATTCGAGTGGTGTCACAATAAGGTCAATAAGACCAAGAAACTGATTGTGGACTTTAGGAAGGGGAAGTCGAGGGAACACACACCAGACCTCATTGAGGGAAGAACTGTGGAAAGTGAGAGCAGTTTCAAATTCATGGGTGTCAACTTCTCTGAAGATCTACCCTGGGTCCAACATTGGTGTAATTACAAAGAAGGCATACCAGTGGCTATATTTCATTAGGAGTTTGAGGAGATTTGGTATGTCACTAAATATTCTAGCACATTTCTACAGATGTACTGTGGAGAGCATTCTGACTGGTTACATCGCTATCTGGTACGGGGAGGGGCCACTGCACAGGATTGGAAAATTCTGCTGAGGCTTACAGACTCAACCAGCAATATCACGTGCACTAGCCAGCCCAGCATCCAGGACATCTTCAAAAAGCAATGCCTTTCCAGGACACGCCGTCTTCTCATTACTACAACCAGGGAGCAGGTACAGGAGCCAGAAGACACATGCTCAAAGTTTTAGGAACAGCTTCTTCCTCTCCGCCAATAGATTTCTGAACAGAGAATGAACCCATGAACACTGCCTGACTATTTTGAAACATGCACCCACAACTCTCTGTGTAAAAATCCTATTTTATATTATACATAAAATTATAGCATAAAGCGAAAAGAGACTGTGCACAGGTAGTGCAAAAATGAAGATGTTACGAAACAAGTCCCTGGTAGTGCAGGGGGTGCGCTGTGGTGTTCTGTGGGTGACGTAGGGTTAGAGTTGTGCCAGTCACTTCAGGAAGCTGATGGTTGTAGGAAAGTAACTGTCCCTGAACCTAGTGGAGTGGGACTTCAGGCTTCTGTATCTCCTGCCTGATGGTATGGTCAGGATGGTGGATCTATTTATTACTGTCACATGTACAGTGAAAAGCTGGTCTTGCATGCTGCTCATACAGATCAAATTGTTACACAGTGTGTTGAGGTAGAACAAGATAAAATAATAATAATGCAAAATAGGGTGTTGCAATTACTGAGAAAGTACCGTGTAGGTAAACAACAAAGTGCAAGGTCATAGCAAGGCAGATTGTGAGGTCAAGAGTCCATGTTATGAGACATGAGGTCTGTTCAAGTGCTCAGGTAACAGTGGGATCGAAGCTGTCATTGATCATTGTAGCTGTGAGAAGATGGTATGACCCAGATAGTGAGGATCTTTGAAGATGGACGGTGCTTAATGAGGTGGCACCTCCTGTCGATACTACTGATGGTGGGGAGGGATGTGGCTGGGATGTACTGGGCAGAGTCCACTACTCTCGGAAGCTCCAGTGTGTTGGAGATGCCTTAACAGCTCATGATGCAACCGGTCAGGATACTTTCAAGAGTGCCTCTGTAGAAGCTTTGTAGAGTGATTGGTGACAAGCTGAAGCTCCTTAACTTCCTGAGAAAGTGGAAATGCTGGTATGCCTTCTTCATGATTTTACATAGAACATTGAAATGTACAACAAAGGAAGTGGCCATCCAGCCCATTGTGTCTGTGATGACCATGTCAATCTTCTCCAATCTTCTGTACGTGGTTCGTGTCCCTCCATTCCCTGGGCTATTCGTGTTCCTGTCCACATGCCTCTAAAGCAATGCTAGTGTACCTGATTCCTCCACTTGCTTTGACAGTGCTTTACCCCGTCTCTCCTTTGCCCAGACCCTCGCTGTGTCTCCTCTCTCAAATTCAGGGTATTGAGTATAAGAGACAGGAAGTCACATTGCAGCAGCTGTATAAGACTTTGGTTAGTTCGCACTTTGAGTATTGAGTTCAGTTCTGGTCGCCCCATTACAGGAAGGATGTGGAGGCTTTGGAGATGGTGTAGCAGTTCACCAGGATGCTGCTTGAATTTGAGGGCATCAGCTATAAAAAGATGTTGGACAGACTTTATTTAAAACATAGAACACTACAGCACAGTACAAACCCTTCGGCCCACAGTGTTGTGCTAACCATATCACCTACTCTAAGATCAATCTAACCCTTCCTGCTGACCCAGCCCTCCATTTTTCTATCATCCATGTGTCTAACTAAGAGTTCCTCGACTGTCCCTAATGTATGTCTCTACACCATTGCCCGTCAACATACACTACACACTCGCTTCTCTCTGAGCAAATAGCCACCTCTGACATCCCCCCTATCATTTCATCCAATCACCCTAAAATTATGCCCTGTCGTATTAGCCATTATTTTTGTTGGAGCATCAGCGGCTCAGGGGAGACCTGATTGAAATTTATAAAATGAGTTACAGACATAGATAGGCTAGAGTGTTGGACTTTTCTCTCAATGCAGAAATACCAAATATTGAAGGGTCTGTTCCTGTGCTAACCTCAAACATGTTCTACATTCAGTTTCTGAGTAGACTGGCCTTGGACAGGAAATGTACAGCTCATGGGCAGATATCCAGAGAGGATGTGTCCCTCTTTCCACAGGTGAAACCATTCCAGAACCAGTTCCCAAAGTAATCCCACTACCCTCCTCTCTTTCCACAGCCTTGTATCAGTCCCCAAACGGATCCCACTACCCTGCTCTCTTCCCAGAGCCCTCTGTCAGTTCCCAAAGCAATCCTTATCCTCGGCCATTAGACCTCTATAATGAACCAATCTATAGCCAGGGAAGTGGTGTTAGACTGTTATTAAGCTCTGTTTAGCAGAGCTCTGGTTAAGCTCTGTTTAGCTCTGCTATCGCAGCCTGCTATCACAGGCACCTTGTGCAATGCTACCATCACCTCTTAACTGCACGGCGTGAATGTGCAGCCTTTACTGCATAATATTACGGAAATTATTACACCATTTTATCAGTGTGAAATTGTAAATCTTGTAATCATTGACTTGAAAATCTTATACATCTTATTTTTAAGGTAACTTACAGTTTGTCTTACTCCTCTTCTAATATTTGTATCTCTGTGCACTTGTAATGATATGATGACATGTGATTTCCTTAGGGATCAATAAAGCATGTATCTGCCTGTTTGTCTATCAATCTATCTAGTCTCACTGCCCCGCTCTCTCCCCACCGTCCTGTATCAGTCCCCAAACTAATCCCACTGTCCCACTCTCTCCCCACGGTCCTGTATCAGTCCCCAAACTAATCCCACTGCCCCGCTCTCTCCACACAGTCCTGTATCAGTCCCCAAACTAATCCCACTGTCCCACTATCTCCCCACAGCCCTGTGTCAGTCCCCACACTAATCCCACTGACCCTCTCTCCCCACAGCCCTGTGTCAGTCCCCACACTAATCCCACTGACCCGCTCTCCCCACAGCCCAGTGTCAGTCCCCACACTAATCCCACTGAACCTCTCTCCCCACAGCCCAGTGTCAGTCCACACACTAATCCCACTGTCCCACTCACCCACAGCCCAGTGTCAGTCCCCACATTAATCCCACTGACCTCTCTCCCCACAGTCCAGTGTCAGTCCCCACACTAATCCCACTGTCCCACTCACCCACAGCCCAGTGTCAGTCCCCACACTAATCCCACTGACCCTCTCTCCCCACAGCCCAGTGTCAGTCCCCACACTAATCCCACTGTCCCACTCACCCACAGCCCAGTGTCAGTCCCCACACTAATCCCACTGACCCTCTCTCCCCACAGCCCAGTGTCAGTCCCCACACTAATCCCACTGACCCTCTCTCCCCACAGCCCAGTGTCAGTCCCCACACTAATCCCACTGACCCTCTCTCCCCACAGCCCAGTGTCAGTCCCCACACTAATCCCACTGACCCTCTCTCCCCACAGCCCAGTGTAAGTCCCCACACTAATCCCACTGTCCCACTCTCCCCACAGACCAGTGTCAGTCCCCACACTAATCCCACTGTCCCACTCACCCACAGCCTAGTGTCAGTCCCCACACTAATCCCACTGACCCTCTCTCCCCACAGCCCAGTGTCAGTCCCCACACTAATCCCACTGACCCTCTCTCCCCACAGCCCAGTGTCAGTCCCCACACTAATCCCACTGACCCTCTCTCCCCACAGTCCAGTGTCAGTCCCCACGCTAATCCCACTGACCCTCTCTCCCCACAGACCAGCGTCAGTCCCCACACTAATCCCACTGCCCCGCTCTCTCCCCACAGCCCAGTGTCAGTCCCCACACTAATCCCACTGACCCTCTCTCCCCACAGCCCAGTGTCAGTCCCCACACTAATCCCACTGACCCTCTCTCCCCACAGACCAGCGTCAGTCCCCACACTAATCCCACTGACCCTCTCTCCCCACATCCCAATATCAGTCCCAAACTAATCCCACTGACCCTCTCTCCCCACATCCCAGTATCAGTCCCAAACTAATCTCAATCCCCATTCTCTCCCCACAGCCTGTGTCAGACATTGACTAACCCCACTGCCCCAGTCGCACCCTTCAGCCCTGTGTCAGTTCATAAACTAATCCCACTGCTCCTCTCTCCCCACACCCTGTATGCTCCCAAACTAATGTTTTTGCCCCACTGTATCTCCACAGTCCTGTATCAGTCACCAAACTAATCTCACTTTCCGTGTCTCCTCACAGTCCTGTATCAGTCACTAATCTCACTGTTCCCTGTCTCCTCACAGTCCTGTATCAGTCACTAATCTCACTGTTCCCTGTCTCCTCACAGTACTGTATCAGTCACCAAACTAATCTCACTTTCCGTGTCTCCTCACAGTCCTGTATCAGTCACCAAACTAATCTCACTGTTCCCTGTCTCCTCACAGTCCTGTATCAGTCACCAAACTAAACTCACTGTTCCCTGTCTCCTCACAGTCCTGTATCAGTCACTAATCTCACTGTTCCCTGTCTCCTCACAGTCCTGTATCAGTCACCAAACTAATCTCACTGTTCCCTGTCTCCTCACAGTCCTGTATCAGTCACCAAACTAATCTCACTGTTCCCTGTCTCCTCACAGTCCTGTATCAGTCACTAATCTCACTGTTCCCTGTCTCCTCACAGTCCTGTATCAGTCACCAAACTAATCTCACTTTCCGTGTCTCCTCACAGTCCTGTATCAGTCACCAAACTAATCTCACTTTCCGTGACTCCTCACAGTCCTGTATCAGTCACTAATCTCACTTTCCGTGTCTCCTCACAGTCCTGTATCAGTCACTAATCTCACTGTTCCCTGTCTCCTCACAATTCTGTATCAGTCACCAAACTAATCTCACTGTTCACTGTCTCCTCACAGTCCTGTATCAGTCACCAAACTAATCTCACTGTTCCCTGTCTCCTCACAGCCCTGTATCAGTCACTAATCTCACTTTCCGTGTCTCCTCACAGTCCTGTATCAGTCACCAAACTAATCTCACTGTTCCCTGTCTCCTCACAGTCCTGTATCAGTCACCAAACTAATCTCACTGTTCTCCGTCTCCTCACAGTCCTGTATCAGTCACCAAACTAATCTCACAGTTCCCTGTCTCCTCACAGTCCTGTATCAGTCACCAAACTAATCTCACTGTTCCCTGTCTCCTCACAGTCCTGTATCAGTCACCAAATTAATCTCACTGTTCCCTGTCTCCTCACAGTCCTGTATCAGTCACCAAACTAATCTCACTGTTCCCTGTCTCCTCACAGTCCTGTATCAGTCACCAAACTAATCTCACTGTTCCCTGTCTCCTCACAGTCCTGTATCAGTCACCAAACTAATCTCACTGTTCCCTGTCTCCTCACAGTCCTGTATCAGTCACCAAACTAATCTCACTGTTCCCTGTCTCCTCACAGTCCTGTATCAGTCACCAAACTAATCTCACTGTTCCCTGTCTCCTCACAGTCCTGTATCAGTCACCAAACTAATCTCACTGTTCCCTGTCTCCTCACAGTCCTGTATCAGTCACCAAATTAATCTCACTGTTCCCTGTCCCCTCACAGTCCTGTATCAGTCACCAAACTAATCTCACTGTTCCCTGTCTCCTCACAGTCCTGAATCAGTCACCAAACTAATCTCACTGTTCCCTGTCTCCTCACAGTCCTGTATCAGTCACCAAACTAATCTGACTGTTCTGTCTCCTCACAGTCCTGTATCAGTCACCAAACTAATCACACTGTTCCCTGTCTCCTCACAGTCCTGCATCAGTCACCAAACTAATCTCACTGTTCCCTGTCTCCTCACAGTCCTGTATCAGTCACCAAACTAATCTCACTGTTCCCTGTCTCCTCACAGTCCTGTATCAGACATCAAACTAATCTCACTGTTCCCTGTCTCCTCACAGTTCTGTATCAGTCACCAAACTAATCACACTGTTCCCTGTCTCCTCACAGTCCTGTATCAGTCACTAATCTTACTGTTCCCTGTCTCCTCACAGTCCTATATCAGTCACCAAACTAATCTCACTGTTCACTCTCTCCTCACAGTCCTGTATCAGTCACCAAACTAATCTCACTGTTCCCTGTCTCCTCACAGTCCTATATCAGTCACCAAACTAATCTCACTGTTCACTCTCTCCTCACAGTCCTGTATCAGTCACCAAACTAATCTCACTGTTCAGTGTCTCCTCACAGTCCTGTATCAGTCACCAAACTAATCTCACTGTTCACTGTCTCCTCACAGTCCTGTATCAGTCACCAAACTAATCTCACTGTTCACTGTCTCCTCACAGCCCTGTATCAGACACCAAACTAATTTCACTGTTCCCTGTCTCCTCACAGTCCTGTATCAGTCACTAATCTCACTGTTCCCTGTCTCCTCACAGTCCTGTATCAGTCACCAAACTAATCTCACTGTTCCCTGTCTCCTCACAGTCCTGTATCAGTCACCAAACTAATCTCACTGTTCCCTGTCTCCTCACAGTCCTGTATCAGTCACCAAACTAATCTCACTGTTCCCGGTCTCCTCACAGTCCTGTATCAGTCACCAAACTAATCTCACTGTTCCCTGTCTCCTCACAGTCCTGTATCAGTCACCGAACTAATCTCACTATTCCCTGTCTCCTCACAGTCCTGTATCAGTCACCAAATTAATCTCACTGTTCCCTGTCTCCTCACAGTCCTGTATCAGTCACCAAACTAATCTCACTGTTCACTCTCTCCTCACAGTCCTGTATCAGTCACCAAACTAATCTACCTGTTCCCTGTCTCCTCACAGTCCTGTATCAGTCACCAAACTAATCTCACTGTTCCCTGTCTCCTCACAGTCCTGTATCAGTCACCAAACTAATCTCACTGTTCCCTGTCTCCTCACAGTCCTGTATCAGTCACCAAACTAATCTCACTGTTCCCTGTCTCCTCACAGTCCTGTATCAGTCACCAAACTAATCTCACAGTTCACTCTCTCCTCACAGTCCTGTATCAGACACCAAACTAATCTCACTGTTCCTGTCTCCTCACAGTCCTGTATCAGTCACCAAACTAATCTCACTTTCCCTGTCTCCTCACAGTCCTGTATCAGTCACCAAACTAATCTCACTGTTCCCTGTCTCCTCACAGTCCTGTATCAGTCACCAAACAAATCTCACTGTTCACTCTCTCCTCACAGTCCTGTATCAGTCACCAAACTAATCTCACTGTTCCCTGTCTCCTCACAGTCCTGTATCAGTCACCAAACTAATCCCACTGTCCCCTGTCTCCTCACAGTCCTGTATCAGTCACCAAACTAATCTCACTGTTCACTGTCTCCTCACAGTCCTGTATCAGTCACCAAACTAATCTCACTGTTCCCTGTCTCCTCACAGTCCTGTATCAGTCACTAATCTCACTGTTCCCTGTCTCTTCACAGTCCTGTATCAGTCACCAAACTAATCTCACTGTTCCCTGTCTCCTCACAGTCCTGTATCAGTCACCAAACTAATCTCACTGTTCCCTGTCTCCTCACAGTCCTGTATCAGTCACCAAACTAATCTCACTGTTCTCCGTCTCCTCACAGTCCTGTATCAGTCACCAAACTAATCTCACTGTTCCCTGTCTCCTCACAGTCCTGTATCAGTCACCAAACTAATCTCACTGTTCCCTGTCTCCTCACAGTCCTGTATCAGTCACCAAATTAATCTCACTGTTCCCTGTCTCCTCACAGTCCTGTATCAGTCACCAAACTAATCTCACTGTTCCCTGTCTCCTCACAGTCCTGTATCAGTCACCAAACTAATCTCACTGTTCCCTGTCTCCTCACAGTCCTGTATCAGTCACCAAACTAATCTCACTGTTCCCTGTCTCCTCACAGTCCTGTATCAGTCACCAAACTAATCTCACTGTTCCCTGTCTCCTCACAGTCCTGCATCAGTCACCAAACTAATCTCACTGTTCTCTGTCTCCTCACAGTCCTGTATCAGTCACCAAACTAATCTCACTGTTCCCTGTCTCCTCACAGTCCTGTATCAGTCACTAATCTCACTGTTCCCTGTCTCCTCACAGTCCTATATCAGTCACCAAACTAATCTCACTGTTCACTCTCTCCTCACAGTCCTGTATCAGTCACCAAACTAATCTCACTGTTCACTGTCTCCTCACAGTCCTGTATCAGTCACCAAACTAATCTCACTGTTCCCGGTCTCCTCACAGTCCTGTATCAGTCACCAAACTAATCTCACTGTTCCCTGTCTCCTCACAGTCCTGTATCAGTCACCAAACTAATCTCACTGTTCCCTGTCTCCTCACAGTCCTGTATCAGTCACCAAACTAATCTCACTGTTCCCGGTCTCCTCACAGTCCTGTATCAGTCACCAAACTAATCTCACTGTTCCCTGTCTCCTCACAGTCCTGTATCAGTCACCAAACTAATCTCACTGTTCACTCTCTCCTCACAGTCCTGTATCAGTCACCAAACTAATCTCACTGTTCCCTGTCTCCTCACAGTCCTGTATCAGTCACCAAACTAATCTCACTGTTCCCTGTCTCCTCACAGTCCTGTATCAGTCACCAAACTAATCTCACTGTTCCCTGTCTCCTCACAGTCCTGTATCAGTCACCAAACTAATCTCACTGTTCCCTGTCTCCTCACAGCCCTGTATCAGTCACCAAACTAATCTCACTGTTCCCTGTCTCCTCACAGTCCTGTATCAGTCACCAAACTAATCTCACTGTTCCCTGTCTCCTCACAGTCCTGTATCAGTCACTAATCTCACTGTTCCCTGTCTCCTCACAGTCCTGTATCAGTCACCAAACTAATCTCACTGTTCCCTGTCTCCTCACAGTCCTGTATCAGTCACTAATCTCACTGTTCCCTGTCTCCTCAGAGTCCTGTATCAGTCACCAAACTAATCTCACTGTTCACTCTCTCCTCACAGCCCTGTATCAGTCACCAAACTAATCTCACTGTTCCCTGTCTCCTCACATTCCTGTATCAGTCACTAATCTCACTGTTCCCTGTCTCCTCACAGCCCTGTATCAGTCACCAAACTAATCTCACTGTTCCCTGTCTCCTCACAGTCCTGTATCAGTCACCAAACTAATCTCACTGTTCCCTGTCTCCTCACAGTCCTGTATCAGTCACTAATCTCACTGTTCCCTGTCTCCTCACAGTCCTGTATCAGTCACCAAACTAATCTCACTGTTCCCTGTCTCCTCACAGTCCTGTATCAGTCACCAAATTAATCTCACTTTCCCTGTCTCCTCACAGCCCTGTATCAGTCACCAAACTAATCTCACTGTTCCCTGTCTCCTCACAGTCCTGTATCAGTCACCAAACTAATCTCACTGTTCCCTGTCTCCTCACAGTCCTGTATCAGTCACTAATCTCACTGTTCCCTGTCTCCTCACAGTCCTGTATCAGTCACTAATCTCACTGTTCCCTGTCTCCTCACAGTCCTGTATCTGTCACCAAACTAATATCACTGTTCACTCTCTCCTCACAGTCCTGTATCAGTCACCAAACTAATCTCACTGTTCCCTGTCTCCTCACAGTCCTGTATCAGTCACTAATCTCACTGTTCCCTGTCTCCTCACAGTCCTGTATCAGTCACCAATCTAATCTCACTGTTCCCTGTCTCCTCACAGTCCTGTATCAGTCACCAAACTAATCTCACTGTTCCCTGTCTCCTCACAGTCCTGTATCAGTCACCAAACTAATCTCACAGTTCCCTGTCTCCTCACAGCCCTGTATCAGTCACCAAACTAATCTCACTGTTCCCTGTCTCCTCACAGTCCTGTATCAGTCACCAAACTAATCTCACTGTTCCCTGTCTCCTCACAGCCCTGTATCAGTCACCAAACTAATCTCACTGTTCCCTGTCTCCTCACAGTCCTGTATCAGTCACCAAACTAATCTCACTGTTCCCTCTCTCCTCACAGTCCTGTATCAGTCACCAAACTAATCTCACTGTTCCCTGTCTCCTCACAGTCCTGTATCAGTCACTAATCTCACTGTTCCCTGTCTCCTCACAGTCCTGTATCAGTCACCAAATTAATCTCACTGTTCACTGTCTCCTCACAGTCCTGTATCAGTCACCAAACTAATCTCACTGTTCCCTGTCTCCTCACAGTCCTGTATCAGTCACTAATCTCACTGTTCCCTGTCTCCTCACAGTCCTGTATCAGTCACCAAATTAATCTCACTGTTCACTGTCTCCTCACAGCCCTGTATCAGTCACCAAACTAATCTCACTGTTCCCTGTCTCCTCACAGCCCTGTATCAGTCACCAAACTAATCTCACTGTTCCCTGTCTCCTCACAGTCCTGTATCAGTCACTAATCTCACTGTTCCCTGTCTCCTCACAGTCCTGTATCAGTCACCAAACTAATCTCACTGTTCACTCTCTCCTCACAGCCCTGTATCAGTCACCAAACTAATCTCACTGTTCCCTGTCTCCTCACAGTCCTGTATCAGTCACCAAACTAATCTCACTGTTCCCTGTCTCCTCACAGTCCTGTATCAGTCACTAATCTCACTGTTCCCTGTCTCCTCACAGCCCTGTATCAGTAACCAAACTAATCTCACTGTTCCCTGTCTCCTCACAGTCCTGTATCAGTCACCAAACTAATCTCACTGTTCACTGTCTCCTCACAGTCCTGTATCAGTCACTAATCTCACTGTTCCCTGTCTCCTCACAGTCCTGTATCAGTCACCAAACTAATCTCACTGTTCCCTGTCTCCTCACAGTCCTGTATCAGTCACCAAACTAATCTCACTGTTCCCTGTCTCCTCACAGTCCTGTATCAGTCACCAAACTCATCTCACTGTTCCCTGTCTCCTCACAGTCCTGTATCAGTCACCAAACTAATCTCACTGTTCACTCTCTCCTCACAGTCCTGTATCAGTCACCAAACTAATCTCACTGTTCCCGGTCTCCTCACAGTCCTGTATCAGTCACCAAACTAATCTCACTGTTCCCTGTCTCCTCACAGTCCTGTATCAGTCACCAAACTAATCTCACTGTTCACTCTCTCCTCACAGTCCTGTATCAGTCACCAAACTAATCTCACTGTTCCCTGTCTCGTCACAGTCCTGTATCAGTCACCAAACTAATCTCACTGTTCCCTGTCTCCTCACAGTCCTGTATCAGTCACCAAACTAATCTCACTGTTCCCTGTCTCCTCACAGTCCTGTATCAGTCACTAATCTCACTGTTCCCTGTCTCCTCACAGTCCTGTATCAGTCACCAAACTAATCTCACTGTTCCCTGTCTCCTCACAGTCCTGTATCAGTCACTAATCTCACTGTTCCCTGTCTCCTCACAGCCCTGTATCAGTCACCAAACTAATCTCACTGTTCCCTGTCTCCTCACAGTCCTGTATCAGTCACCAAACTAATCTCACTGTTCCCTGTCTCCTCACAGTCCTGTATCAGTCACCAAACTCATCTCACTGTTCCCTGTCTCCTCACAGTCCTGTATCAGTCACCAAACTAATCTCACTGTTCCCTGTCTCCTCACAGTCCTGTATCAGTCACTAATCTCACTGTTCCCTGTCTCCTCACAGTCCTGTATCAGTCACCAAATTAATCTCACTGTTCCCTGTCTCCTCACAGTCCTGTATCAGTCACTAATCTCACTGTTCCCTGTCTCCTCACAGTCCTGTATCAGTCACCAAATTAATCTCACTGTTCACTGTCTCCTCACAGCCCTGTATCAGTCACCAAACTAATCTCACTGTTCCCTGTCTCCTCACAGCCCTGTATCAGTCACCAAACTAATCTCACTGTTCCCTGTCTCCTCACAGTCCTGTATCAGTCACTAATCTCACTGTTCCCTGTCTCCTCACAGTCCTGTATCAGTCACCAAACTAATCTCACTGTTCACTCTCTCCTCACAGCCCTGTATCAGTCACCAAACTAATCTCACTGTTCCCTGTCTCCTCACAGTCCTGTATCAGTCACCAAACTAATCTCACTGTTCCCTGTCTCCTCACAGTCCTGTATCAGTCACTAATCTCACTGTTCCCTGTCTCCTCACAGCCCTGTATCAGTAACCAAACTAATCTCACTGTTCCCTGTCTCCTCACAGTCCTGTATCAGTCACCAAACTAATCTCACTGTTCACTGTCTCCTCACAGTCCTGTATCAGTCACTAATCTCACTGTTCCCTGTCTCCTCACAGTCCTGTATCAGTCAGCAAACTAATCTCACTGTTCCCTGTCTCCTCACAGTCCTGTATCAGTCACCAAACTAATCTCACTGTTCCCTGTCTCCTCACAGTCCTGTATCAGTCACCAAACTCATCTCACTGTTCCCTGTCTCCTCACAGTCCTGTATCAGTCACCAAACTAATCTCACTGTTCACTCTCTCCTCACAGTCCTGTATCAGTCACCAAACTAATCTCACTGTTCCCGGTCTCCTCACAGTCCTGTATCAGTCACCAAACTAATCTCACTGTTCCCTGTCTCCTCACAGTCCTGTATCAGTCACCAAACTAATCTCACTGTTCACTCTCTCCTCACAGTCCTGTATCAGTCACCAAACTAATCTCACTGTTCCCTGTCTCGTCACAGTCCTGTATCAGTCACCAAACTAATCTCACTGTTCCCTGTCTCCTCACAGTCCTGTATCAGTCACCAAACTAATCTCACTGTTCCCTGTCTCCTCACAGTCCTGTATCAGTCACTAATCTCACTGTTCCCTGTCTCCTCACAGTCCTGTATCAGTCACTAATCTCACTGTTCCCTGTCTCCTCACAGTCCTGTATCAGTCACCAATCTAATCTCACTGTTCCCTGTCTCCTCACAGTCCTGTATCAGTCACCAAACTAATCTCACTGTTCCCTGTCTCCTCACAGTCCTGTATCAGTCACCAAACTAATCTCACAGTTCCCTGTCTCCTCACAGCCCTGTATCAGTCACCAAACTAATCTCACTGTTCCCTGTCTCCTCACAGTCCTGTATCAGTCACCAAATTAATCTCACTGTTCACTGTCTCCTCACAGCCCTGTATCAGTCACCAAACTAATCTCACTGTTCCCTGTCTCCTCACAGTCCTGTATCAGTCACTAATCTCACTGTTCCCTGTCTCCTCACAGTCCTGTATCAGTCACCAAATTAATCTCACTGTTCACTGTCTCCTCACAGCCCTGTATCAGTCACCAAACTAATCTCACTGTTCCCTGTCTCCTCACAGCCCTGTATCAGTCACCAAACTAATCTCACTGTTCACTGTCTCCTCACAGTCCTGTATCAGTCACTAATCTCACTGTTCCCTGTCTCCTCACAGTCCTGTATCAGTCAGCAAACTAATCTCACTGTTCCCTGTCTCCTCACAGTCCTGTATCAGTCACCAAACTAATCTCACTGTTCCCTGTCTCCTCACAGTCCTGTATCAGTCACCAAACTCATCTCACTGTTCCCTGTCTCCTCACAGTCCTGTATCAGTCACCAAACTAATCTCACTGTTCCCTGTCTCCTCACAGTCCTGTATCAGTCACCAAACTAATCTCACTGTTCACTCTCTCCTCACAGTCCTGTATCAGTCACCAAACTAATCTCACTGTTCCCTGTCTCCTCACAGTCCTGTATCAGTCACCAAACTAATCTCACTGTTCACTCTCTCCTCACAGTCCTGTATCAGTCACCAAACTAATCTCACTGTTCCCTGTCTCGTCACAGTCCTGTATCAGTCACCAAACTAATCTCACTGTTCCCTGTCTCCTCACAGTCCTGTATCAGTCACCAAACTAATCTCACTGTTCCCTGTCTCCTCACAGTCCTGTATCAGTCACTAATCTCACTGTTCCCTGTCTCCTCACAGTCCTGTATCAGTCACTAATCTCACTGTTCCCTGTCTCCTCACAGTCCTGTATCAGTCACCAATCTAATCTCACTGTTCCCTGTCTCCTCACAGTCCTGTATCAGTCACCAAACTAATCTCACTGTTCCCTGTCTCCTCACAGTCCTGTATCAGTCACCAAACTAATCTCACAGTTCCCTGTCTCCTCACAGCCCTGTATCAGTCACCAAACTAATCTCACTGTTCCCTGTCTCCTCACAGTCCTGTATCAGTCACCAAACTAATCTCACTGTTCCCTGTCTCCTCACAGCCCTGTATCAGTCACCAAACTAATCTCACTGTTCCCTGTCTCCTCACAGTCCTGTATCAGTCACCAAACTAATCTCACTGTTCCCTCTCTCCTCACAGTCCTGTATCAGTCACCAAACTAATCTCACTGTTCCCCGTCTCCTCACAGTCCTGTATCAGTCACTAATCTCACTGTTCCCTGTCTCCTCACAGTCCTGTATCAGTCACCAAATTAATCTCACTGTTCACTGTCTCCTCACAGTCCTGTATCAGTCACCAAACTAATCTCACTGTTCCCTGTCTCCTCACAGTCCTGTATCAGTCACTAATCTCACTGTTCCCTGTCTCCTCACAGTCCTGTATCAGTCACCAAATTAATCTCACTGTTCACTGTCTCCTCACAGCCCTGTATCAGTCACCAAACTAATCTCACTGTTCCCTGTCTCCTCACAGCCCTGTATCAGTCACCAAACTAATCTCACTGTTCCCTGTCTCCTCACAGTCCTGTATCAGTCACTAATCTCACTGTTCCCTGTCTCCTCACAGTCCTGTATCAGTCACCAAACTAATCTCACTGTTCACTCTCTCCTCACAGCCCTGTATCAGTCACCAAACTAATCTCACTGTTCCCTGTCTCCTCACAGTCCTGTATCAGTCACCAAACTAATCTCACTGTTCCCTGTCTCCTCACAGTCCTGTATCAGTCACTAATCTCACTGTTCCCTGTCTCCTCACAGCCCTGTATCAGTAACCAAACTAATCTCACTGTTCCCTGTCTCCTCACAGTCCTGTATCAGTCACCAAACTAATCTCACTGTTCACTGTCTCCTCACAGTCCTGTATCAGTCACTAATCTCACTGTTCCCTGTCTCCTCACAGTCCTGTATCAGTCACCAAACTAATCTCACTGTTCCCTGTCTCCTCACAGTCCTGTATCAGTCACCAAACTAATCTCACTGTTCCCTGTCTCCTCACAGTCCTGTATCAGTCACCAAACTCATCTCACTGTTCCCTGTCTCCTCACAGTCCTGTATCAGTAACCAAACTAATCTCACTGTTCACTCTCTCCTCACAGTCCTGTATCAGTCACCAAACTAATCTCACTGTTCCCGGTCTCCTCACAGTCCTGTATCAGTCACCAAACTAATCTCACTGTTCCCTGTCTCCTCACAGTCCTGTATCAGTCACCAAACTAATCTCACTGTTCACTCTCTCCTCACAGTCCTGTATCAGTCACCAAACTAATCTCACTGTTCCCTGTCTCGTCACAGTCCTGTATCAGTCACCAAACTAATCTCACTGTTCCCTGTCTCCTCACAGTCCTGTATCAGTCACCAAACTAATCTCACTGTTCCCTGTCTCCTCACAGTCCTGTATCAGTCACTAATCTCACTGTTCCCTGTCTCCTCACAGTCCTGTATCAGTCACCAAACTAATCTCACTGTTCCCTGTCTCCTCACAGCCCTGTATCAGTCACCAAACTAATCTCACTGTTCCCTGTCTCCTCACAGTCCTGTATCAGTCACCAAACTAATCTCACTGTTCCCTGTCTCCTCACAGTCCTGTATCAGTCACCAAACTCATCTCACTGTTCCCTGTCTCCTCACAGTCCTGTATCAGTCACCAAACTAATCTCACTGTTCCCTGTCTCCTCACAGTCCTGTATCAGTCACTAATCTCACTGTTCCCTGTCTCCTCACAGTCCTGTATCAGTCACCAAATTAATCTCACTGTTCACTGTCTCCTCACAGCCCTGTATCAGTCACCAAACTAATCTCACTGTTCCCTGTCTCCTCACAGTCCTGTATCAGTCACTAATCTCACTGTTCCCTGTCTCCTCACAGTCCTGTATCAGTCACCAAATTAATCTCACTGTTCACTGTCTCCTCACAGCCCTGTATCAGTCACCAAACTAATCTCACTGTTCCCTGTCTCCTCACAGCCCTGTATCAGTCACCAAACTAATCTCACTGTTCCCTGTCTCCTCACAGTCCTGTATCAGTCACTAATCTCACTGTTCCCTGTCTCCTCACAGTCCTGTATCAGTCACCAAACTAATCTCACTGTTCACTCTCTCCTCACAGCCCTGTATCAGTCACCAAACTAATCTCACTGTTCCCTGTCTCCTCACAGTCCTGTATCAGTCACCAAACTAATCTCACTGTTCCCTGTCTCCTCACAGTCCTGTATCAGTCACTAATCTCACTGTTCCCTGTCTCCTCACAGCCCTGTATCAGTAACCAAACTAATCTCACTGTTCCCTGTCTCCTCACAGTCCTGTATCAGTCACCAAACTAATCTCACTGTTCACTGTCTCCTCACAGTCCTGTATCAGTCACTAATCTCACTGTTCCCTGTCTCCTCACAGTCCTGTATCAGTCAGCAAACTAATCTCACTGTTCCCTGTCTCCTCACAGTCCTGTATCAGTCACCAAACTAATCTCACTGTTCCCTGTCTCCTCACAGTCCTGTATCAGTCACCAAACTCATCTCACTGTTCCCTGTCTCCTCACAGTCCTGTATCAGTCACCAAACTAATCTCACTGTTCCCTGTCTCCTCACAGTCCTGTATCAGTCACCAAACTAATCTCACTGTTCACTCTCTCCTCACAGTCCTGTATCAGTCACCAAACTAATCTCACTGTTCCCGGTCTCCTCACAGTCCTGTATCAGTCACCAAACTAATCTCACTGTTCCCTGTCTCCTCACAGTCCTGTATCAGTCACCAAACTAATCTCACTGTTCACTCTCTCCTCACAGTCCTGTATCAGTCACCAAACTAATCTCACTGTTCCCTGTCTCGTCACAGTCCTGTATCAGTCACCAAACTAATCTCACTGTTCCCTGTCTCCTCACAGTCCTGTATCAGTCACCAAACTAATCTCACTGTTCCCTGTCTCCTCACAGTCCTGTATCAGTCACTAATCTCACTGTTCCCTGTCTCCTCACAGTCCTGTATCAGTCACCAAACTAATCTCACTGTTCCCTGTCTCCTCACAGTCCTGTATCAGTCACTAATCTCACTGTTCCCTGTCTCCTCACAGCCCTGTATCAGTCACCAAACTAATCTCACTGTTCCCTGTCTCCTCACTGTCCTGTATCAGTCACCAAACTAATCTCACTGTTCCCTGTCTCCTCACAGTCCTGTATCAGTCACTAATCTCACTGTTCCCTGTCTCCTCACAGCCCTGTATCAGTCACCAAACTAATCTCACTGTTCCCTGTCTCCTCACAGTCCTGTATCAGTCACTAATCTCACTGTTCCCTGTCTCCTCACAGTCCTGTATCAGTCACCAAACTAATCTCACTGTTCCCGGTCTCCTCACAGTCCTGTATCAGTCACCAAACTAATCTCACTGTTCCCTGTCTCCTCACAGTCCTGTATCAGTCACCAAACTAATCTCACTGTTCACTCTCTCCTCACAGTCCTGTATCAGTCACCAAACTAATCTCACTGTTCCCTGTCTCATCACATTCCTGTATCAGTCACCAAACTAATCTCACTGTTCCCTGTCTCCTCACAGTCCTGTATCAGTCACCAAACTAATCTCACTGTTCCCTGTCTCCTCACAGTCCTGTATCAGTCACCAAACTAATCTCACTGTTCACTCTCTCCTCACAGCCCTGTATCAGTCACCAAACTAATCTCACTATTCCCTGTCTCCTCACAGTCCTGTATCAGTCACCAAACTAATCTCACTGTTCCCTGTCTCCTCACAGCCCTGTATCAGTCACCAAACTAATCTCACTGTTCCCTGTCTCCTCACAGTCCTGTATCAGTCACTAATCTCACTGTTCCCTGTCTCCTCACAGTCCTGTATCAGTCACCAAACTAATCTCACTGTTCCCTGTCTCCTCACAGTCCTGTATCAGTCACTAATCTCACTGTTCCCTGTCTCCTCACAGCCCTGTATCAGTCACCAAACTAATCTCACTGTTCCCTGTCTCCTCACAGTCCTGTATCAGTCACCAAACTAATCTCACTGTTCCCTGTCTCCTCACAGTCCTGTATCAGTCACTAATCTCACTGTTCCCTGTCTCCTCACAGTCCTGTATCAGTCACCAAACTAATCTCACTGTTCCCTGTCTCCTCACAGTCCTGTATCAGTCACCAAATTAATCTCACTTTCCCTGTCTCCTCACAGCCCTGTATCAGTCACCAAACTAATCTCACTGTTCCCTGTCTCCTCACAGTCCTGTATCAGTCACCAAACTAATCTCACTGTTCCCTGTCTCCTCACAGTCCTGTATCAGTCACTAATCTCACTGTTCCCTGTCTCCTCACAGTCCTGTATCAGTCACTAATCTCACTGTTCCCTGTCTCCTCACAGTCCTGTATCAGTCACTAATCTCACTGTTCCCTGTCTCCTCACAGTCCTGTATCAGTCACTAATCTCACTGTTCCCTGTCTCCTCACAGTCCTGTATCAGTCACTAATCTCACTGTTCCCTGTCTCCTCACAGTCCTGTATCTGTCACCAAACTAATCTCACTGTTCACTCTCTCCTCACAGTCCTGTATCAGTCACCAAACTAATCTCACTGTTCCCTGTCTCCTCACAGTCCTGTATCAGTCACTAATCTCACTGTTCCCTGTCTCCTCACAGTCCTGTATCAGTCACCAATCTAATCTCACTGTTCCCTGTCTCCTCACAGTCCTGTATCAGTCACCAAACTAATCTCACTGTTCCCTGTCTCCTCACAGTCCTGTATCAGTCACCAAACTAATCTCACTGTTCCCTGTCTCCTCACAGCCCTGTATCAGTCACCAAACTAATCTCACTGTTCCCTGTCTCCTCACAGTCCTGTATCAGTCACCAAACTAATCTCACTGTTCCCTGTCTCCTCACAGCCCTGTATCAGTTACCAAACTAATCTCACTGTTCCCTGTCTCCTCACAGTCCTGTATCAGTCACCAAACTAATCTCACTGTTCCCTGTCTCGTCACAGTCCTGTATCAGTCACCAAACTAATCTCACTGTTCCCTGTCTCCTCACAGTCCTGTATCAGTCACCAAACTAATCTCACTGTTCCCTGTCTCCTCACAGTCCTGTATCAGTCACTAATCTCACTGTTCCCTGTCTCCTCACAGCCCTGTATCAGTCACCAAACTAATCTCACTGTTCCCTGTCTCCTCACAGTCCTGTATCAGTCACTAATCTCTCTGTTCCCTGTCTCCTCACAGTCCTGTATCAGTCACCAAATTAATCTCACTGTTCACTGTCTCCTCACAGCCCTGTATCAGTCACCAAACTAATCTCACTGTTCCCTGTCTCCTCACAGCCCTGTATCAGTCACCAAACTAATCTCACTGTTCCCTGTCTCCTCACAGTCCTGTATCAGTCACCAAACTAATCTCACTGTTCCCTCTCTCCTCACAGTCCTGTATCAGTCACCAAACTAATCTCACTGTTCCCTGTCTCCTCACAGTCCTGTATCAGTCACCAAACTAATCTCACTGTTCCCTCTCTCCTCACAGTCCTGTATCAGTCACCAAACTAATCTCACTGTTCACTGTCTCCTCACAGTCCTGTATCTGTCACCAAACTAATCCCACTGTCCCGCTCCCAACCTGCATAATAATAACAGTCCCCAAACGGATTCCACTAACCTGCTCTTTCCTCACCAGTCCTGTTTCAGTCTGAAACTTGTCCCACTGGGCCGTGCTTACTCTACAGCCCTTTGTCATTCCCCAGACTAATTCCACTGACCCACTTTCCCACAGCCCTGTATCAGTCTTAGACTAATCCCACTTCCGCATTCTCTCCCCACATCCTGTGTCTGTCACTGACTAACCCCACTGCCCCACTCGCTCCTCTCAGCCCTGTGTCAGTTCCCAAACTAATCCCACTGCCCAGCGCTGTCCCCACAGCCCGACATCCATTCCCAAACTAATCCTACTGCCCCACTCTCTCCCCACAGCTCAGTTTCAGTCCCCACACGAATACACTGACCCACTCTCCCCACAGCCAAGTTAGTCCCCACTCTCCCACAGCCCTGTATCAGTCCCAAACTAATCCTACTTCCCCATTCTTTCCCCACATCCTGTTTCAGTCACTGTCTAACCCCACTGCCCCACTCGCTCTTCACAGCCCTGTGTCAGTCACTAACTAATCCCACTGCCCCACTCTCTCCCCACATTCCTGTATCAATCCCAAACTAATCCCACTGCCCCACTCTCTCCCCACATTTCTGTATCAATCCCAAACTAATCCCACTGCCCCACTCTCTCCCCACATTCCTGTATCAATCCCAAACTAATCCCACTGCCCCACTCTCTCCCCACATTCCTGTATCAATCCCAAACTAATCCCACTGCCCCACTCTCTCCCCACATTCCTGTATGAATCCCAAACTAATCCCACTGACCCTCTCTCCCCACAGCCCAGTGTCAGTCCCCACACTAATCCCACTGACCCTCTTTCCCCACAGCCCAGTGTCAGTCCCCACACTAATCCCACTGACCCTCTCTCCCCACATCCCAGTGTCAGTCCCCACACTAATCCCACTGACCCTCTCTCCCCACATCCCAGTGTCAGTCCCCACACTAATCCCACTGACCCTCTCTCCCCACATCCCAGTGTCAGTCCCCACACTAATCCCACTGACCCTCTCTCCCCACAGCCCAGTGTCAGTCCCCACACTAATCCCACTGACCCTCTCTCCCCACATCCCAGTGTCAGTCCCCACACTAATCCCACTGACCCTCTCTCCCCACAGCCCAGTGTCAGTCCCCACACTAATCCCACTGACCCTCTCTCCCCACAGCCCAGTCAGTCCCCACACTAATCCCACTGTCCCTCTCTCCCCACAGCCCAGTGTCAGTCCCCACACTAATCCCACTGACCCTCTCTCCCCACAGCCCAGTGTCAGTCCCCACACTAATCCCACCGACCCTCTCTCTCCACAGCCCAGTGTCAGTCCCCACACTAATCCCACTGCCCCGCTCTCTCCCCACAGCCCAGTGTCAGTCCCCACACTAATCCCACTGACCCTCTCTCCCCTCAGCCCAGTGTCAGTCCCCACACTAATCCCAGCGACCCTCTCTCCCCACAGCCCAGTGTCAGTCCCCACACTAATCCCACTGTCCCACTCACTCACAGCCCAGTGTCAGTCCCCACACTAATCCCACTGACCCTCTCTCCCCTCAGCCCAGTGTCAGTCCCCACACTAATCCCACTGACATCTCTCTCCCCACAGCCCAGAGTCAGTCCCCACACTAATCCCACCGACCCTCTCTCCCCACAGCCCAGTGTCAGTCCCCACACTAATCCCACTGACCCTCTCTCCCCACAGCCCAGTGTCAGTCCCCACACTAATCCCACTGACCTCTCTCTCCCCACAGCCCTGTGTCAGTCCCCACACTAATCCCACTGACCCTCTCTCCCCACAGCCCAGTGTCAGTCCCCACACTAATCCCACTGACCCGCTCTCCCCACAGCCCAGTGTCTGTCCCCACACTAATCCCACTGACCCGCTCTCCCCACAGCCCAGTGTCTGTCCCCACACTAATCCCACTGACCCTCTCTCCCCACAGCCCAGTGTCAGTCCCCACTCTAATCCCACTGACCCTCTCTCCCCACAGCCCAGTGTCAGTCCCCACACTAATCCCACTGACCCTCTCTCCCCACAGCCCAGTGTCAGTCCCCACACTAATCCCACTGACCTCTTTCCCCACAGCCCAGTGTCAGTCCCCACACTAATCCCACTGACCCTCTCTCCCCACAGCCCAGTGTCAGTCCCCACACTAATCCCACTGACCCACTCTCCCCACAGTCCAGTGTCAGTCCCCACACTAATCCCACTGACCCTCTCTCCCCACAGCCCAGTGTCAGTCCCCACACTAATCCCACTGACCTCTTTCCCCACAGCCCAGTGTCAGTCCCCACACTAATCCCACTGACCCTCTCTCCCCACAGCCCAGTGTCAGTCCCCACACTAATCCCACTGACCTTCTCTCCCCACAGCCCAGTGTCAGTCCCCACACTAATCCCACTGACCCTCTCTCCCCACAGCCCAGTGTCAGTCCCCACACTAATCCCACTGACCCTCTCTCCCCACAGCCCAGTGTCAGTCCCCACACTAATCCCACTGACCCTCTCTCCCCACAGCCTAGTGTCAGTCCCCACACTAATCCCACTGACCCTCTCTCTCCACAGCCCAGTGTCAGTCCCCACACTAATCCCACTGCCAGTCTCCACACTAATCCCACTGCCCCGTTCTCCCCACAGCCCAGTGTCAGTCCCCACACTAATCCCACTGACCCTCTCTCCCCACAGCCCAGTGTCAGTCCCCACACTAATCCCACTGACCCTCTCTCCCCTCAGCCCAGTGTCAGTCCCCACACTAATCCCACTGACCCTCTCTCCCCACAGCCCAGTGTCAGTCCCCACACTAATCCCACTGACCCTCTCTCCCCTCAGCCCAGTGTCAGTCCCCACACTAATCCCACTGACATCTCTCTCCCCACAGCCCAGAGTCAGTCCCCACACTAATCCCACCGACCCTCTCTCCCCACAGCCCAGTGTCAGTCCCCACACTAATCCCACTGACCCGCTCTCCCCACAGCCCAGTGTCAGTCCCCACACTAATCCCACTGACCCTCTCTCCCCACAGCCCAGTGTCAGTCCCCACACTAATCCCACTGACCCTCTCTCCCCACAGTCCAGTGTCAGTCCCCACACTAATCCCACTGACCCTCTCTCCCCACAGCCCAGTGTCAGTCCCCACACTAATCCCACTGACCTCTTTCCCCACAGCCCAGTGTCAGTCCCCACACTAATCCCACTGACCCTCTCTCCCCACAGCCCAGTGTCAGTCCCCACACTAATCCCACTGACCTCTTTCCCCACAGCCCAGTGTCAGTCCCCACACTAATCCCACTGACCCTCTCTCCCCACAGCCCAGTGTCAGTCCCCACACTAATCCCACTGACCCTCTCTCCCCACAGCCCAGTGTCAGTCCCCACACTAATCCCACTGACCCTCTCTCCCCACAGCCCAGTGTCAGTCCCCACACTAATCCCACTGACCCTCTCTCCCCACAGCCCAGTGTCAGTCCCCACACTAATCCCACTGACCCTCTCTCCCCACAGCCCAGTGTCAGTCCCCACACTAATCCCACTGACCCACTCTCCCCACAGTCCAGTGTCAGTCCCCACACTAATCCCACTGACCCTCTCTCTCCACAGCCCAGTGTCAGTCCCCACACTAATCCCACTGACCCTCTCTCCCCACAGCCCAGTGTCAGTCCCCACACTAATCCCACTGACCCTCTCTCCCCACAGCCCAGTGTCAGTCCCCACACTAATCCCACTGACCCTCTCTCCCCACAGCCCAGTGTCAGTCCCCACACTAATCCCACTGACCCTCTCTCCCCACAGCCCAGTGTCAGTCCCCACACTAATCCCACTGTCCCACTCACTCACAGCCCAGTGTCAGTCCCCACACTAATCCCACTGACCCTCTCTCCCCACAGCCCAGTGTCAGTCCCCACACTAATCCCACTGCCCCTCTCTCCTCACATCCCAGTGTCAGTCCCCACACTAATCCCACTGACCCTCTCTCCCCACAGTCATCACACACAGCACATAGAACAAGATATTACCACAAATAAGAGAATATATAATTCAAAATGGATGTGGTGTGCAGCACAGTAAACCGCTCGCTGTCCTGGTGATGAGACCTCAGCTGTGGCAGGGTATTTATCAGTCTCACAGCCGAGGACACGAGGAGTTGGACAAAGTTGTGTTGATTTCTCCAGTGAGGTGGAGGTTGAGGGGAGATCTGATAGAAGTCCATCAGATACGAGAGGCATTGGTGGTGGAGTAGGCAGACGGTATCCGTTTCCTTGGGTTAAAATACCTAATATGAGAGGGTATGCATCTCACGTGATGGGGGTAAGTTTAAAGGAGATGCACAGGACAAACCTTTCTCTCAGAGAGTGGTGGGTGCCCAGTGTTTGCTGCCAGGGATGGTGGTGGAAGCAGATATGATAGACACCTTCACAAAGATCTTAGATAGGAGCACAAAGATGCAGGAAAAGGAAGGTTATGGGCATTGTGTATGCAAAAGGGTTTGGTTTAGTTGGACATTTGATTACTAATTCAATTGGTTTGGTACAACCTCTTGTTATAGCACACGCCCTCAAATCTTCTAGGTAACCAGAGTACAAGTCACCACCATATCATCATTCCACTCCTTCATATACATCTCAGTTTGACCGATGCTCAGGTGCCACTGTCCCTCAACGTCAGCGGCTGTCAGTTTGACACCAACCCACAACCAACAGAACCTGTGTCCGCTGGCCTGAACTTGGTGGTTACAGCATGACAGCGTAGTGGTTAGCAATCTCTTTACCTCTGCTCCATTTTTCTGTAATCTCCCCATGTCACTTAATTCCCTTCACATCCAGACATCTATCGATATTTTGAACAAGCCCAATCAGAGAATGATGCCTGTCCCATCATGAAGCCAAACTCCCCTTCGTGGATTCCGTCTGCACTTCTCACTGTCTCATTAAAGCAGCCAACATAATCAAAGTCCACTCCCACCCGAGCATTCTCTCTTCTCCCCTCTCCTGTTGTGCAGAAGATACAGAAGCCTGAAAGCATGTCCCACCAGGCTCAAGGACAGCTTCAATCTTGCTGTTACCAAACTTCTGAATGGAGCTCTGTGTGATAAAGATGGACTCTGATCTCTCAGTCCATGTCGTCGTGACCCCTACATGTTACTTGTCTACCTACACTATACTTTTTCTGTGACTTTAATGCTATACTCTATATTCTGTGATTATTCTCTTGATGTAGTTACGAATGGAACAACCTGTCTTGATGGTATACCCATCAAAGCTTCCACTCTAGAGGAGGTGAAAATAAACCAATTATTATTTACCACAACACTCCAGGGAAGAAAATTGCAAACATTTGCTACCTTCTGACTGAAAAAGATTCTCCTCATTTCAGTCCTAAGCAGCCTGTCCCTTACTCTGTGATGGTAACCCACAGGCCTAGACTCCTCAACCTGGGGACATTCTGACTGATTACATCACCGTCTGGTGTGGAGGGGCCACTGTAGGATCAGAAAAAGCTGCAGAAGGTTGTAAACTCAGCCCGCTCCATCATGGGGACCCACCTTCCCACCATGGAGGACGTCTTCAAAAGGCGATGCCTCAAGAATGCGGCATCCACCATCTGGGACTTGCCCTCATCTTAATAACCATCAGGGAGGAGGGACAGAAGCCCGAAGACCCACACTCAACAATTCAGGAACAGCTACCTCCCCTCTGCCATCAGGTTTCTGAATGGCCGATGAACACAACCTCATTATTCCTCTTTTGTGCTATTTATTTATTTTGTAACATATTATTTTAATGTAACGCACTGTACTGCTGCCGGAAAACAATAAATGTCATGACATACGTCAGAGATAACTTGATTCTGAATCAAACTTTAAGCTGTTCTTTGGAGACTATCTCGTGGTGGTATCATGCATAAATGATCAGTGGCCATTCCACAGGACAGAGCTATCTGAATTAGAATCAGGTTTATTACGTTGCATACAGTATTATGAGGGGTACAGATATGGTTAATGCAAGCAGGGTTTTTCCACAGAGATTTCTTCTCATTGTTCTAATTCCTGAAAAACAGAGCCAGACAACGCCAGTCTCCCATGCAGCAGCTTGTTGGCCTCAGAACCGGTCTCATGAATCTTTGAACCAGTTTTGGGGAACTTTCTTGGCTTGTGTTGTAATTGTGTGAAAGTAGAGACCTGTAGGTGAGACCACAGATGGAACCCAGTGAAAATGGTCGTTGGTTCCCTGTTGCAACATGCACTGAGATACAGTGAACAGCTCTGGTTCTGTATGCTATCATTTCAAAGCATAAGAACATTGAGGCAGTACTCAGAGGACAGCAATGCAGAGTGCAGCATACAGTGCTATAGTTACATTTTGTGTGCGTTGTCTGACTACATGGTTTACTGCCTTTGTAAAGCCGCTAGCATAACCAAAGACAGCTCCCACCCTGGCTTTACAATGCCAGCAATCTGGGTTCAATGCCCACCATTGCCTGTCAGGACTGTGCACAGGACGTGCCCCCTGGGACCACCAGGGTTTCCTTCAGGTGCTCCCGTTTCCTCGACGTACAGGGTTAGGGTTAGTGAGTTGCGAGCGGGCTTCGTTGGTGTCAGAAGCATGGTGACACTTGCGGGCTGCCCCCCAGCACATCTTCAGACTGTGTTTGTCATTTCACCGCATGTTTAGATGTACAAGTGACAAATAAACAAAGAAACAAAGCTATTCTTTATTAAATAAATAATGGTCCCCTCTCCCACTGGGTAGAAGATACAAAAGTCTGAAATCACGTAGCGCTGGGTTCAAGGACTGCTTCTACCTCGCTGTTATAAAACCATTGATTGGTCCCCTAGTATGATAACGTGACCCTTGACCTCACAACCTACTTTGTTATGACCTTGAACCTTATTGTCTAGCTGCACTGCACTTTCTCGGTAACTATCACCTTATTCTGCAATTTCTTATTATTTTTCCTTTCTATTACTGCAGTGTGATATGTTTTGAAATGATGGCATGCAACATAATGGCATGATTTTATTCCTTGGAGTGTAGGAGAATGAGGGGAGATTTGATAGAGGTATACAAAATTAAGAGGGGTATAGATAGGGTAAATGCAAACAGGCATTTTACACTGAGGTTGGGTGAAACTAGAACTAGAGGCCATGGGTTAAGGGTGAAAGGTGAAACGTTTAAGGGGAACTTCTCCACTCAGAATGGTGCAAGTGTGGAACAAGCTGCCTGCAGAAGGGGCAGATGTGAGTTCAATTTCAACATTTAAGTGAAGTTTTAAGTACATGGATGGGAGGGGTGTAGATGGGTGTACACCTTGGGGCATATGAAAATGATAAACCAATTTAGCAAATTTACCAATTTGTGGTATACATAATTAAGAAAGGATACACTTGCACATCCATACAGTAGTAGGCCTTCTGTTGCTTGGGTTCGACCATGGATGTTGTGTCCTAGCTGTCTACACAGGACAGGACAGTACAACATGGAGAGCAAGCTGTTGCCCCTGCAGCAGGCTCCCACTCTCCAAGCAGCTGATGAATCCAAAGGTACGGCACCAGCTGTGTTCCAGGAGTTGCCAGCCCGTGTGGGGACTCCAGCTCTGGATTTTTCCTCAGGTTTATTCTCAAAGCCTCACCCATGAGCAGCAGAGTTTTGAAATCAGAGCTTTCCTTCTCCTAGAAGGAAACCACAGCCGACGAGCCCCATTTACCCGAAGCGACTGGTTTTAAGGCACCAGTAACCAGCCTTTGCCCGTTCTCCTCTCAGGAGAAATGGTCCACCAGGTTTGTTACCTAAGCCACATGTGAAGGCCAGGAACTGGACTTGGTTGTCAGAGGCTTTTTGAGACACGCGCCATTGGGAGCATTTAATGGGCACTGGGAGATTATCCCCATTACTCGAGTCAGCTTTGACTACCTTAAGGACCCACACCCATACAAAGGGGAAAACAAGAACAGAATGCAGAGAACAGTGTTACAGTGACATGTTGTGTACACTGTCTGTCTGTCAACATGTCTCGTTGCCTCCGTAAAGCAGCCAGCATAATCAAAGCCACCAATATTGGGGGAGTTTAGGCCCAGAGGGCACAGCCTCAAGATAGAAGGACGTCCCTTTAGAGCAGAGCTGAGGGGGAATTTCTTTAGTCATAATCTGTGGAATTCGTTGTCACAGATGACTTTACAGCGCCAGTGATCTGGGTTCAATTCCCACTGTTGTCCGTACAGATTTTGTGCATTCTCCCCGTGACCATATTGGTTTCCTCGCACATTCCAAAAATGTACGGGGTTAGAATTAGTGAGTTGTGGCCATGATGTGTTGGCACTGGAAGTGTGGTGACACTTGTAGGCTGCCCCCACACCAACCAAGGACTGCATTGGTCGTAGATGCCAGCAACACATATCACTGTATGTTTCGATGTACTTGTGACAAATAAAACCCATCAAGCCTGGTCCACCACTCGATCATGACTGATTTATTCTCTCTCTAATCCTAGTTCTTCCACCTTCTCCCCTTTGCTTTTGATGCCCTTCCTAATCAAGAACCTATCACCCTTCTTTTTAAATATAGCCAATGACTTCATCTCCACAACCATCTGAGACAATGAGTTCCACAGATTCACCATCCCCTGGATAACAAAATTCCGTCTCATCTCTGTTCTAAAGGGACGTCCTTCTATCATGCAGCTGTGTCCCATGATTCTAGACTCTCTCAATATTGGAAACGTTCTCCCTATATCCACACTATCCAGGCCTTTCCAGATTGGATAGGTTTCTCAAGATCTTCCACCTCATTAAACTCCATTAAACTCCTCATTAAACTCCAGCGAGTACACGAACAGAGCAAGAAAACTCTGCTCATCGATTAACCCTTTCATTCCTGCGGTCATTCTCATAAACCTCCTCAGGACACTTTCCACTGCCAGAAATGGGGCCAAAACGGCTCACAATATTGCAACTGTGTTCTGACTAATACCTACAAAGTCTCAGATTTTCATGCTTGATTTTCTATTCTAGTCCTCAATAGTGTCTCTGCTGGCCATGCTGCCAAATTAAGTAAAATATATCTGCCTATTAATGATCCACATCCTTCCATTCAATGCTGTTCATGTGTCTAAGAGCCTGTAAATTGTCGCCACCATATTTGCCTCCACCAGCTCCCCTAAAAGCCCGCTCTAGACATCATTTACTCTCTGTGTAAAAGAAAGCACATTTGCCCCACACATCTCCTTTAAACGTTAGACATACCTGAGATTCTACAGATGCTGGAAATCCAGAGCAAAACCCACAGAACTCAGCAGCTCAGACAAAAATCGATTGTGAGGAATAAACAGTTGATGTTTCGAGCTGAGGGCTCCCCTTACCTTAAAGCTGCGCCCTCTAGTATCTAACCTATTTTCTCCACGTTCTCGTCACTCTCCCCAGATGCCAGTTTGCCCGAAATTAGCACACCAAGATGTCGGTGGAGGAACGCTGCTGACTGGCAGCTTCCAGGCTGCAGGAGTTGGTGCTGAGAGACACACTGAAGCTCGAAGCAGCCAGCTCAGGAGCTCGGTAGGGGAGGGCCACAGTGTAGGGATCCTCCGCTGCTAGAGAGAGAGGGACTGGACTGGGTGGGGAAGCCCCTCACCAGGAGCGTACCACCTTAGGGGGCCACATGAGGGGCAACAGTGGGACTGATGTGCAGGAAAGCAATAGAACAGTTCGGAAAGCATTGACTATGAATGAAAAGAATGGAAAAGTTTATTCTTGTAAATTTTTTTATTATGAGTAATAATTATTTTTATGTACTAAAATAATTCGACTGTGCCCAAACCCTCATGACTTGCTGCTTGACCTGCTAAGTTGCTCCAGAAGTTTATTAATAAAAAGTGTGTGGGTTCGACTTCTCCTCTTGAGTGTGGTGCCTTGGTGTTAGTTTTTACGCACTTCGTGTCGGTGGCAATGTCAGTAGCTGGGTACTGAGAGAGAAGTCAACTGAGCTGTCACATCCTGTAGGCTGTACAGAGACACGCTCGCACTGAACACAGCCAGTCGCCGGGTGACTTCCTATCAAGCTCACACAGGGAGCCTTTCCAAAAGGTTGGTGTTCTTCTGTTTTTTTAACTTGATTTAATTTCATGGAACTGGTTCAGGATTCCGAACCGGGTGATTTATTGCAGGTGGATCTCAGTTCCAAAGCGGAGCAGGCTAAGCAAGGGCTGAGAGAGTCGGGCTGCAAATGGGGCACGTGTAGTGGATGGTAGGTAGCAGAGAGGCTAGGAAGGAATGGGAAAGAGAGAGAATAAGTTTCAGTGACGAGAGGGGTAAGTTCAAAGGAGAGTCATGGGCAAGTTTTTTTACACAGTGAGAGGTGAGAGTCAGGAATGCGCTGACGGGTGGGGAAGGCAGATGGAATTGAGGCGTTTACTGAAAGAAACTCTTACACAGGCACATGAGTATGCAGCGAACGAGGGACTTGGACCAAGTTTAGGCAGAAGCGATTACTTCAGTTAGGCTTTTAATTGCTCGTTTAATTAGTCCAGCACAACATTGCGGATCAAACTAATTATTAGTAAGTAGTCTCCATGCCGACTTCTTCTAGGATCTCTAGGGGGTGAGGAACAGGGAAAGAAAAATAGATAGGTCATGAATATGAGAGAGGAGGGGGGGAGAGAGGAGGGGGGAGAGAGGAGGGGGAGAGAGAGGAGGGGGAGAGAGAGGAGGGGAAAGAGAGGGTGGAAGAGAGAGGGGAGTGGGGAGAGAGGAGGGGAGAAGAGAGGGGAAGAGAGGGGAAGGGGAGAGGGGGAGGGGAGAGAGGGGGAGAGAGGGGAGAGGAGAGGGAGAGAAGAGAGGGGAGAGGAGAGGGGGAGAAGAGAGGGGAGGAGAGAGGGGGAGAAGAGGGGAGAGAGAAGGGAAGGGGAGAGGGGGAGGGGAGAGAGGGGGGGGAGAGGGGAGAGGAGAGGGGGAGAAGAGAAGGGAGGAGAGAGGGGGAGAAGAGGGGAGAGAGGGCAAAGAGAGGGGGTAAAGAGAGGAGAGAGAGGGGGAAGGGGAGAGGGGGAGGGGGAGAGAGGGGGAGGAAGGGGAGAGGGACGGGAGAGAGAGAGAGAGAAATGAAGTGATCAACAGAGTGACTGGGTAGGGAGAGGACGGGGGCAGACCTAACTTCATCTCCCATATATTGTGACAGATGGGAAGTGAAGAAGGGAGAGGGAGATCTTCATAGCCCTCAATTCTCCAGGACACCAGTGAGGACAGTGTGCAGGAAGGAGATGTGAGGAAGGGCTGTTAAATTGTGCAGAGAGTTACAACTAGATCTTTACTACTTGCTGATAACGCTGGGATGTGACGATGTAATACCGTGAAGTGGTTTCTAACAATGTCATTATGAAACTATTAGTCTTAACGATATCATTGTAGTGGTGGTACTAATGATGTAATAACAGAAACACTTGTTACTAATGAAATAATTATGGGAACTCTAGACCTTAATTACAATAAAAATATTGAGTCCTAATGATATACTGACGGTAATAATTGCTCCTAAAGACCTCACTGCAAGACTATTGGTTTGTAGTGATGTAACTACAATAAAACTGAGAAATACTCAGAATTAGAATCAGGTTTAATAACACTGGCAGATGCTGGAAATCCAAGCAACTCACACAAAATGCTGGAGGAACTCAGCAGGCCAGACAGCATCTATGGAAAAAAGTACAGTCGACATTTTGGGCCGAGACCCTTTGGCAGGACTGGGGGAAAAAGCTGAGGAGAAGATTTAAAAGGTGGTGGGAGGGGAGAGAGAAACAGCAGGTGATGGGTAGAACCTGGAGGGGGAGGGAGGAAGTAAAGAGCTGGGAAGTTGAATAGAGAGATGAAGTGAGAGAGTGAAAAGGGGATAGGAAATGGAGGATGGGTGGGTGGGGTTTGGGCAACATTACAGGAAGTTTGAGAAATGGTTGTTCTTCCGGTTGGAGACTACTCAAACTGAATTTAAAGTGTTGTTCTTCCAACCTAAGTGTGGCCTCGTCACAACAGGAATGGGAAGTGGAATTAAAGTGGGCGGCCGCTGGGAGATCCCACTTGTCTATTCTGAAATCTGATGGTGGAGGGGAAGAAGCTGTAAATGAAAAGTTGAGTGTGTGCCTTCAGGCTCCTGTACCACCTCCTCGATAGTAGCAATGGGAAGAGGGCACGTCCTTGGTGAAGGGGGCCATTAATAATGGATGCCGCCTTTTGGAGGTTTCCTTGTTGCAGGGGAGGCTGGTGCCCATGACAGAGCTGGCTGAGTTTAAAACTTCCTGCAGCTTTTTCCGATCCCGTGCAGTTACCCCTCCATACCAGTTAGAATGCTCTTCACTGTACGTCTGTAGAAACCTGCAAGTGTCTTTGGTGACATATCAATTCCCCTCAAACTCCTAATGAAATATAGCTGCTGTTGTGCCTTCTTTGTAATTGTATCAGTGTGTTGGGCCTGGGATAGGTAAGAGATGTTGACACCCAGGAACTTGAAACTGCTCACTCTTTCCACTGCAGATCCCTCGATGAGGACTGCTGTGTGTTCCTCATTGTTGTTGCTGCGACACTGCTCGGTCAGCTGACCCATCTCACTCCTGAACGCTTCCTCGTCACCATCTGAAATTCTACCAATAGCTGTGTCATTGGTAAATTTATAGATGGCTTTTGAGCTGTGCCTAGCCACACAGTTGTGGGTGTAGAGAAAGTAGAGCAGTGGGATAAGCAAGCATCCTTGAGATGTGCCAGAGTCAGTGAGGAGGAGATGTTCTTTCTGATCCATGAAGACTCTAATCTCCTGGTGGGGAAATCAAGGCTCCTATTGCAGAGGGTGGTACAGGGACCCAGGTTTCAGAGCTTTTTGATTAGAAGTGAGTGTATGATTATGTTGTCGTCAAAAAACAGCAGCATGACGTACAGGTGACCCGAGGCAAAAATCCAAGTTATTGATGCAGTTACCCGAATAAGAATCGGACTCAGGTTTGTATCACTGATATACGTCATGAAATTTGTTGTCTTGTGGCAGCAATAGGGTGCAAGAGATAAAAAATACCACTCCAAGTTACAATAAATGAATAGTGCAAAACAGGAACGAGCAGTGTTGATGGGCTCACGGTCTGTTCAGAAATCTGATGGAGGGGTAGAAGCTGTTCTTAAACTGGGAGGCGTCAGGCTCCCGTACCTCCTCCTTGAACGTAGTGATGAGAAGATGGCATGCCCCAACCAGTGAGGGTCCTTCGTGATGGATGCCACCTTCTCGAGCACCACCTCCTAAGGATGTCCTTGATGCAGAGGAGGGTTGTGACCGTGACTGACTGGCTGACACTACAACCTTCTGCAGTCTCTTCTGATCCTGCACACCAGACGGTTCTCCGCCATACATCGGTAAAAAATTCCAAGAGATTTTGGCGACATTCAAAGTCAAACTCCTAATGCGGTAGAGCCATTAGTATACTGATTTAAATTACAAACTCTTAAAGATGATGTTATGATCAGATAGGTTCCTAGAATACAGTTAAAATAATGAATCCTTGCAATGTAACTGTGAAGCTCCTGGATACTAATGATCTACAGTAATCGCAATAAAATATTGAGTCCTTAAAGATTAAAGATTATTTGTCACATGTACATTGAAACATCAAAACATATAGTGAAATGTATTGTTCTGCATCAACAACCAACACAGCCGGAAGGGTCAGCGTGCTTCTGGTGCCAACGTAGCATGCCCACATCTTACTAACCCTAACCCATTCGTGGGAGAACATCAGGGCACCCAGAAGAAAGGCTCGTGGTCACAGGGAGAACAGACTGTGCAGCAGACTTCAGAAAGGTAGGTGGAACAGTGGGTTAGTAGGTTTGCAGATAATACTAAAATTGGTGGAGTTGTGGACAGTGTGAAAGACTGTTTAGGTCACAGCAGGACATTGACAAGATGCAGAACTGGGCTGAAGAGTGGCAGATAGAGTTCAACCCGGTGAACTGTTAAGTGATTAACAGAAGGTCAAACTTAAAGGCAGAATGCAGGGTTAATGGCAGGATTCTTGGTGGAATATTCATAGTCCATAGATCCCTCAAAGTTGCTGTGCATGTTGATAGAGTTTTCAAGAGATATAGTGTGTTCTCCTTCATTAAGATGGCACTTAAAATGGCAGATGGAATTTAATATATGATGCGTTGCAATCTGGGAGGACAAACCAGGGTAGGACTACATAGCGAATGTTAAGGCACTGAGAGGTCTGGTAGAACAGAGGAATTCGGGAGTACAGGTTAATACTTCCTTGAAAACGGTGTCACGGGTAGATAGGGTTATAAAGAAAGCTATGGGCACTTCATATATCATGAATCAAAGTTTTGAGTACAGGATTTGGGAAGTTATGTTAAAGCTTTGTTTTGCATACCATCCATACTGATCATTTCTTTACAACTTGTATTGAGGTAGTAGAAGGTAAAATAACAGAATGAAGAATAAAATGTAGTGTTAGTTGCCAAGAAAGTGCAGTGCAGGCAGACAACATGGTGCAAAGTCAGAACAAAGTCGATTGTGAGGTCAAGGATCCAACTTGACTAGGAGACCATTCAATAATCATATAACAGTGGATCAAACCTGTCTCTGAGCCTGGTGGTACGTGCTCTCAGCCTTTTGTATCATCTGCCTGATAGGAGAGGCGGGTGAGAACGTCCGGGCTGGGTGCGGTTTTTGATTACGGAGGCAGCGAGAACCATAGGTAGAGTCCATGGAGGGGAGGGAGGCTGGTTTCCATGATGTGTCCACAACTCTGCGGTTTCAATACGTTTCAAAGGTACATTTAATGTCAGGGAAATGTATACAATATACATCCCGAGATGCTTTTTCTTCGCAAACATCCACGAAAACAGAGGAGTGCCCCAAAGAATGAATGGCAGTTAAATGTTAGAACCCCAAAGC
This sequence comes from Hemitrygon akajei, assembly GCF_048418815.1. Taxonomy (NCBI): domain Eukaryota; kingdom Metazoa; phylum Chordata; class Chondrichthyes; order Myliobatiformes; family Dasyatidae; genus Hemitrygon; species Hemitrygon akajei. The sequence continues at coordinate 28,697,822 of NC_133126.1, read as the reverse complement.
CCCCCACCAGCTCCCCTCCCTCCCACACATAAGCAGCAGCAAGGGAGCCACCCCCTCTCCAGCAAAAAGCATCGCCCCCCCACCAAGCTCGAGCGTGCAGCAAAACATCAATAAAGACACAGACTTGCAGTACCCCAAAGACTACTCGTTCACCCGATAATTTGACATACCACAACAACAGAATGCAGAATACATTGTGGTCTGAGACAGAGCAAAAGCCTTCAGATAAGAGAGAATGCTTTCCAAGATGCATTGGTAAAAATTGGTGAGGGAGAATGTGGGGTTGGGGTGGGTCCACCTTCCGGTCGATCTGTATCCCACTATCCTTTCATAACCTACTTCACCATCTACCGGTTCACCGAATTCTGTATCAGCTGCAAACTTACTAAACATACCAGATACATTCTCATCCAACTCATCTATATACTGTGTACCACAAACAACAATGATCCCAGCACCGATCCCTGTGATTCACCGCTTGTTACATGGAAGATAGAACATGGAACATCACATCAGAGTACAGGCTGCTCAGATCACAAAGATCAATCTGACCTTTCCCTCCCACATAGCTCTCCATTTTTCCATCATCCACATGTCTTAACGTTCTTACTGTTTCTTAATATTCCACACACCACCACTCTCTGTGTAAAAAAAACTTATCTCTGACATCTCACCCGTACTTTCTTTGAACGTATGCCCCCTCATTTTACATTCTTCCAGTCAGTAAAACATCCCTCAAGAACTTGCTCCTGGCAACCCAACCCTACCGTGCGTGACTTTGCTGAAGTCAGCAGAAACACCTTGTCTTCAGCGATTCAGTTACTTCCTCAGTAAATTACTTACATTGGACCAGTCAGACAGGAGTTCCCCAGCACCAAACCATGCCGAATCCTTCCCATCAGCCCCTGCTTTTCCAAGTGTACGTAACTCCCATCCTTTAGAAATTTTCCCCAATAGTCCCTCTTGATGCAAAGCTCACTGGCCTCTGGTTTTCTTTTTTGAGGTTTCTTTTTAAGGTCTGAGTCACAACACTCTCACTCAGAAAATCAGCTGCAGAATGTGTTAATTTCATTTAGTGCGGATGTCATAGAACATAGAACAATACCACACAGGAACAGACCCTTCCAAGGAGCATCTGATAGCCCTGAGTTTAGAAGAATGAGGGGGTATCTCCTTGAAACTATTGAAAAGCCTAGATAGAGTGGATGTGAAGAGGATGTTTCCAATAGTGGGAGAGCTAGGACCAGAAGGCACAGCCTCAGATTAGAAGAACATCCCTTTAGAACAGGGATAATGGGAATTTCTTCATCAGGGGGTGGTGAATCTGTGGAATTCTTTGCCACAGACAACTATGGAGGCCAAATCATTGGGGATAGGCTCTTGATTAGTAAGGATGTCAAATATTTCAGAGAGAAGGCAGGAGAATGGGTTGAGAGGGATAATAAATCAGCCACGATGGAATGGCTGAATGGCCTAATTCTGCTCCCATGTCTCATGGCTTATGCTTTCAGCCAATGATATCTGTGCTGAACACAACGTCAGATTAAATTAAATCCCTTCTGTCCACGCATGATCCTTATTTCTCCATTCCCTTCATGATAAAGTGACTGTCCAACACCTCTGCAGTATCTGCTTCCAGCACCACCCCCTGGCACCACCCCACACATCTCCTTTAACCTATACCCACTCTCTTTCACGTTAGACGCATGTCCTCTTGCACACACACACAGCAGAAGGAACTCGGAGGGCTGAGGTAATCAGGACTGGAAAGGAAGGGGGAAGAAGCCACATTAAGAAGGGGAAGGAGTACAAGCTGACAGGTGATAGGTGAAACTAGGTAGAGGGGAAGGTTGGTGGGTGGGGGAGGGGATAGGTGGAAGTCTGTAGCAATGGCGGGGCCCTGGGAGTGTTGTAGGACTAGAGGTACATGGATCTCTCAAAGTGGTGACGTAGATAGACAGGGTGGTGAAGGTGGAGTTTGGCACACTTGCTGTCAGGACAGCAAGGCTTGATTTATAAACTGGACAGGCTGGGACCGTTTTCTCTGGAGAAGATGGAGGCTAAGGGGTGACCTTACAAAATCATGAGGTGTGTACGTGAAGTGAATGGTAATAGTCCCTTTTCCCTAGAGATGGGGAATCTAAGAGGCTAAGGCGAGAGGGGAAAGATTTAAAGGGGACTTGAGAGGCAGCTTCTTTGCATAGAGAGTGGTGGGTTTATGGGGCGAGCTGCCGGAGCAGGTGGGACCAATTCCAACGTTCAAAAGGAATTTGGACACGCAGGTGGATAAGAATGATGTCAAGGGGTGTGGGCCAAACACAGGCAAATAGGCCTCTCTCAGGTAGGTATGGACGCGATGGGTGCCGGGGCCTGCTTTCATGCTGTGTAACCGTGACTCTATGACTCATATCAGTTGGAGGAGCTTCCTCTTGCAGGAAGAGAGATTTAGTCATGTTGTGTAATTTCATGAGGGGGTCTTGAGAGAGTACATAGGAAGAATCCACTTCACCTAAGTTGGGTCAAAAAACTTGGAGAGGGGGAAGCGAGGGCAGAGATTTTAAGTGTCAGAATGAGAATTGTGTAAGTATTATTGCAGGGAGACCAGAAAGAAGTTTATAAAACAAACAGAAGCACAGAAAGGGTAGACTGGGTCAAAATGTCAGAAACCAGAGGACATGCATTTAAGGTGACAAGTGGCTAACATAACACTTCACCACACCAGCAATCGTGGTTCAATTCCTTCAGTCTCTGAAAGTCTGTACGTTTTCACATTGACCGCATGGGTTTCCTCCGGATGCTCCGGTTTCCTCCCACAGCCCAAAGATGCACTGTTAGGGTTAGTCAGTTGTGGACACGCTACGTTGGTGACAGAAGCACCTCGACACTTGCAGGCTGCCCCCAGCTCATCCTCAGACTGTGTCGCTCATTGACACAGAGAACACATTTAAATGTATGTCTGTACAGCAAATAAAGCTAATCTTTGAGGTGCGAGGGGTAAAGTTCAAAGGAGACGTGCTGGGCAAGAGAGTGGTAGGAACCCGCAGTGGACTGCCAGGGGTGATGCTGGACGCAGATACAATAGGGGGTGTTAGGCAGACACATGAATCTGCAGCGAATGGAGGGAATGTGCTGGCAGAAGAGACTTAGTTTAACTTGGCATCATGTTGATGCAGACATTGTGGGGCTGAAGGGCTCGTTCCTGTGCTGTCCCAATCTGTGTTCCATGTGCAGTCTGACCCTACTTCAATACAGACTGAGAAGGAGAAATGGCCACAGAGGGGGATGGCTACTGTAAAGATGAATGCTGATGAAATATTGCTACATAAACTTGATTCTGATTCAGAAATTATTTATTATTGTCACATGAGGTACAGTGAAGAACTTTGTTTTGCACACCATCCACATAGCTCGTTTCATCACATCAACACATAGAGGTGGTCCAAGGGCAAACAATGATGAATGAGGTGTTGGAGTTGCAGAGGAAGTGCAGTGCAGGCAGAAAATAAGGTACACGGGACATGACCAGGTGGACTGAGAGTTCAAGAATCTATGTTAGCACACAAGAGGTCTGGTCAAAAGCAGCAGGGTTAAAGTTGGTACCCCAGCCCCTATTCCCCTTTGCCACCCACCTTCCCCCTCACCTGGTCTCACCTATCACCTGCCAGCTTGTACTCCTCCCCCACCGCCGCCTGCTTACTCTGGCTTCTGCCCCCCTTCCTTCCCAGTGCTGGTGATTGTTGTTCTGTGGCAGCAGGGGCAATTCATCGACATAAACATTACTATAAATTCCAGAAATAAATTAACAGCGCAAAATAAAAGGATCCACGGGTTCATTGTCCATTCAGAAATCTGATGGCGGAGGGCAGGAATCTCCTCCGGAATCATGGAGTGTGGGTCTTCAGGCTCCTGATGGTAGGAGTGAGAAGAGGGCGTGTCCTGCACGTTGAGGATCCTTCGTGATGGATGCCGACTTCTTGAGGCACCACCTCAACATTCGCATTCATTTCCTGAAGACTAGAATATACGAGCAAAGAGGTGATGCTGAGGCTTTGTAAGATGTCCTCGGTGGTGGGAGGGTTGTGCCAGTGATGGTACTGGTTGAGTCTACAACCCTCTGCAGCCTGGAGCAACCCCGTGCATTGGAGCCTCCATACCTGGGTGTGATGCAGCCAGTCAGAACGCTCTGCACCACCCACACTACAGCTTCATGAAAGGTGTACAGGAAGTTAAGAAATCTGAACATTACATTACACTGAGTACATGACACAGACCATTTCCTCTGTTTGCACTCTAGGGTGGAACTTACTTTTCTAATTAAACTCTTACTCTGTCTTTTTCTTGTCTAATGAAGGGCCCCACACTGACTGTTTTTCTGCTCACAAATACAGCCTGATCTGCTGAATTTTCCCGGCAGTTTCCATTTTCAGTGTTAATACTATTTTAGAACATAGAGCATTTCAGCACAGTTCAAGGCCATTGGCCATAATGTTGGGCCAACCCATTAACGAATCTAACCCTTCCCTCTGACACAGATCTCTGTTTGTCCGTCATCCACCTGCCTGTCTGAGAGTCTTGTAAACACAGTGAACAGATCCACCTCTACCATCACCGCTGGCAAGGCATTCCAGACACCCACCACTCTCCATGAGAAAAAACTACTTCTGACATCCCCCTATAAATCACCTTAAAACTATACCCTCTCGTATTAGCCACTTCCATTCTGGGACGAGGTCTCTGACTCTCTTCTCCACCTACGCCTCATCGCCTTGTCTCAAGTTAAGTTGCCTTAGCTTCTCTGACCCTACTCACAGACACAGAGCAAGGAGACAAGCCCTTTGGCCCTGCTGGTCCATGCTGACGAGGTTGTCTACCTGGGCAAGTCCCATCTGCCAGCACTTGCTGCTGTTTAACCTTTCCTAACTGTCTGAATGCCTCTGTGGTTGTACCCTTCCCTGACAGCTAGTTCCACATTCCCACCACCCTCTGTGTGAAGATGTTGTCTCTCAGGTCTCTTACAAACCTTGCTCCTTTGGTTTTAGCCTCCTCTACCCTGGGGAAAAGTCTGTGACAGAACTCATTATCTATACCCTCATGATCTTATGTAATTATGTTGAGCCACCCGTCATTCTCACCTCTTACCTTATACTTGTATACTGTGAGCCTGGGCTGTTCCTGAAGGTTCAGCTCTCAGTCTCACTTTCCTCTGCATCCCTTTGGTCTACAACACCCTCCTCTGGGGAATTCCAGTGGGTGGTAGTGATGGGGGAATCTGGTGGAGGGGTGGTGGTGATGGGGGAATCTGATGGGTGGTGGTGGGGGAATCTGGTGGGTGGTGGTGGTGGGGAAATCTAATGGGTGGTGATGGGGGAATCTGGTGGGTGGTGGTGGGGGAATCTGGTGGGTGGTGGTGGGGGAATCTGGTGGGTGGTGGTGGTGGGGAAATCTAATGGGTGGTGATGGGGGAATCTGATATGCGGCAGCGGGGATATCTGGTGGGTGGTGGTGTGAGGTTTGGGGGTCGGTGTTGAGCAGGAACATGCCCTCTGCCTTTTTTCACCCCCCCCCATCTTCCTCTTCTTCCAGGTTGGGGCGAACGTACTGTTTGCTGACGGGGAGCCTGTTGCCATGAGCAACACCACCGAGAATGGGGTGGAGTCCTGCAACATGACCTACAGCAACTCCAGTATCCCTCTCACCACCGTCTACAGCCTGGTGATGGTCTTTGGCTTCCCAGCCAACCTGCTGACCCTGATCCTGAGCACACTGAAGATCCGACGGAAGAACATACTCTCCGTGTACCTCTTCACCCTCTCGCTCTCGGACCTGGCTTACCTCTGCACCATCCCGAACTGGATCACCTACGTCCAGAACTTGAACAAGTGGCACCAGAGCCAGTTTTCCTGCAAGATTACCGGCTACATATTCTTCAACAACCTCTACATCAGTATCCTCCTGCTCTGTTGCATTTCCGTCGACCGCTGCCTCGTGGTTCTCTACCCCATCGAGGCCCAGTGGCGCCGGCGCCGGCGGACGGCCGTGTTAGTCTGTGTCATCGTCTGGTTGATGGTCATGGCCATCCACACCCCGGTCTTCATTCTGTCCGGTGTGCAGAGTACCCAGAAGAAGAATGACTCCTGCTTCGAGACATTTCCTATGCCACCCCTGGTAGCGAAGTTCAATTATGCCCGCTTTTGCGTGGGGTTCTGTATTCCCCTCTGTATCTTGGTCGGGAGCAACGTCCTCATCTTCCGCCGCATCCAGTCCAGCTCCTGCCTCAACCTGGCTCAGAAAGCCAAGGTGAAGTACCTCGCCTTGGCCGTGATCCTGATCTTCCTCATCTGCTTCACCCCCTACCACATTATCCTCCTGAGCCGGGCCATAGCGTTCTCCATGTATCCAGACAGCTGCAGTTTCGAGCAGAAGATCTACACAGCATCCACGGCGTTCCTCTGCCTCTGCACGGTCAACAGTGCCGTCAACCCCTTCCTCTACATGCTCTCCTCTGAGAGTGTGAGGCAGGAGCTGAGGCGGGACCTCCGCATCCTCGTCTGCCTTCCCGTCCCGCAGGAAAGTGGGACTGACAGCTACACCTTCAGGAACGGCCCAAGCTCTCGGGTCTCCATCTCTCGGAGGGAGGAGGTGACCAGCTTGAACTGAACAGCTCGGGGTCCTCAGGCATACGGAACATTGGTGGACTCCACCTGCGTCTCAGCTGGCCGGCTTTTTCCACTCGAGGGTGGGTGGACCAGAGTCTTGCCAGATGCCAGGGAAGATTTCTGCAGAGATTTCAATCACCAGGCATCCTGAGATCTGGCAGAGACATGGTAGATGCCAAGATCTGGCCTGAGAATGGAAGGGCAGCAGATGTGGGCACACCTCCAGGAGACAGTTATCCTTCCTGGAAACTGGGTTCCCAAGCAGGAAAGTGGGGGCGGGTGGGGTGGGAATATGTCATCAGGAGAGATTGGGGCAGCATCCAACTGTACTGACCTTACCCTGGGAGTATGTGATGGGACAGTGTAGAGGGACTTTCAGTCTGTGTCTGACTGTGAGAGTGTGTAATGGGACAGTGTAGAGGGAGTTTCAGTTTGTGTCTGACCCCAAGTGTGTGTGATGTGACAGTGTAGAGGGAGCTTAACTCTGTATATTACCCCAGGAGTGTGCGATGGGACGGTACCGGTAAAGGGACTTTGTGTCTGACAGTGGGAGTGTGTGATGGGATAGTGTAGAGGGAACTTCACTCTGTATCTGGCCTATGCTGTCCCTGCCTAAGATTGCTTAATCCTCTGTATAAGCTTTACCAGCTCTGATAATCATCAGCAATTGTACAAACACAAATGTTGCTGGAATCCGTTTGATCAAGTGAACTGACATACGGTAATTTGAGGTGAATATCAGAAGAGTGTTAGTGAACATTGTGATCATGTGTTATACTAGCGAGAACCAAAGCAGAGGGAAGATTGGGATCTGTTGAGATGATCTGTCAGGGTTAGATTGGATCGTCATCCAACACTGTGATTGTATCATCTCTCAGAGATTGTGATTGGATCACCTTTCATGGACTGTGATTGGATCATTCCTTGGCAACTTTGACTGGACTAATTCACCATTGAAAATGTGATTGCACAGTCTCACAGGGATTATGATTCAATGATCTCTCGAGGAATGTCATTGAAATATCTCCCATGGACTGTTACTGAATGATCTCTTAAATAATGTGGATGTTTCACATCCCAAGGAATACAATTGAATAATTTCTCAAGGAATGTGGTTGATTGATATCTCCAGGAACATGATTGGGCAATCTCTCAAGGAATGTGATTGGACAATCTCTCAGGGTCTGTTTCAGGGATGTTCTCAGGGATTGTGATAGGATGACCTATCAGGAACTTCAATTGGATAATTTCTCAGGGAAATTCTCAGGGAATCTGCTTGGAAATCTTTGAGGGGCTGTGATTGGATGACCTCAGGGATTTTAAGAGGAAAAATGTATGGATCCAGACAAAAGGTGGGAAGTAGTTGGCTCGGTTTCCAACTTCAGGATCCAAAAGCCTCTCACTACTCTGTTACTTCCACCCTCTGGTTTTGTATTATCAATGATGCCGTGGGAAAGTAGTGATGTCATCAGTGGGGCTGGGCCCTTCCACCAATCAGGAGCCACTGACCTATTAAAGATGTAAATGAACTGGCTGTGTCCAAACTTCGAGCTTTAACTTCAGACAGCGTGATTGTGATGGTGTGATCTGTCATCGTGAGATTAACCCCTCAATGTTGCGACTCTGTCACTGTGAAACCTACCCCTGGATGTTGTGACCCTTCACTGTGAGACTGACCCTGTGATGGTGTGACCCCATCATTGCAAGATTGACTCTATTCCTTTCCATAGATGGTGCCCAGCAGATCAGGTAGCATCAATTGAAAAGAATAAAAAGGCAATGTTTTGGGCTGGGTGCCTTTGTGGTCTGATTTATGAAGGCCTATGTGTTAAAAGTTCCCTTTACCACCCTAACCACTTTCAAGGAATTATGGATTTGTACTTTGGGTCTCTCAGCTGAAACGTTCTCTGATTTTTCCTTCCACAGGGGTGGTCCACCTGGCTAGGTTCCTCCAACATCTCTACTGTTCTTTCATACAAGGACTCACACTGCAGTGATCACTCAGCTGTGCTGAGGGGGTTGCGGGGGGAGAGCCTGACTCAGCTGTGGGGTGGGGTGGGGAGGGGAAATTTAGCTTTGATTCAGAGAACTGAAAGACATGGTTGGAATTTCCAGAGTCAGTTGTATGAATGTGTCAGTTCTGCCTGTGCGTGCCTGGGCAAACCACAGACCTAGTTTCATGACAGGTGAGCACTTACACTGAATCACACGCTATGTGGATGAACTAGACTGGAGCCCGATCACACGGGAGATTTAAAAGGGACCCTGGGAGCAGCTTCATGCAAATAGTGATGCAGTTTTGGAATGAGATGCCAGAAACAGTGGTCGGGGTGGGCACATTACCAACATTTAAAAGCCATCCAGATAGGCACATGGATAGGAGAGCTTTTGAGGCCTCTGGGCCAAACGTGGGTGGATGGGATCAGCTTGCTGGCTGACACAGTTAGCAGGAACGTGTTGGGCCAAAGGGCCTGTTTCCATGCTCTATAACAATTAAGCTGGGGAGTTCTCTGCCTGTATAATGGAGTAGCAAATGCCTGGGGCGATTTAGAATGTAGGACATAGAATGGTACAGCAAAGTACTGGCCCTTTGGCTGTTGTGCTGACTTTTTAACCTACTCCAGTTTCAATCTAACCCTTTCCTCCCACATAGCCCTCCATTTTTCTACTATCCAATTGTCTCTCTAAGAGTCTCTTTAAATGCCCCTAATGTATCTGGCTCTACCACCACTCCTGGCAGGCTGTTCCACACACTCACCACTCTCTGTGTAACAAACTTCCCTCTGGCATTCACTTCATACTTTCAGTTGGAGTTCGGACTCCCGTCAGTCCCTGGTCACAGCAAACAAGCCTTTGCCCAACCTGCCTATGCCAACCAAGATACCCACTGGCCCAACTTGTCCAAGATGCCCGCCCAGGCCAGTCCCTCACTCAATAAATCCAGAAACAGCTCCTTCCCCGTGGTACCAGGCTTCTGCATGAACAGTGAACACTACCTCACGATACAACACACACAAAATGCTGGAGGAACTCAGTAGATCAGGATCTATGGAGGAGAATAAACAGTCAATGTTTCAGGCCGAGACCTTTCATCAGCATCTTATTATTCCCATTTTTGTACTATTTATTTAGTTTGAGATTTATAGTATTTGCAACTGGGACACAACAAATTTCACATCATGTAAGATGATGATAATAAACCTGATTCTGGCCCATATCCTTCAAAACCTTTCCTATCTATGTAGGTGTCCCAATGTCTTTTGAACGGTGTCAATGTACCCACCTCGTCCACTTCCTCTGGCAGCTCATTCCGTACAGACCCACCCTCTGTGTGAAGAGCTTTCCCTTACATCTCGTTGTAGGCCCAGTGGCCTGAACTGCACTGTACTCTCCCATTTATTGGGAGCCGGGACTGGGCACGAGAGACAGAGGAGTTTAAAACAGATCAGTCTCAGGGCTTGCTGGTGATTTTCAACTCATCAGGACCCCAAAGGGGGCACATTTGTACATTGTTAGTTGATAATAGATTGGCTAATCAGCTAATTGTCAGGTGGGTTAGCCATCCTGGACACAAGAGATTCAGCAGGTGCTGGAAATTCAGAGCAACACACGCAGAATGCTGGAGGAGCTCAACAAACAGGCAGCATACATGGAGACGAATAAACAGTTGACGTTTTGGACTGAGACCCTTTATCATGATTGAAAGGGATGGGGGAAAAGGCCAGAATAAGAAGCTGAGGGGAGAGGAAGGAATACAAGCTGGCAGGTCACGTTTAAAACTAATTTAAAGTCAAACCACTTGAAAAGTGAACATTTATCCATGATTACCACTTCCATAGTAGTATTTAGGTATGCTGCGGATGAGGGGGATGAGTGGGAAGCCAGGAGGTGATAGATGGATGAGGTAAAGGGCTGAAGAAGGAGGAATGGGATAGGAGAGGGGGCACCGGAGAGAGGTTTGGGCAAGTGAGAAGGGAAGGGGTAAGAGTGATTATTGCAACAGTGAGCTTGTGCTAGAGTGGAGAGCTGAGGGTTTGGTATGGAGAGGTGGAGTTAGTAGCCTGGGTATGGGAGTGAGAATCGCTTTTTAAGAAAAGACACAGGCAAGGTTCTATTTTTGTTGTCTGTAAATCATTAGTCCTTGAGATTCAGATTTATTTAACACATGTACATGTTAACATTTGGTAAATGCGTTAACAACCTACACAACCTAAGGATGGGCTAGAGGAAACTCAAGTGTTGCCTCACATTCTGGCACAAACAGCCTGCCCTATGAGCTTAAGAGACAAAACAGCTAGTTCTGAGCCATGACCTGGACTGACACCGCAACTCGGTGCTATCTTGACCAGAAACTGAATTGAATCAGTGAAGGTTGGGTGTTAGTCAGTGCAGCGGAATGCTCCTCCTGCAATATGTGGGAAGTCAGGGCACCTCACAATCTCCCTGATGACTGCATAGAACAGTGCAGCACAGTTCCGACCCTCTGCCCTATGTTGTATTAAGTGTCTAGTCTAACCTAAGAACAATCTAACCTTTCCTCCCCCCACAGCCCTCTATTTTTCTATCACCCAGTGCCTATCTAATTTGTCTCTTAATGTATCTGCCTGTGCCACCACCCTAGCAGCACATTCCATGCACACACTTCCCGCGATGCTGCTGGTACCAAACTGTATCGATCGCTGCCGTTGGATTCATCAGCTATGTGGAGACGGGGAGCCTGCTGCATCAGCAACAGCTTGCTCTCCATATCGTACTGTCTTGGCTTGTCTACTGAGATAGGATACCAGCGTCCATGGTTAACCCCAAGCAATGGAGTCGTCAGGTCTAACCAGAGTTGATCTAACCTGATCTGTCAGGAGATAGAGCTGGGTGCACTGACCGTCTGTGGGAAGTCCAGCTCCTGACACACCAGAACAAGGAGCCAGAGCTCGATGTGCTCAGGGTCACTTGGGAAGCTGGGGGCTACAGAGATGAGCCTTCAGATGTGGTCACACCTAAGGGTCAGGCTTCAGGTAGGTGGGTGATTCCGGGAACGAAGGGGTTTACCTATGAGGTGCGTTTGGCAGCTTTGGGCCTGTACTCACTGGAATTTAGAAGAATGTGGGGGGATTTCATTGAAACCTACTGAATGTTGAAAGGACTAGATAGGGTGGATGTGGAGAAGATGTTTCCTATGGTGGGGAAATCCAGGACTAGAGGGCACAGCCTTAAAACTGAGGGGCGATCCTTTAGAACAGAGGTAAGGAAGAATTTTTTTTTAGCCAGAGAGTAGTAAGTTTGTGGAATTCTCTGCCACAGACTGCGTTGGAGGCCTAGTCAGTGGGTATATTTAAGGCAGAAGTTGATCATTTCCTGATTGGTCAGGGGGCATCAAGGGACATGGAGAGAAGGAAGGTGTATGGGGTTGAGTGCCATGATGGAATGGCAGAGCAGACTCGATGGGGTGAATGGCCTAATTCTGTCTCTATGTCTTATGGGTGCCCACTAGGAGAAGAGCAATCAGTGCGGGATTCCACTCAGCAACTAGTCTGGCTCTGTACATATTGCTGGGGGGGGGGGGGGGGCGGGGGAGGTTTATTAGGGCACAGGTCAGTGGCACTGTCGCCCACTCTGAGCTTCAACAGGGAAAGGTAAAGTCTACTGGAACGATACTGATAGGTGACTCAGTAGCTGCGTAGGTGGACAGTTGATTCTGTGGAAAGAGATGCCAGATGCCTGGCTGCCAGGGTTGAGGATGCCACAGAATGGCTGCAGAACATTCTCAAGGGGGAAGGGGAGCAGCCAGAGGGTACGGTGCACGTTGGCACAGAAATGGAGAGTGAGTAGAGAGAGTTAGAACAGAGGGTGAAGAGCAGGACCTTGAAGCACTGATCTCTGGATGACTCCCAGTGCCATGTGTTCGTCATGGCAGAGATAGAAAGATAGACCGTATGACTGAGTGGCTGAGGAATGGTATAGGCAACAGGATTTCAGGTTCTTGTATCATTGAAACCTCTTCTGAGGCTGGGCTGACCTGGGTTCATTAAACCATATAAAACTTTAATATCCATTTAACTCATTGTAATTTATTGTAATTATTGTGTATTGCACTGAACTGCTGCTCCAAAACAACAAATTTTACAATATACGTCAGTAATAATAAACCTGATTCAGATCATACACATATAGAAAGAGGCCCTTTGGCCCATCACATCCACGCCGACCAGCATACGAATCTCCTTGCGTGCCTTGGCAATATAACAGAACAAAGGGACCTAAGAGAACGTGTGCACAGTTCACTGACAGTGGCATCACAGGCAGACTGGCCCCCATCATCCAGACAATGAGTATAGGAGATGAGACATTACGATGCAGCTGAAATAGACCATAAGACTTAGGAGCAGAATAGGGCATTTGACCTATAGTGTCTGCTCTGCCATTCCACCATGGCTGATTTATTATGCCCCTCAAACTGTTTCTCCCACTTTCTCCTGTTACGGATTCAAGCAACAATAAATATATGAGTGAGGCAGGGTTTTGATAACAAATAAAACGTTTATTAAAACGCTGAAAAAACAAACCCCCAAAAGAAAACAAATCACTAACGTAACCGGAAATCAGCTGCTGTGCGGCAGCTTAAACAGTTCTTAAAGCGATGTTGCAAAAACAGTTCTTCAAAGTAGTATTGCAAAAGTTCATAATGCTTACAGTCCATTTAAGGGAGAGACTTTTTAAGACGATTTAAATTTTCTTTCACGTCGTCTCGCTGTGGTTCCAAATCGAACTTTTCCCACGAAGAATTTAGAAAGATGAAGAATGAAACGGCTTAAAGGCACTGACCTTTCCTTTATAAAACTGTACTCAATCCTTTCTGCTATTCGCAGGGATTAACACGGGCACAGTCAACAAATTCCTTCCGAATGAGGATCAAACAAGGTCGAACCTGTTTCACCGTCGAAATCGACTTTCCTCGATCTTTTAACTCCCGAACTCCGATCGTCACTCTCCACTGATTCTCAACTAGCAGTATTATAAAGAAACTGCTGGCAATGACCTTTTAAACTTTAGGCATTAAATAAAACTTCATCTTTCAACTAAACTGCGTCATAACATTAAATCACACAGTGGCATGAAGTCAACATGGCAAATCCAGCCACAAACTGCCCCTCCTCACAGGGAGGGGTCCTCCTTTTATACCCTGTAAAAAAGAACCTGTCACATGACCTCTACTGGCGGGAAAATGACGTAACTCCACCACCACAAGACCATTACCTCAAGTCCAGTACAGCTTCAACACCTGTCACGTGACAAGGGTACCACTGTCATGTGTCACGGGTACGTAACACTCCCCGTAACCATAGAACCATAGAACATTACAGCTCAAAAACAGGCCTTTTGGCCCTCCTTGGCTGTGCCGAACCATTTTTCTGCCTAGTCCCACTGACCTGCACCTGGACCATATCCCTGCATACCCCTCTCATCCATGTACCTGTCCAAGGTTTTCTTAAATGTTAAAAGAGAGCCTCCATTTACCACTTCATCTGGCAGCTCATTCCACACTCCCACCACTCTCTGTGTTAAGAAGACCCCCCCCCAATTTTCCCTTTAAACTTTTCCCCCTTCACCCTTAACCCATGACCTCTGGTTTTTTTCTCCCCTAGCCTCAGTGGAAAAAGCCTGCTTGCATTCACTCTACCTATATCCATCATAATTTTATATACCTCTATCAAATTTCCCCTCATTCTTCCACGCTCCAGGGAATAAAGTCCTAACCTATACAACCATATAACAATTACAGCACGGAAACAGGCCATCTCGGCCCTTCTAGTCCATGCCAAACGCTTACTCTTATTTAATCCCACTGACCCGCACTCAGCCCATAACCCTCCATTCCTTTCCTGTCCATATACCTATCCAGTTTTGCTTTAAATGACAATACCGAACCTGCCTCTACCACTTCTACTGGAAGCTCATTCCACACAGCTACCACTCTCTGAGTAAAGAAATTCCCCCTCATGTTACCCTTAAACTTTTGCCCCCTAAGTCTCAACTCATGTCCTCTTGTTTGAATCTCCCCTACTCTCAATGGACAAAGCCTATCTATGTGAACTCGATTTATCCCCCTTATTATTTTAAATACCTCTATCAGGTCCCCCCTCAACCTTCTATGCTCCAAAGAATAAAGACCTAACTTGTTCAATCTTTCCCTGTAACTTAGGTGCTGAAACCCAAGTAACATTCTAGTAAATCTTCTCTGTACTCTCTCTATTTTGTTGACATCTTTTCTTTGTGAAGGGCAGATCGTGCCTAACAAGCCTGATAGAGTTCTTCGAGGAGGTGACCAGGCATATAGATGAGGGTAGTGCAGTGGATGTGATCTACATGGATTTTAGTAAGGCATTTGACAAGGTTCCACACGGTAGGCTTATTCAAAAAGTCAGAAGGCATGGGATCCAGGGAAGTTTGGCCAGGTGGATTCAGAATTGGCTTGCCTGCAGAAGGCAGAGGGTTGTGGTGGAGGGAGTACATTCAGATTGGAGGGTTGTGACTAGTGGTGTCCCACAAGGATCTGTTCTGGGACCTCTACTTTTCGTGATTTTTATTAACGACCTGGATGTGGGGGTAGAAGGGTGGGTTGGCAAGTTTGCAGAGGACACAAAGGTTGGTGGTGTTGTAGATAGTGTAGAGGATTGTCAAAGATTTCAGAGAGACATTGATAGGATGCAGAAGTGGGCTGAGAAGTGGCAGATGGAGTTCAACCCAGAGAAGTGTGAGGTGGTACACTTTGGAAGGACAAACTTCAAGGCAGAATACAAAGTAAATGGCAGGATACTTGGTGGTGTGGAGGAGCAGAGGGATCTGGGGGTACATGTCCACAGATCCCTGAAAGTTGCCTCACAAGTAGATAGGATAGTTAAGAAAGCTTATGGGGTGTTAGCTTTCATAAGTCGAGGGATCGAATTTAAGAGACGCGATGTAAAGATGCAGCTCTATAAAACTCTAGTTAGGCCACACTTGGAGTACTGTGTCCAGTTCTGGTCACCTCACTATAGGAAGGATGTGCAAGCATTGGAAAGGGTACAGAGGAGATTTACCAGGATGCTGCCTGGTTTAGAGAGTATGGATTATGATCAGAGATTAAGGGAGCTAGGGCTTTACTCTTTGGAGAGAAGGAGGGTGAGAGGAAACATGATAGAGGTGTACAAGATATTAAGAGGAATAGACAGAGTGGACAGCCAGCGCCTCTTCCCCAGGGAATCACTGCTCAGTACAAGAAGACATGGTTTTAAGTTAAGGGGAGGGAAGTTCAAGGGGGATATTAGAGGAAGGTTTTTCACTCAGAGAGTGGTTGGTGCATGGAATGCACTGCCTGAGTCAGTGGTGGAGGCAGACACACTAGTGAAGTTTAAGAGACTACTAGACAGGTATATGGAGGAATTTAAGGTGGGGGGTTATATGGGAGGCAGGGTCTGAGGGTCGGCACAACATTGTGGGCCGAAGGGCCTGTACTGTGTTGTACTATTCTATGTTCTATAATTCGGTGACCAGAACTGTACACAATACTGTAAATTTGGCCTTACCAATGCCTTGTACAATTTTAACATTACATCCCAACTCCTATACTCAATGCTCCGATTTATAAAGGCCAGCATGCCAAAAGCTTTCTTCACCACCCTATCCACATGAGATTCCACCTTCAGGGAACTATGCACCATTATTCCTAGATCACTCTGTTCTACTGCATTCTTCAATGCCCTATCATTTACCATGTACGTCCTATTTGGATTATTCCTACCAAAATGTAGCACCTCACACTTATCAGCATTAAACTCCATCTGCCATCGCTCAGCCCACTCTTCTAACTGGCCTAAATCTCTCTGCAAGCTTTGAAAACCTACTTCATTATCCACTATGCCACCTACCTTAGTATCATCTGCATACTTACTAATCCAATTTACCACCCCATCATTTAGATCATTAATGTAAATGACAAACAACATTGGACCCAGTACAGATCCCTGACAGGCCTATAATTGCTAGGTTTACTTTTAGAACCTATTCAACTTTTCTCTGTAACTCAGTTTCTCAAGTCCCGGCAACATCCTTGTTCTCTGAACAAGAGTTCTCTGAACTCTTTCAACCTTATTAATATCCTTCCTGTAATTCAGTGACCAAAACTGCACACAATACTCCAAATTCGGCCTCACCAATGCCTCATACAACCTCACCATAACATTCCAACTCTTATACTCAATACTTTGATTTATAAAGGCCAATGTGCCAAAAGCTCTCTTTATGAACCTATCTACCTTTATCGTCACTTCTAGGGAATTTTGTATCTGTACTCCCAGATCCCTCTGTTCTACTGCACTCCACAGTGTCCTACCATTTACCTTGTATGTTCTTACTTGGTTTGTCCTTCCAAAGTACAATACCTCACACTTTCTGTATTAAACTCCACCTGCCATTTTCAGCCATTTTTCCAGCTGGTCCAAATCCCTCTACAAGTTTTGAAAACCTTCCTCACTGTCCACTACACCTCCAATCTTTGTATCATCAGCAAATATGCTGATCCAATTTACCACATTATCATCCAGATCATTGATATAAATGACAAATAACAATGGACCCAGCACTGATCCCTGTGGCACACCACTAGTCACAGGCCTCCACTCAGAGAAGCAATCCCCCACTACCACTCTCTGGCTTCTCCCATTGAGCCAATGTCTAACCCAATTTACTGCCTCACCATGTATATCTAGTGACTGAATCTTCCTAACTAACCTCCCATGTGGGAACTTGTCAAAGGCCTTACTGAAGTCCATGTAGACAACATCCACTGCCTTCCCTTCATCCACTTTCCTGGTAACCTCCTCGAAAAACTCTAAAAGATTTGTTAAACATGACCTGCCACGCACGAAGCCATGTTGACTCTCCCTAATAAGTCCCTGTCTATCCAAATACTTGTAGATCCTATCTCTTAGTTCTCCTTCCAATAATTTACTTACTACCAACGTCAAACTTACCAGCCTATAATTTCCCGGATTACTTTTAGAGCCTTTTTTTAAACAACGGAACAACATGAGCTATCCTCCAATCCTCCAGCACCTCACCTGTAGATATTAAATATAAATTTTAAATATATCTGCCAGGGCCCCTGCAATTTCAACACTAGTCTCCTTCAAGGTCCGAGGGAATACCCTGTCAGGTCCTGGGGATTTATCTACTCTGATTTGCCTCAAGATAGCAAGCACCAACTCCTCTTCAATCTGTATAGGTTCCATGACCTCACTACTTGTTTACCTTATTTCCATTGACTCCATGCCAGTTTCCTTAGTAAATACGGACACAAAAAAGAGATCTCCCTCATTTCTTTTGGTTCCATACATAGCCGACCACTCTGACCTACAAGAGGACCAATTTTATCTCTTACTACCCTTTTGCTCTTAATATACCTGTAGAAGCTCTTTGGATTATCCTTCACCTTGACTGCCAAAGCAACCTCAATGTCTTCTTTTAGCCCTCCTAATTTCTTTCTTATTTTTTGCACTTTTTATACTCCTCAAGCACCTTATTTGCTCCCTGTTGCCTATACCTGTCACACATCTCTCTTTTCTTCTTTATCAAAGTTCCAATATCCCTTGAGAACCAAGGTTCCTTATTCTTATTCACTTTGCCTTTAATCCTGACAGGAACATACAAACTCTGCACTCTCAAAATTTCTCCTTTGAAGGCCTCCCACTTACCAATCACATCCTTGCCAGAGAACAACCTGTCCCAATCCACGCTTTTTAGATCCTTTCTAATTTCTTCAAATTTGGCCTTTTTCCAGTTTAGAACCTCAACCCGAGGACCAGATCTATCTTTATCCATGATCAAGTTGAAACTAATGGTGTTATGATTACTGGAACCAAAGTGTTCCCCTACATGCACTTCCATCACCTGTCCTAACTCGTTTCCTAATAGGAGATCTAATATTGCATCCTCTCTAGTCGGTACCTCTATATATTGATTTAGAAAACTTTCCTGAACACATTTTACAAACCCTAACCCTTCTAGACCTTTAACAGTATGGGAGTCCCAATCAATATGTGGAAAATTAAAATCCCCTACCATCACAACTTTATGTTCCCTGCAGTTGTCTGCTATCTCTGCAGATTTGCTCCTCCAGTTCTCACTGACTATTGGGTGGTCTATAATACAACCCCATTTATGAGGTCATACCTTTCCTGTTTCTCAGCTCCACCCATATGGCCTTGGTAGACAAGCCGTCTAATCTGTCCTGCCTGAGCACTGCTGTAATATTTTCCCTGACTAGCAATGCCACCCCTGCACCATTCATCCCTCTGCCTCTATCACGTCTGAAACATCGGAACCCTGGAACATTAAGCTGCTAGTCCTACTCCTCCTGTAGCCAAGTTTCACTAATGGCTACAATGTCATAATTCCAAGTGTCAATCCACACCCTCAGCTCATCTGCCTTCCCCACAATACTCCTCGCATTGAAATAGACACACCTCAGAAGATTATTACCACCACACACAACCCTTCTATTTATGACTTTGCATGAACCTTTAACATCATTTATTTTCACCCCCGCTCCACTATCTGCTCTGGCACTCTGGTTCCCATCCCCCTGCAAATTTAGTTTAAACCCCCCCCCCCCCCCCCCGCAATAGCACTAACAAACCTCCCTGCAAGGGTATTGGTCCCCTTGTATTTCAGGTGTAACCCATTTCTCTTGCACAGGTCCGAGCTGCCCCAGAAGAGGTCCCAATGATCCTGAAATCTGAAACCCTGCCCCCTACACCAGTTCCTCAGCCACGTGTTCATCCTCCAGAGCATCCTATTCTTACCCTCACTGGCACGTGGCACAGGTAGCAATCCTGAGATTACCACCCTCGAGGTCCTGCTTTTTAACTTCCTACCAAGCTCTCTATACTCACTCTTCAGGACCTCCTCACTCTTTCTTCCTACATCATTGGTAACAATGTGTACCATAACATCTGGCTGATCACCTTCCCACTTCAGAATGCTGTGCACGCGATCAGAGACACCCCTGATCCTGGCACCTGGGAGGCAACAAACCATTCGGGAGTCTCTGTCGCAACCACAGAATCTCCTGTCTGTACCTCTAACTATTGAGTCCCCTATCACTACGGCTCTCCTCTTCTTCCCCCCTCCCTTCTGCACTGCAGAACCAGACTCAGTGCCAGAGATCTGGCTTCCACAGCTTGTCCCAGGTAAGTCATCCCCCCCAACAGTATCCAAATCGGTATACTTGTTGTTGAGGGGAATGGCCACAGGGGAACCCTACTCTGCCTGCCCTTTCCCCTTCCCTCGCCTGACGGTAACCCACTTACCTGTGCGCTGCTCCTTTGGCGTAACTACCTCCCTGAAACTACTATCTATAATCTCCTCATTCTCCCGAATGATCCAGAGGACATACAGCTCCTGCTCCAGTTCCCTAACGCGGTTTGTTAGGAGCTGCAGCTGGATGCACTTCTTGCAGGTGTCGTTGTCAGGGAGACTGGAGGTCTCCCTGACTTCCCACATCCTGCAAGGAGCATTCCAACATCCTGCCTGGCATTCTCTCTACTCTAAATGAACAAAACTTACCGGAACCTACCCTCGCCTCTGCCTGTTCATGCCGAAGCCTGTTGAGCCAAAGCCGTCCCACTCTGCTGCCCACTGGATATGGTGGTCGCCCTATTAAACCTTTGGTGCTCTACGTCATGCGCCTGCGCAGTCTTGCCTCTTTTCCCCGAGTAGTAAAATAAATGCCTTTTCTCCGAGATTCCTTTACTCCTTCACTCTTAGCCTCTTGCTTCCATTTAGCCTTTTACACCCTTACATATTAACCAGAGTTTTAAATATATCCAGTGACTTGGTCTCCACAGCCGTCTGTGGCAATGAATTCCACAGATTCACCACCCCCGGCTAAAGAAATTCCTCCCCCTCTCTGTTCTAAAGTGATGTCCCTCCATTCTGAGGCTGTGCCCTCTGGTCCTAGACACCCCCACTGTGGGAAACATCCCCTCCACATCCACTCTATCTCAGTCTTTCAATATTTGGCAGATTTCAATGAGGCCCCCCTCCCACCCCATTCTTCTAAACTCCAGCAAGTACAGGCCCAGAGCCATTAAACACTCCTTGTATGTTAACCCTTTCATTCCAAAATAATTTTTGTGAAGCTCCTTTGGACTCTCTCCAATGCCAGCACATCCTTTCTTAGATAAGGGGTCCAAAATTACTCATGATGGTCCAAGTGTAATCTGACCAGTGCTTTACAAAGCCTCAGTGTTGCATTCTTGCTTTTATATTCTCATCCTCTTGATTGAATACTAACATCGCATTTGCCTTCCTCACCATTGACTCAACCTACAAGTTAACCTCTAGGGAATCCTGCATGAAGACTCACAAGTCTCTTTGCATCTCTGATTTATGAATTTTCTCCCCAGTTAGAAAATAGTCTATGCCTTTATTCCCTCTTTCAGAGTGCGTGACCACACACTTTCCTGCACTGTCACTGAAGCCGCGTGGGAGCACTGTGTACAGTTTTACCAAGCTGTTGTAGAAAGGATGAGTTTAAACTGGAAAGAGTGCAGAAACTTAAGAGAGCAGAGGGGCAGCTTTTCCACGCAGAGGGTGGTGAGTGTATGGAACGAGCTGCCAGAGGAAGTAGTTGAGGTAGGTACAATAACATCATTTAAGAAGCAATTGGAAGGATATGGGTTGAATGCATGAAGCTGGCTGCAGTTGGGTGGGCACCGTGGTTGGCACAGATTGGTTGGGCTGAAGGGGTCTGTATCTGTGCTGTATTCCTCTGTGACTTTTACTCTGAAACAGGAGGATAATGGTTCTGTTCCCGAGATGTCAGCATCAGCCATGTTATTCCACTTTTGACCTTATAGAGGTGATACAATCATGAGGGTGTATATAGGGTGAATGTGCACAGCCTTTTCCTCAGGGTTAGGCAGAAGAACTGGAGGGTAAAAGTTTAAGTTGAGAGGGGAGAGATTTAATAGAAATCCCGAGAGGCAACTTTTTCACCCAGAAGATGGTTCGTGTATGGATTGAGCTGCCAGAGGTGGGTATGAAAACAACAATAGACTCTTGGAAGGTACATGGATGAGAGGTTTAGAGTGGTCTGGGCAAATGGAACAAGCTGAGATGGACACGGATAAGCTGAGCTGGAAGTTCTGTTGTGCTGTAGTAGGATTCAGATGATCATGTACATCACAACATCCAGTAAAACGTGTCGTTGGTGCCAATAACCTATAAGGGTGTGCTGGGGAAGTCCACAAACGTCACTACACATTCTGGTGACGACATAACATGCTCACTATGTTCAGCAGAACAACCCAAGCAGCAGCAACAACAACAGAACAAGTCCCTTTTACATACATCCACCCACCCACAAAAGACAGGCCTCCACCCCCAGGGCTGGCTGGTTGCCTCTGGGCTTCCAAGTCCTTGGCCCCAGACTCTCAGATTTGCAGATGTCACGCCTCCAGACCTGCAAACATCAGGCTCCTACCTCCAGACTCGCTGAGTTCTGGACTTGACCTTTGGCTTTGCCCACTGGACTTTGCCAGTCACTGGGTATCAATCCAAGGACACTGATCATCGGTTTGATCTTTGGGTCCCAAACCCAGGAATAGCCTATACAGGTTTGATCTTCAGGATTTGACCTCTGACCCCAAGGACCTGACGTCCGTACTAGGAACAGGAGCGGGTATCTTGGCTGCTTGCTCTTCAGGAAGATCAAACCGGATGATCTTGCCTTCACAGCACTAACTTCTCACCATCTTGTTTATCAAGAACTCAAGAGAATGCTTCAATTCAGCTCCTTTTCGAGGAAGAGCTTCCCCAGAGTCACTTAAAGCCACTGAGACAGAACACAATCACCTCATCTGTTAAATAAGCTCTCCATCACCTTCTCAAGGCCAACTAAGAATGCTGGCTCAGCTAGTGAAGTTCACATCCATTGAATATAAAGAATGCTCCAAGTTTGCAGATGACATGCATCTGGTGGGAGCCCAAGAGCAGAATAAGGCTATTTGGTCCACTGCATCTACTCCACCATTCAATCATGGCTGATTTTTTAAACTTCATTCTCCTACCTTATAGAACCATAGAACATTACAGCACAGAAACAGGCCTTTTGGCCTTTCTTGGCTGTGCCGAACCATTTTTCTGCCGAGTCCCACTAACCTGCACCTGGGCCATATCCCTCCAAACCCCTCTCATTCATATACCTGTCCAAGTTTTTCTTAAACGTCAAAAATGAGCCAGCGTTCACCACTTCATCTGGCAGCTCATTCCACACTCCCACCACTCTCTGCGTGAAGAAGCCCCCCCCCTAAAGTTCCTTTTAAACTTTCCCCCCTTCACCCTTAACCCATGGCCTCTGTTTTTTTTCTCCCCTAGACTCAGTGGAAAAAGCCTGCTTGCATTCACTCTATCTATACCCATCATAATTTTATACACCTCTATCAAATCACCCCTCATTCTCCTACGCTCCAGGGGAGCAAGTCCTAACCTATTCAACCTTTCTCTGTAACTCAGTTTCTCAAGTCCCGGCAACATCCTTGTAAACCTTCTCTGCACTCTTTCAATCTTATTAATATCCTTCCAGTAATTAGGTGACCAAAACTGCACACAATACTCCAAATTTGGTCTCACCAATGTCTTATACAACCTCACATTACATTCCAACTTATACTCAATACTTTGATTTATAAAGGCCAATGTACCAAAAGCTCTCTTTACAACCTTATCTACTTGTGACGCCACCTTTAGGGAATTATGTATCTGTACTCCCAGATCCCTCTGTTCTACTGCACTCCTCAGTGTCCTACCATTTACCTTGTATGTTCTACTTATCTCTGGAATGTTTAATCCCCTTACCAATCAAGAACATATCAGTCTCTGCCTTCAATACAAGGGCCCCTGTGGCAACAAGTTCTGCACATTTACCGCAATCTGGATGAAGAAACTTCCCTTCAACTCTGTTCTAAAGGGACATCCCTTTATTCTGGGGTTTCAGATGCCCCCACTATTAGAAACATCCTCTCCACGTGACCTCTGCCATACAAGTTGATAGAGTGCCAAAGAAAGCGTGTATGGTGTGTTGCCCTTCATTAGTCGGGCGAGTGAGTTCAGGGGCGTTGAGGTCATGTAGTAGCTTTATAAAATTCTGGTTAGACTACACTGGAGTATTGTGTTCATTTCTGGTTGCCTCATTACAGGAAGGATGTGTGTTATGTTTTGTAACTTCAAAACTATAAACTAGTTCAAAGAAAAACACAGGAGTCTGAAAATACGGGTGTAACTTGGTCTTTACTTTAACCTAGGCATGCACGTATCATGTGGTAGCAAGATGATATATGCAATTGACGTATTTTTGCATATAGCATGTAACTAATTATTTAAACAAGCAAGAGTGCTTAATCAAACAATATATATGTATATGATTATTTGAATATTATTGAAATATATTATACACAACAATGTGGAAGCTTTGGAGAGGGTGCAGAGGAGATTTACCAGGATGCTGCCTGGATTGGAGAGTGTGTCTCATGAGGATAGGTTGAGTGAGCTTGGGGTTTTCTCTTTGGAGCAAAGAAGGGTGAGAGGCGATTTGACAGAAATGTACAAGATAAAAAGAGGCATAGAGCGAATGGATAGCCAACACCTTTTTCCCAGGGCAGCAACACCAGAGAATATCTGTTTAAAATGAGTAAAGAATGTTTAAGGGAATCAGAATCAGGTTTAATATCACAAACACGTCGTGAAATTTGTTGTTTTGTGGCAGCACTAAAGTGCAAGGCATTAAAATGCCTAAAAATTACAATAATTGCTGTAAATGAAATGAATAGTGTAAAAAGAGAGCAAAAGTAATGAGTGGTGTTCATGGTCGGTTCATTGTCTGTTCAGAAATCTGATAGCAGGGGGAGCAGAAACTGTTCCTAAAACACCGGGTGTGTATCTTTAGGCTCCCAGATGGTAGTAATGAGAAGAGGGCATTTCCTGAATGGTGGTGAGGGGATCCTTAATGATGGATGCTGTCGTTTTGGGGCATCACCTTTTGCAGATGTCCTTAACGCTGGGGAGGCTGTTGCCAGTGATGGAGCTGGTTGAGTTTGCAACCCTCTGCAGCTTTATCTGATCCTGTGGAGTGGTCGCTCCTTACCCAGCTGTGATACAACCAGTTAGAACTCTTCCCATGGTACAGCTGTAGAGATTTATGAGAGTCGTTGGTGACATACCGATTTTGCTCGGACTCCTAATGAAATATAGCTGCTCACGTCTTCTTCTTAATTGCACCAATATGTTGGTCTCAGGATAAATCTTCAGAGATGCTGAAGCCTAGGAACTTGAAACTGCGCACTCTTTTGACTTGGAGACGTCAGAGGTTATTATATTTTACACAGAGGGTTGGATGCCTGGATTGCACTACTGGGGGTAGGTGGTAGAGGCAGGTGCGTTAGGGATTTACACAGGCACATGGCTATAAAAAAAAATGGAGGGTGATGGGCTGTATAGGAGGGGAGGGTTAGGTTGATGGTGGAAAAGATTTATATATGTCAGCTCAACATTGTGAGCTGAAAGGCTAGTTCTATGTTCTATCCAGTCATTTCAGTTACTGGTATGTTTCAATGAGACAACCGCCTGCCTCCTGCCATCCTTCTGAACTCCATCGACAAGCATCAACATCACAGGTTAAACCTTTCATTCCTGGGATCTCTCTTGTAAACTTCATCTGGACCGTCTCCAGGGCAAGCACATCCTTTCTTAGATATAGAGCCTCAAATTGCTCTCAGTCTGGGAAGGAGTGAGGAGTGGGAAATGGTACTAAGATAAGGTCTTTGAATGGTACAGCACACCACAGCACAGAAACAGACCCTTCAGCTCACAGTGCGGTGCCACACCGACCAGTAATCAAATGACCAGCTACGCTCTGCAAACACATTTCCATATGGCTTCTTAACCACCCGGTGTGGTTCAAGCTGTCAGGATGGCGACTGTAACTCAGATAACCACGCATTACAGCAGTGGTGTGCAGAAGGGCACCTCTGAATGCAGAACACACTGAGCCTTGAGATGGATGAGTTACAACAGCAGAAGACTACGGACCGGAGGTTCCTGATCAAGTGGCCACTGAGTGCACACAAAAACAGTGACTAACACAAACTAAATTAAATTAAAGTGTTCCCATCTCTATCCAGAATAGGGTTTATTCCCCAAGGTCCCCTCTGGAACACCTCATTGGTACCCCTGGATATTGCATGTTCCCTTTCCACTGTTACTCAGGCACAGGCATACCCCCACAAATTCACCAGGCTTGGACATACCCCCACAAAATCACCAGGCTTGGACATACCCCCACAAAATCACCAGACTTGGACATACCCCCACAACATCACCAGGCTTGGACATACCCCCACAACATCAACAGGCTTGGACATACCCCCACAAATTCACCAGGCTTGGACATACCCCCACAAAATCACCAGGCTTGGACATACCCCCACAACATCAACAGGCTTGGACATACCCCCACAACATCACCAGGCTTGGACATACCCCCACAACATCACCAGGCTTGGACATACCCCCACAAAATCACCAGGCTTGGACATACCCCCACAACATCACCAGGCTTGGACATACCCCCACAAAATCACCAGGTTTGGACATACCCCCACAAATTCACCAGGCTTGGACATACCCCCACAAAATCACCATGCTTGGACATACCCCCAAAACATCACCAGGCTTGGACATACCCCCACAACATCACCAGGCTTGGACATACCCCCACAACATCACCAGGCTTGGACATACCCCCACAAATTCACCAGGCTTGGAAATACCCCCACAACATCACCAGGCTTGGACATACCCCCACAACATCACCAGGCTTGGACATACCCCCACAAATTCACCAGGCTTGGACATACCCCCACAACATCACCAGGCTTGGATATATCCCCACAAAATCACCAGGCTTGGACATACCCCCACAAAATCACCAGGCTTGGACATACCCCCACAACATCACCAGGCTTGGACATACCCCCACAAAATCACCAGGCTTGGACATACCCCCACAACATCACCAGGCTTGGATATATCCCCACAAAATCACCAGGCGGTCCACTTGAGTGGAACAACAAATTTCACAATACATGTCACTGATAACAAACCTGAATCTGATTCTTTTGGAGTGTGGGAGGAAACCAGAGCACCCAGAGGAAATAGCAGTCATGGGGAGAGGGTATAAACTCCTTACAGACAGCAGTGGGAATCGAGCACGGATCGCCGGCACTGTAAAGAGTTGTGCTACAGCTTTGTAAGGAAGCTTACAAAGGAAGCTGTGGGGGGCACTACAGCTTTGCTACTTGACAGAGCAGGTGGAGATGCCTCTTAAACACTATCACTCAAGAGAGGGGGGCACATTTTTGGCCTCATGGTCAATACAGACATGATAGGCTGAGGATATTTTCCTTTGCCAAACTGTTCTGTGTTCAAAGTGATCTCTGTAAGCTTTAGAGACTGTTGTGCATGAAAATCCCCAGCAGTTTCTAAGATACACAAACCACCCTGTCTGGCACCAACAATCATTCCACAGTCAAAGATCACATTTTGTTCCCCCCCCTCCCATTCTGATGTCTGGTCTGACCAACAACAGAACCTTTTGACCATGTCTGCACACTTTTATGAATTGAGTTGTTGCCACATGATTGGCTGAATAGATATTTCCATTAACTAGCAGGAGTACAGGTGTACCTAATAAAGTGGCCACTGAGCATATTTTGTAGAATTGTAGAATGTAATTTGAATTAAAGGTATCTTTGTTAAAAAGAAGCGAGCCCTTCTGGAGTCCCAGTGTACCTCTTGCACAAGTTGGCAGCTTTCCTCTATGGATACCTCGATGTGCTGGGATAGTAAGTGTTGGGCAGACCACGAGCCGTCTCTCTGTGAGATGAACATCCATCAGCACTTGACGTTCGTCTATGGGTGTGTGTGTCCCTGAGGACAGCCCGCATCTCAGAGTTGCTCCTCTGTTACGCCCCTGCTGGGAATGAAACACGACAAAGATCCTTACAACTTTCTCCACACCCTCTCTGCGCAACCTACTACTACTCCTACATCGACTCAGGCCTGGGGGGCCAGTGTTGGGCACGATGACGACTCTCTACTCCTCCCTCTCCCTCATCAGTGTGTTCAGTTCATCTACATTAGCCGTGCCGCTATCTTCTAGGAGCGTGTTGACCATAGTCTTGGGAGGGCGCCCAGGGTTCATCCTCCCTTGCTTGGGCTCCCATGTGATGACTAGGCTGGCAGGTAGCTCAGGGTGGCGTAGACAGTGCCCCGCTAGTTGCAGTCTTCTCGCCTCGATTTTAGTAGTGAGCATCGATAGGTCGTCATAAAGCTCGACGTTCGTCATGTGCTGTTGCCAACTCACGTCAAGAGCCATCTGGAGCATTCATGTATAGCAACCATCTAGTGACTTTCACATAGTCTTGGTGAGTGTCCACGTCTCGCATCCGTACACAAGAATAGACTCTATGACTGCTATGTAGATCCTCTTTCTGAGCCCTCTGGTCAGGTTCAACCAACAGATTTCCTTCACAACATTCATAGCCCTCCATGCCAGCACCTTTTGTATCTTTATGTCCTTCTCTGAACTCATCACTCTTGACCCGAGGTACTTGAAGTTTAAGACTTTCTTAAAGGTATCATTCTTTACGGTCTTGAGAGTACCTTCGTCGCAGCTGAACACCATGCAATCTGTTTTTTTAGCGTTTAGGTGAAGTCCAACTTTATTGCACGCAATTTCCACTTTTGTCAGTAGCTGTTGTGCTTCCTCCATCTGGTCAGAGAGCAGGACTATGTCATCTGCAAAATCGAGATCTGTGAGCGTAACTGGTCTGACCTTTTTGGTTCATCCTGGTTTTATGGTAAAACCAAGCTTGTCATGATCTTTGATAGCTTGACATAGAGTGTAATCAAGGACGATTATAAAGATGTAGGGTGCCAGAGTGTCTCCTTGCAGCACACCAGCTAGGAGCTCGAACACTGCTGTTTCTCCATCTGGTGATACAACTTTCACCATGGTCTCGGTATAGCTGGACTCTACTGCTCTCAGTAGATGGTCTGGCACTCCGTAAGCTTTCAAGATCTTCAGCATTTTACCTCGGTGAATGGAGTCAAAAGCTTTGCGAAAATCGATGAAAGTAAGCACAGCTGGTAGGTTGTTCTTCTTGACTTCCTCGATGATTCTATGGAGAACAAGTATTTGTAATACTGTGGTGCTCTTCTGCCGAAAACCATTCTGATTGAATCTTAGCTCAGGGTCAATGGCGGTGCAAATCCTCTTCAAGACCATCTGATTGTATAGCTTTGCTAAGGTGCAGGTCAAGCTGATACCATGGTAGTTGTCTGTCTTTGTGAGTGATTCAGACGTGGAGACAGGGATAATGTTTGAGAGTGTCCACTGTTCTGGTCTGTTGCCTTTCATCAGTGCCGTATTACAAATGTCCAGCAAAATGTCATCCAGGTAGCAGTTCTTCAGGACATAGACAGTAGACAATAGGTACAGAAGTAGACCATTCAGCCCTTCGAGCCTGCACCGCCATTCTGAGATCATGGCTGATCATCTACTATCAATACCCGGTTCCTGCCTTGTCCCCATATCCCTTGATTCTCCTATCCATAAGATACCTATCTAGCTCCTTCTTGAAAGCATCCAGAGAATTGGCCTCCACTGCCTTCTGAGGCAATGCATTCCACACCCCCACAACTCTCTGGGAGAAGAAGTTTTTTCTTAACTCTGTCCTAAATGACCTACCCCTTATTCTTAAACCATGCCCTCTGGTACCGTACTCTCCCAGCATCTGGAACATATTTCCTGCCTCTATCTTGTCTAATCCCTTAATAATCTTATATGTTGCAATCAGATCCCCTCTCAATCTCCTTAATTCCAGCGTGTACAAGCCCAGTCTCTCTAACCTCTCTGCGTAAGACAGTCCGGACATCCCAGGAATTAACCTTGTGAATCTACGCTGCACTTCCTCTACAGCCAGGATGTCCTTCCTTAACCCTGGAGACCAAAACTGTACACAATACTCCAGGTGTGGTCTCACCGGGCCCTGTACAAATGCAAAAGGATTTCCTTGCTCTTGTACTCAATTCCCTTTGTAATAAAGGCCAACATTCCATTAGCCTTCTTCACTGCCTGCTGCACTTGCTCATTCACCTTCAGTGATTGATGAACTAGGACTCCTAGATCTCTTTGTATTTCTCCCTTACCTAACTCTACACCGTTCAGATAATAATCTGCCTTCCTGTTCTTACTCTCAAAGTGGATAACCTCACACTTATTCACATTAAACGTCATCTGCCAAGTATCTGCCCACTCACCCAGCCTATCCAAATCACCCTGAATTCTCCTAACATCCTCATCACATGTCACACTGCCAGCCAGCTTAGTATCATCAGCAAACTTGCTGATGTTATTCTCAATGCCTTCATCTAAATCGTTGATGTAAATCGTAAACAGCTGTGGTCCCAATACCGAGCCCTGTGGCACCCCACTAGTCACCACCTGCCATTCCGAGAAACACCCATTCACCGCTACCCTTTGCTTTCTATCTGCCAACCAGTTTTCTATCCATATCAATATCTTCCCCCCAATGCCATGAGTTCTGATTTTACCCACCAATCTCCTATGTGGGACCTTATCAAATGCCTTCTGAAAATCGAGGTACACTACATTAACTGGATCTCCCTTGTCTAACTTCCTGGTTACATCCTCGAAAAACTCCAATAGATTAGTCAAGCATGATTTGCCCTTGGTAAATCCATGCTGGCTCGGCTCAATCCTATCACTGCTATCTAGATATGCCACTATTTCATCTTTAATAATGGACCCTAGCATCTTCCCCACTACTGATGTTAGGCTGACAGGACGATAGTTCTCTGTTTTCTCCCTCCCTCCTTTCTTAAAAAGTGGGATAACATTAGCCATTCTCCAATCCTCAGGAACTGATCCTGAATCTAAGAAACATTGGAAAATGATTACCAATGCATCCGCAATTTCCAGAGCCACCTCCTTTAGTACCCTAGGATGCAGACCATCTGGACCTGGGGATTTGTCAGCCTTCAGTCCCATCAGTCTACTCATCACAGTTTCCTTCCTAATGTCAATCTGTTTCATTTCCTCTGTTACTCTATGTCCTTGGCCCATCCATACATCTGGGAGATTGCTTGTGTCTTCCCTAGTGAAGACAGATCTAAAGTACTTATTAAATTCTTCTGCCATTTCTCTGTTTCCCATAACAATTTCACCCAATTCATTCTTCAAGGGCCCAACATTGTTCTTAACTATCTTCTTTCTCTTCACATACCTAAAAAAGCTTTTGCTATCCTCCTTTATATTCCTGGCTAGCTTGCGTTCGTACCTCATTTTTTCTCCCCGTATTGCCTTTTTAGTTAAATTCTGTTGTTCCTTAAAAATTTCCCAATCATCTGTCCTCCCACTCACCTTAGCTCTGTCATACTTTTTTTTTAATGCTATGCAATCTCTGACTTCCTTTGTCAACCACTGTGGCCCCTTTCCCCCCTTTGAATCCTTCCTTCTCCGGGGGATGAACTGATTTTGCACTTTGTGCATTATTCCCAAGAATACCTGCCATTGCTGTTCCACTGTCTTTTCTGCTAGGATATCTGTCCAGTTAACTTTGGCCAGCTCCTCCCTCATGGCTCCATAGTCTCCTTTGTTTAACTGCAACACTGACACCTCCGATCTGCCCTTATCCTTCTCAAATTGCAGATTAAAACTTATCATATTATGGTCACTACCTCCTAATGGCTCCTTTACTTCAAGATCGCTTATCAAATCCTGTTCATTACACAACACTAAATCCAGAATAGCCTTGTTCCTGGTCGGCTCTCGTACAAGCTGTTCCAAGAATGCATCCCGTAGGCACTCTACAAACTCCCTATCCTGGGGTCCAGCACCAACCTGATTCTCCCAGTTCACTTGCATGTTGAAATCCCCCATAACTACTGCGACATTACCTTTGCCACATGCCAATGTTAACTCCCTATTCAACTTGCACCCAATATCCATGCTACTGTTTGGTGGCCTGTAGACAACACCCATTAGGGTCTTTTTGCCCTTACTGTTCCTCAGTTCTATCCACACAGACTCTACTTCTCCTGATCCTATGTCCCCCCTTGCAAAGGACTGAATCTCATTCCTCACCAACAGGGCCACCCCACCCCCTCTGCCCACATTTCTGTCCCTACGATAGCACGTATACCCTTGTACATTCATTTCCCAGGTCTGATCTCCCTGCAGCCATGTCTCCGTTATCCCAACAACATCATAGTTACCCATTCGCACCTGAGCTTCAAGCTCATCCGCCTTATCTCTGACACTTTGTGCATTCAGATATAGAATTTTTAGCCCATTTCTCCTCTCTCTGTTTAAATCGCTGCCTATTGTGCTTAACCCAGCTCCCCGAACTCCCATCGGGCTATACGCCCCTTGAATTTTGTTGTCCTTCTTAAATTTACTTATTCTTTCTGCACATTTAACTCCATGTTCCATCAGACCATCCCTCTATACATGTGTCCTCCTTATCACTTGTTCCGCCTCACCTTTCTCTACTACACACTTAATATTCCGGAACCGTGTAGTCCCCACCTGTCCTTTATTCTTCATCTCGCTATCCTCTCTCGCATTCTGGATCCCTGCCCCCTGCAAATTTAGTTAAACCACCCCCCCCCCCAAGAAGCACTAGCAAACTTCCCTGCAAGAATGTTAGTACCACTCCAGTTCAGGTGTAAACCGTCCCTTTGGAACAGATCCCACCTTCCCTGGAACAAAGCCCAATTATCTAAAAACCTGAAGCCCTCCCTCCTGCACCATCCTCTCAGCCACGTATTAATCTGTATAATCCTTCTGTTCCTTGCCTCACTCGCACGTGGCGCAGGTAGCAATCCTGAGATTGTTACCCTGGAGGTCCTGCCCTTCAGCTTCGCACCTAACTCCCTGAACTCATTACGCAGGATCCCCTCACTCATCCTACCCACGTCGTTGGTCCCTTCATGGACCACAACATCTGGGTTCTTGTGCTCCCTCTCGAGAATAACCTGCACCCGATCTGAGATGTCCTGGACCCTGGCACCAGGGAGGCAACATACCATCCGAGACTCCCGATCTTCCCCACAAAAATCAACTATCTGCCCCCCTGACTATAGAATCCTCTATCACTACCGCTCTCTTCTCTTCCCTCCTCTCCTTCCTAGTCGCAGGTCCAACCTCAGTGCCAGAGACAGGACCACTGCAACTTGTTCCTGGTAGGTCATCCCCACCAACAGTATCCAAAATGGTATACTTATTGTTGATGGGAATGGCCACAGGGGTGCTCTGCTCTGTCTGCTCCCCCTGCCTCTCTTGACTGTCACTCATTTGCCTACCTCCTGTCTTTTCGGTGTGACTACTTCCCGATAACTCTTATCTATCTCTGTCTCTGCCTCCCGAATGATCCGTAGTTCATCCAGCTCCTGCTCCAGTTCCCTAACTCGGTCTGATAGGAGCTGCAGCTGGATGCACCTATTGCAGGTGTGGTCATCAGGAACAACTGTGTTGACCCTGACCTCCCACATACTGCATACGGAGCACATCACTGCTCTAACTGTCTCGCCCATTACCTGATCCCAGATTAGTCAGAATAGATGAAAAAAGTACCAACTGACCTTACCTTTTTTACCTCAGCAAGCACGTACTCAGGCTCACTGATTTCCTCTCACCAAAGTCCCCTTGCGCCGAAGCCCACTGAGTCAAAGCCCAGCACTCCGCTGCCCGCACCGACGCTGCCCGCTCCTAAAAGTGGGCCTCTTTTTAAACTCCGCGCTCGCATCTGGTGGTATCCCATCTGGTCCAGCGCTCCTGCCCTGTTTGAGTGCATATTTGGCCTTCTTCAGTTCCTCAATGATGAATGGGTCGTCATCGATGTTGACTTGAGTTAGTATCGTGGGTATGTCCTCTTCTTCTTCCGTGATCGTTGGAGGGTTTCCCAGCAGGTTCTTGAAGTGGGTAAACCATGTCTGGACACGGTCCTCTGTTGTTTGACCACTTATTTGACTTGATGGGGACTTCTTCCGTCCGCTGATCTCGTTGACTAGGCACCATGGTTCTCCGTGCTGCTTCTCATAAGTAGCAGCCTCTACCTCTCTAATCCTCTCAGCTAGTTCCTCTTCCTTCAGTCGGTCGTAGGTGGCAAAGAGATTCTTCTTTGCTGTCTTGAACTTGTCTCTTCACTCTTCTGTTTTGCTCCTTCGGAGTTCAGCATGACAAGCATTGACCACACTCCTTGCTGCGATGATGTCAGGATGTTTCGCGATCTGGCTCTTTTTGATTCGCTTCACAGTAGGCAGACTCTTTGTTGCATTTGTGTGTGCGTCTATGAGCCGTTGATAGCGGTCAGTGGCAGTCTCTTCCTCCTCCCTCTTCAGTGGGCTGAAGCGATTTCTCACTTCCGCAGTTTACTGGGCTTGAAGAATAGGTTGTGAGGAGAATGCCTTCCAGTCCATCTTCTCCTTGGGACCTGTAGCTTTGGGTTGCCACAGCTCAGTCTCACTTGCGCAACCCATAGCCCGCAAAGAAGTGAGCAACCGTCTCATCCCTTGTATTTACAAAAATACATCTGTTACAAATTCAAAATGCAACAGTACTATTACAAACAAAAAAAAAGACAAATCATGACTAACACGGACTAACACATTCCTGTTCTCATCGTGGTGCCCAATGATCTTGAAACACAACTGCGTTATGCGTGGACGCCACATGTTCTTTATCCATACCTACCCGGGTATGGGCATACCCCCTGACTATCATCAGGCAGTCAGTTTGGGTGGTAACCTCGTCTCCAGGATAGAAGTTCCAACCATGCAGGAAAGCTCTGACTGGGAGAAACCCCTCTCACTGCCAACCAAGCGAATTCTTGGTACCTGTTGGTGAGAGGTGGCATTTTTTTTTTAATGAAGAAAATAAACAATTCTTGATACAGAATGAAATGCAAGTCGCAAACAGCGAGGGCCGATAACCTCCATCAGGATTTCATAGAAGTTCATCAATAATTGCAGTCAGCTGCATGTTAACCCCTCAGTCCCCGCAGGTACAGAACTGGCTGGTCTCCAGTTTGAGAGACTGTGCAAAATTGATGAGTGTGGCAATTGATAAAAATCTTTACTGGTATTAGAAGCTTTTTTTTTGCAATAAATGTTGAGTCTAGGAAAATATGCAAACATCCTGCCTAATTTACATAGAACCACAGAGTGAGGTTCCCTCTTCACTGTCCTACAAACTGATCTTTTTGTATTTGCATTGTCTGTCTTCTTTGGCACATCGGTTGTTTGTCCATTCTTGTGTGTAGTTTTTCATTGATTCACAGAAACATAGAAAACCTACATCACAATACAGGCCCTTCGGCCCACAAAGCTGTGCCGAACATTTCATTACTTTAGAAATTACTGAGGGTTACCCATAGCCCTCTATTTTTCTGAGCTCCAGGTACCTGTCCAGGAGTCTCTTAAAAGACCCTATCGTATCCGCCTCCACCAGCATCACCGGCAGCCCATTCCACACACTCACCACTCTCTGGGTAATAAACCTACCCCTGACATCTCCTCTGTACCTACTTCCAGGCACCTTAAAACTGTGCCCTCTCGTGCTATAGCCATTTCAGTCCTGGGGAAAAGCCTCTGACTATCCACATGATCAATGCCTCAATGTAATTCTATTGTATTTCCTCGTTCGACTTAGAATGCCTGCAGGAGAATGAATCCCTGGATAGTAAATAGTAACATATTCATATTTTGCTTATGTATTTACTTTGAGCTTGAACCTATTCACAGCCCTGAAGTTGAACACAGAGTAAAGCTCTCTCTACACCAGGGGTTCAGGATCCCCCAGTTAATGGCAAGGCTCCATGGCATAAAGAAGGTCAGGAAATCCTGCCCTGCACTGTAAGAAATTTGATATGTCTGCATTGGCCCACACTAACTTTTATAGACACTCCTCAGAAAACATCCTGTCCAGGTGCACCAGGCTACAGCTCTGCCCTTGACCGCAAGAGTTGTCAGCACAGCTCAGAAACCAGCCTTCCCTCCGCGGACTCTGTCTACAGCGCCTCTGCCTCGGTAAAGCAGCCAGTATAATCAAAGACCTCACCTACACGAGATGTTCTTTCTTCTTCTCTCTTTCATTGGGCAGAGATATAAAAGCAGAAAGCATGTACCACCAGGCACAAGAGCAGCTTCTACCCCGATGTTATCAGACTCTTGAAAGGACCTATTATGTGCTAGAAGATAAACTTCTGATAAACCAATTTATTATTGCCACATGTAATGAAGTTTAGAGAAACCTCACCCTGTGTACTGTTCATAGAGACCAATTCATTACAACAGTGTATTGAGGTGGTACACTGGAAATGCAGAATTAAGCATTACAGTTAAAGAGAAAGTACAGTGCAGCAAGACAGTAGAGTGCAAGGTGACAACAGTGAGGTAGATTGTGAGGTCAGTATTGTACAGACATGGCAGTGGAAACTAACCCAAGTGCAGAACACGGGTGTGGAGGCAGAGTCGGGAGGCGTTAGATAGATAGATAGATAGATACTTTATTCATCCCCATGGGGAAATTCAACTTTTTTTCCAATGTCCCATACACTTGTTGTAGCAAAACTACTTACATACAATACTTAACTCAGTAAAAAAAAATATGATATGCATCTAAATCACTATCTCAAAAAGCATTAATAATAGCTTTTAAAAAGTTCTTAAGTCCTGGCGGTTGAATTGTAAAGCCTAATGGCATTGGGGAGTATTGACCTCTTCATCCTGTCTGAGGAGCATTGCATCGATAGTAACCTGTCGCTGAAACTGCTTCTCTGTCTCTGGATGGTGCTATGTAGAGGATGTTCAGAGTTATCCATAATTGACCGTAGCCTACTCAGCGCCCTTCGCTCAGCTACCGATGTTAAACTCTCCAGTACTTTGCCCACGACAGAGCCCGCCTTCCTTACCAGCTTATTAAGACGTGAGGCGTCCCTCTTCTTAATGCTTCCTCCCCAACACACCACCACAAAGAAGAGGGCGCTCTCCACAACTGACCTATAGAACATCTTCAGCATCTCACTACAGACATTGAATGACGCCAACCTTCTTAGGAAGTACAGTCGACTCTGTGCCTTCCTGCACAAGGCATCTGTGTTGGCAGTCCAGTCTAGCTTCTCGTCTAACTGTACTCCCAGATACTTGTAGGTCTTAACCTGCTCCACACATTCTCCATTAATGATCACTGGCTCCATATGAGGCCTAGATCTCCTAAAGTCCACCACCATCTCCTTGGTCTTGGTGATATTGAGACGCAGGTAGTTTGAGTTGCACCATATCACAAAGTCCTGTATCAGTTTCCTATACTCCTCCTCCTGTCCATTCCTGACACACCCCACTATGGCCGTGTCATCAGCGAACTTCTGCACATGGCAGGACTCCGAGTTATATTGGAAGTCTGATGTGTACAGGGTGAACAGGACCGGAGAGAGTACGGTTCCCTGCGGCGCCCCTGTGCTGCTGACCACCGTGTCAGACCTACAGTCTCCCAACCGCACTTACTGAGGTCTATCTGTCAAGTTGTCCACTATCCAATCCACCATGTGAGAGTCTACTCCCATCTCCGTTAGTTTGTGCCTTAAGATCTTGGGCTGGATGGTGTTAAAGGCACTAGAGAAGTCAAGGAATGTAATCCTCACAGCACAACTGACCCCCTCTAGGTGAGAGAGTGATTTGTGCAGCAAATACGTGATAGCATCCTCCACTCCCACCTTCTCCTTATACGCAAACTGAAGGAACGTAGCAAACATGAAGTCAGTATCCAGGAGCGGTGCTTGACCTAGAACTGGTAGCCCTAAGAACCATGAAACACAGTTACTCACACTGGAGTCGACCAACAAACTGGCAGCTTCTTGTTGTGATCACAGAGTTACTATACTGCATTTGCTGATGGAAAGCAGGTGTTTGTAGTTAGTGATTCCTGGGAATGATTGGAACAAAATGAGGTGATTGAGGCCCAATTCCTGAGGTAAATAGCCAGGTGGGCACATGACAGTTAGGAGTGTATTTTATCTTAAATGGGAAACATTCAATAGTCTGGCTAAAGAAATTCCTCCTCATCTCTGTTCTAAAGGGATGTCCTTCTATTCTGAGGCTGTCCTTTGGTCCTAGACTCCCCCACTATTGGAAACATCCTCTCCACATCCACTCTATCTCAGCCTTTCAATATTTAGTTGATCTCTATGAGATCCCATCTCATTCTTCTAAACTCCAGCGAGTACAGGTCCAGAGCCATCATACGTTAACCCTTCCATTCCTGGGTTTATTCTCGTGAACCTCCTCTGGACTCGTCCAATGCCAGCACACCTTTTCTGAGATAAGGGGCATGAAGTTATTCATGATACTCCAAGTGCAGTCTGACTAATGCCTTATAAAGTCTCAACATTACATCATTCTAGTCCACTTGAAATGAATGCAAACATTGCATTTGTCTTCAACACCACCGATTCAACCTGCATATTACCCTTTAGGGAATCCTGCATGAGGACTGCCAAGTCCCTTTGCACGTCTGATATATGAATTTTCTCCCCTTTTAGAAAATCTATCCCTTTATTCCTTTACCAAAGTGCATGTCCATACACTTCCCTGCACTATATTCCATCTGCCACTTCTCTGCCCATTCTCCTAATATGTCTAAGTCCTTCTGCAAACTCCATGCTTTCTTACGATTATTCTCATGAATCTCCTGTGGACACTCTCCAATGCTGTCATATCCTTTCTCAGAGACCGGCCCCAAACTGCTCACAGTACTCCAACTGTGAATCAGAATCGGATTTGATATCACTGACATACGCAATGAAATTTGTGGTGATATTAAACCTGATTCTGACTCCGATGTTGAGTCCTGCCTTCTGGTACCTGTCTCTAATATCCTCTCTGTACTTCCCTGCAATTTTAAAACTATGCCCATGGTATTAGTCATCTGTGCTCTGGGAAGGAGTCTCTGACTCCCCACTCTATTTATGCCTCCTAACTCTATCAAGTCACCTCTCATCCTCCTTTGCTCCAAAGAGAAAAGCCCCAGCTCATTCAACCTATCCTTATAAGACATGCTGGTTAGGAGGTTCATTGGTCATTGATTAGGTTAGGGTTAAATAGATGGGCTGCTGGGTGATGCGGCACGTTGGTGAATCTCTATATAAATTAATTTTAAAAACCTTGAGCTGTATCTTTGAGGGATCTATGAATGTTAGCACATTTTGGAGATTGTGATTCTAATTGGCCCCACCCAGTAGAGTTGGTGAATTAAGCTGGTAAATTGGTTTATTTTTGTCACATTTACTGAGCTGCCTGCTATCAATTCATCACATCGGCACATGAAGGAAGAGCAATAACAGAACAAAGAATCTGACGCAGCAGAGACTGTCAATTTCCCTCCAGAGATGCTGCCTGACCCGGTGAGTTCCTCCAGCATTGTGTGAATTAAGTGTTATGGTTACAGATTAAGTGCAGTACAGGCAGACGATAAGTTGCAAGACTGGTGGTGAGGGAGATAGGGGAGGTGACAAGTCTATCTTATACAAGATGTCCATTAAATCGTCAAGGCGTCATAGAGCACTACAGCATGGATAGAGACCCTTTAGCCCAGAAAGACCATGCTGACCATGGGCCCACCTAGCTAGTCCCAATTACAATGTTTAAAAGGACTTGGACA
Organism: Hemitrygon akajei; assembly: GCF_048418815.1. NCBI lineage: Eukaryota > Metazoa > Chordata > Chondrichthyes > Myliobatiformes > Dasyatidae > Hemitrygon > Hemitrygon akajei. The sequence goes on along the minus strand of NC_133126.1, from coordinate 28,658,333 downwards.
GATACATAGATCGGAAAGGTTTAGAGGGAAATGGGCCGAATGTGGCCCCCTTTATTCCCACTCTTTGCTTCCTGCTGGTGAGCCAATCTGCTATCTGAGCTAGTAATTTTCCTGTAATACCATGGGCACTTAGCTTGTTAAGCATACTCATGTGCAACACCTTGTCAAGGGCCTTCTGAAAATCCAAGTAAACACCATCTGCTGACTGTCTATCCTGCCTGTCAATTCCTCAGAGAATTCTAACAGATTTGTTAGGCAAGATTTACTCTAAAGGAAACCATGCTGACTTAAGTCTATTTTATCATGTGCCTCCAACCTTATCATTAATTAAGGACTCCAACATCTTCTCTCCCACTGAAATCAGGTTAACTGGCCTATAACTTTCTTTCTTTTGCCTCCCTCTCTTCTTAATGGGTGGAGTGGCATTTGCAATTTTCTTGTCCTCCAGAACGAGTCCAGAATCTATTGATTCTTGAAAAATTATTACCAGCACCTCCCCAATTACTCAGCTACCTCTTTCAGAACACTGGGTTGTAGTCTTTCTGGTCCAGGTAACTTATCTACCTTCAGACCTTTCAGCTTCCCTAGCATCTTCTCCCCAGTAATAGTAACTGCACTCACTTCTGCCCCCTGACACTCTCAAACTTTCAGCATACTGCTAGTACCTTCCACAGTGAAGACTGAGACAAATTATTTATTAAGTTTGTCCGCCATTTCTTTGTCCCCATTAATACCCCTCAAGCATCTTTTTCCAGCAGTCCAATATCCATGCTCGCCTCTCTTTTGCTGTTTATATACTTGTTAAAACTTTTGGTATCCTCTTTTGATATCCTATTATTGTCTAGCTTACCTTTTCTCTCTTTCTGTTGATTCTTAAAAGCTTTTCAGTTCCCGAGAAGTTTGAGGTCCTTTTGGAGTATGCAGTCCTCTCCTTCACACGTTCTACCAGTCTGTTGTCGCCAGCACAATCTTCTATGCGGTGGTGTGCAGGGGCAATGGCATCAACACGGGTGATGTCAACAGGCTGAATAAACTGCTTAGAAAGGCTGGCTCTGTTATAGGAGTCAAACTGGACACACTGGAGGCTGTGGTAGAACAAAGTCCTGGCAGTTCTGGACAATGTTTCTCACCTTCTACATGCCACCTTGGCTAAACAGAGGAGTACTTTTAGTAGTAGACTAAGACAACTGTGCTGCTCCAAAGACTGCTATATGAGGTCATTCTTATCCTCGGCTATTAGGGTCCATAATGAAACAACTTATAAATGGGAAGTGATGACCTCACTCCTGTTAGACATTTGAGTTAATTTATTTTTAATTCTTTCTTACTTCTCTTCTAATATTTGTATATTTGTGCACTTGTAATGCTACTGTGACACCGTCATTTCCTTTGAGAGTAATAAAGTATCTATCTAACTTCCCTCTAATTTTGCTATATGATATGCTCTCTCTTTTGCTTTTATGAGGTCTTTGAATTCCCTTGTCAGCTACAGTTGCCTCAAACTCCCTTAAGAATACTCCTTCATCTTGAGGATGTGTCTCTCCTGTTACCCCGAATTGCCTCCGGAAGTCCAACCTTTGGTGTTCTCTCATCATCTGTGCTAACCTTCCAATTAACTTTGGTCAGCATCTCTCTCATTCCCTTACTCCGCTTTAACACTGATACATCGGACTTTATCTTCACCCTCCCAAATGCACGGTGAATTCTATTCTATTATGATCACTGCCTCCTAAGGATTCCTTTACTTTAAGCTCCCTAATCAAATATGGTTCATTGCACAACACCCAATGAAGAATTGTCTTTCACCTAGTGACCTAACCACAAGCTGCTCTAAAAAGCTTTCTTGTAGGCATTCTACAAATACCCTAACTTGGGATCCAGCACCAACCTGCTATTCCCAATCTACCTACATATTGAAATTCCCTGTGACTATTGTAACATTTCCCTTTTTACATGCTTTTTCTATTTCTCATTGTAATTTGTATCCCACATCCTAGTTCAGGGTACTATTTGGAGGCCTGTATTTAACTTCCATCAAGGCCTTCTTACCCTTGAAGTTTCTTAGCTCTACCCACAACGATTCTACATCTTCCAATCCTTTCTAAGGATTTTATTTCATTTTTAACCAACAGAGCCACCTCACCCTCTCTGTCTACCTGCCCATCCTTTCGATACATGGTATGTACTTGGTTGTTAAGCTCCCAACTATGATCTTCTTTCAGCCACAATTCAGTGATGCTGACAATGTCGTACCTGCTAATCTCTAACTGTGCCTCAAGATCGTATTCCATGAAATACATGCATTCAAACACCTTCATTCCTGACTTCATCACTCCTTTCAACTTTGCCCACATGTTCGACTTCAAATCATCCTACTACCTGCAGCTTTGCCCTGCCATTTGCCTGTCCTTCCTCAAAGTTTCACCACACACTGCACCTGCTTGTGAATCAACTCCTCAGCCCTATCCTTCTCGATATTGGTCAGCATGGACAAGTTGGGCCGAAGGGCTTGTTTCCAGATCATATGGCTCTGTGGCATTGAGTGTCTTCACAAGATCACAGAGTGCTATTGGGTAGTGTGGGCTGAAGCTTTGTATACAGACCTGATAAGAATAGTTGACTTGATGAGGACACTCCATGAATGAATCACACGACATTTTCACAAGAATTGCGTATTTTTTTCACACAGTCAGCATACTAAATATTTCCCACGGTTGGGGCATCAGAAACTAGAGGGCAAAAGTTTAAAGTAAGAGGAGGGAGTTTCGATGAGATCTGAGGGAGAAGTTTCTTTACACAGAGAATGACTGATATCTGGAACATGGTGAAATTAGATAACTATCTTTATAATCAAGAAGCCTTTAGACAGGCAAGGCATAGAGTCATAGAGCACCCTGACACAGAAGAAGTCCATTTGGTCTATCAAGTTCATACCAAACCATTATTCTGGCAAGTCCCATTTTCTCACACCTGGACGATAGCCCTCCATACCCCTCCTATTCATGTACAGCACTTATCCAAACTTGTCTTAAACATTGCAATTGAACCCACATCTACTACTTCTGCTGATAGCTCGTTCCACATTTGCATCACCCTCTGAATAAAGGGGTTTCCCCATCAAGTCCCCCTTAAATACTTCCCCTTTCACCTTCAAGTTATAACTTCTAGTTCTTGTGTTCAGTTCTGGTTGCCTGATTATATGAAGGACATGGAAGGTTTAGAGAGGGTGGAGAGGAGATTTGCCAGGATGCTGCCCGGATTAGAGAGTATGTCTTGAGAGGAAAGATTGGGTAAGTTTGGCCTTTTTTCTTTGGAGCGAAGATGGATGAGAAGTGACTCGTTAGAGGTGTGTATGATTATGGGAGTATCCATTTAACAGGAGTGGGGAAATGTTCAGAGGAGATGTCAAAAGTAGTTTTTTTTTACACAGAGAGTGGTGGATGCACGGAACACACTGCCGAGCGAGGGGGCGGGGGCAGTGGTGGTAGAGGCTGATACAAAAGGGGCATTTAACAGACTCTTAACCAGGCACATGGAAGGTTATGGGATGTGTAGGTGGGAAGGGTTTGATTGATCATGGTGTTGGTTTATCTAGGTCAGCACCACATCAAGCGCTGAAGGGTCCATAATTGCGTTGTAATTTTTTATGTGTCTTATGCAAATATCTTTTAACTGTTCCTATTGTACCCGTCTCAGCCACTTCCTCCTACAGCCCCGTTCCATATACCCATTGCCCTCTCCTTGAAGAAGTTGCCCTCATGTCCCTTTTTAATTTTTTCCCTTTCACCCTGAATCTATGCCCCCCCTAGTTTTGGTTCATTTTACCTGGGGAAATTCAGTGTGTATTTACTTGATCTATGCCCCTCATGATTGTAAGCACCTCCGTAAGGTCACCCCTCTGAATCTCCAACATTCGGTGATCAGTGGGGAGACTGGCTCAACAGGTGTGGGAGACCTAAGTATTTGATAAGCTTTTCCTTGCTCATTCCGCATCTGTTACAGCAGTGAGAATAGCTCCAGGGGCAGCGTTTTGTCCTGTGTGTGGGATGTGGGAATTCTGCAAGGCCTCCAGCCTCGCGGATAACCTCATCTAATAAATATATTTTGGATACTGTTGGGGGAGATGACCTACTGAGGGGGAGGTCAGCAACCTACTGGGGGGGCTCCAGGTGCTGTGGCTCAGAAGTGAAGGGGCCAGAGGAGGAATGCTGTGGTGATAAGAGATTCCATAGTTCGAGGAGTAGATAGGAGAGTCTGTGGACACAATAGAGAGACCCAGACAAGATGCTGCCTCCCAGGTGCCAGGCTCAGGGACGTTTTAGTGCATGTCCATGACACTCTAAAGGGGGAGGGTGAGCAGCCAGACATCATGGGAGATATTGGGACCAAGGACTTAGCAAGGAAAAGAGAGGAGGTCCTAAAGAGAGAATTTGGAGAGCAAAGTAGAAAGCTGAAAAGCAGGACCTCCAGGGTAACAAACTCCGGGTTGCCTGCCTGTGCAACACTCCAGCGAGGACAAGAATAGGATGACTTGGCTGGTGAAAACGTGACTGAAGAACTGGTGTAGGGGCAGGGTTTCAGATTTCAGTATCACTAGGATCTCTTCTGAGGAAGGATGATGTGTACAAAAGGGACCGGTTACATCTGAATCCGAGCAGGACCAATGTTCTTGCAGGCAGGGTTGCTAGAGCTGTTATAGAAACATAGCAACTTAGAAAACCTACAGCACAATACAGGCCCTTCGACTCACAAAGTTGTGCCGAACATGACCCTACATTAGAAATTACTAGGCTTACCTATAGCCCACTATTTTTCTAAGCTCCATGTACCTATCCAAAAGTCTCTTAAAAGACCCTATCGTATCCGCCTCCACCACCGTTGCCGGCAGCCCATTCCACACACTCACCACTCTCTGTGTAAAAAACTTCCCCTTGACATCTCCTCTGTACCTACTCCCCAGCACCTTAAACCTATGTCCTCTTGTGGCAACCATTTCAGCCCTGGGAAAAAGCCTTTGACTATCCACACGATCAATGCCTCTCATCATCTTATACACCTCTATCAGGTCACCTCTCATCCTCCGTCGCTCCAAAGAGAAAAGGCCAAGTTCACTCATCCTATTCTCATAAGGCATGCTCCCCCAATCCAGGCAACATCCTTGTAAATCTCCTCTGCACCCTTTCTATGGCTTCCACATCCTTCCTGTAGTGAGGCGACCAGAACTGAGCACAGTACTCTAAGTGGAGTCTGACCAGGGTCCTATATAGCTGCAACATTACCTCTCGGCTCCTAAATTCAATTCCACGATTGATGAAGGCCAATACACCATACGCCTTCTTAACCACAGAGTCAACCTGCGCAGCTGCTTAGTGTCCCATGGACTCGGACCCCAAGATCCCTCTGATCCTTCACACTGCCAAGAGTCTTAACATTAATACTATAATCTGCCATCATATTTGACCTACCAAAATGAACCACTTCACACTTATCTGGGTTGAACTCCATCTGCCCAGTTCTCAGCCCAGTTTTGCATCCTATCAATGTCCCTCTGTAATCTCTGACAGCCCTTCACACTATCCACAACACCCCCAACCTTTGTGTCATCAGTAAATTTACTAACCCATCCCTCCACTTCCTCATCCAGGTCATTTATAAAAATCATGAAGAGTAAGGGTCCCAGAACAGATCCCTGAGGCACTCCACTGGTGACAGAACTCCATGCCGAATATGACCCATCTACAACCACTCTTTGCCTTCTTTGGGCAAGCCAGTTCTGGATCCACAAAGCAATGTCCCCTTGGATCCCATGCCTCCTTACTTTCTCAATAACACTTGCATGGAGTACCTTATCAAATGCCTTGCTGAAATCCATATACACTACATCTACTGCTCTTCCTTCATCAATGTGTTAAGTCACATCCTCAAAAAATTTAATCAGGTTCTTAAGGCACGACCTGCCTTTGACAAAGCTGTGCTGACTATTCCTAATCATATTATACCTCTCCAAATGTTCATAAATCCTGCCTCTCAGAATCTTCTCCATCAACTTACCAACCACTGATGTAAGACTCACAGGTCTATAATCTAGGTCTATCACAGGTCTATCTCTACTCCCTTTCTTGAATAAAGGAACCACATCCGCAACCCTCCAATCCTCTGGAACCTCTCCCGTCCCCATTGCTGATGCAAAGATAATCAACAGAGGCTCAGCAATCTCTTCCCTCGCCTCCCACAGTAGCCTGGGGTACATCTCATCTGGTCCCGGCAACTTATTCAACTTGATGTTTTCCAAAAGCTCCAGCACATCCTCTTTCTTAATATCTACATGCTCAAGCTTTTCAGTCTGCTGCAAGTCATTACTACAGTCACTAAGATCCTTTTCCATAGTGAATACTGAAGCAAAGTATTCATTAAGTACCTCTGCTATTTCCTCCAGTTCCATGCACACTTACCCACTGTCAGACTTGATAGGTCCTGTTCTTTCACGTCTTATCCTCTTGCTCTTCAGATACTTGTAGACTGCTTTGGGGTTTTCCTTAATCCTGCCTGCCAAGGCCTTCTCATGGCCCCTTCTGGCTCTCCTAATTTCATACTTAAGCTCCTTCCTATTAGCCTTATAATCTTCTAGATCTCTAACATTACCCAGCTCTCTGAACCTATCGTAAGCTTTTCTTTTCTTCTTGTCTAGATTTACTACAGCCTTTGTACACCACAGTTCGTGTACCCTACCATAACTTCCGTCTCATTGGAACGTACCTAAGCAGAACTTCACATAAATATCCCTTGAATATTTGCCACATTTCTTCCGTACTTTTCCCTGAGAACATCTGTTTCCAATTTCCTGCCTGATAGCCTCATAATTCACCTTACTGAAATTAAATGCTTTTCTAACTTGACTGTTCCTATCTCTCTCAAATGCTATTGTAAAGGAGATCAAATTATGATCACTATCTCCAAAATGCTCTCCCACTGAGAGATCTGACACCTGACCAGGTTCATTTCCCAATACCAAATCAAGTACAGCCTCTCTTCTTGTAGGCTTATCTACATATTGTGTCAAGAAACCTTCCTGAACACACCTGACAAACTCTACCCCATCTAAACCTCTTACTCTAGGGAGATGCCAATCGATATTTGGGAAATTAAAATCTCCCATCACGACAACTCTGCTAATATTACACCTTTCCCAGATCTGTTTCTCTATCTGCTCCTCGATATCCCTGTTATTATTGGGCGACCTGTGAAAAACACCCAGTAAAGTTATTGACCCCTTCCTGTTCCTAATTTCCACCCACAGAGACTCCGTAGACTAGTGGTCACCAACTTTTTTAAGTCTGAGATGCCCTACCTCGACCTTAGTGAAAGGCAAGATCTACCTACTAAATCGTTTAGAGAAACAACAGCTCAGATCGTACTTCCAATTTGAGGCCTTTTTTTTGGCTAATTGTATTTGAATTACATGAAATGCTTTTGTCAAACTTCCAAATTAATTCAAACAAGAAATCACTGTAACTTGCATATCAAACAGACCATAGCTGTCTTTCTTTAAGAATATTACAGTAATTCACACATTTAATTCTAAGTTTCATTATTTAATTTTATTTCAACATGAAAAGTAAATGAATAAAAAAATGACAGTTGCATTGAGTGTGATGACTGGGGCTGAATACTTTCTGCTAGTTCCCTGAAATTTAGCTAATGACTATAGACAGCCAGTCTGAGACAGTCTGTGAGGTGTCTGTCAGTAAGACAGCTCCTGTACGTAGATTTAATAATTTTCATCTGTGAAAATGCCATTTCACACAGATAAGTTGACCCGAAGTAGGCACTGACTTTTAGTGCACATGTGTTGAGATGAGGAAACTTTTCTCTGCTGACAAGCCCCCAAAAGTCACCGTCCCTCGATCTTGCTTTAAGCTCGATGTCATTTTGCAGATCAATTATTTCCATTTCAATATCACTTGGCACACCAAATACTTGCTGAAATTTGGCTGCTATCTGTTCTATATCGGTCGGAAGACATGGGTTTGCAGCAATATTTTTCATGAAGTTTAACTCCCCAAACGTTGTAGTAATTGCCACCAGTTTATGAATGGGGATGTCAAGTTCATGGACATATTTTTAAACTCATTGTAAATATCCTCACCTCTCGTTCTCTCCTTTAATGGCAAAAGAGTGAGGAAGTCCTCCTTTGTTTGTAAAACCCTGGAAAGCCATTCTGACAAATACAGCAAGCTGAGCTGTTTGCATTACTTCCAGGGATTCATCGAACTGTTGTGAAAAATATTCACAGAGTGACAAGCCCTTTAACACTTGTCAATCCACGTCCTCTGACAGTGACTCTGCCCTCCTTGTCACTGTTACAGGGCTAAGCGGTATATTGTGTATTGCGGTTGTGATGTTGTTTTTGTTTTTAAAGTCATTAAAAACAGTCTCTGTGGTAATGGCCACTGCTTCCTTGAATAAATCGCCATCTGTAAAAGGTTTCTTGTGTTTAGCCAAAAGGTGACTTTCACAAAATGATGCTTCAATAGCAGCCTTATTTTGAGCAGCATGTTTTGTGAAAAATGATTACTGGGCCTTCAACCCCGATTTCACCTCCTCAACTTTCCTGCCACGGATTGAGCTCTTTGGGAGGGGCAGGTGTCCTTAAGGTTCTGGTGGTTGGTGTTGTGGTGCCACTCCAGATTCCCTCTTTTAGTCAGTGCTTGTGTTTGGTGGCACAACATACATACACACTTGTCTTTCACCAAGGTAAATAGAAATTCCTCTTCCCATTCTGCATGGAATTTGTACGTTTTCACCTTCTTCCATGGAGCCTCCGCCATGCTAGCTAGCTACCTTGCAGAATATCACCAGCGAGTGCCAAATATTGATTTTTGCGACAGACTGTACTCTTATTTAATCTAACTGGTCACTTTGATGCGGCACAAGCTACGCTGAAACCGCGGTGCATGGCGGGGGAGCTACACACATGCGCACTGGGCAGAAAGAACGGAACTAAAACCCTGCAACCCGGAAACAAGCTCTCTTTACAAACAGCTTTCAGTAGCGGGAGTATTGCTATATTACCATTATCCTAATTAGTATTACTAATTTTATAATGCTCACATTACAACTGTATTTGTGTATTTATTTTTCATTTTTTCCGGGATCTACTGGGAAAGTCTCAAACATCAACCACTACCGTAGACAATCCCTCCATGGTATCCACCTTTTCTGCAGCCGTGACACTATCTCTGATCAACAGTGCCACACCCCCACCTCTTCTGCCTCCCTCCCTGTCCCTTCTGAAACATCTAAAACCCAGCACCTGAAGTAACCATTACTGTCCCTGAGCCATCCAAGTCTCTGTAATGGCCACCACATCATAGCTCCAAGTACTGATCCACACTCTAAGCTTATCTGATTTGTTCACAACACTCCTTGCGTTAAAATAGACCCATCTCAAACCTTTGGTCTGAGCGCATCCCTTCTCTATCACCTGCCTATCCTCCCTCTCACACTGTCTACAAGCTTTCTCTATTTGTGAGCCAACCTCCTCTTTCCCAGTCTCTTCAGTTCCGTTCCCACCCCCCAACAATTCTAGTTTTAATTCTCTCCAGTAGACTTAGCAAACCTCCCTGCCAGGATATTGGTTCCCCTGGGATTCAAGTGCAACCCGTCCTCTTTGTACAGGTCACGCCTGCCCCAAAAGAGGTCCCAATGATCCAGAAATCTGAATCCCTGCCCCCTGCTCCAATCCCTCAGCCACGCATTTATCCTCTACATCATCCTATTCCTATTCTCACTGTCGCGTGGCACAGGCAGTAATCCCGAGATTACCACCTTTGTGGTCCTGCTTCTCAACTTCCTTCCTAACTCCCTGTAGTCTTTTTTCAGGACCTCCTCCCTTTTCTACCTATGTCATTGCTACCAATATGTACCATGACTTCTGACTGTTCTCCCTTCCACTGCAGGATATCTTGGACGCGATCTGAAATATCCCGAACCCTGGCACCTGGGAGGCAAACTACCATCTGAGTTTCTTTCCTGCCTGTCTGACCCCCTGACTATAGAGTCCCCATCACTGCTGCCATCCTCTTCCTTTCCCAACCCTTCTGAGCCACAGGACCAGACTCTGTGCCAGAGGCGTGGCCACTGTTGCTTCCCCCAGGTAGGCTGCCCCCCCCAACAGTACTCAAACAGGAGTACTTATTGTCAAGGGGTACAGCCACTGGGGTACTCTCTAGTACCTGACTCTTCCCCTTCCCCCTCCTAACCGTGACCCACCTATCTGCCTCCCGTTGGCCTCGGTGTGACCACCTGCCTGTAACTCCTCTCTATCACCTCCTCGCTCTCCCTGATCAGGCGAAGGTCATCGAGCTGCAGCTCCAGTTCCCTAACTCGGTCCCTCAGGAGCTGCAGCTCGACACACTTGGTGCAGGTATGGCCATCCGGGAGACTGGGAGACTCCAGGATGCCCCACATCTGACACTGAGCACAGAACACCAGCCTCACACACATACTTCCTCCTTTCCACAGTTAACACCGGTAAACCTACCTCGCCTCGTCTCGTTACCACCTAAGCCCGTTGAGCCAAAGCCCTATTACTCTGCTGCCTCTCACTCTGCCGTCCACTGGATATGGCGGTCTTCTTTTTAAACCTTCCGCACTCTACTGGCTGATGTCACGCGCCTGTGCAGTCTTGTCTCTCTTTTACTCTGAGTAGTAAAAAATGCCTTCGCTCCTGAAATCAGCCATTCACTCACAGCCTTCTTGCTCCAAATCAAAAACCATTGAAGATTCCTTGTCTTCTTAAACCTTCTGCGCTCTACTGGCTGTTGGGGGAGATTTAAACTGATTTGACAGGGGGATGGGAACTAGAGTGATGAGGTAATTGGTTTACAAGCAGAAATAGACTGGCAGAGGCTAGAGCAAAATTGTAGCGGGAGGGATGGGTTGCAGTGTAAAAGAGGGACAAAACTGAAAAGGGTGACAAATCCAGGAATGAAGGTGTAAAATATGAATGCATGCAGAATATAACTAAGGTAGGTGATCTTGTAGCACAGTTAGAAATTGGCAAGTATGACGTTGTGGGTGTCATGGAGTCATGGCTGAAAGATGATTGTAATTCAGAGCTTAATATCCAAGGATACACAATCTATTGAAAGGACAGGCTGGTAGGTAGAGAAGAAGGAGTGGCTATGCTAGTAAAATATGAAAACAAATCTTTAGAAAAGGTGACATAGGATTGGAACTTGTAGAATCCTTGTGGGAAACAGTAAGGTAAGAAGACCCTGATGAGAGTCATTTGCAGGCCTCCGAACAGTAGCCAGGATATAACCTACAAATTACAGTGGGAGATAGAAAAAGCATGTCAAAGAGGCAATGTTATGTTAGTTATGGCGGGGGGGTGGGGGGGAGGGATTTCAATATGCAGTTAGATTGGGAAAATGAAGTTGATGCTAGAGTTTATGGACGGCCTCCAGTATGGCTTGTGGTTGAGCCCACTACGGGATCAGTGATTCTGGACTGGGTGTGGAGTGATGAATCGAATTTGATTCGAGCAGTTAAGGTAATAGAATCCTTAGGAAATAGTGATCATAATATGATAGAATTTACCCTGCAATTTGAGAGGGAGAAACTAAAGTCAGATGTATCAGTGCTATGGTGGAGAGGCACGAGAGAAGAGATTGAAAGGTGACACTAGCAGAGATGATGGTGGAGCAGGAATGGCTAGAGTTTCTGGGAGCATTCGGAAGGCCCAGGATAGATACACCCCAAAGAAGAGGAAGTATTCTAAAGCAGGATGATGCAAACGTGGTTGACAAGGGAAGTCAAGGCCAGCATAAAAGCAAAAAACAAAGATTAGTGGGAAGTTCAAGGATTGGGAAACTTTTTTAAACCAACAAAAGGCAACTGAGAAAAACATGGGGGGAGGGGAAGATTAAATTTGAAAGTAAGCCAGCAATAATATCAAAAATGATGGCAAAAGTTTCTTCAGATATATAAAGACTAGAAGAGAGGCAAGAGTAGATATTGGACCATTGGAAAATGATGCTGGAGAGATAGTAATGGAGGACGAGGAAATGGCAGATGAAGTGAATAAGCATTTTGCATCAGCCTTCACTATAGAAGACACTGTAGAGAGTGTCGGGGCAAAAATGAGAGCAGTTGCTATTACGATGGAGAAGGTGCTTGGAAAACTGAAAGGTCTGAAGGTCTGAAGTCATCAGATGGACTACACCCCAGGATTCTGAGGGAAGTAGCTGAAGACATTGTGAAGGCATCCATAATGATCTTTCAAGAATCACTAGATTCTGGAACGGTTCCAGAAGATAGGAAAATTGCAAATGTCATTCCACTCTTCAAAGAGGGGGAAGGAAAGGCCACTTAGCCTGAACTCAATGGTTGGAACGATGTTGGAGTCGACTGTTAAGGATGTGATTTCGGGGTACTTGGAGGTACATGTCAAAATAAGCCAAAGTCAGCATGGTTTCCTTAAGGGAAAATCTTTTCTGACAAATTTGTTGGAATTTTTTGAAGAAATAACAAGCAGCATAGACAAAGAAGAATTGATGAATTTTGTGTACTTGGATTTTCAGAAGGCATTTGACAAGGTGCCACACGTGAGACTGCTAAACAAGATAAGAGCCAATGGTAGTACTGGAAAGAGACAAGCATGGATAGACCACTGACTGATTAACAGGAGGCAAAGAGTGGGAATAAACAGATCCTTTCTGGATTTGTTTCTGGTAGACCACCAGGATGTGTCTTGGACTGCTTCTTTTTATGGTGTATGTCAATAATTTGGATGATGAAATTGATGGCTTTGTAGCCAAGTTTGTGGATGATACAGAAACGTGGAGGGGCAGGTCATGTTGAGGAAGCAGAGAGGCAGCAGAAAGTCTTAGACAGATTAGGAGAATGGGCCAAGAAGTGGCAGATGGAATAGAGTGTCAGGAAGTGTATGGTCATGCACTTTGGTAGAAGGAATAAAAGTACAGATTATTTTCTGAATGGGAAGAAAATTCGAAAGTCCGAGGTGCAAAAGGATTCAGGAGTCCTTGTGGACGATTTTCTAAAGGTTAATTTGCAGGGTGAATCAGCGGTGAGGATGGTGAATGCAATGTTAACATTCATTTCAAAAGGACTAGAATATAAAGTAAGGATATAATGTTGAAGCTGTATAAGGCACTGGTGAGGCCTCACTTGGAGTATTGTGAACAGTTTTGGGCCCTTATTTAGGAAAAGATGTGCTGACATTTGAGAAGGTTCAGAGGAGGTTTACAAGAATGATTCCAGGAATGAAAGGATTTTCATATGAGCAGCTATTGATAGCTCTGGGCCTGTACTCACTGGAGTTTAGAAGAATGAGGGGGATCTCATTGAATCCCATCAAATGTTGAAGAGTCTAGATGAAGTGGATGTGGAGAGGATGCTTCCTTTGGTGGGAGAGTCTTGGACCAGACGGCACAACCTCAAAATAGAGGGATGTCCATTTAGAACAGAGATGAACATGAATTTCTTTAGCCAGAGGCTTGTGAATCTGTGGAATTTGTTACCACAGGTGGCTGTGGAGGCCAAATCATCAGGTGAATTTAAGGTGGAGGTTGATAGGTTGTTGATTAGTCAAGGTGTGAAAGGTTAAGGAGAATAGGCAGGAGAGCGGCGTTGAGGGAAATAGATCAGCCATGATGAAATGGCGAGCAGACTTGATGGACCGAATGGCCTAATTCTGCTCTAACATTTATGGTCTATTCCAAGGAATAAAATCATAGCCTGCCTAACTTCTTCCTATAACTCAGATTAAAGTAGAATCTTTAAAATTAAAGTTGAATGTAGATCGAAACATACAAGGAAATGCATCATTTGAATCATCGATCAGTGCAATCCAAGGGTATGCTGGGGGCAGCTCACAGTGTCACCACGCTTCCAGTCTCTATATAGCATGCCCACAACTTACTAACCCTGACCCGTACATCTTTGGAATGTGGGAAGAAACTGGAGCACCCAAGGGAAACTCGTGCAGTCACAGGGAGAATGTACGAACTCAGTGGTAGGAATTAGACCTGGGTTACTGGTGTTGTAAAACATTACACTAACCGCTATGCTCCTGTGCTACTGTCCCAGGAGTCCTGGCAGCACCTTCATAAGTCTTCCTTTCCACCTCAGTTCTCATTGTCCAATCCTTTATTTTGAGACGGTTCTTATGATTCTAGATGCCTTCATTTTCCACATTATTTTTAAGAAATAAAATTTGCCACGCCAGAAACACCATCATTCTCGGTCTCTCTATCTCCATCTATTCCTCTCCCCTTCCCCCTTGCCCTTAACTCTTCTCCCCTTCCCATCTCCCTTTCCCCCTTGCTCCCCTTCCCCTTCCCCATTGCCTGCTTCTCATTCCCCACTTTCCCTTCCCACCTTCCCCTTCCCTCTTCCTTCTCCTCCCCCTTCTTCCATCCCAGTCTCCCATGTTTTCCTCAACTCTCTGATTCTCCTTGACCCCCTCTATGCTTTATGACTAATAACTTCCCAATCCCACAGTCATGTTGAAAGGTGTGAGGCAGAAGCTATCTCTGCAGAGGTCACTCGCAGCGTCAGATGTTCCCTTCAATCTCCAGGCTGGGCTCCCTTCCTTTCTTTTCTATGAGCTTTACATCAGAAGCTAACATCTCCGTTTTATTTTCAGTCTGTGCCCTTCCTGAGTGTAAGTTGTTTCCCAGGCTATTGCCCTGAACTTCTCAGTGACAGAAGGTTTGTTCTGCATACAATCTGGTCTTTTGACAAATAAGAAGACTATTTCACCTCTCTCCATGTTCAGGGTCAGACACAGAATGAAGCTTCCTCTACATGAGGGGTTCCCAAACCTTTTGATGTCATGGAACCCTATGACTAACTGAGGGGTCCGTGGGCCCTAGGCTGGGAAACGCTGGTCTACACTGTTCCATCACACACTCGCAGAGTTAGATCCCCCTCAGGGTCCCGTTAAATCTTTCACCTTTCACTCTTTAACCTATGACCTCCAGCTCTGGTCTCACTCGATCTCAGAGGAATAAGGCCGCTTGCAGTTACCCTATCTACACCCCTCATAATTTTTATACTTCTATCAAATTTCCCCTCATTCTCCTACACAGTATGAAATAGAAGTCCTAACCTATTCAACCTTTCCTGGTTTGACAAAGGAAAAGGCTTTTTTGGCCCATTGTGTCAGGTTGGCGGCAGAGACCTGCCCTAGGTATAACTATGTTTTTTCATGTGTCCTGTGGTTCTGCTCTGTTGACTGTAGTTAATTGTGGTTTTTTGGCAGTTGACTTTGAGGACGTGACAGAACTGTGTGTAAATGTGCCGACGGAAATAGTTTCTAGCATAGATGGTTGGAAAGAAGTATCTTTTGAGGTTTCCTGCTTCACTATGCCAAAGTGTAAGCTACATCAGCATGTGCGGCTCCATGTACTTGTAGTCCTTACTCCGGGTGAGTTGAATGTAGAAGAGTACAGCACAGGAAAAACCTCTTTGGTCCACCACATCTCTGCTGACCAGATGCCAAATTAAATGAACTTCTTCTGCCTGCACAGGATCCCTATGTCTCCATTCCCTGCCTGTTCCTGTGCCTGCCTCAACACTTCTTAAATGCCACTATCGTATCCGCTCGCACCAATCCTCAAGCACCCCTACTTTGTGTAAAAACAAGAATATTGCTTCATGAACCTCCTTTAAACATTTCCCCTTCACATTTAACTTACACCATTTTGAGGTGACACTTCTCACCCTGTTGAAAAGATTCAGACTGTCTAGACTATCTGTGCCCCTCATAATAATATAAACCTCTTTCTAATCAAATCTGGGTCTGAGAATCTAAAAATCACTAGCACGTGTCATAGAATTTGTTGTTTTGGGCAGCAGTACAGTGCAATACCTAAAAATTGCTATTAATTACAAGGATAACTATAAAAATGAATGCAAAAAGAGAATAAATGTTCATGGTCCATTCAGAAATCTGTTTTGAAGTATATTTGGCAAGTATAAAAGTACGTATGCAATGTACAACTTGAGATTCATTTTCCTCGCAGACAGCCACAAAACAAAGAAAACCCATGGAGCCTGTTCAAAGAAAAACATCAAACCACTCCCCATCCAGTGCAAGAAAAATAAGAAATCGTGCAAATGGCAACAAAAAAGAACGATAAACACAAAACATGAAACACAAAATCAAAAGAGTCCAGGCATATTCAGTTCAGCTCAGTTTGATATCTGCAGGACACCCCGATCAAAGTCACTCAAAATAGCAACAAATAAGGACCTGTTCCTAAAACCATGAGTGTGTGTCTTCAGGCTCCTGTACCAACTCCCTGATGCAAGCAGTGAGAAGATGACATGTCCTGAATGATGAGGTTGCTGCCTCTTGAGGTACCGCCTTTTGAAGACGTGCTTTATTTTTGCTTTATTTATATGTTTTAACTTACAGTGATTTTCTGTCTTGCACAGTACTGCTGTCACAAACATTGGTTTGTCTGTGCTGGTAACCTTGACTGACTCTGATTCTGTGTTATATGGCAGCTGGAGCCAGAACCAGACAGGGGAGGAGGGTTAGGGGGTGAACTACGTGTGCGTGGTGGAACCAGGTGAGTTGGGGGGGGGGGGGGGGTTGAGTATGGGTGAAGGGCTGTGGTAGGAATGTTACCCGGGTTCAATTCCCACCACCGTCTGTACATTTACCTTGTGGCCGCGTGGGTTTCCTCTGACTGCTCCAGTTTCCTCCCACACTCCAAAGATGTACAGGTCAGGGTTAGTAAGTTGTGGGCATGCTATGTTGGCGTCAGAAGCATGCCAACACTTGTGGGCTGGCCCCAGTACAACTCTCGGAGTGTGTTGGTTATTTATGCAAATGCCCATTTCACCGGTGAATCTTTGGAATGCGATAGTTCAAAAGTTCCCTTTAATATCAGAGAGTGTATAGAGCATACAACCTGAAATTCTTGTTCTTCACAGACATTCACGAAAACAGAACCGCCCAAAGAATGCGTGACAGTGAAAACTGTAGCACCCCAAAGCTCTCCATACTTCCTTCCACACAGAAGCAGCGGCAAAGCAACAACTTCGTCCTTCCCCCACTTACTTCAGCAAAAAAAGTCACACCCTCCACCCACTGAGCAAGCGATAGCAAAGAAAGACCAAGATCTGCAGTACAATTTTTGTAAGAATTACTCCTTGTAACAACGATCAGTGAGGCACAGAGAGATCCATATTTAAAGACATGAACCTTTACTGTTTAAACATGTAAGTACTTGAATTCATACACTAAATACCTTGTGTTCACACACACTAAGTATCCTTGACTCTCCTGAAGAGTCAAAGAATAGCAAAGGTATTACCCAGGCAAAGGAGACTACGTTGGCCAGGCTTTCCTCGCAGTATCAATTCACTCGCCACGTGTTCCACACAAGGTCAGTCATGCTTGTATCTGCGTTAGTTATTCTTTGAAGTTACCACTGCCAGCACATATTAGGTTTCAGCACCTAAGTTACAGAGAAAGGTTGAACAAGTTAGGTCTTTATTCTTTGGAGCGTAGAAGGTTTGAGGGGGGACTTGATAGAGGTATTTAAAATTATAAGGGGGATAGATAGAGTTGACGTGGATAGGCTTTTTCCATTGACAATAGGGGAGATTGAAACAAGAGGACATGAGTTGAGAGTTAAGGGGCAAAAGTTTAGGGGTAACACAAGAGGGAACTTCTTTACTCAGAGAGTGGTAGCTGTGTGGAACGAGCTTCCAGTAGAAGTGGTAGAGGCAGGTTTGATATTGTCATTTAAAAAAAAATTGGATAGGTATATGGTCAGGAAAGGAATGGAGGGTTATGGGCTGAGTGCAGGTCAGTGGGACTAGGTGAGAGTAAACGTTTGGCACGGACTAGAAGGGCCGAGATGGCCTGTTTCCATGCTGTAATTGTTATATGGTTATACATATGTGGCATCCACTTTTATATCTGTTCCTTATCAATTCAAATATCATATTACAGTGTCATTGGCCACAGGTCATGTGTCTGTCCTTTAACACCTTGTTATTGGCTCTGCTCCAAGCCAGCATCCACTTATTGCCCTCTTGCTGTCAAGTGACAGTCGATAATTTATGTCTCTTTGTTCTCAATCAGCAATGAGCTCGAATCATTTCAGGCAAGCATCAACCCCATCATTCACAAACCTGCATGTTATATCCAACCAAAGAATATCTCACAAATAACTTCTAATTTGGAACTGATCTCCAGTCCAGCAGATTACCTGGAGCATCATTGTGTCTTCTTTAAAATATTGATCAAGCCAAGCACTTCAAGCTCACAAAATGGCAGCATCCATCCCCAAGCGCACAATGAGAACAATCAGTCTTTCTGCTTTCACTGTCCTCAATTCATTTGAATTCACTGATGTGTAGACTGTTCTTTCTGGTCAACAGAATCATTCACCCAACAATTCAACCTACCACAGGATCTTTCTCTCCCTAATAAAAGGCCAGAGAGGTGTTCACTTTCACAGTGAGAGGGGAGACCAACAAACACAAACAACTCACTGATAAAGTCTGCCATGTCGCTTTTTCTCCCTGTGTTCTCTGACTCGAGAATTGGCAACAAGCTCTCCCCCACCAACGAGAGAGAGAGTGCGCGATTCATTGAGTACAGAGCCCCCGACAGCTGATCCGCTGCTTCCAATGCTCCATTTTCTCCTGCAATGCTTCAGTTGGCATCAGCGGTATAGAATTGGCTCATCCTCTGAGCCACAAAGCCTTGGCACTCATCTTCTAGGACGCGTCCTTAGGATAAATCGCTGGTCGGTGAGTCCCAGGAGTAGGTCCCATTGCTACAAACAACTGGTTTGAGTGTAGCTCTAGGACAGGGTCTTCAAGAACTCCATCCACCTTAAAAAAGGAAAAGAGAGATGTTAAAGGTAGAAATTAAGCTGTTTTCGTAGATGAGCCCAAAGGAGTCACTGTCGAGCTCCTTTGTAGCTCCACCCAACCAAGTTCAAGTTTGTGGACGTCAACATCTGGGAAGATCTTTCCTGCGTCCAACATACTGATGCAGTCACAAAGAAAGCATGCCAGTAGCTCTACATATTAGGAGTTTGGGGGAGATTTGTTACTTTATCAAAGACTCTAGTGAGTTCTACTAATGTACAGAGAGAATTCTAACTGGATACATCACAACCTTGTACAACGGTGCCAGTACAGAGGATCACAAGAGGCTGCAGGGGACTGTAGACAGCTCCATCACGGGCACAAAGCTTCCCCACCCCTGAGGATATCTTCAAGAAGTGATCCCTCTTTTGCACCATTTATTAATTTATTGATTGATTCATTGCAACTTATAGTCATTTTTATGCCTTGCTACCGCAGAACAAAAATAAATCATGTCGTATATCAGTGATAATAAACCTGATTCTGAAGAAACTTACGACAATCACAGATGAATTTCTGGATATTTGAAGAATCAGAAAATTGAGTTAGTGAAGAAAAATGTTACATAAATACACTCAAAAGGAAGGCACACCGGCATCTTTACTTTCTTAGGAGATTAAGGAGATTTGGTTTATCACCAAACTCGCTAACAAACTTCTATAGATGTACAGTACTGGTGAAAGTTACCTCACTGGTTGCGTCATGTTCTGATATGATAAGATGCATTTAAGATACAGTTAGATTTTTTGCACAGCAGGGAAATTTATTAAAGGTTATGGGGAAAAGGCAGGCAGGCGGGGTTGAGTCTATGGCCAGATTAACCGTGATCTTATTGAATGATTGTTAAAGCAAATGATGCATTTACTGCATGTTTCAATGTACACACGATAAATAAACTAGAATCTTGAATCTTGGCAGAGCAGGCTTGACAGGCCAGATGGCCTACTTTTGCTCTGATCTATTATGTTCTTACATGGCAATTGCAGGAGCCAGGATCTTCCCAGCTACCAACAGGAGAGAAATGTGTGTGTAATCCTGTACCACTTAATTACCAACATGTCAGAAACAGTGTGATTTTCATCCAGCATCATCGACATGATCTTTGCTATCTGCCAGGTTCAAGTAAAAATCTGAAGAGCTGTACCAAGACATCGGCTTTGTAGATCCAACTACAATAGACAGAGAGGTTCTCGGGACAATCCTGTCAAAACTGGGATGCCCACGCAAATTCGTCAACCTCATCTGCCTCTTTCATGACAAGTTCTCTCGAACAGTGACACCGCAGAGTGCTTCAATATTTCAAACAGAGTGAAGCAAGTGTGTATGCTTGCCCCTGTGCTGTTCAACGTGTTCTTCACATACATGCTGAATCACACAGACAAAGACCTCGAATGTGTGTCTCCCTGAAGTACAGACCTGATGGATCACTCTTCAACCTGCATTGTCTGACAGCCAGAACAAAGACAGTCAAGACTCTCATCCTTGAAGCCCTCTACCATGATGACTATACTCTGATGGCTCACACTGACTCCAATCTTCAGCTAACTGTGAACAAATTTGCCAAAGCCTCTTGTCTCTTTGGTCTTACCATCAGCCTAGGCAAGACAGAAATCCTACTCCAACCTGCTCCTGGATCAGCTGCTGTCAAGCGAACGAGACTGAGAACAGTGGGAGGGTTCAAGTATCTCAGCAGTGCCATTTGTAGTGATGACTCACTGGACAGAGAAATCAGTGCCAGGATTTGCAAGGCCAGTCAGAGCCATGGCCGACTGCGATCGCATGTGTTGAACCAGTACTTCTGCCAGTCCACAAAACTAAAAGCGTTCGAAGCTGTAATCCTCAGCAGTCTCCCGTATAGATAGATAGATAGATAGATAGATACTTTATTCATCCCCATGGGGAAATTCAACTTTTTCCCAATGTCCCATACACTTGTTGTAGCAAAACTAATTACATACAATACTTAACTCAGTAAAAAATATGATATGCATCAAAATCACTATCTCAAAAAGCATTAATAATAGCTTTTAAAAAGTTCTTAAGTCCTGGCGGTTGAATTGTAAAGCCTAATGGCATTGGGGAGTATTGACCTCTTCATCCTGTCTGAGGAGCATTGCATCGATAGTAACCTGTCGCTGAAACTGCTTCTCTGACTTTGGATGGTGCTATGTAGAGGATGTTCAGAGTTTTCCATAATTGACCGTAGCCTACTCAGCACCCTTCGCTCAGCTACCGATGTTAAACTCTCCAGTACTTTGCCCACGACAGAGCCCGCCTTCCTTACCAGCTTATTAAGACGTGAGGCATCCCTCTTCTTAATGCTTCCTCCCCAACACGCCACCACAAAGAAGAGGGCGCTCTCCACAACTGACCTATAGAACATTTTCAGCATCTCACTACAGACATTGAATGACGCCAACCTTCTAAGGAAGTACAGTCGACTCTGTGCCTTCCTGCACAAGGCATCTGTGTTGGCAGTCCAGTCTAGCTTCTCGTCTAACTGTACTCCCAGATATTTGTAGGTCTTAACCTGCTCCACACATTCTCCATTAATCAGATGTGAAACCTGGACCATATACAGAAGACAGCACAAAATACTGGTGGGATTCCATGCATAGCCTGAGGTTGATCCTTAGCATCCATTGGGAGGACTAAGTCACAGACCTAGAGGCCCTCGACAGG
The DNA here is from genome assembly GCF_048418815.1 of Hemitrygon akajei. NCBI lineage: Eukaryota > Metazoa > Chordata > Chondrichthyes > Myliobatiformes > Dasyatidae > Hemitrygon > Hemitrygon akajei. The sequence continues at coordinate 28,636,721 of NC_133126.1, read as the reverse complement.
GCAGGGACCACGAGTGTTGAGGAGGTGATCATAAAAGCACAGCTTTGGTGGACAGAGCATGTCAAACGCATGAAGGATTCCCGAATCCCCAAGCAGGTGAGCTTTCACTGAGCAAGGGGAATTGACAAAGGCCCCATGAGAGGTCCAAAGACCAGGTTTATACCAAAGTGGTTGGAACAGAGTGTGCAAGGCTGGAGTGGCTGGTGAGCCTTCGTTAGAATCACTCACAACAACGTGGAGGACAGACGCTGGACAGTACCGGTCGCTGCCCGACAAAGAAGGAAGGCAATAGCAGCAGCTCCACCCCAGACCCAGCACAGTTTTCATGCCCTTATCATGGACGTCTATGTCACTCCCAACGTGGACGCAGCAGCCACATACAAGCACACAACAGAACTGCACAGACCTAACTGTCATCACTGGATACAACAGTCAACCAATCAACCTATCTGGCAACTGAAATGTACAGGAACGTAAGAAGCTGCAGAGAGTAGAGGATTCTGCCCAATATAGGCACATCCCTCCCCACCATCGAGAGTATTGGTTCATGAAGGCAAGCTCCACCATCAAAGATCGCCACCGTCCAGGCCATGACATCTTCATCGAACAGAAGCCTGAAGCCCCACACCACCAAGTTCAGGAACACCTACTCTCTTCAACTGTTCAATCCTTGAAACCGACTGGCAAAACCCTAATCCCTAATTCAGTATAGTAAAACTATGACCATTTGACACTACAATATACGTTTTTCTGTTCTATTTGTGTTGTTCTAGGACAATTTTGTACAATTTATGCTTTTTCTTTTGAATGGTACACTTTAAGAACTGCTCCGTTGGACACTCACCCTAGCCTTAATGCTTACCAACAGCACCACTTTACGACAGATGCCAGAGCACCTGCCATGCACGCACCTAGAAAACAAGGACACTTGTGTCAGGATGCTGTATCCGGATTTCAGCTCAGCATTCAACACTATAGTCCCACAGACCCTGGCGAACAAACTGCTCCTCGGTCTAAATACCCCACCATGCAACCGGGTGTTGGATTTCCTGACAAACAGACCTCAGATAGTCAGGATGCATAACCACGCCTCCCTCCCCCTCATCCTCCGCACGGGCTCCCCCCAGGGCTGTGTGCTGAGCCCACTGCTGTACACTCTGCTTACACTTGACTGCATGGCCAAGCACCCGAGTAATCACAATGTCAAGTTCGCTGATGGCACAACGGTGGTGGGGCTCATCACCAACGACGATATTACAGCCTACATTGAGGAGGTGGAAGAGCTCGAGGCCTGGTGGAAGGCAAATATCTTCTTTCACAATGTCAACATGACAAAGGTTATTGACTTCAGGAGAAGTCATACCGCCTTTTACATCAGCGGCATAGTAACAGAAACTGCAAACAGTTTCAAACTCCTGAGAGTTCACATCTCCCACAATCTCTCATGGTTCCAGAACACATCCCACACAGCCAGGAAAGCTCTACTTTCTGAGGAGAGTGACAAGTGTTGGACTACGCACATCTCTACCTCCAGTCATCCTCCAGTTGCACAGTAGAAAACATCCACTTTTTCTGCGGAAGATTGTGGTAAACGATCACTGCAAACAATGGAGAGGTGAGGCTGACTTGACAGTCGAGGCGTGTGGGTGCAATGCAACGTCAGAGCAAGGTCAAGGCATGTTTGAGAATGAGAAATGGTCAGAGCAAGGTTGAGACGGAGTTGGGGCATGTGAAGCAGAGAGAAGTCAGAGTGCTGGAGTTTTGGAGCCCGTTCAACAAAACCGAGAGCAAGGTTGGATCAGTCTAAGCACTGGGCCAATTTGGAAAGGGCGGACATGGGCCGGACAGTGGTGGCGAGGTCAAGGCGCAGAGTGTAACGAAGCGACAGGCCCAGGGAACAAACCGGTGTTTGGAAGATTTAATCGCCAGGCCAGATGGATTAAAAAGTCGGGTGTCCGGACTGGCGGAGAGGGCTGGGCCGGTTCTGCTCGCTGCTCTGTGACATTTACCACGCTCTCCGTGGCACTGTGGCTGAGGCCGTGAGCCTGCTCTGGGCTTCACGTCTTCGAGCTCTGTGACGAGTTGCTCCAAGGTGTGACGAACTGAGGCTGTGACGCTGCACTGAGCTTCGAGTCTACCGGGACCCAATACGCACGGTGTAGACAGTCCGCCAGAACCAGCCTACCCACCGTCAAGCCCATACTGTATATACAGATAGGTGCGGGAGAAAGGCCAGTAACATCATGAAGGATCCCACCCTCCCCGTTCGTGGACTGTTTGTCCCACCCCATCAGGGTTGAGGTATCCTCACTAGGACCGCCAGACTCAAAAACATATACTTTTCCCGAGCAGAAAGGCTGATCAACACCTTCATCCACCAACCTAGCCCACCACACCCCCAACCACCACTACTTTATTATTTCCTGTCAGTCACCCATTGTATAGACACTCCTGTGCCTAGTGTCACTTTATAGACATACAATCAATCTATGTATACAACCTATCTTATGTACTTACTGTATATTTATTTTGTTATTATTATTATTGTGTTATTTATCTAATTGTGTTTTTTTGCACTGTATTAGATTGGGAGTAACAATTACTTTGTTCTCCTTTATTGGGTACAGGAAATGACATTAACCAATCTTGAATCTCATGCTCTGTGCCTGTGATGCTGCTACAAGTAAGGCTTTCATTGCACCGGTGCATCAATGTAATTGTGCAGGCAACAATAAACTCAGGTTGACTTTGAAGACCAGCACAATTTTACTGAATGGTGGAGCAGGCTCAAAGGGGCCAAATGGCCCCTCCTGCTCTAATTACAGGCCATCCCCAGGTTATAAAACACCAGTGACTACATTTCATCAGGAGTTTGAGGAGATTTGGTATGTCCCTCAAACTCGCTAGCAATTTTCTACAGAAGTACCGTGGAGAGCGTTCCATCACTGTCTGATATGGAGGCCCCACTGCAAGGATCAGTGGAAACTGTGGAGAGTCGTTAATTCAGCCAGATCCATCTTGGGCAATAGCTTCCCCACCATCAAGGACATCTTCAAAAGGTGATGCCTCAAAAAGCATCTTCCATCATTATCCAGGACATGCCCTCAACATACAACATAGAAATCTACAGCACATTACAGTCCCTTCGGCCCACGATGTTGTGCCAACCATGTAAACGACTCTATAAACTGCCTAGAATTTCCCTACTGTATAACCCTCAATTTTTCTAAGCCTATTTGAGTCTCTTAAAAGACCGGATTGTATCTGTCTTTACCACCTTTGCTGGCAGTGCATTCCACGCACCCACCACTCTCTATGTGAAAACTTACTTCTGACATCCCCCTTGTAGCAACTTTCAAGCACCTTAAAACGATACCCCCTCATGTTAGCCATTTCAGCTCCTGGGAGAAAGCCTCCGGCTATCCACACGATCAATGCCTCTCATCATCTTATACACCTCTATCAGGTTACCTCTCATCCTCGTCACTCCAAGAAGAAAAGGCCAAATTCACTCAACCTATTCTATTAAGATATGTTCTCCAATCCAGGCAACATCCTTGTAAGTCTCCTCTGCACTCTCTCTATAGCATTCACATCCTTCCTGTAATGAGGTGACTAGAAATGAACACAGTACTCCAAGTGGGGTCTGACCAAGGTCTTATATAGCTGTAACATTTCCTCATGGCTCTTGAACTCAATCCCACGGTTGATGAATGCCAACACATCATATGCCTTCTTAACAACACTGTCAACCTGTGCAGCAGCTTTGAGTGTCCTATGGATACGAAGCCCAAGATCTCTGATCCTCCACACTGCCAAGAGTCTAACCATTAATATTATATTCTGTCTTATAATTTGCCTACTGAATTGAACTACTTCACACTTATCTGGGTTGAACTCCATTTGCCACTTCTCAGCCCAGTTTTGCATCCTAATAATGTCCTGCTGTAACCTCTGACAGCCCTCCACACTATCCACAACACCTCCAACCCTTGTGTCATCAGCAAACTTACCGACCCTTCTATTTCCTCATCCAGGTCATTTATAAAAATCATAAATAGGGGGGGGGGGGTGTCCCAGAACAGATCACTGTGGAACACCACTGGTCACCGGCCTCCATGCAGAATATGAACCATCCACAACCACCCTTTGCCTTCTGTGGTCAAGTCAGTTCTGGATCCAGAAAGCAAGGTCTCCTTGGATCCCATTCTCTCATTACTATCATCAGGGAGGAGGTACAGGAGCCTGAAGACCGACACTCAAGCTTTTAGGAGCAGCTTCTTCCCCTCCACCATCAGATTTCTGAATGGACAATGAACCCATGAGACTACCTCACTAATCTTGCTCTCTTTTTCCATGACTTCTATATATTCCAGTAATGTATAGTATTTTATGCAATGTGCTGCTGCAAAACAACTAATTTCACAAAATAAGTTAGTGATACTAAACCTGATTCTGATTTACAGACGCCTTTGAATTCCCATAACATTATTAAATTCAAAAGTCTGATGTCTGTTGCTGCACAAGGCAGAATTAGATTTCTGCCTGTTTCCACTTTTAGTAATTGTTCTTTCTTATCACTAGGTGATTTTAATGCCATTTAGTGCAGTACTATGGAAGGGAGGTCACATCCTTCCTGTGGTCTGATGCCCAGAACTGCACATAGTTCGCTAGCTGAGTCCTGGCCAATGTTTATAAAGTTGAAGCATAACCTCTCTATTCTTGTACTCAGTACCCTGACTAACAAAGGCTATTATTAACTATTCACAGCATGGACATCTATTTCACCAACTTCTGGTAATTTCTAGTCCCCCCCCATCTCATTTTTTATCCCCCATTCTGGCTTCCCTCGTAACCCTTCTGCTCACCCGCCTATCAACTCCCCCTGATGCTCCCCTTCCTTCCCTTTCTCCCGTGGTTTTTTCTCCTCCTATCCGATTACTACTACTTCTGCCCTTTACCTGTTCCACCTGTCACCTCCTAGCTTTTTACTTTATCCCCTCTCCCCACCCACCCACCTTCCCCCTTCACCTGGCTTCACCCATCACCTGCCAGCTTGTAGTCCTTCCCCATCCTTCCACCTTTTTATTCTGGCTTTTTCCCCTTTCCTTTCCAAATCTGATGAAGGATTTCAGCTCGAAGTATCGACTGCTTATCCCCACTCCATAGATGCTCCCTGACTGTTGAGTTCCTCCAGCATTTTGCATGTTGCTCTGGATTTCTATCATCTGCAGAAGCTCTTGTGTTTATGGACATTATACCATATGCTTCCCAACCATGTTATTTACCTCTCTGCTACCTCTAATGATCTTTGAACTTCCACACTGACGACCCTCTGTTCCTCTTGGGAAAGAGAAGGGGATTAGGACTAATTGGATAGACTCATGAGGAACAGGCAAAGATTTGATGGGCTGAATGGCTTCTTTCTCTAGGAATCACCCACCCTAACACGAAGTTGCTCCAGCAACAGCAGTTATTATTGTTGACCACATCAGATCCAGAACAGGCCATTGGCCCAGTTCTCCAACCTGAGGCTTATGCTCCCTGAAACCCTGCTTCCACCATCTTAACCTGTTCCTTGCTCCAAGAGGTGTTGGTTATACTTTCTGTCATCTTCTTGAGGTGGGAGAGCTCAATTTCCTCATCACACCCTAGCTGAAATTTACTCTCAATCCCTTTTTGGAGAGCTGCCATCTATTCAGAGGGACACAGTAGCATAATGCAAACAAGATAAAATCTGCAGATGCTGGAAATCCAAGCGACACACACAAAATGCTGGAGGAACTCAGCAGGCCAGGAAGCATCGATGGAAAAGAGTAAACAGTTGACATTTTGGGCTGTGACCCTTCACCTTCTCTTCTTACCTGCCCATCACCTCCCTCTTGTTCTCCTCTCCCTTCCCTTCTTTGCAAGGTCTTCTGTCCTCTCCTATCAGATTCCTCTTTCTCCAGCCTTTTAGATCTTCTGCCAATCAACTTCCCAGCTCTTTACTTCACCTGCTCCTCCTCTTCAGTTTCACCTATCACCTGCCACCTTGTACGTCTCCCTCCCCTCGCCCCCACCTTCTTATTCTGACTTTTCTCCTTCCTTTCCAGTCCTGATGAAGGTTCTCTGCCCGAAACATCGACTGTACTCTTTTCCATAGATGCTGCCTGGCCTGCTGAGTTCCTCCAGTGTTTTGACTTGATGGTATAGTGGTTAGCAAAATCACTTTACAGTGCCAGTGATCAGTGAGTGGAGTTAGGTTACCGCCACTGCCTGCAAAGAGTTTGTATATTCACTCCAGGATCATATGGGTTTTCTCTGGGTCCTCTGGCCTCCTCCCACATTGTTTAGGGTTAGTAGGTTGAGGGCACACTACATTGGTGCCACTTCAAGTCAAGTCACTTTTATTATCATTTCGACCATAACTGCTATGTACAGTGCATAATAAAAATGAGACAATGTTTTTCAGGACCATGGTATTACAAGACACAGTACAAAAACTAGACTGAACTACGTAAAAAACAACACAGAGAGAAAAAAGAACTTAAGGGCTGCCTCCAGTACATTTATACTTTTATGATGTAAATGTCCCATTTCACTGTATGTTTTGATGTCTATGTGACAAATGAAGCTAATCTTAAATCTTATTGCATGTCAGTTGGTGAGAGAGGTGAACCAGGGTGTTGCCCTCACAGGGCAACAACTCAACACTTTGAAAGATGTTATTAAGATGGAAAGAGTACAAAGACTTACAAAGAATATTGTCAGGGCGCAATGTCCTAGGTTAAGTGGAAATCAAACTGATGAGGACTTTATTCCTTGGAGTGTAGGAGGCTGAGAGGTGATCTGACAGAAATGTATAAGATCATGAGGGACGTAGAGAGGGTGAATACTCACAATCTTTTTTCCAGGAAAGGAAACTAAATATTATACAGCAGAGGTTTAAAGTGAGAGGGGGAAGATATGAAAGGGGCACTAGGGGTGACTTCTCCACACGGAAGGTGATGCTCATATAGAACAGGCTGACAGAGGAAGTGGTTGAGGCAGGTATATCAACAACATTAAAAAGGTTGTACATATGTATGTGGTTAGAGGATATATAGAATAGAATAGCACTCTACAGGCCATTCAGCCCATAGTGTTGTGCTGACCTTCTAACCTTTTCCTGCCACATAGTCCTCCATTTTTCTTCTATCCATGTGTCTCTAAGAGTCTCTTAAATGTCCCTAATGTATCTGCCTCCACCATCATCCCTGGCAGGGCGTTCCTCACACTCACATCTCTCTGTGTAAAAAAAACCTTCTTCTAACATGCCCCCACCTAGACTTTCCTTCAATCACCTTAAACATACCCTCTCATATTTTCCACCGTCCTGGGAAAATGTCTCTGGCTGTCCAATTTATTGATGTCTGTTATCATTCTATACACCTCTCATCCTCCTTTGCTCCAAAGAGAGAAGCCCCAGCTCACTCAACCTGTCCTCATAAGACACGCTCTCTAATCCAGGTAGCATCCTGGTAAACCTCCTCTGCACCCTCTCTAAAGATTCCACCTCCTTCCTATAATGAGGCGGGCAGAACTGAAATCAATACTGTGTAGGTCGGCACAACATTGTGGGATGAAGGGCTGTACTGTACTGTAATGTTCCATGTTCTGTGTGTTTTTTCTATGTTGTATTTCACGTGTCCAAGTCTTACTGTATTTGGCTAAGGATTTCTTCATTATCACAAAAAGCTGTGTTGACCAAATCAAAGGTGGTTGTAATGTATTGTGTGACTATTTGTAGGTCAGAGTGTGTATGATGTCAGGACGGGGGTAAGAAAAGTGGAAGACTGTTGAATAAACGTGGTTGTTCAATCTACAGCAGTGCCCTAGTCACATTGATACTCCATGGTGTCAGAAGAAATCGTGGAAAAAAAAGGAAGAGAAGACACGTAAAAGATGTCACTGTTACAGCCACCATCAAGTTTAAGCCTATGAGGTAATCTTGCTGAGAACTGGAAAATATGGATCCAGAAGTTTGAGCTGTTTTGCACTGCTAGCGGCGTAGCTGAAAAGACGGAGAAAGTGCAATGTGCTATGTTTCTGCATGTGGCAGGGGAAGAGGCAAGAAAGGTTTGCAACACGTTTGTCCAAGATTATGAGCAAGATAAAATTGAAGTGTTGAAGAAAAAGTTTCAAGATTACTGCGATCCGAGAAAAAACCTACCATACATCCGACACATGTTTTTCACGAGGGCTCAAGGACCAACAGAGACTATAGACGCCTATGTAACAGATTTGAAGAACAAGGCAAAAGACTGTGAGTTCGGACAACTGCATGATTCTTTAATACATGACAGGATTGTATGCAGCATACGAGATGATCAATTGAGAGACAGGCTATTGAGAGAGGCGGATCTTACATTAGAAAAGGCGATTGATGTTTGCCGTGCCAGCGAGATCACGTCAAGTCAGGTTAAAGTGCCTAATGAAGAGATTGAAGTGCACAAAATAAAAACTGTGAAAACTGACAAGAGTAGGACAAAGCCAGCTCCACAGGATGATCAAAAGGAAGTTGACTGCAAGTTGACTGTGGTTATAAACATGGATACAGAAAATGTCCAGCCTTTGGTCAGACATGCAAGTCATGCTAGAAAAGAAATCACTTTGCAAAGATGTGCAAATCGCAGGAGCACGCAAAGAAAATGCATGCTGTGGAACAGAGTGAGGGCAACAGTGACATCTTCATTGGCACAGTTGAAGTAGAACAGGAGGTGTGCATCAAGAATATAGACAATGCAGAGATGGAGGATGAAGATGATTCGACTCAAGATCTGATAATAAACAGGAGGAATGTGACATTTAAGCTTGACACTGGGGCAAAGTGCAATGTAATGTCAGCAGAAACATTCAACTCACTGGACATCAGAGGAAGACTGAGAAAATCCCTCCAGTATGATATCACATAAACACAAGACAGAACAAAACTAACTGACAAAAACCACATAATTATAACGTACAGTTACAATGGTGCAAAGCAATACCGTAATTTGATAAGAGCAGACCACGGGCACGGTAAAAAAAAGTCTCAAAGTCCCCGACAGCCCATCATTTCACGCAGATGGCAGATGGAAGAAAAACTCTTCCTGCCATGAACCTCCAACGCGGCAAAACTTCCCGATGCAGCCTCTGGAAGCACCCGACCACAGCCAACTCTGAGTCCGTCCGAAAACTTCGAGCATCCGACCAGCCCTCCGACACCGAGCACCGAGCACCATCTCTGCCGAGCGCTTTGACCCCACCTGCAAGCTTGTTACATATTTCGGCCACAAGACGGTGCCATTGGGAAAGAAAGCACTCACCTGTGTGTACAAAGGACAAAAACACAAGATAGAGTTTGAGATCGTACAGCAACATGTTCCAGCAATTCTGGGCAAAGCAACATGCACAAAGCTAGGCCTGGTGAAGCGTATCTATGGTGTTGAGAAAGAAAATGACATTCTCAAAGACTTTGCTGACTTGTTTTCTGGATTAGGATGTTTACCAGGGAAACACCATATACAGATTGATAACTATTGCACCAGTCGTGCATGCCCCGAGAAAGATTCCAGTAGCTCTCAGGGATCTAGTGGAGGAGCTACACAGAATGGAACAGATGGGAGTTATAATGAGACAAATAGAACCGACCGACTGGGTGAATAGTATGGTGACAGTGGTCACAGAAAAAAAGATGAGGATATGCATGGATCCACAAGATCTCAACCAAGCTATCAAAAGAGAGCACTATCCGCTGCTCACGGTTGAAGAGGTTGTCTCCCGCATGCCTAATGCGAAACACTTTTCAGTATTAGACGCAAATCAAGGTTTCTGGCAGATCAAGCTGGATGAGGAAAGTTCCAAATTATGCACTTTCAACACGCCCATAGGGAGATATCATTTCCTGCGTCTACCCTTTGAGATTTCTTCTGCATCCGAGGTATTCCAGAGGTCCGTGGCACAAATGATTGAAGGCCTGGACAGGGTGGTCAACATCATTGATGATTTACTGATATGGGGTGACACCATTGAGGAACATGATCAGAGTCTGAGGAAGCTCCTGGAGAGAGCATGTGAATACAACCTAAAACTGAACAGAAGTAAATGTAAGATCAGAACTACAGAGATCAAATACATAGGTCACGTACTCAGCACTGATGGACAAAAACCAGATAATGAAAAGGTCAGGGCTGTGGTACAACTATCACCACCCGAAGATAAGCAAGAACTATTGAGTTTCATGGGCATGATACAGTATCTTGCCAAATTCATTCCCAACTTATCAGAGGTCAGTGCTCCACTTCGAAAACTACTAGAGAGCAACACTGAATGGCATTGGGAAGACGAACAAAAGAAAAGTTTTGACACATTGAAGCAGTTGGTTACCAATGCACCAGCACTCAAGTTCTATGATGTCAATAAACCGGTGACGATGTCTGTGGATGCCAGTTCGGAGGGAATAGGAGCTGTTATACTGCGGGATGGGAGGCCTGTGGCGTATGGATCACAAGCACTTATGGACTGTCAACGCTGATATGCTCAAATCGAGAAGGAATTACTTGCCATAGTTTATGGGTGTGAGAAGTTCCACCAGTATGTATATGGCAAAGAAATCCAGGTTGAGAGTGATCACAAACCACTTGAGAGCATCTTCAAAAAGCCACACCACCAAGCTCCTATGAGGCTGCAAAGGATGCTTCTCAGGCTACAGAGGTACACTCTCACAGTCACCTATAAGCCAGGAAAAGAACTGTACATCGCTGATGCTTTGAGCCATGCTTACCTCAAAGAGCAAAAGGAAGAGTTGCTAGGAAGAGAGCTGGAGGTCAACTGGGTTACACCTCAGCTACCCATCTCTGAGGAGAAGCTGAACATATTCAGGAAAGCGACTGCAGATGATCCTGAAATGCAAATGCTAAGAGACATTACAATGAATGGATGGCCAACAGAAAGAAAAGATGTTCCAAAAGAAATGCAACAATACTGGACATTTAAAGAGGAAATCAGCTATACATCAGGACTAATGTTCAAAACGGCAAAACTCATCATACCAAGCCAAATGAGACAGGAAATGCTCAACAGAATTCACGAGTCACACCTGGGGATAGTGAAATGTAAAGAAAGAGCAAGGGACATTCTCTATTGGCCAGGTATGTCAACTCAGATAGAGGACATTGTGTCTCAGTGTGCTGTCTGTAATGAAAATAAAAACAGCAATCCAAGAGAGCCTTTGCTTCCCCATCCACTACCAGGAAGACCATGGGAGAAGATTGGCACAGATCTCTTTCACTACAATGGTGCAGAATATCTGCTTTGTGTGGACTACTATTCAAAATATCCGGAGATCACCAAGTTAAATGACACATCCAGTCAAGGTGTCATTACCGCAATGAAGTCGACATTCGCAATACATGGTATTCCAGATATTGTCGTTAGTGACAATGGTCCACAATATGCCAGTGGTGAGTTTAGAGGGTTCTCAGAAAGCTGGGAATTTCAACATGTTACTTCCATTCCAAGGCACACTCAGTCTAATGGACAAGCAGAGAGATCTGTACAAACTGTGAAGAACATGCTCAAGAAGGCACAAAGCAGCAACAATGACCCGTACATTGCTCTGCTTGAATACCGCAACACACCGATTGAGGGTGTGGGGTTCTCTCCTGCGCAGCTGTTGATGGGATGTCGTCTGAAGTCCAAGCTGCCAACATCCACAACTCTACTGACTCCTGAATGTAATGCTCAAGTACATGACAAGCAAATAAAGCAAAAGAGCTACTATAACAAACATACAAGACAGTTGCCAGATCTGCATACAGGTGAAAATGTCAGAATACAGAGAGGAGACACGTGGCAACCAGCTGTGGTTGTGAACAGACATCAGCAACCAAGATCCTTCAGAGTTTGCACGCTGGACGGAAGAGTCTACCCGTACACAGCAGCACCTCTACTTCCTTAGAAGCTTGTGCCGAACTGGCATGTCATCTAACACTTCGACAAACTTCTCTAGATTCAGAGCGGAGAGTATCCTGACTGGTTGCATCATGGCCTGGTATGGAAACACCAATGCCCGGGAATGGAAATGCACACAAAAAGTGGTGGATGTGGCCCAGTCCATCACAAGCAAAGACCTGCCCACCACTGAGCACATCTACAAGGAGCGCTGCCACACGGAAGCGGCATCCATCGTCAAGAACCCCCACCATCCAGGCCCTGCTCTCTTTTTACAACTACCATTGGAAAGGAGGTAGAAGGGGCTTACGTCCCACACTGCCAGGTTCAGGAACAGTTATTATCCTTCAACCATCAGGCTCCTGAACCAGAGGGGATAACCTCACCCACTTCAACACTGAACTGAATCCACATTCTTTCAAAGAATCTACACCTCATGTTTTCAGTATTATTTATTTGTTTATTTATTAATCTTACTTTTTATTTGCAGTTTGTCTTCTTTTGCACATTGTTTCTCACTCTGTGTGTAGTTTTTCATTGATTTTATTGCATTTCTTGATTCTACTGTGAATGCCTGCAAAAAAAACTGAAAATCAGGGTAGTATATGGTGACATATTTATACTTCAATAATAAATTTCCTTGGAACTTTGATGGAGCAGCCAAAGATCTTACAGAATAGAAGGGCAGGTACGATGGGCTGAATGGCCCATCTCTTCTCCTGTTTGTGCCCTTATGTGAAGCCCTTCATTGCAAAGTATAACAAGTAGCATTGAGGGAAATCTGATGAGTAACAAAAACTCATTTTCATACTAGTTATGGTTCTGGAAGTGACTTCGTCTAGTGGAAGATAGTAACAGGAAGGCTAGATGTGAATGTAACATGTGGGTCTATGTGTACTCCTGTGGGTGCACTTCTTGTGAAAACAAAAGGGAGTTCTGTAAGTCAGTCATGTGACTCTGAAATGGCAATGGTGCAGTGCATTTAAAAAAAGGTGCCAATCTTAAAAGTTCCAAACTTCAATTAGTATTGAGAAGTGAGATGAGAAGGTTTGAAAGAATGTCAGTTGCCCAATTTAATGTGGTTGTTAACCTCCGCTCTCAAATGAGGCCAAATGACAGGGCTTCTCAGTCACTTTCTGTTTCCATGATTCTGATACTACTGAAGTGGAAAATAATGTTTCAAAAGACCCAAGGTTGGAAATGCTGAAAATTTAACTGCTCGGTCAACACTGCCATCGGGGGAGCTTGGGATCATTGTAACGTTGAAGCAGGTTCGTGGCTTTGGTGAGCAAGACAGAAAACATCGAATGCAAATAAGTATAATAATCATTTACTTATAAACAGTAAAAACAATTGTCAAATATTTAAGTCCCCCCAGGTTACAAAACCTACAAAAACAAATACTTAGTTAAAAGTCAAAATGAGTGAATCTGCAGATGCTGGAAATAAATAAAAAACACAAAATGCTGGCAGAACTCAGCAGGCCAGACAGCATCTATGGGGGGAGGTAGTGATGACGTTTCGGGCCGAAACCCTTCATCAGGAGTGAAGAAACATGGGATGGTCGAGGGGGGATAAGAAGTGGGGGGAGGGATAAAGTAGAGAGCTGGGAAGTGATAGGCTGGAGGGAAATGGGCTGGGGGAAGGTGGAGAACTATGGGAAATAAAAGAGAAAGAAAGGTAGGGCTGGGGGGAGATTATAGTGAGGGCGGAGAAAGAGAGAGAAAGAGAACCAGACTAAAATTACAGATAGGGATGGGGGTAAGGGTGGGTGGCAGGGGTATCAACGGAGGTCAATGAGTTGGATGTTCATGCCGGCAGGAAGGAGGCTACCTAGGAGGGAGATAAGGTATTGATCCATCGACCTGCATGTGGCCTCATCTTGACGGTAGAGGAGGCCATGGATAGACATGTTGGAGTGGGAGTGGTCTGTGGAATTGAAGTGTGTGGCCACAGGGAGATCCCGCCACTGCTGGAGGACCGAGTGCCGGTGTTCGGCGAAACGGTCTCCCAGTCTGCGGCGGGTCTCCCCAATGTATAAATGGCCACATTGGGAGCACCAGATACAGTATATCACCCCAGTTGACTCGCAGGTGAAGTGGTGCCTCACCTGAAAGGACTGTCTGGGGCCTGGGATGGTGGTGAGGGAAGAAGTGTGGGGGCAGGTGTGACAGCTTCTTCCACCAGGCCATCGGACTGCTTAATTCATGCTGACACAACAGTATTTCTATGTTATATTGACTGTCCTGTTGTACATAGTATTTATTATAAATTACTATAAATTACACATTGCACATTTAGACGGAAACATAACGTAAAGATTTTTACTCCTTATGTATATGAAGGATGTAAGTAATAAAGTCAATTCAATTCAATACCTTCCCCGTGGTTCTGGGGTCAAAGGGAGAAGAGAGAATCTCTCACACATGCTGTACTTTATATCCAATGTGTTTGAAACCGGACACTAGGTGCTGTGGCACACAAGTCAACCAATGGAAAGAACAGCTGCAGTTTTTAAACTGACCAATCACGATCGACACAACAGAAGCAGCTTTTGACCAGCAAAATAAGTCACGCATCCACAGGACAATCATTTATGTGTATTTTAATTTAACAAGCTAATAACACTTGTTAACGTGCACTGCGAAAAGTAACAGTACTTTGTGTTACAGTACTGACTGCAATGAATGAGGTGCCACAGGGATCAGTACTGGGTCCATTGATGTCTATATAAATAATTTTGATAATAATGTAGTAAACTGGATGAACAAATTTGCAGATAACACCAAGGCAGCAAGAAAGCTGGCTATTAACTTCAGGAGAAGGAAACCAGAAGTCCATGAGCCAGTCTTCATCAGAGGATCAGAAGTGGAGAGGGTCAGAAACTCCTTGGTGCTATTATTTCAGAGTACTGGGCCCTGCATACAAGTGCAATTACGAAGAAAGCACGGCAGTGCCTCTAATTCCTTAGGAGTTTGCGAAGATTTGGCATGACATCTAAAACTCTGACAAACTTCTATAGGTGTGTAGCAGAGAGTATACTGACTGGGTGCATCGCAGCTTGGTATGGAATCGCCAATTCCCTTGAACCGAAAATCCTACAAAAAGTAGTGGATAAAGCCCAGTCTATCATGGGTAAAAAAAAGTCCTTCCCATCATTGAACATATCTACATGAAACGCTGTTGTAGGAAAGCAGCATCCATCATCAGGGACCCCTATCACCCCGGACATGCTCTTTTCTTGCTGCTACCATCTGGAAGAAGGTACCAGAGCCTCAGGTCTGACACCACCAGGTTCAGGAACAGTTATTACCCCTCAACTATCAGGCTCTTGAACCAAAGGGGATAAATTCACACAACTTCACTTGTCTCATCATTAAAGTGTTCCCACAACCTATGGACTCATTTTCAAGGACTCTTCATCTCATGTTCTTAATAATTATTGCTTATTTATCTATTATTATTGTTTATTTCTTCTTTCTATCTGCACCATTTGTTGTCTTTTGCATGCTGCTGGCAAGTTGGTGTGGTCTTTAATTGTTTCTATTATGGCAATTATTCTATTATGGATTTATTGAGTTTGACCACAAAAAATGAATCTTCGGGTTGTATCTGGTGACATATATGCACTTTGATAATAAATTTACTTCAAATTTTGAAGATTATATAATATAGTAGTTAGTGTAGCATTATTTCAATGCCAGGGATACATTCTCCTCAAAACCGCATGATTTGACGCGAACGATGCATTTCACTGTAAGTTTGATGTGACAAATAAAGGTAATCTTTATTAAAGTTTGCCGAGTGATCTGGACAAAAATGGGCTGAAAGATAGCAGATGGAATTTAACACAGACAAGTGTGAGCTATTGCAATTTTGTAAAACAAACTAGGGTTGGACTTACAAATGAGTGGTAGGGCACCGAGGAGAGCAGTAGAACAGAGGGATATGGGAACACAGATCCATAGATCCTTGAAAGTGGCATCACGGATGGATAGGGTCAAAAAGAGAACTAATTAGGCTTCATAAACCAGGGCATTGTGTACTGGAGTGGGGAAGTTTTGTTGAAGTTGTGTAAGACATTGTTGAGGCTGAATCTGGAGTATTATGTGTGGTTCTGGTCACTTATCTACAGGAAAGACATCAATAAAATTGAAAGAGCGCAGAGAAAATTTACAAGAATGTTGTTGAGACTTGAGTTATAGGGAAAGGCTGAGTAGATTAGGACTTTATTCCCTGGAGCATAGAAGAATGAGGGGAGATTTGATAGAGGTATACAAACTTATGAGGGGTGTAGATACGGAAAATGCAAGCAGGCTTTTTCTACTGAGGTTGGGTGAGACTAGAACTAGAGGGCATAGGTTGAGGATGAAAGCTGAAATATTAAAAGAGAAGCTGAGGGGGAACTTCACGCAGAGGGTGTTGCAGGTTTGGAACGACCTGCCAGAGGAGGTGGTGGATGTAGGTTCGATTTCGACATTTCAGCAATGTTTGGACAAGTACATGGATGGGAGGGTATAGAGGGCTATGGTCTGGAACTAGGTAGATGGGACTAGGCAGAAGACCAGCCTGGCATGGACTAGATGGGCCAAAGGGCCTGATTCTGTGCTGTTGTGCTATATGACTCTAAAAGTGCCAGAACTTGCACTTTACAGGAACAGATGATTCTGGGCTCCCCAGGGTCCTTAAGCCCACTGGCAGTCCTACGACAGGCAAGTGATGAGTTGATCTAGTTGGATCGATGTACCGCAGCAGCATCACCTGTACCCCAGGATGCTGTTATGCTGATGGGTTACAGAGCAGGGTTGCTTTCATCCTGCAGTCGTAATGGTCATTAAAGTCCAAACTAATGCTACGGCAGATGCTAGAAAGCTGAAACAAAGAAAAATAATTCTAGGAAAACACTCAGCTGGTCAGGCAGCATCTGTGGAGAGAAATATAGTCAACTTTACCGGTCTGGGATAGGGAGAAGCCAAACTCGCAAGGGATTCTGCAAATGCTGGAAATAGTAACACATACAAAATGCGGGAGGAACTCAGCAGGACAGGCAGCATCTATCATGAGGAATTACCAATGTTTCAGGCGAATCCCTTCATTGGGAATGGAAAGGATGGGGGAAGAAAGCGAATAAGAAGGTAGTGGAGAGGGGAAGGAGTACAGCTGACATGCAATAGGTAAGACCAGGTGAGGGGGAAGGTGTATGTGTGTGTGTGTGGAGGAGGAGGGGATGAGGTAAGAAGCTGGGAGGTGATAAGTAGAAAAGGTGAAGAAGAAGGAATCTGATAGGAGAGGACAGTGGTCCATGGGAAAATGGCAAGGAGCATGGAAATCAGAGGGAGGCGATGGGCAGGTTACCTCATATCCCCACTCCTGATGAAGGGTCTCGGCCAAAGTGTTGACTGCTTATTCCCCTCCATAGATGCTGCCTGACCTGCTGAGTTCCTCCCTCATTTTGTGTGTTGCTAGAGATACCAAGATCATTTTCAGTAGCAGAAAGTGGGGAGGAGTGAACAAGTACATCAAAGGGAGTATCTCTGATAGGGTGATACCAGATGACTGAATGTGGCAAACATAAAGCAGTTAGAATTAGATTAATCTTCATTTTAGATTAAATAGTTTTTTTTTTGCTTGAAAGGCTGAGATAGAGTAGACATGCAAAGGCTGCTTTCTATTCTGAGGGAGTCCAGGACGAAAGGGCACAGCCTCAGAATACAAGATATCACTTTAGAACAGAGAACAGGAGGAATTTTGTAAGCTAGAGGCCTGACCTTCCAGTCGAGGTGTGCTGAGCTGTCAGGTCCATCGATCACTTTGACCTTTAGGCCCCAACCCCAGGACTCAGGTTTAGTTGCTCTTTCAGGTTCATGGGGACAGCGTGGGGCGTTAGGAGTTAGCATAGTGGGATGACATAACACTTTACAGCACCAACTATCCCAGCTACTTGGGTTTAATTCTCACTGCTGTCTGTAAAGAGTTTGTCTATTTTCCCTGTTAATCTGTGGGTTTCCTCAAGGTGCTCTGGTTTCCTCCCACATTCCAAAAACATGTAGTCAGGGTTAGTGAGTTATGGGAATGTTACGTTCATACCAGAAGCTTTGCCACACTTGCAGACTGCCCCCAGCTCATTCTTGAACTGTGTTGGTTGTTGACACAAACAACACATTTTCACTGTATGTTTTGATGTACTTGTGACAAATAAAGTGAATATTTGTCTTTTGATCTTTAAGTTAGGGTTTAGGGACAGGGATGAGGGAGAATCAGCGGTCAGGGACAGTAGATGGAGAGTCAGGGGCAGGAGCTAGAGGTTGAAGTTCAGGCTGGAGTGCTCTGCAGTCAATCCTGGACGTGGGGTTGTTGGGTGCTGAGGAGAGCAATGAGTTACAGGTTGGCGAGGCCCAGACTGTGGGTCTGTGTGGGCTGGGGACTCCACCCCTGGGCTATTACAGTCAGAGTTCAGAAGCCAAGGCCCAAACATCAAACAGTGATCGGTGCATCCTGAGGTCAATACCCAGAGGTCAGCGAAGTCTTGAGGGCAAAGCCAAATGTTGAACTCCAGAGCTTGGCAATTCCAGAGGTAGAAAACCCAAAGTTTGAAGCCCCTGGGTGAGCTTGTCCAGAGCCAGAGGCCTGATATCTCTGATTCTGAGCCAGGGACTGGAGGCGGCCAGTCCTGGGTTGGAAGACTGTGTGGGTGTGTTAGTGGGCAGGAGATTGAGAGGGGGGTTGCTGTTGTCCTGTTTTGTTATGTTGTTGCTTATGCTGTTGTGCTGGACACGGTGGACATGCTATGTTGGCACCAGAATGTGTGGCAACACTTACAGGTGGTCTCCAGCATATTCTTGGGTGTGTTGGTTGTTTATGCAAATGACACACTAGTCCTTGGAACGAAAGTCCAATCGTCTCTCTGGTGTGCATGTGAGAAAAGAAACGGTTTTGCAGGCAGATATGAGTTCAAAGCTGATGAACTCACTGTGCTCTGAAGGGCGGTGGCTCCAGCACATAACTTCAAGGAGCTGAGGAACAAATGCTATTTGGGCCACGCAGATTCAAATGGCACGCCTACGTATTTCACCTTGTGCCAGTTGTGGTTACACAGTGGGTACAGCCACAGTCTGGCACCTCCGGTGACCTAATTTTAACCTTGACCTCCTACGTGTAGGTTACACATTTTCACCAAGGCTACACTGGCTTTCTCCTCCGGTGCTCTGGTTTCCTCCCACATCCTGGGGGCGGGGGGGGGGGGTTTGGTTAATGAGAATGTTGGGGGAATGAAATGGGCTGGAGGGTTGTGTAAATGGGTGGTTGGTGGCTACCATGGCAACAGTGGGCTGAAGGACCTATTTCTGTATAGTATGACACCAAACCACTCATCAACGTTACTGGGAAAGGGTTTTTACACAGCAGACCTCCTGGAGACCACTGCTGGCGTTGGGTGGTAGTGGAGACAGGCTTGATTATAGACTGTGGATGCTTCAGAAAGATGGCACCTGTCAGTAAGGACCCTCACCACCCGGGACATGTCCTCTTCTCATTACTACCATTAAGGAGAAGGGACAGGAGCCTGAAGATATACACTCAACAATTTAGGAACAGCTTTATCCCCTCTGCTCTTAGATTTCTGTGAAACAGCATTATGAAGGACCCCATGCACCCCTCATACAAACTCTTCTCCCTCCTGCCGTCTGGGAAAAGGCACCGAAGCATTCGGGCTCTCACGACCAGACTATGTAACAGTTTCTTCCCCCAAGCTATCAGACTCCTCAATACCCACAGCCTGGACTGACACCTTACTGCCCTATTGTCCTGTTTATTATGTATTGTAATGCCTGCACAGTTTTGTGCACTTTATGCAGTCCTGGGTAGGTCTGTAGTCTAGTTTAGTTTTTTTTCTGTGTTGTTTTTTACGTAGTTCATTCTAGTTTTTGTACTGTATCATGTAACATCATGGTCCTGAAAAAACATTGTCTCATTTTTACTGTGTACTGTACCAACAGTTATGGTCGAAATGACAATAAAAATGACTTGACTTGACTTGAATGTATGAACACTACCTCATGATATTTTGCTCTCTTATGCACTATTTTATATATATATAAATATACATTTATTATGTAACTTATAGTATATTTTATATATTGCACTGTAATGCTGCCACAAAACAACAAGTTTCATGACACATGCCTGTGATTTTGATTTTGACTCTGAAGAGATTGAACATAGAACGTTACAGCACAGGAGCAAGCCCTTTGGCCAATGATGTTGTGCTAATGGCACCCAATCCCCTCTGCCTGCACACCGTCCAGGTCCCCTCCAATTTCTGCAAATTCTTGTGTCTGTCTAGGAGCCTCTTTAAAAGCCTCTATCATATTCTATACTTTCCTCTAATTACCTTAGAATTCTGTCCCCCTGTATCAGACATTTATATTCTGGGAAAAAGTCCCTGGCTGTCCCCTCTACCTATGCCTCTTATCAACTTGTACATGTCTATCAAGCCATCTCTCATCTTCCTTTGCTTGAAAGAGAAAAGTCCAAGTTCACTCAACCCATCCTCATAAGACATTGTCTCTAATCCAGGCAGCATCCTGGTAAATCTCCTCTGAACCTTCTCTAAAACAGCCACATCCTTCCTATAATAAGGCAACCAGAACCGCACACAGATTCTGTTGGTTGTTAATGCAAATGATGTATTTCACTGTATGTTTTGGTGAACATGTGGTAATTAAATTAACCTGAAATATTCATCCGTGTAAGGCCTTTGAAGATGTATGATAATTTGGTTATCAAGGATAGACCTAAAGGAAGGGAGTACTGGACATTAACTGACCACCTCATGGGTGACAGACAGACAGACTTACTTTATTGATCCCGAGGGAAATTGGGTAATGTACAATTCGAAAACCCCAGAGACTGTACGGACTATAAAAGAAATGTATTGTCAGGGCTATCGATGACTTCCCTCATTAATCAGGGGATTAAGTTCAGGAGACATCAGGTCATATTTTCAGCTCTATAAAACCCGGGTTAGACCATACTTGGAATATTGTGTTCAGTTTGGTCGCCTCATTTATAGGGAGGCTTTAGAGAGGGTGCAGAGGAGATTTACCGGGATGCAGCCTGGATTAGAGAGTATGATTTATGAAGAAAGGTTGAGCAAGCTAGGGCTTTTCTCTTTGGAGTGAAGGAGGATGAGAGGTGACTTGGTAGAGGTGTACAAGATGATAAGCGGCATAGGTATATTGGACAGCAAGAGACTTTTCCCCAGGGTGGCAATGGTTAATAGCAGAGGAGGTCCTTTTAAGGTGAGTGTAGGAATGTTTATGGGGGATGTCAGAGGTAGTTTTTTTTACACAGCCTGGAATGCACTGCTGGAGGTGGCAGTAGAGGCCGGTACAATTTAAGAATCTCTTTGATAGACAAGTGGCGGAAAGAAAAAATGGAGGGTCATGGGCTGTGTAGGAGGGAAGGGTTAAATTATCTTGGAGTAGATTGGCACAACATTATGGGCTGAATGACCTGTATTGTCCTATGTGCTAATTAAAGATCAGGGATTGCTTGGGATGGAACTCCTGTGCAGAAAAGGCCAGCTGGTCTGGGTGTTTGAACAGTCACAGATTACCTTGGTAACATGAATCATTCATAAAGTGTGTGGGGACGAAAAGCTCAGTAAAGTTCAAAAGTGTGAAGGAACTTGAATTAAAAGACAGGAGGGAAAGTTGTTATAAGCTGATACCCCTATTAAAACCTCACTGCAAAATTCTGTGATAAACAAGAGCCCCAAAATGACGTGCAAAGTTGTGAAAAGATTAGTTATTAAGGAAAACCAAATGTGTGAGTAAGTGTCTAAGACAAGCTGTGAAGCACCTCCTGTCAGTATCATTGACTGTAGAGAATAGTCACTTAACCCCCTGCACATTTATCTTTAGTGAGGAAAGTGTTCATTTCTATGTCTACCTGAGCATGGGCCAAGGTGTTTTGAAGGGAGAAAAGGAAATTGTTTAAGTGCTCAGCACATCAGGCAGCATCTGTGGAGAAATGAAACCATTAAAGCTTGAGGTTGAAAACCC
Source organism: Hemitrygon akajei (assembly GCF_048418815.1). Lineage (NCBI taxonomy): Eukaryota > Metazoa > Chordata > Chondrichthyes > Myliobatiformes > Dasyatidae > Hemitrygon > Hemitrygon akajei. Next base: position 28,614,702 of record NC_133126.1, on the reverse strand, counting down.
TTAGGGGGCATAATTTTAAGGTGATTGGAGGAAAGTAAAAGGGGGGGGGAATGTCAGAAGGGGGTTCTTTACACAGAGAGTGCTGAGTGCATGGAACACCCTGTCAGGGGTGGTGGGACATGAAGAGCAGTTACGAAGCTCTTAGATAGACACATGGATGATAGAAAAATGAGGGCTGTATAGGAGGGAAGGGTTAGATTAATCTTAGAGTAGGTTGGAAGGTTGGCACATCATGAGCCAAAGGGTCTCTACTATACTGTTCCATGAAATTACTTGAAATGTAACCTCTGTTTCTCTTCCCACAGAGGACCTGATGAATTTTCTGTGTTTGTTTCAGATTTCCAGCATCTGCGGTTTTTAATTCTCATATTTGTTGAAGTAAATTAGTTTATTATTGTCACATGTATTGAGGTACAGCGAAAAACTTTGTTTCACATGCCACCCAAACAGATGATTTCAGTACACAGTACGTTGAGGCAGTACAAGGGAAAACAATAACAAAATGCAGAATAAAGTGTTACGATTACAGAGAGAAGGCAGTGCAGGTAAACCCAAAGTACTCTGCAGATGCTGTGGTTAAATAAACACGTACAAACACGCTGGAGGAACTCAGCAGGTCGGGCAGCATCCAAGGAAACGAGCAGTCAACGTTTCAGGCCAAGACCCTTCATCAGGACTGAAGAAGGAGGGGGCAGGGACCCTATAAAGAAGGTGGGGGGGGTGGATTGTGCCAGGTGAAAAACCAATCAAAGGAAAGATCAAGGGGTGGGGGAGGGGAAGCAGGGAGGGGATAGGCAGGAGAGGTGAAGAAGGAATCTAAGGGGAAAGCACTATGGGTAGTAGAAGAAGGCAGAGTCATGAGAGGTGATAGGCAGCTGGAAGTGGAGGCAGAGTGAAAGTGGGATGGGGGAAGGGAGAGGGAGGGAATTACCAGAAGTTGGAGAATTCGATGTTCATTCCAAGGGGCTGGAGACTACCTAGAGGATATATGAGGTATTGCTCCTCCAACCTGAGTTTGGCCTTATCATGGCAGTAGAGGAGGCCATGTATGGACATATCTGAATGGGAATGTGCAGCAGAGTAAATCTCCCAGTTGCCACTCACTTCAACTCTGCTTCACATTCCCATTTGGATATGTCCATGGTTAGTTCATGCTTGGGGTATTCACATGGGTCCCAGCTATGCCTTCCTGCTTGTCGGCTACATGGAATAGTCTATGTTTCAAGCCTACACTGGTGTCCATCCCCCACTTTTCCTACACTACATCGACAACTGCATTGGTGCTGCTTCCTGCACCCATGCCGAGCTCAGCGACATCATTAACTTTGCCTCCAACTTCTACCCTGCCCTCAGATTTAACCGGTCCATTTCCGACACCTCCCTCCCCTTTATCAATTTTTCTATCTCTTTCTCTGGAGAGAATTTATCTACTGATGTCTATTATAAACCCACTGATTCTCACAGCTACCTGGACTATCCTCCTCCTACCATGTTACTTGTAAGAATGCCATTCCCTTCTCTCAATTACTCTATCTCCACTGCATCTGCTCTCAGGATGAGGCATTTCATTCCAGATCAAAGGAGGTGTCCTCCTTTTTCAAACAAAAGGGCTTCCTTCCTCCACCATCAACACTGTCCTCAATCGCATTGCATGTCTGTCTTCACACCATCCTCCCGCCACCCCACAATGGATAGGGTTCCTCTTGTCCTCACCTACCACTCCACCAGCCTCCGCATCCAGCACATAATTCTCTGTAACTTTCACCATCTCCAATGGGATGCCACCACCAAACACACCTTTCCCTCCCTCCATTTCCTGCTTCCCACAGGGATTGCTCCCTACGCGACTCCCTTGTCCATTTGTCCCTCCCCCTTCCCTCTGGTCTCCCTCCTGGCACTTAGCCTTGCATGTGCAACAAGTGTTACACCTGCCCCTACACCTCCTCCCTCACTACCATTCAGGGCACCAAACAGTCCTTCCAGGTGAGGCGACACTTCACCTGTGAGTCTGTTGGGGTCATCTACTGTGTCCGATGCTCCCTATGTGACTTGCTGTATATTGGTGGGACTCGACGTAGATTGGGAGACCGCTTCACCGAGCACCTACGCTCCATCTGCCAGAAAAAGCAGTATCTCCCATTTTAATTCCACTTCCCATTCCCATTCTGATATATCCATCCACGGCCTCCTTTACTGTCACAATGAGACCACACTCAGGCTGGAGGAACAACACCTTGCATTCTGTCTAGGTAGCCTCCAACCTGATGGCAAGAACATCGATTTTGCCCCTGCCCCTTTACCCTTTGCTATTCCCTTTTCCCTCTCTCGCCTTATCTCCTTACCTGTCCATCACCTTCCTCTGGTGCTCCTTCCCCTTTTCTTTCTTCCATGGCCTTCTGTCCTCTCCTATCAGATACCCCCTTCTTCAGCCCTGTATCTCTTTCACCAATCAACTTCCTCCTTTACTTCACCCCTCTCCTCTCCCAGTTTCACCTTTAACCTTGTTTCTTCCACCCCTCCCCCACCTTCTTACTCTGATTCCTCATCTTTTTTTCTCCTGTCCTGATGAAAGGTCTCAGCTCAAAATGTTGATTATACTCTTTTCCATAGATGCTGCCTGGCCTGCTGAGTTCCTCCAGCATTTTGTGTGTGTTGCTTGGATTTCCAGCATCTACAGATTTTCTTTTGCTTGGGGTATTGTGTTCAGTTTTGGTCGCCTCATAATAGGTGCAAGCAAGGCACTTAACAACACATTGCTCTGTGATGTCACCGGTGCCAAGCATGGGTCCTAGTGCCCTTCCTTTGGACAACATCGGTGGCATGGAGAGGGGAAGGCCTGCAGCTTGGGCAACTGCCAGACTCCCATACAACCCTGCCCAGGCCTGCGCCCTGGAAACTCCAGGCGCAGATCCATGGTCTCTCGAGACCGATGGATGCCACCACAAATAGGTACAATGTGGATGCTTTAGAGAGGGTGCAGAGGAGATTTATCAGGAAGCTCTCTGGACTAGAGGGCATATCTTAGGCTGAGTGAGCTAGGACGTTTCTCTTTGGAGTGAAGGAGGATGAGAGGCGACTTGATAGAGGTGTACAAGATGATAAGAGGCATAGATCAAATGGATAGTCAGATACTTTATCCAGGGCTGAAACAGTTAACACAAGGGGCAGAATTTTTATGGTGATTGGATGAAGTATGGGGGTTTGTCAGAGGTAAGTTCTTTACACAGAGAGTGGTGGGTGTGAGGAACGCCCTACCAGGGGTGGTGGTAGAGGCAGATATATTAGGGACATTTAAGAAACTCTTAGATATGGGTTGAAGTAAAATGGAAGGCTATGTGATAAGGAAGATTGTAGAGTAGGTTAAAAGGTTGGCAGAACATCGTTGCCTGTATTCTGTGTTCTAAATCAAAGACTTCAGTGAGAAGGAACAGGTAAGAACAGGCAGGAATGTTATTTTGTCCTTCAATCAGTGTATGAAGGATGGTAGTGCATTGGAATACTCCTCCTGCAAGATGTGGGAAGTTCGGGAATCTCCCTGTTGACAATATTTGTTTGTGATGTACGGGTGGGAGTTTTAGAAAGTTAACAGACTACCGTAAATTCCGGACTATAAGCCGCTACTTTTTTCCCCACGCTTTGAACACTGCGGCCTATACTACGGTGCGGCTAATGCATGTTTTTTTTCATGCCGCCAAAAACATTTTGCCTCGTAACAGTAGACCAATAAAATTGATGAGTAGTTCACAGAGGTCCAATGAAATTGTACGATAAATCAAGCGCACTTTCACAATTAAATTATTGTAAATCAATCATTTGTACTCACCTTCATCAACATGGAAAACACTCGAAGAAAAGCATATGATGCAGCTTTTAAGTTAAAGGCAATCAATCTGGCGGTTGAAGAAGGAAATCGAGCTGCTGCACATAATCTTGGCATAAATGAATCGATGGTGAGACAGTGGAGATGCCAGCGTGAAGAACTGAGTCAATGCAAAAAGACGACAAAAGCTTTCAGAGGTAATCATAGCAGATGGCCCGAACTTGAAAACTTTCTTGAAGACTGGGTTAACACACAGAGAGCAGGCGGCTGCAGTGTTTCCACCGTGCAGATCAGACTGAAGGCTAAAGCAATCGCCACCAAAATGAAAATCGAAGATTTTAGAGGTGGGCCATCGTGGTGTTTTAGATTTATGAGACGAAAAGGCCTGTCCGTCAGGGTACGCACGACTCTGTGTCAGCAGCTCCCTCCTGACCACGAGGAAAAACTTGCTAACTTCCGCACATTCACTCAAACAAAGATAGCGGAGAATTCCATCAGGCCAGATGATATCATAAATATGGATGAAGTACCTTTGACGTTTGACCTGCCTCTCACTCGGACTGTTAATAAAAAAGGTGACTCGTCCATCACACCGAAAACAAGTGGCCATGAGAGAACGCATTTTACTTGTGTTCTGAGCTGCACAGCATCCGGACTAAAGCTTCCACCGATGGTGATTTTTAAGCGGCTGACAATGCCAAAGGAAAAATTCCCAAAAGAAATCATGGTGAAAGTCAATAAGAAAGGTTGGATGATGGAGAGTCTAATGAAGGATTGGCTAAGAGAGTGCTACGCCAAGCGACCGGGGGATTTTTTCACAGAAAAAAAGCATTGCTCGTTATGGACAGCATGAGGGCCCATATAACAGATTCAGTGAAAGCTGCCATCAAGAGTACAAACTCAATTCCAGCTGTGATTCCTGGGGGCACCACAAAGTATTTGCAGCCACTGGACATCAGCGTGAACCGGGCTTTTAAAGTGGCGCTGCGCGTTGAGTGGGAGACTTGGATGACGAGCGGCGAGAAATCCTTTACCAAAACAGGCCGCATGCGAAGAGCATCTTTAACTCAAATCTGCCAGTAGATCCTAAATGCGTGGAGCCGTGTCACAACATCCACCATCACCAACGGGTTTCGAAAGGCTGGACTGCTGCGTGATGAAGAGGACCGCGTGCGCTCAAGTGAGAGCGACAACGAAGAGACTGAAGTGAGTGACGAGATCCTGAGGTTCTTCAATTCGGACACTGAAGAAGAGAACTTTGATGGTTTTAGTGCGCAGGAGGAAGATGAAGAAGGCGATCCATAACTTTTCCTGGTAGGCTGCAGAATATATATTTTTTTACCAGTCGTTAGGAGATATTGGAATGTTGTTCGTGCACTGTTCAGTAAAAAAGTATACGCAACGTAATTTGTGTGTTACCGATATGTATGTATATTTAAAAGTAGCTGTGTTACAGGCACTGTTCGAAAAAAAGCATTTGCAATATGTATTTGTTTATGTTACCATACGGATTTAACTAAAAGTTAAAAAATCCTCACGTGTAATATTTTTCTGTGTAAATATCTCATATTACAACGTGGGACACCTGCGGCTTAAAATCCAGTGCGGCCTGTACAAGTACAAAATTGATTTTCTTTCTAAAATTAGAGCGTGCGGCTTTTAATCAGGTGCGCTCTGTAGTCCGGAATTTACGGTATGTGAAATTGGTGATGTAGCATGCACAAACAGATATAGATTAGTTGCAGATATGGGTAGAGAAAGGTCAGATAGAGAGTAACTCAGCCGAATGTGAAATGTTGCACCTTGGGAGATCAAATGTAAAGGGACTGTACGCTGTTAACAGCAAGGCTTTTAACAGCGTTGATGTGCAGAGAGATATTTAAATCTCAGTCCATAGCTCCATAAAAGTGGCTACACAGGTTGATAGGGTGGTGAAGAAGACACTGGATGCTCGCCTTTATTAATCGAGGAAATGAGTTCAAGATTCTGGCTAGACTGCACTTGGAGTATTGCATCCATTTCTTGTGGCCCCAGTACAAAAAGGATGTGAAGGCTTTGGAGAGGGCGCAGAAAAGGTTTGTTAGGAGACTGCACGAATTAGAGGACTTGGAGAAGACTGCCAGGATACTGCCTAGATTAGAGGGTTTGGAGAGGTTTGTCAGGGTACTACCTGGACTAGAGGGTTTGGAGGGGTTTCCCGGGATACTGTCTGGACTAGAGGGTTTGGAGGGGTTTCCCGGGATACTGTCTGGACTAGAGGGTTTGGAGGGGTTTCCCGGGATACTGTCTGGACTAGAGGGTTTGGAGGGGTTTCCCGGGATACTGTCTGGACTAGAGGGTTTGGAGGTGTTTCCCGGGATACTGTCTGGATTAGAGGGTTTACACTGTGAGGAGAGGATGGACAAACTGGGTTGTTTTCTCTGGAGTGGCAGAGGCAGAGGGATATTCTGATGGAAGTTTATAAGATGATGAGAGGTATAGGTAGAGTAGACAGCCAGTATCTTTTTCCCAGGGTTGAAATGTCCAGCACCAGAGGGCATATATTTAATGGAGAGGGGTTAAGCTCCAAGGCGATGTGCGGGGCAGCATCTTTTCACACAGAGTGTGGTGGGTGCCTGGGGTGCTGGTGGAGGCATTTAATAGGCACAATGTCCAGAGAATGGAAGGTTATGGGCGATGTGTAGGCAGAAGACATTAGGGTAGTTGGGCATTGGATTATCATTTTAACTAGTTCAGCACAACTTTATGTGCTGAAGGCCCTGTTCCTGAGCTACTTTTTTTGTTGTATGTGCTTAAACCAGTGTTAAGTAATAAAAATCATGATCTTTATACAACAGAACAGGAAAAAAGCAGAGAACTGTTTGGAGAAATGTTGGAGAAATATAACAGGTCAGCCAGCATCTAAGGAGAAGAATAGAGTTGACAGTTCAGGCTGGGACCCTTCAGCAGGTTTGGAAGGGAAGGGGGGAGGGCCCAGAAAAAGAAGGTGAGCTGAGGGGAAGGCATACGAGCTAGAATATGATAGATGAGACCAGGTGAGGGGGAAAATGGGTTGGTGGGGGGGGAGGATAAAGTGAGAAGCTGGGAGGTGATAGGTGGAAAAGGTAAAGGGCTGAAGAAGAAGAAATCTAATAGGAGAGGAGAGTGGATCGTGGGAGAAAGGGAACCAGAGGAAGATGACAGGCAGGAAGAGGGAAAAGAAGGGGTAAGAAGGGAGCCAGAACGGGAAATGGAAAAAGAGAGAAGGGAGAGCGAGGAGAAATTACTGAAAGTTAGAGAAATTAATGTCCCTGCTGTCCAGTTGGAGGCTAGCCGGATGCAATATGAGAGGTGGCTCCTCCAGCCTGAGAGTGATCTGATCGTGGCATTAAGGAGGCCATGGGAATTCATGTCAGAGTGGGAATGGGGAGTGAATTTCAAGTGGGTGGCCGCTGGGAATTCCTGCCTGTCATGGCAGAGAGAAGGAACTTGACAAAGTGGTCCCCCTGTCTATGCAGAGAAGGTTGCTCCAGTAGCCCTGGATACGGTATATTCACAGGTGACATGTCGCCTCACCTGGAAGGACCATCTGGGGCCCTGAATGATGGTGAGGAAAGAGGTGTAGGGACAGGTGTAGCCCTTGTTCCACTTGCAGGGTAAGTGCCAGGAGGGAGATCAGTGGAGAAGAGCGAGCAGACAATGGAATGACACAGGGAGCGACTCCTGTAGAAAGTGGAAATGTAATGTTATATAGATTTACATTTTTATGTTGCGTTATATAACAATTGGGCAGTGTACTTGATGAGAAGTGGGGGGGGGTCGAACACAGTAATGTTCAAAGCATAGTTTGTTATTAAGACCATAAGATATAGGAGCAGAATTAGGCTGTTTGCCCATTGAGTCTGCTCCACCATTTCATCATTTTCCCTCTCAGCCCCAATCTCCTGCCTTCACTCCGTATTCCTTCATGCCCTGATCAATCAAGAATCTATCAACCTCTGCCTTAAATATACATAAAGACACAGACTGACTCATACTGCCAATGAATGAAAATGCAGAGATCAAGTCATCTTCCTGTATCAGTCATGGTGGTGTGGCATGAATCAAAAGGCAATAGGAAGAACACTTAAAATTGAAATATACATTGAAACTACAATTCTCTGCTGAGAAACAGGAGGCCCACAAAAATGCTTTCAAATAATCTTAGAGAATACAGGCAAATGAGTTGGTGTGAAAGTGTTTCTGAATGCCAGCATGAAAAATTAATACTCTTATCTTATAAAGGTATCTCTTGAAAGGATATCACGGTTCTCGGTTTCATTTACCGATTGTTCAGAATAAAAAGCCATTTAACTCATATAAGCTGGTCTCTTATTCTGGAGTTATATATTAGTCATACAGACCCTTTGTTCCAACTGGTTCATACAGACCAAGATGCCCATCGAAGTTAGTCCCATATCCCTCTAAACTGTCTCTGTCCATGAAATTGTCATACTGTCTTGAAAAGATGTTAATGTACCTGCCTCAGCCACATCCTCTGGCAGCTCATTCCGCACACCTTCTGTGTGGGAAACGTAATTAGATACAAATTAGCAGCCTTGAAGAATAAGAGATTGGAAGGTTGATTGTCATATTGTTGGATATGTGAACCGAATGCATTGTAAGCATCTGATGCTCATTCGTTGACCATATTTTTAAGGAAAAGAGAACAGCAATAAGGAATAGTGACACACAGGTAACTGCATAGTGCTCACAGAGTCATACAGTTCTAAAGCAGGCCATCTGGCCCATCTAAACTAGTCCTATTTGTCCACGTTTGGCCAATGTCCCTCTAAATATTTCCTACCCATGTGTATATGTCAAATACCTTTTAAATGTTGTTAATGCACCTGCCTCAACCAGTTCCACTGCAAGCTCATTCCATATACTGGCCACTATCTGTGTGCAAAAGTTGCTTGTCAGGTTCCAATTAACTTTTTTCTCTCTCGCCTTAAACTTCTACCCTCAAGTTCCTGGGGAGAAAAGACCAAGTGCATTCACCTTATACCTCGCATGGTTTTATGGATCTGTATTAGATCATCTCTCGGTCTCCTACATTACGGTACAAGGAATAAAGCCCTGGCATTTTCCCCCTTAGCTAATCTCACCTACCACATTCTAGTTTGTACTCCTTCCCCTTGCCCTTTTCTCCCAGGGCTTGGGGATTGGGAAATGTCTAATATGAGGGGGCATAGCTTTAATGTGATTGGAGGAGTGTGTAGATGGGATGTCCCAGGTAGATTTTCAACAGAGAGCGGTGGGTGGGTGAAGTGTGCTGCCAGGATTGGTGGTGATAGTAGCAGATACATTAGAGACTTTTGAGAGACTCTTAGATAGGCACATGGATGATAGGAATATGGGGAGCTATGTGGGAGGATTCATTAGATTGTTCTCAGAGTAGGCACAACTTTGTGTGTCTAAAGGCCTGTACTGTGCTTTACTGATCAATGTTCTATGTAGGATGTGGACAGTTTACGATAGGACCCTGGAGAGCATTGTAGAACAGAGGGACCTTGGAGTACACGGCTCTCTGAAAGTGGAGTCACAGCTCAACAGGGTGGTGAAAGTGTTTTTTGGCATATTGGAAAGAGTGCAGAAGGGACTGAGAAGGATAATGCTAGAAGTCAAGGGCCTGAGTAATAGAGCTGCAACATTACCTCATGGCTCTTAAACTCAGTTTCTTGACTGATGAAGGCCAATGCATCGTGATGTCCATCGTATCAGACGATGACAGGAAACCTGTGCAGGAGAGTTTTTAAGATGGAAAAGCCATTGCACTGGAGCAGTTCCACTCACCTGGCCTGAGAAGTCTGGGTCCAGTGGTATGAGTAGTCATTAAAAACTGGGGTCTTCCTTGGTTGCAGTGGGTGACCGTGACTTGTTCTGTGCCTCATTTTGCCCTTTGCTCTTCACAGAGCACTGCAGAACCACCTTCCTGTCCATTGGATCTCACTGTAGAGCTCATCCGCCCAGTTTGCTGATGCTGGCCTATCAGGTGTGTCCATATCTCACTGGGGTAAGAGGCCTGCCCATTGAAGTGGTGAATCAGGATGTGGCCACTGTGGCATGCAAACAACTACTTGAAGCCACAGGTGAGAGCTGAGCATCCGGTGGTGGGGGTGGGGAGGGACCAGTGTTGAGTGAGCTGCCCCAGCACACCACATGCCTTCTTAAACCACCATGTCAACTCTAGCTTGAGCTGACTTTCCAAGATACAATTAAATCAAATCAAATTCGTTTAATTATCATTCAACCATTCATCAATGAAACCGTGTTCCTCTGGGGCCAAGGTGCAAAACATACACAGCACACTCAAAATAGCAAGCAAAAAGAAAGGTCACATAAAAAAGACATCCATACATTGAAATTCATTTGCTATTCTTCACCCTGTAGCATATTTAATGGGATGCCTTCTCTGGTGCATTTATGGTATCTATGAAAATGTGGTGAGGGTCAATGGGGACATGCTGAAATTCCTTGGACTGCTGAGGAAGACAAGGTGCTGGTGGGCTTTCTTGGCTGTAGTCTATGTAATCGGACCAGGACGCTTTTCAGAACTTGAAAAGCTCAGCACCATTGATATAGTCAGTGGTGTGCATTCCAGTTCAGATACTGATTTATTTATAACAGGTACATTAAAATACAGAGATTGATGTGTGGTTTGTGTTCACAACCAACAGAACCTGAGAATGCACCAACGCAGCCCACAGGTGTTGCCACACTTTCTGACGCTAACATAACATGTCCACAATGTCCAGCGCAGCAACAACAGCAATATCAAACCAAACATACCAACAGCAAAATGAGCCCCTTTCCGCATGCCTCCATCCCCACAACAGGCCACCTTTGGGCTTACGACCTCCAGTCCTTGATGCTGGACTCTCAGACTTGCAGACGTTGGGCTTCCTGCTTCAGTCCCTGATCCCAGGACATGGGGATTCACAGACTTCTTGACAAACTGACCTCCAGACTCGTTGATTTCCATTTTCGAACTTCAGCTTCGACCTCTGGACTCACAGACAACCAAATGCTCCTTGTCCACTTAGGCTCTGGGTTCATTGGACCAGTGTCTGTTGCTTCAGAAACTTACATCCTCTGTACAGTAGGTGGCAGTGTTTCTCCTGTTAAACAGCCCAGAGTGGGAACACAAAATCAAAGTCGAGCTTACTGTCAACTGCACAAGTACACATATGTACAGGAGCTACAGCAGTGCCACAGGCACAGAGCATCAGATAAACAGCATCCACAGGAAGGAATAAGTGATACACAATTTTTACAAGAAAGAGCACTATTAGAACCAAAAAAGCAAAGTCTATTTTAGCATAAAGTAGTCACAGTGTTATTAAGGTGAGGATGTGATTAGGGCGGTGCCAGTTGGTTCAAGACTAAATGAATGGTTGAAGGGAAGTAATTGTTCTTGAACCTGGTGATGTGGCTTTAGGGTTCTATACAAGTCTAGTGAACACAACAGGGCCAGCACCACCATGTTTGTACACCACAAGGAATAAAGAAGGTAAAACAATGGCCATAATTTCATGAGGAGTTTGAGGAGATTTGGAATGTCACCTAAAACACTTGAAAATTTCTGCAGATGCACCGTGGAGAGCATTCTGACTGGCTGAATCACCATCTGGTGCGGGAGTGCTACTGTACAGGATCGAAGTAAGCTGCAGAAAATTAGTCAGCTCCATCATGGGTACTAACCTCCGTAATATCCAAGACATCTTCAAGGAGTGGCGTCTCAAAAAGGCGGTGTCCAGCATTAAGGACCCCCATCAGCCAGGACATGCCCTCTTCTCACTGTTACCATTAGGAAGGAGGTACTGTACAGAAGCCTGAAGGCACACACTCAGTAATTCAGGAACAGCTTCTTCCCCTCAGCCATCTGATTCCTAAGTGGATTTGAATCCATGAACTCTTCCTCACTACTTTTTATATTTATGTTTTTGCACTACTTAGTTAACCATTTGATATGCATCTATATGCTTACTGTAATTCACAGTTTTCCCACTATATTGTTGTGTATTTCATTCTATTTGTAAAGTTAACAAATTTCACGACAGATGCCAGTGATATTAAACCTGATTCTCTCTTCCTGCCCGATGGCCCGGCTGGTGGTGAGGACATTAGATTCAATATTATACAAGCTGAACCAGCTTTCGCATGTCGTTCTGTTACCCCATTACAGGAGGATGAGGAGGCTGTGGAGAGGGTGCAGAAGAGGTTCATCAGGATGCTGCTGGGATTAGAGAGCATCTGTTATAAGGAGAGATTGGACAGACTTGTGCTGTTTTCTCTGGAGGATTGGAGGGTAAAGAGACACTAGGAGAATTTTGTTAAACTGAGAGGCAGAAATGTGGCACAAATAGAATCTTTTTCCCAGGGTAGAAATACCAAATACTAGAGGATATTCATTTAAGGTGAGAGGGGGAAGTTTAAAGCAGATGTGCGAAGCAAGTTTTTTTTTACACAGAGAATGGTGACTGCTTGGAATGTGCTGCCAGAGGTGTTGAGAGAGGCAGAACAGGTACCGAGGGACAGTGAAAAGCTTTGTTTTGCATACCATCCTATATAGATCACTTCATTACAAGTTCCTGGGCATCTATCCTGGGCCCAATACGTTGATGCAATCACGAAAAAGGCTATACTATATTAGGACTTTGAGGAGATTTGGTACGTCACCGAAGATTCTAGCAGCTTTCCAACTGGTCGTGTCACAGCCTGGTACAGAGGTATCACTGGATTGCAAGAGGCTGTGGAGGGTTGTAGATTTAGCGCTCCCCACCACTGAGGACAAATTCAAAAGGCAGTGCCTCAAGAAGGTAGAATCGATCACTAAAGACCCTCACCATCTGGGCATGCCCACTTCTTATTGCTACCATCAGGAAGGAGATACAGGAGGCTGAACAATTTAGAAACCGTTTCTTCCCCTGCACCGTCAGATTTCTGAATTGCCCACGAACCCATACACAACACCTTGTTATTCCTTTTCTTTGCACTATTTATTTTGTAGTTTATATTAATTTGGTTGCCTTTGCACGGTACTGCTGCTGCAAAACAACAAGTAACACATTACATGTCATACACAACAGTGAAAATAAACCTGATTCTGAAATGCGTCTTTATGTGAAGTGTTATTCTTGGCAGATCTTAGAGCAGAAAGTGTTGGCGTTAATAGGCAGCTGGTGAATGTGTCATTGTGGAGTAATTAGCTGCAAATTAGCTGTCATGAAGAGTAAGACAGTGGAAGTGTGGTAGAAATGTTACTCTAAAAGTGAAATGAGCATATCATAAAAGCATTTGATGCCCATTCATTGTTCACAGCTTTAAGGAGAAAAGAGCAGCTCTAAGCAATAGTAACACACAGATAGAGCTCAGAAACAGAACCTCTGCCCCAGCTGGTCCATGCCAGCTATGATTCCCATCTGAGTTAGTTCAAGTTGCCTTGTCTCTCCAAACCTTTCCTTTCACCTTGGGTGGCTCAGCAGTGGAGTGGCTAGAGCATCACTTTACAGCACCAGCTGTGAGATAGGGGTTCGATTCCTGCCACTGCCTGTCAGGAGCTTGGATGTTCTCCCCGTGCCCATGTAGTTTTCCCCGGGTGCTCCAGTTTCCTCCCACATTCCAAAGGCGTATGGTTAGGGTTAGTGAGTTCTGGGCATGCTATGTTATAGAACATAGAACAATACAGCACAGTACAGGCCCTTCGGCCCACAATGTGCTGACCCTTAAACCCTGCCTCCCATATAACCCCCACCTTAAATTCCTCCATATACCTGTCTAATAGTCTCTTTAAATTTCACTAGTGTATCTGCCTCCATCTGCACCAGGCAGTGCATTCCATGCACCAACCACTCTCTGAGTAAAAAACCTTCCTCTAATATCTCCCTTGAACTTTCCATCCCCTTACCTTAAAGCCATGTCCTCTTGTATTGAGCAGTGGTGCCCTGGGGAAGAGGCGCTGGCTGTCCACTCTATCTATTCCTCTTAATATCTTGTATACCTCTATCATGTGTCATCTCATCTTCCTTCTCTCCAGAGAGCAAAGCCCTAGCTCCCTTAATCTCTGATCATGATGCATACTCTCTCAACCAGGCAACATCCTGGTAAATCCCCTCTGTACCCTTTCCAATGCTTCCACATCCTTCCTATAGTGAGGCGACCAGAACTGGACACAGTACTCCCAAGTGTGGCCTAACCAGAGTTTTATAGAGCTGCATCATTACCCTGCGACTCTTAAACTCTATCCCTTGACTTATGAAAGCTAACACTCCATAAGCTTTCTTAACTACCCTATCCACCTGTGAGGCACCTTTCAGGGATCTGTGGATGTGTACCCCCAGATCCCTCTGCTCCTCCACACTTCCAAGTATCCTGCCATTTACTTTGTACTCTGCCTTGGAGTTTGTCCTTCCAAAGTGTACCACCTCACACTTCTCCGGGTTGAACTCCATCTGCCACTTCTCAGCCCAAAAGGCATGATGACACTTGCGGGGTGCCCCCAGCACATCCTCACTGATTTGATTTGATGGAAATTACTCATTTCATTGTATGTTTTGATGTGCATGACAAATAAAGCTAATCTTCAATCTAATTTTAATCTTAATCTCTTTATCCTTGCATATACCCATTTACTGTAGCTATTAAATACTGTTAATGTACCTGCTTCAACCAGTTCTTCTGGCAGCTTGCTCCATACACTGGTCACCATCTTGGTGGAAAAACTTCCCCTCAGGTTCCTATTAAATATCTCCCCTCTCTTCTTCAATCTCTCAATTCTCGATTCCCCAGCGCTGGGAAAATGCCTTTGTGCATTCACCCTATGTCCCTCTTACTTTTATGCACCTTTGAGAGATCACTCAATCCAAGGAAAAATGTCCTAACCTGCCCAACCTCTCTCCGTAACTGAGTCCCTTGAGCCTCGGTGACATCCTAATAAATCTCCCCTGCACTCTTCCCAATTTATTGACATCTTTCCTATAGACTGGTGACCAAACCTGAACATGATACTTCAAGAGTGCTCTCACCAATGTCTTGTACAACTGCAATATCACACATCGACATCTAATCTCAATGCCCTGACCAATGAAGCCAACTTGCCAAAAAGCCTTCTACACACCTGTCCAACCTTCTTCTGAAGGTGGAGGCTGCTAATGAGATTCTCGCTCCTTTTCTTTGAAAAACGCCTGTAACCTGGCAGCAGATGGCTCTTGTTGGCTAAGTGTTTCCCAACCTGCACTCCGTCCCCAGGGAATATCGGACAGCCTTGGAAACTCCACCTCTGGCAGGCACAACGCTCTCTGCTTGTGGCAGTGGCGGGGGACTCGAGAGGCTGCTGTCTTGCTGACAATGAACCTGTCAGATAAATGTGAAGTGGGGTGGGTGGTCGGGGGAAAGCAAGAGACAGCTGACCTTCTCCAACGCGAGGAACGTGTCCTTCACAGAACTGTCTGCTCTTCGATCAGATGCTCAGATTATGACTTATGTTCCACTTGAAATAAGCATAGAGTAACACAGCAAAGGGGCAGACCTTTCAGTCCATCTCATCCATGCTAACCACAGAGCCACCCAATTAGACCTATATACTTGTTTTTGCCCCATATCACTCTGAACCTATCTTATCCATGTCTTGTCCCACTATCTTTTAAACGTTGTAATTGTACCTGCCTCTACCGCTTCCTCTTGCGACTGATTCCTATATCCACCACCCTCTATGTGAAAACGTTGCTCCTCAAATCCCTTTAAATCTACCCTCCCCACCCTAAACCAGCACTCCCTGGTTTTAGAGTCAACCTGACTTGTTCGGTTCAGGTCATCTCATTATAGGAAGGATGTGGAAACTTTAGAGAGAATGCAGAGGAGATTTACCAGGATATTGCCTGGACTACATGGCATGATTCTTGAAGGTTGGTTGAGTAAGTTATGACTTTTCTCTTTGGAGGGTGTGAGGTGACCTGATAGAGATGTACAAGATGATAAGAGGCATAGGGTGGTTAGCTGGAGACTTTCCCAGAGCAGAAATGGCTATACAAGGAGGCATAATTTTAAAATGATTGTAGGAAAGTATAGTGGGGGTGGGATGTCAGATGTAAATTCTCTTTTGACATGGAGAGTTGTGGGTGCGTGGGACATGCTGTTAAAGGTGGTGGCAGGGACAGATAAGTTAGGAACATTCAAGGAACTCTTAAACAGGCACATGGATGATAGAAAACTGGAGGGTTATGTAGGAGGGAAGGGTTAGATTGATCTTGCAGAAGGCTCATTATGGGCCAAAGAGCCTACACTGTGCTAGGTCCTATACTCTAAGTACCCTGGGGAAAGACTCCATTCATGTTATCCATGTCCCTCATGATTTTATAAAACTCTACAATGTCACCCTTCAGCCTCCTTCACTCCAAGAAAAACTTTCCCAGGACAACCAGCCTCTCCTTATAACTCATACCCTCCAGTCCTGGTAACACCTTAGTGAATCCTGCCTGCACTCCTTCCAGGTTAATTATACCTTCCTCTAGCTAAGCTGGGTGACCAGATGAGAAGAGAAGCCAACTCCATCATTAAGACAGCACATCATTAGGCCCCTGAAGGGTGGAGGAAATGCAGGAGACCAACTTGGTGCTGTATCGTAAAGGAAGAAATGATGACCTGAACCACACCGGGGGCGCAATAGACAAGATGGCCAAGGATGGACAGACAGAGATGGAGGACATTCATTGTGGCCCTAAATGCCAGTGGTGTAATGGGCAGTAGCTAACTATCCACTATGGTAGTGTTATCTGCTAACTTGTAGATGGAGTTAGAGCAGAATCTGGCCACACAGTCATGGGTGACAGGGAGTAGTGAACACAACCTTGTGGGGCACCAGTGTTGAGGATAACCGTGGCAGAGGAACTGCTGCCTATCCTTACTGATTATAGTTGGTTGGTCAGAAAGTCGAGAATCCAGCTGCACAGGGAGGTGTTGAGTGCCTGTTCCAGGAGTTTGGTGCTGCCTTTACCGGGAAGTATGGTATTGAAAGTGGAGCTGTGGTCAATAAAGACATGTAGGTGGCTTCACTGTCTAGAAGGTCCAGAGATAAGCATGTGGCTCGGGAGATGGTATCCACCTGTTCTGATGTTAGGCTAATTGCAGTGGGTCAAGGTTGTCTGGGAGGCTGGAGTTAATGGGTACCATGACTAGCCTCCTGAAGCAGTTAATGATGGTGGATGTCAGAACCATTAAGTCACATTATCTTGTTTCTGTTGAGCACCAGGATCACAGTGGTGCTCTTAAAGCAGGAGGAACCCAGAGGCTGAGGTAGGATGAGGTTAAAAATGCCTGCAAAAACCCTGCCAGCTGATCTGGACATGGCCAAGGACACCATCCGGGCCAGGTGCTTTCCATGGGTTCATTCTCTGGATGACATTTCCTAACAGTGACTTGTGGTTTCAGGTGTCCCGGAGGCCATCAGGGTGGGTGGTGACATACTGATTCCCTGCTGTTCAAAGCATACATAGAATAGCATGCATAGAGTAGGAAAACATTAGAGAGGGTACAGAGGAGATTTACCTGGTACTGCTTGGATTAGATAGAATGTTTTTTGAGAATAGGTTGAGTGAGCTAGGAGGGAAGGAGGATGAGTAAGGGACTTGATGGAGATGACAAGATAATCGAGTGGACAGACAGAAATTTTTCCCAGGACAGAAATGGCTAATACAAGGACATTTAATTTTTAGGCGATTGAAGTATGAGGGAATATCAGAGGTAGTTTTTTTTTTACACAGAGAGTGGCGAGTGCCTGGTACACACTTTCATGGTGGTGGTAAAGGCAGAAAAATTAGGGACATTTAAGAGACTCTTAAATAGGAACATGGATGATAGAATGTTGGTTACGGTGGGAGGGGAGGGTTGGATCAATCTTGGAGTAGGTTAAGAGGTTGACACAACATTGTGGGCTGAAGAGCCTGTACAGTGCTTTACTGCTCTATGTTCTAGATTCACCAGACGCTTAAGAGAAATAATTTCTATATAACCCCCATATAACTGCAGACACTGGGTGCTTCAACACTGCCATCTCCTGGCAGCACCTCATTACTGCAGGCAGCATTATGGCCACTCATTTCAGCACAGGTATCCAGAATCAGAATCAGATTTACTATCACTGACATATGTTGTGAAATCAGTGCCAAAGTGCCCAGTTTCAGTTGCCCCATGGCGCTATCGAGATCTACACAGACTTCAGTGAAGTACAGATCAGGGGTAGCCAGTGGAGCCACTGTCCCATGGCTCCAATGTCCCTGATGCGATCCCAGCCTCCAGCGCTGTCTGTGTGGAGTTTGCCCCTAAGTGTGTGTGTTTCCTCTGGGTGTTCCGGTTTCCTCTTACATTCCAGTGACTTTGGTAGGTTATTTGGTCCCCCTTAATTTCCCCTGGTGTGGGGTGAGGGGAATGTCGGGGAGAATAAATGGGATGAGGTTACCATGCCACGCTGTTTTCAGTGATCAGCATTTTCCCAGAGGGATGAACCTTGGAGGATGTTGAATAGCACTGACCTCTTGCTATACCAGTGAGGATGTGATCCTCATGCCCAATATAAAGACGGGGCTGTCGGGAGAGCTGATAGAAGTTTATAAAATTAAGAGAGGTACACATGGGGTAGGCATTCATATCTTTTACCCAGGGCAAAATGTCAAATACTAGGGGACATACATTTAAGATGAGAGGGGGAGAATTGAGGGGCAAGTTTTTTTATGGATTGCCAGGGAAGGTGCTGGAATCAGATGCGATATAGGTGTTTTAAGATATAAAGATTAAAGATGAGCTTCATTTGTCACATGTAGATTGAAACATACAGTGAAAGGTGCTGTTTGGATCAACGACCAATGCAATCCGAGGATGTGCTGAGGGCAGCCTGTAAGTGCACCATGCTTTCGGCACCAATGTAGCATGTCCACAACTTACTAGCCAGAGCCCATCTGTCTTTAGAAGGTGGGAGGACACCCACGTGGTCGCAGGGAGAACATACTGACTCACAGGCAATTCCAAGACTTTGAAGAGGCTGCATTTGGAATATTGTGTTGCACTGTGGAGTTTTCCTTGCTTGTTGGAGGAAACATGTCATTAAACTGAGAAAGGTGCAGAGGAGACTTAAGAGGATGCTGAGTTATAAGACCATGAGACATAGGAGCAGAATTAGGCTATTCAGCCCATCGAGT
Organism: Hemitrygon akajei; assembly: GCF_048418815.1. Lineage (NCBI taxonomy): Eukaryota > Metazoa > Chordata > Chondrichthyes > Myliobatiformes > Dasyatidae > Hemitrygon > Hemitrygon akajei. The sequence goes on along the minus strand of NC_133126.1, from coordinate 28,595,673 downwards.
TTGCTCCGGCATTCTATCATGGCTGATTTCCTCCCAGATTACAAAAACTTATGGGTTAGGGTTAGCGCATGCTACGTCAGTGCCAGAATATGTGCTGACACTTGGACAGTGTTGGTCATTGACCCTTTGATGCATTTTCCGGTACGTTGTGATGTAACGTGAGAAATAAAGGCAATCTTCAATCTTTTTTATTTCATTATAACTCCCCCACATCCAGGAAGTACAATTCAAACCACCAGATAATTCCTCGGCCACAAAGTTTGCCACCCACGAGATCCCATTAGCCATCTGCCAAGCTCGTTCAAAAACATTTCGATTTAATCGCTCTTCTGCCCACCACAGATGCAATTGTTCCTTCAGGGCCCTTTTAACCCAATGTGACAGATGTTCAGATGTTCTCCAACAGATGAGTCCTTGATCCTGTTGTTGAGGCTACCTTGGAACTCATTCACAGGGACTGAAAAGGAGCACGTTGAACAAGGCACACTGTCCCTGATCAGTCAGATCTCTGACGATAGTAGTTGTGATGTTATGTTGCAGTTGTACAAGATGTTGGAAAGGCTGCATTTGGAATATTGTGTTCAGCTTTGGTCGCCCATTTGTAGGAAACACATCATGAAACTGGAAAGAGTGAGGAGGAGACTTATGAGGATCTTGCAGGACTCAAGGGACTAAGTTATAAGACCATAGGACATAGGAGCAGAAATTTGCCAACATACCAAATCACCTCAAACTCCTAATGAAATATAGCTCCGGTTGTGCCTTCTTTGTAATTGCATCGATACGTTGGGCCTAGGATAGATCTTGGGATAGATGTTGACAGCCAGGATGTTGGAGGTTGTGGATAGTGTGGAGGGTTGTCAGAGGTTACAGCGGGACATTGATAGGATGTAAAACTGGGCTGAGAAGTGGCAGACAGAGTTCAATGCAGATAAGTGTGAGGTGGTTCATTTTGGTAAGTCAAATACGATGGCAGAATATAGTATTAATGGTAAGGCTCTTGGCAGTGTGGAGGATCAGAGGGATCTTGGGGTCCGAGTCCATAGGATGCTCAAAACAGCTGTGCAGGTTGACTCTGTGGTTGAGAAGGCATATGGTGTATTGGCCTTCATCAATCATGGAATTGAGTTTAGGAGCCGAGAGGTAATGTTGCAGCTATACAGGACCCTGGTCAGACCCCACTTGGAGTACTGTGCTCAGTTCTGGTTGCCTCACTACAGGAAGGATGTGGAAGCCATAGAAAAGGTGCAGAGGAGATTTACAAGAATGTTGCCTGGATTGGGGAGCATGCCTTATGAGAATAGGTTGAGTGAACTTGGCCTTTTCTCCTTGGAGCGACGGAGGATGAGAGGTGACCTGATAGAGGTGCACAAGATAATGAGAGGCATTGATCATGTGGATAGTCAGAGGCTTTTTCCCAGGGCTGAAGTGGTTGCCACAAGAGGACACAGGTTTAAGGTGAGGGGAGTAGGTACAGAGGAGATGTCAGGGGTAAGTCTTTTGCTCAGAGAGTGGTGAGTGCATGGAATGGGCTGCTGGCAATGGTGGTGGAAGTGGATACGATAGGGTCTTTTAAGAGTCTTTTGGATAGGTACATGGAACTTAGAAAAATAGAGGGCTATGGGTAAGCCTAGTAATTTCTAAGGTAGGGATATGTTCGGCACAACTTTGTGGGCCGAAGGGCCTGTATTGTGCTGTAGGTTTTCTATGTTTCTATGTTAACCTGAAACGGGTCTCCCTTTCCACTGCTGAAACATCGATAAGGACTGATGTGTGTTCCCTCGACTTACCCTTCCTAAAGTCTACAATCAATCCCTGTGTCTTACTGACGCTGAGTGCAAGGCTGTTGTTGTGACACCACTCAACCTGGCAATCTGTCTCACTCCTCGTCACCATCTGAAATTCTGCCATCAATGGATTTGTAGCTGGAGTTTGAGCTGTGCCTAACCTCACAGTTATGAGTGTAGAGCAGTGGGCTAAGTGTGCATCCGTGTTGTTTGTAAGTGAGGAGATGTTATTTCCAATCTGCATTGACTGTGGTCTCCCAATGAGGAGATCAAGGATCCAGTTGCAAAGGGAGGTATAGAGGCCCAGGTTTTGAAGCTTATTGATTAGCATCTTATCAACATTCTCCCCTCTTGCATCTGTGTCCCTACTCTCTTTCCTTCTGCCGCCTTTTTCACCAGCTCTAAAATAAATCATGGCTCTTCTACATTAAAGAAATATCTCGGTCAAAGGCTGCACTAGCCAAATGGATGAGATTAGATTAGGGAGCAGTAAGCAAGTGACACTCTTGTCCCAGAGGCAGCACTGTCTATAAGTCTTACCCAGACCTGTAACACACGGTACATCAATTCTGGTCTAAACATGGCGAGACCATCAGCAGAATGTGAAATGCTTCTTGTTTACTCAAGCAGATGTCTGAATTGATTAAGTTAAGTGCTACCAATTACCCCCATGTCTTACTTATGTTGCTTCAATGGAAAAGCACTTAATAAAAGCCCTGACAGGATAATAATATCACCTCTAGTATGTGGAGACTTCTATTGTTTGCAGTGTTCGAGGATCAACTATAGAACCTGGGCTTCCTGACATCATGACCGCATTTTATCCCAAAGTAATTCAATTGCAGAACAAGATGATTGATGTTGTCTGGAAAAGCGTGGTTTCATGTGTCAGTAATAACCTTATTATCCTCTATCAGAACAAAGTGCCGGCATATTCTGCCTGACCTTGAATTCAACATTATTCGTTCTTCTACCTCAAAGGGCATTTTTCACAATCTCAGATCTAACAGGCTCCACTACACTGAGAGATCGAAATGCTTCATATAACGTGTCTACCTTTGTAGTCCGTTAAGAAAGTAGGTACTTGTATAATCTCAGTCAGGGCAGTGGTGGGACAAATGCTGCTAAGGCGATGGAGCTGGCTGGAGCCTAATGGGCAGCAAACTAGCCTTTAGACTCATAGAGTCATATAGAAATCGGCCCTTTGCCCCATCATAGTCATGCTGACCATCAAATACTAATCTATACTACAGTCATAGAGCATGCAAACAGGCCTTATGGCCTAACTGGTCCATACCAACCAGCATTCCCACCTAAGCTGATCCCATTTGCCTCTGTTTGGCCCAGATCCCTCCTTTCCTATCCACATACCTGTCCCTTTTAAATGTTGTTAATGTACCTGCTTCCACCACTTCCTCTGACAGTTCATTCCACTTACTGACCACCTTCTAGGTAAATAGTTGCCCTTCAGGTCCCTATTAAATCTCTCCCCTCTCACCTTAAACCTATGTCCTCTAGTTCTAGGTTCCTAACTGTGGGAACATGACTGTGTGCACTCACCCTGTCTTTGCCATCTATAAACTTGCCAATGACTCTGCTGTTGGTGGCAGAATCTCCGACGTTGGTGTGGGAGTGTACAGGAGTGAGATAATATAGGGATGTTGAGTGCTACCTCATTATTTCTCATTGAACCATTTATTTATTTTGTGACTTATGGTAATTTTGATGTTTTGTACTGTGCTGCTACTGCAAAACAATAAATTGCATGACACAGATTAGTGATAATAAACCCGATTCAGATTCTGATAATATCACTCCACACTCCAATGAAAAAAGACCCAACCTGTTCAACCTCTCTCCAGAACTCAGCTCTGGCAACATCCTCGTAAATCTGCTCTTCACTCTTTCCAGCTTAAAGGAATGTTTTCAATAAATTATACATTCAGGATGACCAAAACTGAACACAACCTTCCAAATGTGACCTCACCAACATCTTGTACAATTGTAAGATAACATTACCACAACTCCTGAACTCACTGTGTTGCTTGCTGAAAAAACAGTCTACGTCTGGAAACGGGTGTTTGTCTCTCAGTGTAAGTGCTCATCCCTAAATGGTAGCGTAACAGTTGACGAGATGCAATTACAGCTCGGGGTGTCGGAGTCTGGGGTTCAATACGACGTCACCTGGAAGGAGTCTACACATATTCCCTCCCTGTGGACGTCACCTGGAAGGAGTCTACACATATTCCCTCCATCTTCCGCAGTCCAAAGATGCACTGGAGAGTAGGTTAAATGTCTCATTATTCGGGTTATTAGGCAAGCGTTGAATCCAGGGTTGCTGGGGCAGCACAGCTTGAAGGGCTGGATGGGCTTACTCCATGCTGTAACTCTAAATAAAATCTAAATTTAAAAGCTAAACACGCAGCAGGTTAATAGACCAAACTTCGAACTTGTGAAGGTGATAGACTGCGTCTACTGGTAGTCCTGTCAGTCACCACAGGCCGCTGTTGATGGGGCCATGTCTCTCGCACAGCAACCTTCTGCCAGTGGTTGTGGGTTCAGTTCTGACCAGGGCTGTCTGAGAATTTCCTGCTTGGTTACAAATGAACCAGAGGGGTGGAGGGGGTAGAAAGACTGAACATACAACTTAGCACATTGAATATTGAACACAGAACAGTACAGGCCCTGCGGCCCATGATGATGTGTCAACCTTTCAATCTACTCCGAGATCAATCTAACCCTTTTCCCTTCAGATAGCCCTCCATTTTGCTTTAATCCATATGCCTATCTAAGAGCTTATTAAATGTATCAGCCTCTACCACCTCCCCTTGCAGCACGTTCCAAACACCTATGACTCTATTTGAAAAATCCCTACCTTTGACATCCCTTCTATTCTTTCCTCCAAACACCTTAAAATTAGGTCCCCTTGTATTAGCCATTTCTGCCCTGGGAAAAAGGTGCAGGCTAACCACTTTATTTATGTCTCTTACCAAATTATACACCTCTATCAAATCACATCTCATCCTTCTTTGCGCCAAAGCGACAAATCCTAGCGTACTCAACCTTTCTTCATAAGACATTCTCTCTAATCTGGACAGCACATGTACTGCCAGGGGTAGTGGTAGAGGCTGGTTCATTACAGCTCCTGTATTTCGATGAGACCTGATGTAACTCGCTGAGCACCTGCACTCCGTTTGCCAGAAAAGTGGGTTCTCCTGGTAGCCACCCATATCAATTCTGACATGTCCATCCATGGCCTCCTCTGCTGCTGTGAACAGACAACACTCAGGTTGGAAGAGCAACACCTTATATTCCATCTGGGTAGCCTCCAACCAGTTGACATGAACATCAATTTATTGAACTTCTGGTCATTGTTCTTCCCCCTTAACCATTCCCCACTCCTGTTTCCCTCGCACCTTATCTCCTTACCTGCCTAGCACTGCCCTCTGATGCTTCTCCTCCTTCTCTTTTTTCTATAGGCTTCTGTCCTCTTCTCCAGCCCTTTATCCCTTCCACCAATCTACTTCCCGGCTCGTTACTTCACCCCTTCCCTGGTTTCAGCCTATCACCCTGTCCTTCTTCCTTCCCTCTCCCCACCTTCTTACTCTGACTTCTCCTCTTTCTTTCCAATCCTGGTGAAGGATCTCGGCCCAAAATGTCTACTATTTTGTCTTTTTCGTAGATGCTGCCCAGCCTGCTGAGTTCCTCCAGGATTTTGTGTGTGTTTGCTTTGGATCTCCAGCATCTGCAGATTTTCTCATGTTTGTGAGCATACTGGTAAATCTCTGCACCCTGTTTAAAGCTCCCACATTATTCCTATAATGACGCAACCAAAACTGAAGTAAGTACTCCAGATATAGTCTAAAAAGGGTTTTATAGAGCTGCAACATTACCTCAGAGCTTGAACTCAATTCCCGTCTAAGGAAGGCCAACACACCATATGCCTTCCTAATCACCCTAACAACTTGTGCAGCAACTTTGAGGGATCTATGGATGTGAACCCCAAGATCCCTTTGTTCTTCCATACTGCCATTTACCCTGTACTCTACCTTCAAGATTGACCTTACAAAGTGTATCACTTCATACTGTGTCCGTATTGAACCCCAACTGCCCCTTTTCTCCCAAAGGGCATAGGGTTAAGGTGAGAGGGGAGAGATTTAATAAAAAACTAAGGGCCAACTTTTCACGCAGAGTGTGATAGGATATATGGAATGAGCTGCCAAAGGAAATGGTTGAGACAGGTGCTGTAACAATATTTAAAAGGCACTTGGACAGGTACGTGGATGGATAAGGTTTAGAGGTTATGAGCCAACTCCAGGCAAATGTACTAACTGAGATAGGAACCATGGACCAGTTGGGCCGAATGGCTTACTTCTGTGCTCTAAGACTCCAATAACTTTCGAGGGAAGGTGATTGACCCCCACATGACCAGCAATGTCTCACGTTCTGAGGAAGGACACAACCAGCAGAAGACAGTTTAATATTTAACGATGGACTTAATATTTAATAACTTGTTGCCACTATAAATGAACAATCTTCAGATAGCTCAGAGACCTCAACGATCAGACAGGATACATTTTATTTTGAACTCTGTGACAAGGAACTCCTCTTGGTTAAGCAGAGATCTCCAGAACTTAATAAAAAAACAAGTTCATGACCAATCACAAACTCACTGATTTCTCAGTCTCTTCTTTTAAAAAAAGCATCTACATTGTGACATTTGCGTCCGCACTGGTATTTATAGGGGTCTCCTCTTATTTAATCCCCAAATTGCAACCATCCATTGTCTGTGTGTGTTTGTGCAGTTTACATCGAATTGTAGAATACGAATCCCATTCACAGCTCAGGTCAAGGTCAAAGTCAAGTTTATTGTCATCTACACAAGTCCATGCATGCACAGGTGCAATGAAAAACTTACCTGCAGCAGCATCACAGACACAGAGCATCAGAAGAGCAGCATTCACGAGAAGAACATCAATAAAACATGAACGATGACAACCTTTGGTATCATTTGATATACTTCTTAGCGTGACATGATAGTATAGTGGTTGGCATAACACTATTACAGTGCCAGCTGTAAGATCAGGGTTCAATTCCTGCCACTGTCTGTAATGAGATTGTACATTTCCCCCAAGACTACCTGGGTGTCTTCCAGAAGCACCTGTTTCCTCCCACATTGCAAAGATACTTTTGCAGAAAAGATGAAGAAGAACCCCAAGTTCTTCTATACATATATTCAGAGCCTAAGGACAGCAAGGAACAAAATTGTTCCTCTGGAAGATCAGCGTTGTCATCTATGCATGGAGTCTAAAGAGATGGGGAAGATCTTAAATGGATTTTTTTTTGCATCTGTATTTACTCAGGAGATGGACACAGAGTCTATAGAAGTGAGACAAAGCAGCAGTGAGGTCACGGACCCTAGACAAATTACAGAGGAGGAGGTCTTCGCTGTTTTGAGGCAAAATAGGGTGGATAAATCTCCACGGCCTGACAATGTGCTCCCTCAGACTCCATGGGAGGCTGGTGCAAAAGCTGCAGGGGCCCTAGAGAGATATTTAAAACATCCTTAGCCTTGGGTGAGGTGCCGGAGGATTGGAGGATAGCTAATGTTCCATTGTTTAAGAAAGGTTCTAAAAATGAGTCAGGAAATTATAGGCTGGTGAACTTGACATCATTAGTGGGAAAGTTATTGGGAACTATTCTAAAGGACCAGACATATAAGCATTTGGATAGTTGGGATGATCAGAGGTAGTCAAGGTGGCCTTGTGCATAGTAGGTCTAACCAATCTTATAGTTTTCGAGGAAGTTACCAGGAAAGTTGATGAAGGCAAAGCTTGGATGTAGACTACATGGACTTTCATAAGTCCTTTGATAAGTTCCTAAATGGGAGGTTGGTCAAGAAGGTTCGGTTGCTTGGCATTCAAGATGAGGTATTAAAGATGAGTTAAACATCGGCTTCATGTGAGAAGCCAGAGAGTGGTAGCAGTTAGCAGCTTATCTGACTGGAGGCCTGTGACTAGTGGTGTACTGGGTGATTGATAACATGATAATGTGGTAAATCAGATCAACAAATTTGCAGAAAACACCAAGACTGGGGTGTAGTAGACAGTGAGGAAGACTATCAAAGCTTGCAGTGAGATCTGGACCAGCTGGAAAAATAGGTTGAAAAATGACCAGATGGAATTTAATGCAGACAAATGTGAGGTGTTGCACTTAAAGAGGACAAACCAGGGTAGCACCTACACGGTGAGGAGGGCTGCTGAGAAATGTGGTAAAACAGAGGGATCTGGGAATACAGATCCATAATTCTCCTTAGAGTGGTGTCTCAGGAGGATAGAGTCATAAAGGAGGCACATTGGCCTTCATAAATCAATGTACTGAGTATAGGAGTTGGGATGTTATATTGAAGTTGTACAAGAGATTAGTGATGCTTAAATTGGGGTATTGTGTGCAGTTTGATCACCTACCTACTGGAAAACTATAAATAAGGTTGAAAGAGTGCAGAGAAAATTTACAAGAATGTTTGCCAGGACTTGAGGACCTGAGTTATAGGGAAGGGCTGAATAGGTTAGGACTTTATTCCCTAGAGTGTGGAAGGATGAGGGGAGATTTGATGGAGGTATACTGTTACGTACCCGTGACACGTGATAGTGGTACCCTTGTCACGTGACTGGGGTTGAAGTTATACTGGACATGAGGTAATGGTGGAGTGATGTCATTTTCCCGCCAGTAGAGGTCATGTGACAGGTTTTTTCTACAGGGTATAAAAGGAAGACCCACCCTGTCAGGTGGGGCAGTTCGTGGCAGGATTTGCCAAGATGACTTCATATCACTGTGTGATTTAATGTGATGACGCAGTTTAGTTAAAAATGAAGTTTTATATAATGCCTAAAGTTTAAAAGGTCAGAGCCAACGGTTTCTTTGCTAATGGAGAGTGAAGTTTGGAAGACAAATCGAGAAAAATCGATTTTCGATGGATTGACTTTGACCTTGTGTGATCCTCATTCGGAAGGATTTCGTTTACTATTCTCACGATAGTCTCCGCTGGAAAAAGCGGGAGATTGAGAATATTGTGGAAGGAAGGTCAGTCACTTTAAGTTGTTATATTTAATAAAATTCGACGTGGGAGTTCGACGCTGGGAATCGAAGGACATCGACGTGGAAGAGAATATACATCGCTTTAAAAAGTCTCTCCTTTTAAAAGTACCGTGAGCTTTTGAACTGTCGGCATATCGTTCTTTGAACTGTTTTCATTCGGCAATTCGCTTTGGAGAACTGTTTTTTTTCAATACTACTTTAAAGACTGTTTGAGACTGCAAAGCTATTAAGAACTGTCTGACCAGCTGCCAGCAGCTGAGCTCGGACCATTGTTTGGGTTTGTTTACATTTGAAGGGGGTTTGTTATCAGTGTTTAATAAACGTGTTATTTGTTATAAAAACCCTTCGTCTAACTCATCTATAATTATTGTTGCCTGAATACGTAACAATACAAAATTAAGAGGGCTATAGAGAGGGTAAATGGAAGCAGGTTTTTTCCATTGAGGTTGGGTGGGACCAAAACTAGAGGTCAGGGGTTAAGGATGGAAGGTGAAATGTTTATGGGGAACATAAGGGAGAGCTTCTTCACCCAGAGGGTGGTGAGAACGTGGAATGAGCTGCTGGCAGAGATGGTGGATGCAGGTTCAATTTCAATATCTAAGAGAACTTTTGAGAGGTACATGGATGGGAGAGTTATGGTCTGGGTGCAGTCTGGCATCAACTAGATGGGCCAAAGGGCCTGCTTCTGTGCTGTAGTGTTCTATGAGTTAGCGTT